>NC_139569.1:46583256-47183256 GCF_965112155.1 Podarcis liolepis
GCTCTTTTCTGCTTTTGATCCCACCTGGCCAGCATTCACACTGTGTACAAATAGCATGAAAGAGGCTCAGAAGTGCTTTTTGGGAATGGTTACACGGCACATTTCAGCCAGCTCTGAGCCTGCCAGGGAGCTGCAGTTCTGTGAGGGGACAAGGAATCTCCAGCAAAAAACAAACAAACTTCCAAAGGCTACATATTGCTGTTGTCTTGCATGGGGGGGGGGTAGCTCAGTGGTGGAACACCTGCTTCACATTCAGAAGGTCACAGGTTCAGTCCCTGCCATCCCTGCGGCCTAGGACCCACGTACCTACGGGACCGCCTCTCCTGGTATGCCCCGTGGAGGACCTTAAGGTCCACAAATGACAACATTTTGGAGGTCCCAAGCCGCAAGGTGGTTTGATTGGTCTCAACTAGGGCCAGGGCTTTTTCAGTACTGGCCCCGGCTTGGTGGAACGCTCTGTCACAAGAGACTAGGGCCCTGTGGGACTTGACATCTTTCCGCAGGGCCTGCTAGACAGAGCTGTTCCGCCTGGGCTTTGGTTTGGACTCGGTCTGACCCTTATGTTTTCCCTCCCCTTATGGTTTTGATTTATGGGCTACTATTAAAATGAACCTGTATTTTAAATTGTCCCCGCCATTATGTTTTTATTGTAATTTTATTGGTGTTAGCTGCCCTGAACCCGGCTCTGGCCGGGGAGGGCGGGGTATAAATAAAAGTTATTATTATTATTATTATTATTATTACTACTATCACCTCTGTGTAGGGCTGGGAGGGAACCCTGCCTGGAACCCCAAAGAGCTTCTGTTAGTGAAGACGGTTCAATGGTCTAACTTGCTTGAAGGCAGCTTCCTATGTTCTCAAATCATGATAGTTTTTTCCAGCCAGATGCTGTAGATGTGTTCTTAATATGTACTAGCAGTCACAGAACAAAGCAATGAATACACAATGAGTCTTGTGGCAAGTTAAAAGACCAACAGAGTCATTATGGTATAAGTTTTCATGGGCTAAAGCAGCCTTTCTCAACCTGTGGGTCCCCAGATGTTGTTGGACTACAACTCCCATCATCCCTGAGCTCTGGCCTTGCTAGCTAGGGGTGATGGGAGTTGTAGTTCAACAACATCTGGGGACCCACAGGTTGAGAAAGGCTGGGCTAAGGTCAGTTTCAATCAGGTGCATGACTGTGGAGTGCAGCAGATTGAAGATTTGAATTGTGCTTTCCCTTCCAGGTATGGGAAAGAGGTTTGGCAAGGAGATGGGTGCTTATTGAACATTCATCCTGATTTGTTTCTGGGGAGGTTAGATGATGTTGCATCAAGCAAGTGTCATCCCATACTTCCCCTTCACTTTCCATGTTGCAAAAAGTCCAATATTTTGGGGGAGTGGATTTGTCGCACAGGGCATCTCAATCAACTGTCTTTGCACAACCTGAATTTGCTGAGATGTGATTTTTAGCCCTGTTTAGGAAAGTTTTTAATGACTGATGTTTTAATGTATTTTTTATCTTTTGTTGGAAGCCACCCAGAGTGGGAAACCCAGCCAGATGGGTGGGGTAGAAATAAATTATTATTATTATTATTATTATTATTATTATTATTATTTCCACTGGAAAACAGCAACAGCCTGCAAGTGGCCTCTATCTCTCCAATCCCTCCCCATCTTGCTTAGGCTGACATCCACTACCCTGCAAAGTCATGAAGCCACCATATGGATTCTTTCAGGGTTACCTGGCAGAGGAGCTGTTGCCTGTCTTTGGATCTGCCCATGCCCATGTTGCTGCATAACTATGGCTCCATACCCCTTTGCCTGTTTTTCCTTGTAATGGTCAGTTTAAGCCCTTAGAACAGAGCTATCCAAACTTTTCATGTTGGCGACACATGTTTTAGACATGCATCATTTCGTGACACAGTAATTCAGTTTTACTAGCAAACTGGAGATTAAACTAACTCCTTTCCAGCCCTGGGAGACCATTCACAAGACACACCTACACACTGCAGCTGACACACTACAGGGGTCAGCAAACTTTTTCAGCAGGGAGCCAGTCCACTGTCCTTCAGACCTAGTTGGGGGCCGGACTATTTTTTGGGGGGGGGTGAATGAACAAATTCCTATGCACCATAAATAACCCACAGATGCATTTTAACTAAAAGCACAGATTCTACTCATGAAAAACACCAGGCAGGCCCCACAAATAACCCAGAGATGCATTTTAAATAATAATAATAATAATAAGAACGGTTTGGATTTGATATCCCACTTTATCACTACCTGAAGGAGTCTCAAAGTGGCTCATAATCTCCTTTCCCTTCCTCCCCCACAACAAACACTCTGTGAGGTGAGTGACGCTGAGAGACTTCAGAGAAGTGTGACTGGCCCAAGGTCACCCAGCAGCTGCATGTGGAGGAGCGGAGATGCGAACCTGGTTCACCAGATTACGAGTCCACCACTCTTAACCACTACACCACACTGGCTCTCAAAAGGACACATTCTACTCATGTAAAAACACGCTGATTCCTGGACTGTCCGCAGGTCAGATTTAGAAGGCGAATGGGCCGGATCCAGTCCCTGGGCCTTAGTTTGCCTACCCATGCACTAACATGTCGCGACACACAGTTTGGAAAGCTCTGCCTTAGAAGATCAATCAGTGGCTCCCCCACCCCGCCCAAATAAGAACAAGATGGCATAGTGGAACGGCTGTTGGTTTTGCAAGAAAAGCTTTCAGTGCCTAGGAAATCTCCACTACTTCCTCTATCCGCACTGAATGCTCAGGAGGTGTGACCATCTAAGCCTCCAAGGATCTATGGTCTCTAGAGTGTTTGCCAGCTGGGGGAGATTATGAACAAAAGGATTGCCTGGTGCAAATTATAATACCTGCAAATTAGGCTCTTTGTAGCATCCTCACATATCTGTAATGAAAGAAAAAGAGACTTGATGAGGTTTGAGTTCCTTTCAAGGCTCCTATAGTTTGGTCTGAAGCTGCAATCATCTACACAGTTACCTGGAATGAACACACTAGGACTTTCTTCTGAGTGGACATAGAAAGGGCTTGATTTTATTGGTTTACAAGACTTTATTGCTAGACCCATTCTTCAAAAAAGAAACGAGAAGAAAATGAAGTATATATTGAACTTGTATTTTAATGCATGTATGTCATTAATATTAGAGGAGAAAAATATAAAGCTCATCGCATCAAAATCAGGTAATCAAAGTGTATGTTACCCATGTGTGTTTCTGCTAATATGCAATTTAAAACTGAAACCTAATATGTTCCTTACAACTTTGATATTGTCATGATATTTCATAGGCCGTAACAAGCAAGAGCTGCATATATATATATATGTATATTTGTGTGTGTGTCCCCACCCTCTGCATTTTTAAAATTGTGTTTTATTAGCATTTCCTAAGAAGCAAAATATACAAAACTGCAACCTAAGAAAAACAATATGTTTTACATGATATTTTGAGCCTGACGATACCACCCTGAAGGGGCCATTTTCACTACAAAATGAATGAAAACCAGAGAGTGAGATTACTATTATTAGTACATAGGAGGTTTTATTAAAAAACAAACAAACACCAGAATACCAGCCAGAATACCAAAAATCATAATAATGGGAGACCTGAATGGAGTGCCCTCATTGGAAATGGATAGGACAATTAGAAGAAAGAGACAAAGGGAGGGAAACTTCCAAAAACTTTCTTTGATATGGCCCAAATTTTGAATCTGGTAGACATCTGGAGAGTAAGGCATTTAATGGATGGGCAGTTCACGTATTATTCTCATGTCTATGAGAGCAGTGTGAGAATAGATGCCATTTGGCTCACTAAAGAGTTGGAAATAAAAGTGAGGAAAATTGAGACAAATCTGAGGTTTTTATCGGACCATAACCCAATGTTTATGGAAATGCAAAAGGAAGAACAGTCAACTTTTAGATGGAGACTTAATGATGATTTATTGGATGATCAAATATAGTAGACAATGCAAAAACAAATAAATTAGAAGAATATTTCAAATTAAATTTAAATAAAGAAACTAAAATCCAAATGGTATGGGAGGCAAGCAAAGCAGTCATGAGAGGTCTTTTTATACAACAAAATACTGCCAAAAAAAAAAAAGATCTAGGGAAACAAAGAAAAAAGAAATTTTGGATGCCATATCAAAGAAAGAAAAAGATTTAGGAAGAAATCCAAACAATCAATAAAACAGGCCATAAATTTATTACAATCTCAATATTCAATGATAATTAATGAGGAAATAACATGGAAGGTAAAAAAAAAACAAAAAAAAACCAGAAATTTTTTGAACAAGCAAATAAGCCAGGAAAGTTGTTAGCATGGCAACTAAGGAGAAGTCAATTGATGTACCATATAGGAAAAATTAATTCCAATGGGAAAATTATAGAAAAAAAGCAAAAGAAATAAGAGAGACTTTTAAAAAATATTTTCAGAATTTATATAAAAGAGGAAACGAAAAAATAATGGACATTCAGGAATATATAAAAAAGAGTCATCTGCCAAAGATAAAACAAGAAGAGATAGTATCTTTAAATTTGCAAAAAACAGACCAAGAAATTTTTTATGCAATAAATAAACCAAATAAAGGTGGGTAAATCACCAGGACCAGATGGATTATCAGCAAAGTATTATTAAAAAACTTAAAGAACAGCTTGTAAACCCATTAAAAGATATTATGAATGAAGTATTAACAAAAGGGAAAATTCCGGAAACATGGAAGGAAGCATACATTACTTTGATTCCAAAGCAGGATACAGACCTGACCTTGGTCAAAAATTATAGACCTATTTCATTATTGAACAATGATTACAAGATATTTGCTAATATTTTAGCCAATAGATTGAAAAAGGTCTTAAAAGCTTATATGCATTCAGACCAAGCAGGATTCCTTCCAGATAGACAGTTGAAAGATAATATAAGAAATATTTAAAATATAATAGAATATTTAGTAGTAAGAAATGAGAAAAAAGCAGCAATTATGTTTATAGACGCGGAAAAAGCATTTGATAATATATCTTGGGATTTTATGAAGAAAGTGATGGAAGAAATGGAATTTAGAGAGAGGTTCACAAAAAGGATACAAGCTGTATACACAGAGCAGAATGCAAATTGATTATTAATAAGGTGATAACAAACCAATTCAAAATAGAAGAAAGAATGAGGCAAGGATGTCCGCTATCACCTTTATTATTCATCTTGGTCCTGGAGGTTTTGAATAGAAATATGTAAGAGAAGATAAACAGATTATGGGAATAAGAGCAGGGGGGGAATGAATTTAAGTTGAAAGCATTTGCAGATGATTTGGTAATTACAGAAGAACCAAAAAGATGTCTCTCTAAAGTCTTAGGAAAAATACAAGAGTTTGGGCAAGTGGTGGGGTTTAAATTAAATAAATTAAAGCCAAAATATTAACAAAAAAATGTGACTGAAGTGGAGAAAAAGGAGTTGCAGGAAATCACAAAGATAGAAATCCATTAAAAAGTCAAATACCTAGGAATCTGGCTTACCAATAAAAAATTGAATTTTTATAAAGACAACTATGAGGAAGTTTGGAATGAGATCAAGAAAAATTACTTTAAAAGTCATATATTCTCCTGCTATATGGGGAAACATTGGATGAGATGGCAAAGTCAGCCCAAATAAAGCAGACTCAAGATTTAGGTCGTAATATACAATTTGAAGATTGGGAAAGGATGTGGAAGGTGAATTTAAAATTCACAGACTTTATTTTATTGAAAGACAATTATATGAAAATGATGTATAGATGGTACATTGCACCAGAGAAAGGGGCTAAAATGTATAAGGGGATTAGAAATATTCTACAGTGACCAAGTGTCAGCTGACTGCTCTGCCTATGTCTCCCTCCCTCCTTCTCCTAACATTTCCCAACTTTTCTGTTCGTCTGTCACTGAGCTGTGACCTTCCTCAAACTCCTGCTGTAAATCCATGTCGCATTCCTCTTTTCCTGCAGTGTCAGGAGGACGGATCTGTGTGTGTGTTTCGATTTTGATTTATACATTTTTACCAATTTATTCAGTGTTAGATACCATCAATAATATAACATTTTCACATTATTTTCTCTTAAACCATAGCATGCTGTAAATTTTATATCCATTTTCCTGGCCCCCTCAAGTCCCCATCAATGTTTGCAGTAGTTGAAAAATAAGTAAAGTAGAGCCCAGAGCCCGGATGGGGAGGTCAGTCTCTCATGGCTCCCCAGTCATCAGACCAGTTATTTGATGAGCAGGCAACAGCCTCCTATATTTATGCATTGATTCATTGATTCATTCATTTACTGTGTATGCCGCCTGTTTCTCCAAGGAGCTCAAAGTGGTGCGCATGGTTCTCCTCATCCTCATTTAATCTTCACAAGTAATCTCACAAATAGGTTAGGCTGAGAGGCAGTGACTGGTCCCAGGCCATGGAGAAAGCTTCTTAGGCCGTGTGCCAAGGCTTCTGGAATTCTATTTCTTCCCCGTGGTGGCAAAGAGCAGAGAAAACAAAGGAAAGAACTTTTTAATGAGTTTATTCATTCCTAACTGCGAGAGACAACAGAACACAGCAAGCCCTAACAATGGCGTTGCTCCAACTGGGCTCCTCCTCTTTCCTTCCTAGAAATAGCATTTCCCCTCATGGTGGCCACTCATGGCCAATTGTCAGTTGTTAACTGCATTCTTAATGAACACCAAGTCCTGCCAGAAGGGGGATCAGAAATATTCTCCAGTGACATGTCAGTTGACTGCTCTGCCTGTGTCTCTCCCCCCTCTCCTTTACACTTCCCAACTTTTCTGTTCGTCTGTCTCTGAGCTATGACCTTCCTCAAACTCCTGCTGTAAATCCATACTGAATTCCTCTTCTCCTGCAGTGTCACGAGAACGGGTGGGTGGGTGTGGTTGTGGGTGTGATCTCCACCATTCCTCCTCCATCTCGTCCCCTTGAGTCCAATCCCTGACACCAAGCGGGGATTTGAACTCCTGTCTACCAGGCCCCACTCTGATGCTTTATCCACTATGCCACAATGGCTCTCATGGATTATTTCGGAAACGGGTCTGGGTACCTGTCCATGTGCCTGCTTCCGTGTGTGCATCCGCACATCCATGAAGGGGTGTGCATGTGGGAAAGTGTGTGGGGTAGCATGCAGCCTGTGGAAGGCTGCTCAAAGGTGGGCTTTGCCCTTGAGTCCAAAGATAATGAGCCACCCTTGTACTAATGTATATTTACAAATGCCAAGTGAGGAATATTGAATCCCTCTCACTTCAATGTTTACTGCACTCTTAACGAACACCGAGTTCTGGGAGAAGATGGATCAAAAATATTATTATTATTATTATTATTATTATTATTATTATTATTATTATTATTATTGGTTTTTCAATAAATACATCCTTTATGATAGATCTCTCTAACAATTTTCCATTTTTTCCTGCCGCCCTCCCCTGGACTTCCCTCATACTTCCACTTTGTTTTACTTTCAATTTATTCATCCTGCATATTATTTCCCCAGTTAATTCCTAATACATTTACAGCTATTTTTTATTGTATACATTTGTGAAGGTTTACTCAAGCCCTGCCAATGAGTCCAACTCTTCATGTTGTCTCTTCATATATAGTGTAAGTGGTTCCCATTCTCTTTTGAAGTCTTTCATGTAATTTATCTGTTAATTTTGCTAATTCTGCATATTCCGTAAGTTTCTCTTTCCATTGTTCTTTCGTTGAGATTTCTTCTGTCTTCCAAGCTTGTGCTAGTAGAATTGTTGCTTCTGTTGTTGCATACATAAATAATTTCCAGTTGTCTTTTCATATTTCTTGATCTAAAATCCCTAGGAGGAATGCTTCTGGTATCTTAACATACCGTATTTTTCGCTCCATAAGACACACTTTTTTCTTCCTCAAAAGTAAGGGGAAATGTCTGTGCGTCTTATGGAGCAAATGCGTGGTCCCTGGAGCCAAATTGCACAGGGGTGAACAGCAGATCATACTTCTTCTTCTTCTTTTTTAAAAAAAGAGGGAAGTGGGTGTTGAAACAAAGCCGCTAAACTGCACGCGATCAGGGAGGAAGATAAGGGACGCTAGCAATAAAGGAGGCTGCCTGGGAAGAAGGAGGTAAAGACAACAAACTTGCAAGGAGAGGAGACAGGAAGACTAAAGCAACGAGGAGAGAAATTAGAAGAAAAGGAGGAGCAAAAAACTGCTCCAGCTAAGGAAAAGACACTTTTCCTAAGTACTTTCAGTCCCCGACTTCAACCTTTGCTGTCCAGTATTTAGCAAAAATTAGCAGAGATGCATTTTGCGCATAAAATATAGACTCCCTTAGGCAGTCCTATATTTAAACTAGGGCCCAATGGGTCTGGCCAGACATGGGAGCTTCCCATAGAGCTCTTGCTGGCCACTGTGAGACCAGGCTGGTAAATTCAGGTTGCAACGGTCAATTTTTTGGAAGTGCATCCTTCAACGATTCATTGATGCAATGATAGTGCAATAGTGCTGAATTTATACTGGACTGGCCACACATCATTCCACATGTACCTCTAATGCTTCCCCAAAGTTACTGCATTATTGCTATCTGGAGGGTCACTCTTGCACTGTAGCGCAACAAAAGAAGGAACTCAAAACAAAAACAAAAACAAACAACCTGCCCTGCCCTGCCCTGAACATTTCTGGTAAAGGAATTTATAGGATTTCAGCAGAAGGTTATGGGACATGCATGACCTGAAATGAAGCAATATGTCCACCCTAAAACTTTTGTAGGTGCAAACAGTATCAAAAGGGATACTGTGCAATTGCCATTATACCATCATGCGCACAAATCATGAGTCTCCTAGGATGCTGACTGACTCCTTGCAGATCTGATATGGGAGCAATGGGCTTTCGCTGTCTGTTTTAAGCCCTTTGCCTCTACCTATGCTCAACCTGTGCACTTGCAAATAAACATAAATCTTACAAATTGTCAGTAAGCCTCCAGAAACTTCCAGTATCCCTAGATCTTTTCAGTGCTCACAGAAATGATGTGAGTGTAACAATATTGATCAGACAACCACATATGTTTTTTTTTAAAAAAAAAGCTTCCCCCTCCATAGTTTTCACCAAGCCCCATTAACCCTTTTAAAAATTGCGTTCCATTCAGGCAAGAGTTGCATGCCATCTGCTCAAAATCTTATCATCAACTTCCCCAAGAAAAATACCTAGAGAAATGGCTGCATTATTCTGCTCTACATCTGTCCTTACCTTCTCAGAAAATGGTTTTAAGATGCCCCGTGTCACAGCATCTGGAAACTTTTTAAGGTTGCAATCCAAGCACACCTGGGGCATTTCCAGCTGACCTGTTTATTGAACATTCATCCTGATTTGTTTGCAGGGAGATAAGGTGATGTTGGCTATTGAATGAGGATTCGGTCTGGTTTGTTTGATCCCGCAGTCTCCGGTACATTTTCACCATCACTTTCCTCATCACAAAAAAGTCTGGTCTTTGGGGAGAAGCAAGCTTGTTGCTCACAACCTCCTGTTTACCTATGTGTGTAGCCATCTTCACATGCCATCTACAAATGTAGTTGCATGGGCAAAGGTCATTGCTCAAGGGCAAATAGGACCATATGCCCTAGCAGGGGATGCCAAATGTAAAAGAACTGGGTGGGTTGGAATAGCAGAATGAACCAGCACCGCAATCATTGGTTTCACAAGACTGCCTGTGAAACAGGGCTGTAGGGAGAGGAGTCTGAGACTATTTCTTAAGAACTTATATCCATTATTTTTTAATTTCCTTCCAATTAAGCTTTATTTAACTTGTTAAATATTTCATTCTCTGTTGCAGTAATAAACTGTTGCTGACTCTTGTAATATTTGCCTGTGTTTAATATCCTGTTTAATGGGCTTTGATTGTTGGCCAAAAATAATAATTTTAAAAGTCCAGCTCTGATCTTAGACTCAAATGAATGAATGGGCTGATCTTTCTATTCTACCCTGACACTGGTTGACAAGTGTAATCTCTCCGATTCTGACATGGAATTAGGGTTAGCCCTGTATTCCAGAGGACGGTCCTCTATTTGAAAGATTTGGAACTACAACTCCCATAATCTCTGACTGGTCAGGCATGCTGGGGCTGGTGCAAGTTGTAGTTCAGCAACCTCTGGAGGGCCAAAGGTTCTCCACACCTCTTTTACCTGAAGAGTCCCCTGGTTCAAGACGAGCTTAAAGATAAAGAGGCAAAATGTTTAGACTGGTAAGGATATTCTTTTTTTTTTTTTTGTAAAATATTTATTGCAATTTTAAACCACAAAAATAACATCAAAGATACAGAAAAACAGAAAATTATAGAGAAAGAGTAAGAATAAAGAAACTAAGAGTAAAAGATAAGGAAAAAGATTACAAGTGTTCATAAATCAAACTTTCATAGTCTTTGGACTTCCTCGCATCACCCTCCCCTGCGTTCTCCATCATATAATTAAATACAGCAATTTGTTACCTTACTTCCATTCTTATTTTATAATTCTCAGGTATTCAATTCCAAATTTTAAATACTTTGTTCATAAATTAACCTGCTAAATTTGAACATAGTGGTTCTTCCAATTTCACAATTTCTCTAAACATCACCTATTCTCATGTGTCTTACATTAGGTTTACTGCTGCCGTGTTGCTCTCATTTGTGCATACTCCTAACATTCATACAATTTGTAACGTTTCTGTAAATAGTCTTTAAATTTTTTCCAGTCCTCTTCCACCGTCTCTTCTCCCAGGTCTCAAATTCTGCCAGTCATTTCAGCCAGTTCCATGTAGTCTATCAGTTGCGTCTGCCATTCTTCCAGGGTGGGCAAATCTTGTGTCTTCCAGTGCTTTGCGATAAGTATTCTTGCTGCCGTTGTTGCGTACATAAAAAAGGTTCTATCCTTCTTTGACACCCCTTGGCCGACAATGCCCTAGACTGGTAAGGATATTCTTCAACTATCTCAAGGGCTGTCACATGGAGGATGGAGCAATATAGGTTTCTCCTACTTCAGAGGCTAGGACCCAAACCAATGCAATCAAGTTACAAGAAAGAAGATTCCAGCTAAACACCAGGAAGAACTTTTTGGCAATAAGAGTTGCTTGACAGTCGAATGGACTCCTTCGGGAGGTTGTTGCCTCTCCTTCATTGGAGGTTTTTAGCAGAGGTTGGATGGCTATCTGTCGTGTATGATCTAGTTGAGATTCCTGCATTGCAGGGAGTCAGACTAGATGACCCTCAGATCCCTTCCAACTCTACAATTCTATGATTCTAGAATGAAGAGAGAGCAGGAGGGGCCTTGAATTTGCTTGTCAACACTTAGCATCTGAACCTTGGCTGACTGGGCACACATATCACCTGGTTGTTGTCTTCCTCCCCACTAAAGTGAGAGGGGTTGCATTTCCGTTTAAAGTATAGCCCTTATTCCTCACTTGGCATTTATAAATAGACACTAGCATAAGGGTGGCTCATTATCTTTGGACTCAAGGGCAAAGCCCACCTTTGAGCAGCCTTCCACAGGCTGCATGCTACCCCACACGCTTTCTCACATGCACACTCGGAAGCAGGCACATGCACAGGTACCCAGACCCGTTTCCTAAATAATTCATGAGAGCCATTGTGGCATAGTGGATAAAGCATCAGAGTGGGGCCTGGTAGACAGGGGTTCAAATCCCCGCTTGGTGTCAGGGATTGGACTCAAGGGGACGAGATGGAGGAGGAATGGTGGAGATCACACCCACAACCACACCCACCCACCCGTTCTTGTGACGCTGCAGGAGAAGAGGAATTCAGCATGGATTTACAGCAGGAGTTTGAGGAAGGTCATAGCTCAGAGACAGATGAACAGAAAAGTTGGGAAGTGTTAGGTAAAGGAGAGGGGGGAGAGACACAGGCAGAGCAGTCAACTGACATGTCACTGGAGAATATTTCTGATCCCCCTTCTGACAGGACTTGGTGTTCATTAAGAATGCAGTTAAGAACTGACAATTGGCCATGAGTGGCCACCATGATGGGAAATGCTATTTCTAGGAAGGACAGAGGAGGAGCCCAGTTGGAGCAACGCCATTGTTAGGGCTTGCCGAGTTCTGTTGTCTCTCGCAGTTAGGAATGAATAAACTCATTAAAAAGTTCTTTCCTTTGTTTTCTCTGCTCTTTGCCACCACGGGGAAGAAATAGAATTCCAGAAGCCTTGGCACACGGCCTAAGAAGCTTTCTCCATGGCCTGGGACCAGTCACTGCCTCTCAGCCTAACCTACTTGTGAGATTACTTGTGAAGATTAAATGAGAATGAGGAGAACCATGCGCACCACTTTGAGCTCCTTGGAGAAACAGGTGGGATACACAGTAAATGAATGAATCAATGAATCAATGCATAAATATAGGAGGCTGTTGCCTGCTCATCAAATAACTGGTCTGATGACTGGGGAGCCATGAGAGACTGACCTCCCCATCCGGGCTCTGGGCTCTACTTTACTTATTTTTCAACTACTGCAAACATTGATGGGGACTTGAGGGGGCCAGGAAAGTGGATATAAAATTTACAGCATGCTATGGTTTAAGAGGGGACGCGGGTGGCGCTGTGGGTAAAACCTCAGTGCCTAGGACTTGCTGATCGTAAGGTCGGCGGTTCGAATCCTTGCGGCGGGGTGAGCTCCCATCGTTTGGACCCAGCTCCTGCCCACCTAGCAGTTCGAAAGCACCCCTAAGTGCAAGTAGATAAATAGGGACCGCTTTATAGTGGGAAGGTAAACGGCGTTTCCGTGTGCGGCACTGGTGCTGGCTCACCAGTGCAGCTTCGTCATGCTGGCCACGTGACCCGGAAGTGTCTTCGGGCGGCGCCAGCTCCCAGCCTCTTGAGTGAGATGAGCGCACAACCCTAGAGTCGGTCACGACTGGCCCATATGGGCAGGGGTACCTTTACCTTTTTATGGTTTAAGAGAAAATAATGTGAAAATGTTATATTATTGATGGTATCTAACGCTGAATAAATTGGCAAAAATGTATAAATCAAAATCAAATAAGTGTTGGAAATGTAAAGAGAAATAAGGTTCTATGTCAGAGGTGTCCAAACATTTTTCAAAGAGGGCCAGATTTGATGAAGTGAACATTCATGAGGGCAAAAGTTGTTGACCTTTTTTTAGGGTTAAAGTGTTGCAGGGGCCAGATTAACCGGATTAGGCCCCTAGGCCAGACTTTGGACATGACTGTTCTATGTGGTGGTCTTATAGTAAGGTTAAAGCCTACTGGGAAATGATATATAATGAATTGAAAAAGTTTTTAAAAATAATTTGTAAAAAAAACCCAGTAGCTTTCCTTTTGGGAATTAGGGGGCAGAATTACTCAAACTGTATAGAAATTTATTTATGTATGCAACTACAGCAGCAAGAATGTTACTTGCCCAAAAATGGAAAGAAGAAGAAGTCCCAGAAAAAGAAGAATGCATACAAAAACTTACTGAATATGCAGAAATGGTGAAACATACTGGAAAAGTAAGAAATCAAGATAACAACTTTTTTTATATAAAAGAATTGAAATGGTTTGTTGAATATTTACAAATAAACTGTAAACAGATAAGAAAATTGGCAGGATTATTGCAGCAACCTGCAATTTTTTAAGAATATATATATAAAGTAAATTAATAATTGAGCAAATTAAGTTAATTTGGATTATGCAGAAAATATTAAAAATAAATTTAAGGAACCGCAGAAAGAGGAGGAAGGCAGCTGAGTTTCAATATGCTAAAATGATTGTAAAATTATTGAAATGTATAAAATTGAAAATCATAAATAAAAATAAAATAAAAAGAGGGGGCCAGGAAAAAATGCTGGTGGGCTGCATTAGCCCCCTCGAAAAAAAACAAGGGGTGTATAGACACCCCGGTATTAACAGACTCATATTTTATGCCAATTGATAATGCATGGAGCATGGCCAGTGATGGATCTGAGCTGGGATAGTGTGACCTAATGAGAGTTCCCAGGACCAGACAGAGAGGCCTAGATGGCTGCCTCTTGAGCTCAGGCCTGAGCTTCCCTACAAGGAATGCAGCCTCCAGGTTTTATGAATGCCTCCACCCAAAGAGTTAAAGAAGACTAAAACCTGAGCAGCTGTTGAGGCCTTCAGCCAAGGGAAGAAAGGGAACTCCACCTTCTCCCCATTGCTCATTTTTAATGGGTTCAATGTTCTGTGTAGGAACATTAAATTCCAAGCAAGCCATGCATGCCGGTTCATGGACACGCACATGGGCAGAGCATTTGAGAAATGAGCAGTTCCTTCACCCAGCGTGCGCACACATGAAATAAAATGAGGAGAGGGTCCTGGAGAATTTAGTTGGCACGGAGGTAACCACCATGCAGATCTTATCGGTGGGCTTTTTTTGTGGGGAGGGGAGATGATCACGGCTGCTGCTCTTGGAATACTGACTAGATGGGCCATAGATGAGTTTTTCCTATGAAGACCATCCAAAAATGGCAAGGACTTGCTCTTCAGGCCAGAATGAGTGACCATTTTTTGAGTCACCCAAATGACATTTCAAACAAAGGGATCCTTTGGCAGGGAATTGGGCTTTTGAGGTAGTCCTCTTCGAAGTCTTGTGACCTCCTGTCCCTGCATCTCTCTAGGGCAGAAGTGGCAAACCTGTGGCCTTCCGGATACTACTGGACTACAACTCCCTTCATCCATGACCATTGGCCATGATGGGAGTTGGAGTCCAATAACATCTGCAGGGCCATGGGGTCCCCATGACTGTTTTAGAGGCACCTGACACATCACAACAAATTGTGGCTCTTTATAGGCCATGATTCAGCATGAAGCACTCAGGACAATAAACTAGTCCCGCCCTCACCATTCTGATGCCCTTCATATGTTTGGGACTCCAGCTGTTATCAGTCCAGAGCTGGTGGGTCTCATAGTCCAAACATCTTGAAGTTGGAAATCCTAGACTAGTCAAACAAATGGGGAGAAGGAACTGAGGCACTCCTGGGCGTGCTGAGTGTGCCTATCCATGCACCCACCTTTTTGATCAAAACAAAGCAAACAAAGAGAAAGCTAATTTTTCTAAACATTTATATCATTTCCTTTGAACATCACACAAGCAAACAGTTCAAAAAATGGGAGTGCAAGATAATAGCAACTAGGTAGGGTGGTCCCAGCTTTTAAAATAACTAGGCATGTAACCATCCCATCCATTGCTGATCCCCAAATTCCACCTCTGGTGTCTCCTCTGCCATGTATCTCAGCTGTTCCTTTTCCAGGCAGAAATGGCAAAATGTGGCCTAGGCACGACAGGGTGTCAATCTTGTTCTTTCCTGCTGTGGACAAATCTCTCTGCAGAGCCCTTTGGCTGGCTTAGAACTCTCCTATTGAATTATTGACTGCCTGGATTCACTTAATGAGCTAACCAGCTTTGCTGGAGGCAAGAGCCTGTCCTGTTACCCTCCCAACTGCGAGGGCACACAGCACACTTATTTGCCTCTTGGGTTCCCAGGAGGACATGCTGAATCTATACAGAAGAAAAACACAAGTCAGACAACCTGGCTGTGTCCTGTTACCTGAGCCATGGCACTTTAGCCACTACTCAGGTCTATTGCCTAGAGTCCTTCAGCAACTGATCACAAGGGCCAACCCCCACCTCCTAGGGGGAAGGTGGGGAAACTTTCAGCTTGAGGACCCACTTGTCAAAGAGATGAGAGAGTTCAGGATCTGACCCTTTGCCTGGATCCATTCCCCACTACTACTCGTACTTTGACCCTTAGAATTTCATTTCATTGTTGTTGAGTCAAGAGAAGGCGTTAAAAATATTCATGGTTTTTAATCTTTTAATGTGTTAAACAGCTTTTAAACACTGTGATTACCATTATGATTTAGATTAGACCTGCTTTCTTCAATATGGAGCCCTCAAGGTGTTTTGGACTACAACATCCATCAGCCCCAGCTAGTATGTCTGTGTTGACTGGGCCTGATGGGAGTTGTAGTCAAAACATCTGGAAGGCACCAGCTTAGGGACGGTTGATGGGGACAGTGCCCTAGTTCACCCGTGTTTTTGTTTTCCTACACCAGGGATATGGAGCTACAGCTCCCATAATTCCTGACCACTGCTTATGCTGGCTGAGGGTCATGGGAGATGGTCTCCAACAAAACATCAGGATGACACCAGGTTCATCACCTGCCATATACAATGATGGCTAAAATTCACTGATTTTGTTGGCCTCAGAGGTTACCAGTCCATCTCTAGTAGCTCTTGACTGTGTTATCAATAGTGGGTCAGAATTGTTGTTTACTTGGCTTCCCAATGTGGAGCAACTGAGAAGTAATTGAGAAGGAGAAGGGGATGAGTGAAGCGGCAGGGAGGTCTGTGCCGTGCAGGTGCAGCAGCGGAGCCAATCCAATGGTCCTGCTACTGCACCGTCACCGTGCTGACCTGCCCACTGCCTTGCGCCTCCCCTCTCTGTTTCTCACAGCAACCTCTGCATTGGGAAACCAGGTGTCCAACATGGCCACTGCTCTGCCCTGCCTGCTGCTACTGCATGTTGTATAAACTACCAATCACATAACCAGCAGATTATGTGCGTTGAACTCCTGCTGTGTCCTCCTCCTGCCCAGTGCTAGATCATGCCATTGCCAGCTACAGTGTCCAAAGAATCCCTTGACCTTGCCAAAGCAAGCCCTCTCCATTAAAGACCACTCCACTATAAGCAGCCCCAGCAACCTACCAGACTCCTTCTCTGGACATATTTTTCTCTCTATAAAAACCTTTCCATTATGTGAGATGGGGGGGGGTGTGAGCTGTCAAAGACCCAAGTATAGTAATTATGATATCTTTTATTAGACTTGCCAAAGAAGATGAAGATTATACAGCCCTGGAGACCTCATGTGAGTACTTTGAGGTCTGGAAATCTCCTGTGCATTTGTCCTTTCTTTAGACTAATAGGAGATGTCATGATTGCATTTCCCACATTCCCCTTAATTTTACAAGGCAGCATGTGTCTTGAATCCTGAAGAAAATTGGCATGCGGATCGGCACATCTCCTCCAGTAGCTGGAGGACTAAGCAAAGGCAATGATGGCTGTGAAGACTGGAGTGTTTCGAGGGCAGGTGGGAAGGGTGTATCGAGGTCCCTTGTAGGAGTTTCCAAGCCCCAAGTTAATCTTGTTCCATCCGTCACCAAAACTCTACCACTATTGGTTGAGCGTGTGTACAAATTTACACCAGGCATATGTGGCTCCCCCACCCCTGCCATCCACGACAAATAACACACTGTTCTCATATTTTTAAGATGGGAATATTAATGTGAAATGCACAGTCATGGGACTGAGGATTAAGCCTCCAAGTGCCTTCCAGCTTTGCGGGTGATTGTGAGATTGTGGCTTGGCAAGAGAAGGTTTAGTGGAACCCTAAGAATTGGGGGCAATTATCTCAATGGTGCTGGCAGGGTGGACAAATGCCTTTCCTTTGTTAAGGAGATTTCGTTAAGGGATGGGGAATTTTTTTCAACTGAAGAGCTGTATTCTCCATTCTGGGCAACCTTTTGGAGATCACACATCATTAGATAGCAGTGCCTGAGGCAAAAATGGGTGGAGCATTGAAAAATGGGTGGGGCAATGAAGTAAATTCCACCTTTGTACATTGAACCAGTTTCCCCCCACACTCACAAAGCCCTGTCTATCCAGACCCTCCAAGTGTTCCTATTTTCCAGAGACAGTCCCTGATTTACAGAAGCCATCCTAGTCAAAATAAAAAAATTCCTTCCAGTAGCACCTTAAAGACCAACTAAGTCAGTTCTTGGTATGAGCTTTCGTGTGCATGCACACTTCTTCAGATACACTGTGTATCTGAAGAAGTGTGCATGCACACTGTGTATCTGAAGAAGTGTGCATGCACATGAAAGCTCATACCAAGAACTGACTTAGTTGGTCTTTAAGGTGCTACTGGAAGGAATTTTTTTATTTTGACTATGGCAGACCAACACGGCTACCTATCTGTAACAGAAGCCATCCTAGTTTCTGATTTGATACTGAAATGTCCCATTTTTCTTTTGGATGTCCCTATTTTGATTGGAGAAATGTTGGAGGGTCTGACTATGCCCCGTCCAGACAAGTGAGATGCATCCCTGATGGACACTTTAGAACCACCAGGCAGAAACAGCTGGGGGAGAAGGAGGGCCAGTGAGTGGTGTGGTTCTGAGGAAAGGAGCTATGGCCTGGGAAGAGTTCTGAGGGCCAGAGAGAGGGAGGCCTGGGGGGCTGAGTCTGGCCTGAGGTTCTCCGCTCCTGTTCTGAATGGAGGGAACTCTTTGGGAACCAAGGCTTTGCCATCCTCCCAGCAGAGGAATGTGTCCAGCATGTCCTTGGCAAAAACGCAAGCAGCCTGTAGTTTGAGACTGGTGCAGGCTGAGGATCAGAAAGCGTAGCTGGAGCTGGTAAGAGTTTGGGGCTGCCTGCTGTCAGAGGCACATTTAGGGAAGCACAGCCAGTTCTGTTGCATTGGTTGCGAAACCTTGGGTTTAAGGCAACTTCTGATGTTCCTGTGCCGATTTGTAAATCAATGCAATTTTTGTAAAATGTCAGAAGGCTCCAGTGACCTCATTAAAAGGAAAACAAGCCAGGTGAGCACTGCCCACCTGAAATTTATGCACTTGGAGAATAAGGACTAGTGTAACAATAGCATTTTTCTGTTTTAGAAATCAGACATGTGGGCAAATCTTAAATCTGGAGATTCCCTTGCCGCCAGTAAGAAGCTCAAGCTCATGATCTCCTGTGCAAACCACCCACTTGCTGTCAGCTATGGCCAGGAAAGTTACTTTAAAAAGTTAAAAAGTTATAATTAGGGTAATCAGCACGATAACATCTGTTTGAGGATGCACATGTTGTTTCAAATGAGATGTGACTTTAAGCACATGACTCAGAAACACAAACTGGCCACATATTTCCATTTACCCAAAGGCAGCTATGATCTAAATTGGGAGAGCAGCACAGAGCAGAAGGAGTTCAACCCATCTCCTACTGCACCTCAGACCTGATTTGGGTTGGGGCTCCTGTGCTGCTTTTTGTAGAGAAAGAGTTGTGACGAGTCCAAGCACAATTTTATAGAAAATGTTGTGCTTTAAAAAGCCACCTGTAAAATGGATTGAATGTCCTGGAGAGATTGCAGTTCTTTTGTGGCAACAGGAATATGTGAGGAGTGAGGGTGCTCTCTTTTCCAGAGGTCCAGCTTTTGGTGTGTGGAAATTTAGAACTGAAGAAGCTTTTCCCCTCATGGATATAAATGGTGGGGAAAACTTCACCTGCCTGAAGTTAATGTGAAGGAATCCGGTACTCCTGAATACTCAAGGTCCTGCCAGGGTGGAACTCAGATAGACTGAAACAAAGATACACTATGTCCACAGCATTCCCTTGATCCACCAAGCTTGTAACTCCATCAACAAATGAAATGAGATTTGTCTGGCATGACTCTTCTTTGAGAAACCCATGCTGGGCTGCTGCTGCACCACTCTTGGGACAAGGGGGGTTTGGGAGGGTGGGATGGGGTGGCCCCTTCTCTTGCAGAGAGGGTGGGGACTGCCCCCTATCTTGGGTTGGGGGGACTGGGCAGCAGGCTGCTCCTTCTCTTGGTGTGAGGAGGGTTTGGGGGCTGCCCTTTCTATTGGGGTGACATGAGTGCTGCTCCTTCTGTTGGGGGCGAGTTCCTGGTGGAAGCTGCCCCCTTCTCCCCTGAGGGGGGGGCTGTGTTGTTAGCTGTCCCCTTCCCTTGTGTTGGGAACCTGGGAAGGGGAGAGAGTCGGGAGGAGCTGCTTGCCCTCAGGGTCTTCCAGGCACCATCTGGGCAGAAAGGGAGAGAAAAAGAGAGGGGCATTTCATTCATTCATGAAATTATTTCTGCACTGCTTTGTCTCTCTCACACACATTCATTCTTGGAAGCTGTTTACAGCAATCCAAGCCATAGAAGTATTAAAGAGAGGCATGCATTAACCCTTTGTGGAGGGCTGTGTCATCCTCTTGTCATGAATATAATGTAGGGGGAGAAGTGCATGCTTACAAGTATACAGAAGCACACAAGCAGCCCCATACCCTGAAAGAAAGTGCTACAGAAAAATGGCAGTTGCCCTTTGCATTTTAAACTCCCTTAGGAAACAGCCTCTTCTATAGGAAAAACAGTGTAAGTAGCAGGCCAGGCTCTGCAAAACACTTGTCCACACCTCAGCCATCAAACAGCAGGGGGCAAAGCAGAGACACACACCTTGTGGAAGTTGTTATTATTAAATGTATTTATTAAAGGTATATACTGCCTTTAATCCACAGATCACAGGGCGTTGACCACATAAAAATGCAACATAAAAGCACAAATACATGAGAACAGCAAGAACAAAAAATAAACCAATAACCCACCCCCATATAATAATGTTACTAATTAAGGCCTATAAACTCTCTTTTATGAATAAAAACACTATAAATGTTCAAATAAAATGTTTTTATAACAAAATACCTAAAGAAGGTTATCTACCCATAAATATAGGACTATGCGAACATATAGGACTTGTGTCTCTACTGTGGAGGCCGGGGACGTATGGCAGCCACATGACCGTCAAAGATGGGGTCTTGCTGTAACAAGAGAGTCCACTGCTAGACGATTTTGACACCTTCAGCCAACAGCTCCAAGTCATGTACATGGAGCCCGTGAGGACCCAGACTGCCAACCGCCTGATCAGGGAGCTGAAACAGGGGAGTCACTTGTTGGGGAAGTATGCCAGTGAATTTCAGCTGCTGGCACAGGACTTGGCCTGGAATCAGGCAGCTCTAGTGGACCAGTTTCAAGAAGGGCTTTCAGACCCGGTTCTAAACGAACTAGCCCACACAGAGTGCACAGTGGACCTGCAAAACCTCTTCGGCCACTGACTGTGAGCAGCATGTACGCACCGTGCTGCAGAGATTACAAGAGCACTGCTTGTTCACCAAGCTCTCTGAGTGCGAGTTTGACAAGCCCACCGTCGACTTCCTGGGCATTTCGGCCGATGGCATTGCCATGGACCCTGGCAAGGTGGAGACTATTTTGTCCTGGCAGCCTCCCCATAACCCCAAGGAGGTGCAGCGCCTGCTGGGATATGCGAACTACTATTCTTCATTCACCCTGCACTTCGCTCAGGTGACAGTACCTCTACCACCCTCCTTTGGAAAAAGGCTGTGTTTGTCTGGGACAGTGCAGCTCAGAAGGCATTAGACGCCTTGAAGGCTGTGTTTGCTTCTCAGCCCATCCTTTGGCAACCAGACTGGCACTGCTGTTTGTGGTGGAAAGTGATGCATTGGATGCTGCGGTAGGGGCGCTGCTACTGCAGGCTGTCCCACAGCCTTCAACGTTCTACCCCTGTGGGTACTGCTCCCAAAAACTTCAACGGAAGTTGAACGGAATCCATTCCAGAAGTCTGTTCAACTTCTGTAAAGTTCAGAAACCAAGGCGCAGCTTCCGATTGGTTCTGATTGCGCAGGCACGGAAGCTGTGCCAGACGTTTGGCTTCCAAAAAACATTCAAAAACCAGAACACTCACTTCTGGTTTTTGATCGTTCAGGAGCCAGAACATTCGACTCCCAAGGCGTTTGGGAGCCAAGGTATGATTGTTTTGTTCTTTTGGGGTGAGGAAACAAAATGTTATGGATATGTGGAAAACAGAATTGAAGATTTGAAAAAGGAGGAAGTGGGAGAAATTGGACCTGACAGATTCTTCAAACCACAAACCTTTCCCCCAACTCCACCTTTTCTGTGTAGCCTTTGACTTACCTCCTTGATTGTCCTTCCCAACTGTAGCCCACAAGCCGTTTTAAAAGAAATTTCAATGCAATGTCCACAGAGCTGCCATGTTTTCTAATTTTCCTAAAATCAGGGGAAATATTTTTATCACTTTAAAATATCGCTTTTCAAGGAAAAACCCAACGGGTTTTTCATCAAAATAATAAATGTCCTGGGTTGCCCTGTTAGATTGTAAGGCCATTGCTCGACACATATCTATTTTGCCTATGACTATGTGCTGATGGGACTGTATAAGTAAATTTACATTAGCTTTCTGCAGGGAGATTGCTGGAGGAATGAAAACACCACATTCCCAAGGCTGGCTAGACTAGTTATGCATTTTTTTTCCTGGAGAGCAATCAGTTTCTTTTTATCTTTAAGTACTGGCCATTGTATTGATATCTTGTAGACACTTCCCATTAAGGCCTCTTATTTTCATATCCACATGTCTTGTTTCCCCTGCACTTATGCATGTCAAAAGGTATCAGGGAGCTATTATTTAAAATTAGGAGCCAAGAATGGTTCATTTAAATCTTACCTGCCACTCAGGTGTCCTGATAAGATGGGTCTGGAGACTCTAGAAGCAGCCTCTCCCAACTTGATGCTCTCCAGATCTTTTGGATTACAACCTCCATCAATCCTGACCACTGGTTGATGAGAGTTTAAGCCCCAAGTATCTGGAAGGCACCAGGTTGCTGAAGGCTGGTCCCCCCCCTCCCAAGTCCTTCTGCTGCCCTTCCCAAAGCCTGGTAAGGAGGCACCTGGTTTTGGGAAAGAGGCGTGAGGGCTCTGGCAGGGTCCTAGATCTCCCCCAGCTCCTTCCCAAAGCTGGGAAAGCACTAACTAGGCTCTGGGAAGGAGGCAGGAGGACTCTCAGAGCCTGTCAGAGCCTCGCACCTTCTTCTGGGAGCCCAGCACCTCATTTACCAGGCTTTGAGAAGGTCCCCCCTCAGCTTGGCGCCCAGTTCCTTCACATCTCTTGCACAGGCCTAAATCCACCCCTGCAATGAGGAAGAATGAGTAAATAAGGTGGTTCTTTCTCCGAATTCTCAGTCTATGTACGATGAATGCTCACACCCAGATCTGATTCTGAGCTGAAGAGAAGGGAACAGAGGAGCTGCAACCTGGTTCTGTGTTGGAAAGCAAATGGGGTTTCAAGAAATGGCAGAGTGAAGGGTCTTCTGACTTCATGATCCGCTACACCAGGGATAGGGAAACTCTGGGCCTCTCCACCTGGCCCTTGCTCTCTTTCCAGGCCACCCCCCACCTCCAGGCCCTGCTTTCCACCATCCTTTTGCCTGGCTGCAATGAATCATTGTACTCTGGTGGTGCTTCTTGCCTGCTTGGATAGAGGACATAGAGTGGTTCAAGTGTGTATGGAAACCAGCCTACTGTAGAAATGTAAATTTATTTATTTTATTTTTATTTTTAAAATTTCTATACCACTTTATATTTTTAAGAAAAACCTCAAAGTGGTTTACAGCATATTAAGTCAATAAAACATAAATAAAACAATCTGAAGAAAGTCAAATATAGAGTATACAGTCAAAGCAATATAACAGAAAACTAAAATATTATCTTATAGATTTCAAAATAAAACATTACAAAGGAAGTCAACTACAGAATACATATTTAACATAGTAGGGCTGGTGAGTGTGGGTCCAGCCCCCTAGGCCACGTGGAAAGGGCCTTGCAGGGAGCGGCCTTCAGGCCCCACAGCTGGGCGATGTTCCTCCAGCCTCATGAGGAGCCTATAAAACTGTGCAAATAAAACTTGTATTTACTGCCCTGCCCACTTTTGCCTTGCCCACCACTGGCATGGGGCTCCTGGAAAGTTGCCCAGAATGGTAACCAGCTCTTGGGCTGAAATATGTGCCCTACACATGGGCTAAATACACTCTGCAGGAAAGGAAGTATAACAGACACACTCCTATTCATACTGATGCATAAAGGAACATGCTTGAGGCTTCTCCCAAGGCTTTGTGAGCATTTTCTGTGTCAGTTAACTTCACCTTCTTTTTCACCAGCCCTGTGGATAGAGTCCCAAGGGGGCTCTCATCCGTGCACCCTTCCCTGGGGCTTGCTTTGGACTGGTCTAAGATGCCTGTCACATCCATCTTCGGGATGTGTGTGTAAGCTGCTCTATTCCCGCCCCCTCCATCACCTGCCAGCTGAGTGCCAGTTTGGTTTCCCCACTGGGGACCTTTGTGAAACTGTGATTTGGAGGATTCCCACTAAATCAGGTCATGACACAATCCCTCAGCCACACATTGGTGCTGGCATTTGCTATTCGTGGAGTCTGTATTTATAGACACGTGGGTGTGTGGTCTGCATGGGCACAAGTGATGCTGGGGCTGCAGATGCAGTTCTTCTGGCGCAAGAACAACTGGCATGCTTACCTCGTGCAGGGAGAATCCATTTCATCCCACTGAGGGTCAGGAGCTACTGTGGCCGAGAGAGGGGGCCCTCAATTCTCTGTGCAGCCACCCTGTGTGAGCCTTCAAAGCTACCAGAATGGAGCAAGTGTTGTTGTTGTTGTTGTTGTTTAGTCGTTTAGTCGTTTAGTTGTGTCCGACTCTTCGTGACCCCATGGACCAGAGCACGCCAGGCACTCCTGTCTTCCACTGCCTCCCGCAGTTTGGTCAAAATCATGCTGGTAGCTTTGAGAACACTGTCCAACCATCTCGTCCTCTGTCTTCCCCTTTTGGAGCAAATACCACTCTCTAAATCTTGCCTTTGGGAGCCTCAAACCTCTTGCTTTTCTAAATGGAGAACAGAGAGGGGCACACGAGTCTACTGTGCAAAGGTAAGGTTTGGGTCCATTGCTGCTCTCACTTTTGCCTCAGGCCTTGCCTACTAGCAGCACATGAACATGCATGCACTTGTGTGTGCATGCATGTACTGTACACAGAACCCCAGAGGCGGAGTTCACATATTCCTGAAATGAATGTGCACACGTCAGTTTCCAAGCAGGACAACATACTCCTGAAATCAAGTCATTAATTTGTACTCAAATGAATTCAGCCTGAAACTAATCTGAAACACGCACTCATATTTAACTGAGTGTGGTTTGGTTGCATGTGGTCCTCTTGCTGCTTCTCCTGAGTGAGCAGAGACAGAGAGCTCACTTCCCGGCAACCTGAGCTCTGTGCATGCTTTTTGCTTGCCCCCCCCCCCATGGTGAAGGCAACTCCCTCCTGGTCTGTGTGACATGAAGAGGAAACTCCTTTGGGGCCTTGGAGTGGAAGGATGAGGGCACAGCATTTAAAAGGAGAGGGCGGGGGAATCCATATTTATAATGTGATTGGCTGAAACTGGGAAAAATAGTTTGTGTGCTTGGTCTGCTGCATTTTTAGAATACATAAAATCCTGCATAGACTGAAACCCATTCATCCCATCTCTTGTTGTTCAGTTTGCATCTATAAGAAGAGCCCTTATTTCACTTAGTCCAGCATTGTACCCCCTTCCCTCTGGGCCCACCTGATGCTACTGGAAAGCCCACAAGCAGGATCTGAAAGCAATGACCCTCTTCTGCTGGTACCCCCAGCATCTGATAGTCAGTGGTATACTTCTTCTGAACTGGGAGGATCCATTGAGCCGTCATAACTAGGATCAGCTGATAGGCTCACTCTTTGTGGATCTGCCTAATCTCTTTTTAAAGCCACCTAAGCTTGTGACCTTGATCACACTGCAATTTTGAATTGTGAGAAGAAGTACTTTCTTTTGTCAATCCACTGGATGTCCTAAAGTTCCAATATTAATTCGTTCTACGTCTTGGCATCACTGCATCACCCTCTATCTAGGATCAGGCAAGTATGTCAATTTCAGCTTCTTTCAGTCTCATATTTTTTCCAACCTTAAGTTCAGTTCTCCATGTTTCCACATTAGTTTGTAATTATTACCACTGTTGTTATTTTAAGAAGTCCTTGGAAAACACACGAGCAGGTTGGTGCAAATTTCCCATTATAAGAAATTTTTCGGCAAAGCATCCCCCCCCTACAGTTCTGTATGTTATTTTCACTAATGTACCTTACTAGGTGCATTTTTGTACATTTTATTTGCCTGGAGAACTGGAGAATTCAGAAAAAAAATGTGAATTTCAAAGGATGGCTGTGTTTTGGTTCAGGATGAGTGAATTAGGTGGGTTTGCCTTTGAATGTTAACCAAACTGAACCTCTCTCCCATAGTCAAATCATGTCCACATTTTCTACACTAAAAAGCCCCAAAGATGCAAGCTTGTGGTGGGGAATCTGTGGCACTCCAGATGTTGGACTCTACCAGCCCCAGGCAGCAAGGCCAACAGCCAGGCATTATGGGAATTGTAGTATAGCAACCTCGGGAACACCACACATTCTGCAGTCCTGATGTAGACTTCCTGCAAAGGGAAAGGTGCTCCAGCCTCCCCATCAATCTTGGTTTCCCCTTTCTTCAACATTTCCAGCTCTCACAACATCTCATCCACTGACAGGAAAATGCTTTTCATGGGGAGCAACCTGATTAGGCGAGCTCTCAAGCAGTATTTCATGCAGATGATGGATGGAAAAACACAGAATCAACATTCTCTTTATTATACAGGCATCACTACATAGTAACAACAAGATAAGTCCCTCCCTGTTTCTTTTAACTATCTAGTATTAATTTTTGTGTGTGGCTTTACTGTAGCTGTACGTGGGCATTTTCCTTGTGCATAAGACCTACACATGAACAGGACAGAATGGGGGATGAATGCACTATCTGCTCCTAAATAGTGAGGGCAGCTCCATGAGGAGGCTTTCCATTCCCACAAGTTAGAGCAGGCATAGGGTTTTGACCAAACTGTGAGAGGCAGTGGAAGACAGAAGTGCCTGGCGTGCTCTGGTCCATGGAGTCACGAAGAGTCGGACACAACTAAACGACTAAACAACAACAGGGAGCCTCTTTGAGTTCAGGGGCAGCCTCCCAGGGACCAGAGGTGGGTCAGGCCAGAGGCAAAAGTGGGTCTAGGGCTTGCCGATCAGAAGGTCAGCGGTTCGAAGCCTCACGATGGGGTGAGCTCCCATTGCTTGGTCCCTGCTCCTGCCAACCTAGCAGTTCGAAAGCACGTCAAAGTGCAAGTAGATAAATAGGTACCGCTCCAGCGGGAAGGTAAACGGTGTTTTCGTGTGCTACTCTGGTTCGCCAGAAGCGGCTTAGTCATGCTGGCCACATGACCCGGTAGCTGTACGCTGGCTCCCTCGGCCAATAAAGCGAGATGAGTCGTCCACAACTGGACCTAACGGTCAGGTGTCCTTTTACCTTTACTTGCTTCTACACACATGCACACCTCATCTCCATCCGCACAACCATGAAGCATCATCCTAAGGTGGTGTGATGCACTCTGTACATGCTCATTTCCCAGGCTGAGTTTGTGCACGGAAAAATAATAATAATTTGACAGCTTCGAGTGGGGTTGGCACTACTACAGTGCCACATAATACCCATTCTGTGTCTGTCAGTATTCAGTCCTTTAGTGTGGCCACACCTGCACTTGGGAACTCCCTGCCTATTGAGATCAAGTAGGCACCTTCAGGGTACTAGTTTTGGCTGTTTAGGCACGTGTACCCAGGTGCTTTGAAAGTTAAGGACATTCTTTCGCACGTGGGTTGCGAATTCTTATTTCCTTGTTTTACATTTTTTGCAAACTGCTTCAGAGGTTTTTTTTGTGTTTTTTTCAATCAAGCTGCGTGTAAATTTTATGACATATATTAATATTAATAATAATTACCCAAGCCAAATCCTCCATGAATCCTGTCCCTGGGGAAGAACCCCTGCTCGCTTAGCCCGACTGCAAGTGGTCCTTCAGAGCTCCCCCCCCCCCACCCGCAGCCACACACCTTGTAACTTGAGGAGGGCCGGGCTTCCTTAGCAACCCTCCTTTCCCTCCCCTATAGCGGGAGGCGACCCCTCTCTCCCCCGCCTTCCGCGAGCGCCGGGCTCCGTAGGGGCTCCCGCTCCTCCTGACTCTGTCTCCCTTCCTCCCAGCGCTCGCCTGCCTGCCTGGCCAGCCCTGCCCCTCTCCCCTCCCTCGCGCCCTGATTGGCTGCGGCTCTCCCCCCCCCCCACGCTCCGCTATGCTAATCTTATGCGAGTAGTTCGGGGGCCAGTCAGCTGACGTCATCCGGCCCAGTGGCAGCCGCCGAGGGAGGGAGGGAGGAGGGAGGGAGGGCGTGCGCGCAAAGCGAGGCGAAGCCCCAGCCAAGCCAAGCCAGGCGAAGGGAGGAGAAGGGAAGCGGCGGCGGCGGAGGAGGAGGAGGAGGGCGGGAAGGGGGGGTGGAGGGCGAGATCTGGGCTGAGCGCGGAGAGGGGGAGCCCGGGCTGGGCAGCCCCCCTCCCCCTGCTCCCGCGCGGCGCAAGCAGGCAGGAGCCGGGGCGGGGCGGGCGGGGCGGGGCAGAGCCGGCTGGGAACATCATGGCTACTCTGGCCAACGGGCTAGCGCAGCAACAACCTCCCCCCGGGCCCCCGCCCCCGCCGCCGCCGCCTCCTCCTCCGCCTCCGCCGCCGCAGGCGGAGAGCACTGCCTTCAGCACCACGAACAGCTCCGGGAGGATGAACGGGCTGACGACGCCGACGCACGGCCCGGGCGGCACCATCGCCATGAAGGACCACGATGCCATCAAGCTCTTCATCGGGCAGATCCCGCGCAACCTGGAGGAGAGCGACCTCAAGCCGCTCTTCGAGGAGTTCGGCAAGATCTACGAGCTCACCGTGCTCAAGGACCGCTTCACCGGCATGCACAAAGGTAGGGAGCCCCGCCGCGCGCCGCCCTCCTCCTCCTCTTGCCGCGCGCCGGGTGGATCCCTTTCTCTTCCTCCCGATGCCGATGCCGCCTCGGCTACTCCCACCACGCCTGCACCCCCCCCCCCCGCTTCCCGGCCAGGCGAAAGGGCCAACAAAGGGATGGAGAGGAGATGCTGGCCGCCGCCGAAAGCCGCGTTGTGTGTGTGAGGCTGAGGGCGGGTGGGGGGCGCGCGGAGAGAGGAGTAAGTGGCCGAAGCATGCCCCTCTGGGCAGATTCACTCGAGAACCAGTTCCACAAAGCTCGGTAGGACTTGCTGCCATGTGTAAGAGTGGATATGGGATTTGTAGTGTGTGTGTGTGTGTGTTTGGGGGGGGGGGGAATCCGTAAACAAGGAGGGGATTACACATCATCTAAGAGAGGGAGAAGCGTACCCCCCTTCTCGAGTGCCGTCTCCCCCCTCTTTGAACATGCACACACACACGTAATGTGTATAAAGTTGGGTCACGTGTAATGACTGGATGAGAGAGAGAGATCAGTGGAAGGATGTGCACGCATGTGCAGGAGGAAAAGGAAGACAAACACAGACACTCCCTCCCCCCCCCCAAGAAAAGATCATATTTTGCATCAGGAGCAGATTAGGACTTCTGGCAATGACCCCTCTCTCTGCTACTTTGTTCTTCTCATTTTAAGTTATTGTGGCTACAGTCCTAAGTGCCCGTTGCTGGGAGCAAGCCCCTTTGAGCGCAGGTGGGGTGGGGGGGGGCTTTTCCCCTGACTTTGCATTCATCGGATCACACAGCATGTGAAAAGTTGGGCTGGGTGGGAGAAAAAGTAAGTGTGCATGTGCGTGTCTACATGCAGGAGAGTGTAAGGCGGAGAGATGTGTGTCACAGTGTGAGAGAGTGAGTGTGGGAGGTGGAGACAGTGGAGGGAGATTTGTAAACAGAGACAGGAAACAGACATCTTCTGAATGGTGCTATGGTGGGGGGAGGATATGGCTGAAAGAGGCCCCAGCTCCCTGCAAACTTGTGTTACATACAAGAGACCAAGGAAAGCTGTATATACGTGATGGGGCTTCTATGCCATCGGAGAGGCGGACGGCACATAAGCACTCATTAGACAGGGGTGGGGAACTGGTGGTTCTCCAGATGTTGCTGGACTCCAACTCCCAGCATGGGCAATGGTCAGGGATTATTATTATTTATTGAATTTATATATGATGGGAGCTGGAGTCCAATAACATCTGGTGGGCCACAGGTTTTCCCACCCCTGGATTAGGAAATAGGTCTCAGCCTTGGCTGGATCTAGAGGAGTTAGCATGCCTATAAAGGAGCTCCCTGTTTCCTTAACCCTTTGCTGAGTTAGTTGGTGTGCAAAGTTGAACTGGATGAAAAGTGTGTGTAGGTGTGTGAGTAACAATGGGGTGACAGTGCCGATGTTGCCAGTAACAAGGAATATTATAGTGCTGGCACCTTGATAATGAATTTTACCAGTTGCTGGTAGCTGGACAGTTGAGCCAAAGATCTGTGATGTAGTGGTAGACTCTGTATGGAGAGTCCATCTTGGCTTCCAGAATCAGTGTCTGTATCGTGAATCTTTAACCCAACTGCCTAGTTACCTGAAACATGCAGAATTAACATCAAGATCCTGGCCTTATATTATTCATTGTTACTGGCAACGTAACTGACAACCTCATATATCCTTCACAGATATGTATTTTATTAGCCAAGACATGTTATTCATGTACTCCAACTCAGAGTAGACCCACTGAACTTAATGGACACAGGCAACTTAGGTGCATTAATTTCAATGGTCTGCTCTGAGTAGGGCTTAGTTAAATACAACCCAAGAGGGTTTTTGTGCTATTGTATTCCATACCCCATACTGATATGCCTGGCCCAAGGAGTACAATTCTTTGTGCCTTCAAAGTTAGAAAACGATCAAGATGGTAAAAAGTGCCCATAAAACATCACATGTGCTAATATAAATCATAAAATTATTATAGGCTCAGTATCTTGATGTTAATTTAACTTTAAGGATAGAAGTTGACAGCCATGTAGATAGAGGAAATACCATGTATGTCCACACAAACATATGTGTGTATATACACACACACATTAAACACACACACACACACACACACACCTGTTGGTGAGTTCTAGTAACAGTTGCACATATGGGGCAGGCAAGAAATGAATGAGTGAATTCGCAGAGGAAGCAAGTTTGCATCTGGATAGATGCTTCCACTTCACATTTTTTTTCATATGGTAGGTTGTTCTATACTATGTTTAGCCAACTTTTTAGAACCTAATAGTTGAAGGCTCTCTCGTTCTTTAAGTACTGAGATAAAACAGTGTGCCATGTGTATGCCTAACATTTCTTCTGATATTAATCCCCGAGGCTGCATGCAATTAAATCTGACATCCCATACGCACTTACCTTTGCGTAAGCCCCATTAAGTAGCACTTAACTTCTGAGTAAGCATGCATAGGACTTACTCCCAATAACTGTGCATTGGATTTTACTCTAAAGTGGTGACACCCGACATATCTAAGGCACACCGACTGAATTCATTGCCTTCAGGTAGTTATATTTAGGGCTACTGGGTCCCTGTGAAATACAGTTTCCAGCTCTTCAGGTCGGTTGCCTTCTGGTGAGTGGCATCTGGTGGTATATAAATTGTTAAGTTTCAATGCAGGCTAGAGTTGGGATTTTAGATCACATCTTGTACCAGGGCATGCCATTCTCTTAACAACAAAACAACATGCACAAAAACCTCCCTGCTTTTGCAACTTTCCCCAGGCTGCTTATTTTGAAATGTGTCCTTTCTGAATGGAAAGCAACAGCCTGGTAATGGATCGTTTTTTTCTGTGCTGCAGAAAAAGGAGAATGCAATATGTAGTCCACAGGAAGATTATATCTTAATTTCTAACATTTCCTAGGTAGATTCTTGGAAATGACCTTTAAAAACTGCAGGCCTTCAGTTCAAATGCATAGACAAGATGATGGAAGCAGGCAAGGATGTAGGTTAGGGCAATGAAAGACTGAAATAATATTAACATTTGGAGAGAGCTTTTCTCTCCTCCCCCCCCCCCCGCTCACCCCACCCCAAAGCAAGCAACCCAGTAGTCAGGCCAGTTTATCTCTGCTGCTTAACAGCAATGGAACAGGAGGTTCTTTGTCATCACAATAAATAAATACGACTATAACATTTCAAATATCAGGCCTTGAGATTGATGAAGCTGAGTTGGATGCGAGAGTTTCTAGGAAGCGACATGAAATTTGACTTAAATATGATGGGAAGTCACTTGTGAAAATTGTCAGGTGCACCAATATTCTTTATGCATTAGCATGTTGAAAAGTCTCCAACGCTTCTTGCATTGCTGCTTAACTCTTCCGACACTCCCTAATCCAGTACCCTATGGAAGGATAGCAGTTGTGTATCCTCTCCCAGTTCCATTTATACCTTTACTGAAGTCTATACTTCAAACTGCTTGAATTATTTTCTTTTTTAGCCTCCTTAGCCCTGCCCTACATATTCGAAACTGTGCAGGCCAAAAAGAAAATTAAAACTCCCTTCTCCTTTTAAATACATAGACTGATCAACACAATTAAATGCCACCCTTCATCTAATTAAGGTCCTCATTAATTTTGCTCCTCTGTCCAAATATGCGTCTTCTGTGACTCTTTTGTTCACAAAGGCAAGTCAGTGGAATGGAAGTTTGAGGACTGTTTTTGAATGAAGCACGGCTGCTGCAGCCAGGAGCAACTGTCTGCCTGCTGATGGGTCAGTCTGCATTCTCCTGGCTACGAGGCTGGCTTCCTCTCGCTCGTGAATTGCTTCTATTTGAAGGCGAGATGGTTGCACTTATTAAGAGTTATTAATACTTAATCATCTGGCAGATTTAATTGTGCCAATATTAAAAATGCATCAATGTCAAATTTTGTTCATTAAATATTTACATTTTTGAAGGGAAACTGTTTTGCTGCTGTTTTAATATTGTTTTAGGAAGATTTATATAGGATCTATTATTTAAAAAACAAAACAAAGGAATAAAACACCTAATAATGTGGATCGTATGCTGCAGACCGAGTGGAATTGTCGTTGCTCCTGTATTAGAAAAAGGCTAGCGAAGTCCCCACGCTTGGATTTGTTTCCATCAACAAGAGGGGCAGCTAGAGTTCCTGCCTGGGCTGCTACATTCCCACAGCAGCTTTGCAAAGCCGCGCCATGAATAGTACGGGCAAGAAAGCAAAACAAAATCTGTGCAAACCTTATCTTCGTGGCAATGCGGACTTGCAAACCTTTAATCGAGCTCCTCCTGGGAGTAAGAGCTCATGAGGGTGAGTCAGTGCTGAGCAGTCTTCCCCCTCCAAGCCTTTTGATTCACAGCCCGCAGTGTGTGCTAAGGAGGGAGAGCATTTAGGAGTGTAACACACACACACACACACACACACACACACACACACACACCTCTCAGCAGTCCCATGAAAATTCCACAAAACTACTCACAGCGTAAGGTGCTAGTAGACACCTCTGATTCAACCGAGGAGAGATTAGGACAAATGATCGTTCCATGCCGGCTGTGGATGGAAGAGAAATTTGATTCAGTTTGCATTTAATTCACACTTTTCTGAAACAATATGTAAGCTGAAACACAGCCATCCCTTGAAACTCACGGGTCTAATTTTGCAGTGCGGTTTTCCACCTAAGTAACATGTACAAAAATAAATTTACTAGTGTAAAACATGCATATTAATGCATATTTTAGTGAAAATAACATTTTAAAAAATGCATGGCATTAGGTAAAATTGCTTTGCAAAATGTTAGGCAAAAATGCATGTGCATTTTAGGAGAAATTTGTACCAAAATGCTAATGATTTTTCATGAGAAGCTTTTCTAAAAAAGATTTATTTTTTTAAAATCGCAAACTGGTGGGGAAATGTGGAGAACTGAAGATTGTAAAAATGAGAAGCTGAGAGCAACAAAAAATTTCCACATTTGTCCATCTCAAGTGCTAGCTCCATGTTTTTGTTTTGTTTTGAGGGCTGGGGAACCATCCTGCAAGATGCTTCCAACTGGCCTCATCCTTCTCCTCCTCCTCTCTCATCACCCACTTAGTCTCCCTCTGCCTCTGGGCCCAATTCCTACCACTGCCTTAAGGGAAAGGAAAGTGAATTCGCAGGCAGCGGCTGATGCTGTTCCCAGCCCCCTTTGCTGCCAAAGGCCAGAGGCTGGTTTGCAAGCCAGACTCCAGCAATGGCAGGAAAAGCAGCGGCAAAGCCTTGAAAGGGGACCCTGGGGGGGGGTGTCAGCTGGGGGCCCATGCCCTGCCTGGCCTGTTGAAATAAAGAGTGTGTTAGTTCATTTCCATATGCATTTCTAGAATTTCTCCTTATATTGCTTGATAAATTTGTCTGTACATGCTTAGGCGCATGCAACACTTAAAAAAGAAAGTTATCTTGCCATCATGCAGATTGGGGGTGTGTGACCTACATTGCTGGGCCCAAGGCATTGCACTGCTGGGAGCAGAGCCCAGAAGGTGGCTTGACTTTATAAAGTCTTTCAGGACCATTCAGACACCAATTCTTTCTTTCATCAATTGCTGCCCACCAGTTGTGGTGTGTGATGTAGGTTGTTTCATCATGCTGTGTGGGGTGGGGTGGGCTCTGGAGATGTATAAGGTTAAGATTTCATTTTCAAGTCATTATTATTACTATTAATCCTCCCTCCATCTGTAGATCTCAGGGCTTTTAACAGCATAAAAATACAAGATTAAAGCACAAAATACATAGTAAGAACAAGAACAAAACAATAGCCCCCCAGCCCTCCCACAAATGCATTTTAAATTATATGGGATGTTAGTCAGCCAAAAGCCTGGTTAAAGGGGAACATTTTCTTTCCTCCCGTTCCTCCTTCTGAATGCTGAACAGTGCAGGGCTTTGGGAAGAGATAGCTCCCAGCATGTTCCTCTTGACATGCAATGCAAGTGGTATTGCCCAGGTGAGTTCCTCTGTGCAGTCTTTGGCAAAGTAGCTGGCCAACCCTGCTTTTCTCCTTGCAGCTCATAGGAGCCAACTCCTAGGGGCCAAGCTCCCTTCAGCACACTCCCCATGAAAAATTCGAGGGGGCCAGCCCCCACAAAGTTGATGAGCATTATCATTCAAATGGTGTGCATGACCATGTTAGCCTCGGTAAATTTCATTGTACACAGGTTGTACATTGACAATAAAGGTGATATTATTAATTGCTTATACAATACAATACATTTTTATTTATACCCCGCCCTTCCTTGTTCAGAAAGCCGGGCTCAGGGCAGCTAACAACAAATTTAAAACACTTAATTGTGGGACTTAAAAATGGGACTTGCTTACATATTCCCTCTCTTTTATGCAGGTCAGGGCTTACCAGCCCCACCCCATATTTATTCAAGTTGGCACCCCCGTTACAGGTCCTTGATATTAAAAAGAAAGTTGTGACTTTTACTCCCAAATAGCATCATCAGTGCTCATTTTTGGTGTGGGGGACAAGTAAAATGTATTAAATTTGTTTGAACTGGTTTTAATATTTTCACTTTTAAATTGTTGGAACCTCATGGTGAAGGATGGATGAGTAAAGTAATAAATAGTGAGTTGTCTCCAACCAACCAAGTTAGTCCCATTAGTTTCAGTGGGTCTACTCTGAGTATGATTAACACTGGATGCACAACAACAAAAACAACAACAACAACAACAACAACAACAACATAGATCAGAGAGTATCATAGGCAGTGAGTGCTGAACTTGTCCATTCAAGTATGTTGGACACCTGTCAATTCCTTTTGCAGTGGGTGATCAAGGCTGGACTTTGGGATTTCACTTATGCCTTGTCCCCTAAGGAGTTATGGGCTAGTTGGGGTGGTCTGTCTTTGAAGGCTGATGAGCCCAGATAGCTTCCAGACTGGTTGGGCTAGCTGTCTTATTACAGGGGCTGCCTGCTGGTTGCGGGAGTGACCAGAGTGGCAAATGCAAATTCTTCCTTTGCCCCATAGGCTAGTCTCCACCTCTCTCTATCCTTCATCCAGGCAATGGTCCAGGAGGCGTTATCACAGCTCAAGGACACATTCCAGCCAGGCATAAACACTCAGGGTGAGGTTCAGTCCAGATGACAGTATCCTTTTGGATCACCTCTGTGGATTGATGGTGGTGAGCAGGAATGCAGAGAAGCTTCTCTCACTGAGTGGTGTCAGAATGGGGGGATGGGTTCTTGCTTTCCCCCATGGGAATTATTCCACGGGGTTCTGTGCTCGTTTCATGGCTTTATGGTGGTTAGAAGTAATGTTGTGATTGGCCACGAAATGCCCCTTGTATGCCAGTGATGCCCAGCTCTATTTCTCCTTCCCCCCCCCAGCCAGGTGAGGCAACTAGGTCTCTGAATGACTACTCGAACTGTTCCAGAAAGTGGCAGCTCATTTGTTGCCTGCAGCTAGCCATGTGGAACGTAGAGAATCACTTCTAAAAGACCTTCACTTGCTCTCATTTTGTTTCCAGGTTGAATTCAAAGTGCCAGTGTGGATCTTTATAGCCAAAAGCCCAGTACCAAGGGTGAGACCCTTCAGATGTTGGACTCTAAATTCCATCAGCTCCAGCCAGCATGGCCAGTGGCCAGGAATGGTGGAAGGTGGCTACTAATGGCATCTGGAGGGCACTATTCCAGCCATCCTTGCTTTTGGAGGGGGAAAGGGCCATGGCTCAGTGGTAGATCACCTGCTTTGCATGCAGAAGGTCACAGGTTCAGTCCTAGCATCTCAAGGCAGGAGACTGGGAGAGACTCTCTTCCTAGAACCCTGGAAAGTGACTGCCAATCAGTGTAGCAAAACTGAGCTAGATGGACCTGTATCAGTAGAATGCAGCTTCCTGTATTCCTATTCCTATAGGTCCCATCACAGGGATGGGGAAGTAGTGGCCCTCCAGATGTTGTTGGATTCCAACTCCCATCAGCCCCAGCAAGCATGGCCAAGGCCAGGGGTTGGCCGGATGAAGACGAGTGGTGGGAGCACCCCAGGGAGGACACAGAAGACGGCAACTTAGATCCTGGATGGTGGTTGTGGGACACTGAAGAGCAGTCTGGGGAAGGGAAGAGCTGTGAGGTCTTAGAAGCAGGGGGGTTGAGTGATCAAGGGGATCAGAAGGAGGAGGGCCTTTCGGCACAGGGTTAGAGGCTGGGAGTCACAGTGTGAGTGCAAACTCAGACAGAGAGGAGTCAGAGGTTGCCCTGGTTACTCAGCAGCAGAGCAGTCCCAGTCCTCCTGGCTCTCCTTCCCCTTGGACACCCCACTTGAGGAGAGTTAGGTCCAGAGAAGGAGCTCACCCCCTTGACACAGCCTTCATCTGCTTGGGAGGGATCCATAGTGAGAGGCTAGGGCGGCGAGGGGTGGTTTTGGTCAGTTTCAGCAATGTCTGAGCTCGATTAAGGTGAACCAGAGGACTCTACTGTGTTTTTATTTTGTGTTAATAAAAAGCTTATTGCGTCCTGGGCCTCCCGTGCTTGACCTGGGCACGCTTGGCAGCTCCTTGACAGCCAATAGCCAGGGATGATGGGAACTGTAGTTTAACAGGATCTGGAGGGTACCAGATTGGCCACCCTTGCATTCCCGGGTTGTCTTATTACAGCTAGATAATACATGTGAATGGCTTTGAACTCTTGAAAGTGTTATACAAATGTAAGGTGGTAGTAATAATAATAATAATGATAACTATTCTTAGCAAAGATGTGAGGAAATGTCGCTTTCAATAGTTACACAGGAATGCACGCACATCTTTGAGAGCATGAGGGACAGTATGTACTTTCTTGCAGGGGGTTGGGCCAAATGGCCATCGTGGTACCTTCCAACTCTTTAATTCTATGGCTAAATGTGACTGAAACCATCACTGAGAGAATTTTTATTTAATCAATGGATCTCTGCCCCCAACATTCCATCAATTGGTCTTCAGAGGAGTTTATGGACGAGTGTTCATGGCTTGAGCATTAAGTCAGGACAAAGATCAAAAGGAAGCCACAAGCACCAAGGACACAACAAGTGACAACAAGCTTGACAGCCAGCTATTAGCAATAATCAAGCAATTCCATATTGTATCCCATTGAAAGCTCAGGAAAACGGGACAGATTTCATGTACAGCTTAAAGAAAATAGCAGAGTAGGTGCTGCCAAATGCATTTGGGGAGGGTCTGCCATATTCAAGGTCTCACCACAGAAAAGGCCCTGCCCTCTGTTGGCCACCCACTATTTCTAGGGGTGAAGGCAAACGACATAGCACCCTGACTGATGATCTCAGCAAATGGGCATGTTCACATGTGAGAAGGTGGTCTTCAGAATCCATACGTGCTTGTGTGTTCCAGTTTAAGGAGCAAAAGGGATGTGCAGGTGACAAATGCTTCAGCTTCCTGCCAGCAGCTTGCCACCCAAGATGATATTTAGCAAAAACAGAAGAAGCTGCCTTATACTGAGTTAGACCATTGGTCCATCTCGTTTACCATTGTCTACCTTGACTGGCAGTGGCTTTCTAGCATTTCAGATAGAAGACCTTCCCCTGGCTTAAGTAAAGATGCTGGGGATTGAGCCAGGGACCTTCTGTGTGTAAGGCAGAAGCCCTGCCACTGAGGTACACTGAGCTATGTGTGTTATCATCAGTCAAATACACATTATTCCAGCCAGGCAAAAAGCGCTTGATGAAAGCGTGGAACCATCTGCTGAGGTATGTGGCCTGGGGAGAGTCTAAAGGGCCAGGTAAAGAGGTATGGGTGGAAGCATCTGGCCCCAGTCACTGGAGGTCCTCCACCCTTGCTGTAGACCCTCACATAATATGCTCCTCCAACCACAGCAACAAAAGAAAGCTCCCCTATAGCTGCTGGCATGGCAGGATGAAGATCTGATGTGCTAATCTGGAGGGCTTTTGCACTAATCCCAGTGTGTTTGCCTCTGCCTGCCGATTCCAATTAACCAGGCCCTGCTAATCCATACGAATTGCCTTAAATCAAATCCCCGCTGGGCTGCGGACTGACCTGCTGCTGGATTCCGCTCATCTCTTTGAGGCTAGGCACAGCTTCCCTGGAAAGGGAGTATCCAGCTGCTTTGCAGAGCAAGGGACATCACAGGCGGTGTTCCAGTTGTGCTGTATAAGCTTTGCCTTTCTCTCTCCACTGCAAATGAAGGTGCGGACAGGGCAAAGCCATCCCTTGCTGAGCGTGACTGTACTCGCACATGACTTTATGCAATAACACTTTCCCCTCCCTTCTTCTCTCCAGGCTGTGCCTTTCTTACATACTGTGCCCGGGATTCAGCCCTCAAAGCCCAGAGTGCCCTGCATGAGCAGAAGACATTGCCTGGGGTAAGTGATGGTGTTCTTCTCTGGTGCAGGCACGACTCACCTCCTTTAGCTCAGAGTCCTGGGCTAGCATTCAGCAAGTGTTGCTCAGTGTCCATTTGTGACATTGCAACCGAGGGCAATCCATACGTACCTTTCCTCTATGCTTCCCAGGAATGGTCTGCACTTTAAAGCTCTGTATCCAAGCAGGGGCGAAGGAAGGCGTCGTGACATCCAGGGCGGGCATCGCTATATAGAGCGCATGTGAGGCATCGCTACGTACGACGCATGCGGCGTACGTAGCGACGCTGCACATGCACGGTATAGCGGTTTGCCGCCACCACCGCTCCAGTGCCGTACGGACGGTGCCAGGATCCCTCCGTTGCCGCTACAGCCACGACCAGCGGATCCTCCACATGCGGCTGCAGTGGCGCGATGGCTGCTCATGCTGCCGCGAGCCCCTGCGGGGTGACTTCTTGTCACTCCCGCAGACATGGAACCCGGGGCGCAATGCCCCCCGTCCCCCGTTGTGACGCCACTGTATCCAAGCACCCCAGCCCTTTTTGGTTTTGCTCCGGAGCTTTCCCTGCAGAAACCCACTCTTTAAATTTCAATGGCAATCCACAGGAAGACCATTCTGCTGTTTGTTCTGATTCAGCTTTGAAGAGTGGGTTTTCATGGGGAAGCTCCTGAATGGTGGGGAAGGGTGCTTGGACATGAAGCATTAAAATGTGGGCCAATTCCTGGAAAGAGTGGGGCAGAAAGTAAGTGTCATTAAGCCCCGAGGGAGTCCTGTAGCTTTCAATATGGAGGGTGCCATCCTAAGTATGTTTTGGGCTGGATGGATCAGTCCTCTTCTGCCCTGTGTCAGTTCCACACATGCTCAGCCACGTCTATTAAACTGCACCCAAACCAACTGTGTTTAAATGTTTGTACGCACTTTTTGTAAGATGCATTTTGCATGCATTCCCTCCAAATGCATGCATTTTATTCAATGCCTTTCTATGCATTTCCCCCTAAAATATGCATTTCCCCTATAACATACTCACATTTTTGGAACCAAAACAGCATTCTGAAATTCAGAGTAGTGCCCAGTGCCACTGTTACCTGCATTCCGATCTGCATATAAATCTAAGAGCTGCAAATAAGGTCAATTTGCTTTAAAATGCAGACTCAATGAAACTCTCCTCCATCGCTCACAGGGAGTACACCCTCTTGAGTGTAATAGGACTTACTTCTGAGTAGCGCTTAGGATTTTGCTGTAAGAGCTTTAAGGGGCATAAGCTTCCATGAATTGAAGCCACAAAATTCTGCTTTTTGAAGCCACAAAAGCTTATGCCCCCATAAATGTTTGTCCGTAAGAGGCCTTTATGTTGTCTACATTCCATTGACAAAATGTTTTGTACCAGCAGTACATTGTGTTGCTGGTAACTTTGCTGTGCAAATCTGTTGTGCAATGAGTTGCCACTAGCACCACTGCTGTGTTGGGTTTCTCTGCGGGGCATCATTAAAGCTCACTTGTCTGTGAGCATCAGAGCTCCTGCCCTGGTCAGAAGAGAACATTGGGCACCACCATTTCTTTGTCTTTATTCTATGGGAGTGTTGCATATTTTGAGAAATGGATAAGGAATAATTTTAAGGAAAAAGATTTCCCTTTGGATGGTTTTTGAGGAAACAACATCAAACTTCCATCTTTGAGGTTTTCATAATCTCCCTGTGAACAGATTCTTCCTTATTGAAAACAAACTGATCAGTTTAATTGTTTAATCAGGTGCCAGCAGGGCCTTATAGAATTAGCAGGCTTGCTTAGCAGGGTTTTGATGCTCCATGTCCTCTCTGAGTTGTTTGGATAATGTGCTGTTCTCTCTTAGAGTTTTGGAGTGGCAGTAAGCAGATGAGCATCAGTTCCCAAACGTCTTCCTGAAATGTACTGTTGGTAGGGATCTGTTTAATGTAGATGGGCGACCTTCTCCCTAAAGGCACATTTCCACATGTCTGCCTTCGGAGATCAAAATATGCATTCCATGCTCATCGAATCTCCTACCACACACAGTGCCTGCTTGCTGCTTCTTCTTTGCCACACAGTTAGGGATGTAAGAAGGCTTCAATTTCCGTCCACTCCGTATTCGTCACATATAGTGCTGTTTCCGTTCCACTGCAGTTTGGCTTTTGACAAAAACGACATTCTTAAACTCGCTGTGGCAGAATTTTATGTAGCGGATTATATAATTAATGGTGTCATCGTCACATTATTCCACACCATTCATTTCAATGCAACGGAAATGCAGTGCAAGTGTCTGTGTGTATAAGGGGCAGGTAATTGGTTCCGTATCATTTAGAAAAAGACGAAGAAGAGTTTGGACTTGATATCCCGCCTTTCACTCCCCTTAAGGAGTCTCAAAGCGGCTAGCGATCTCCTTTCCCTTCCTCCCCCACAACAAACACTCTGTGAGGTGAGTGAGGCTGAGAAATACTTCAGAGAAGTATGACTAGCCCAAGGTCACCCAGCAGCTGCATGTGGAGGAGCGGGGAAGCGAACCCAGTTCACCAGATTATGAGTCCACCACTCTTAACCACTACACCACATTTTAGAGACCGAAAACAGCAGCAGCAATTGTGGATCAAACTGTTCTGGACTTGTGACAAATGAGTGAACATTGGCAATTTTTGCTCTCATTTCTGCCAGAATTCTCTAGCTTCCTTCACTACAGATGTTGTGGGTTCTTAGTTCCTAGTTTCAAGTGGCAACAACATCATTGCCAAAGGCTTTGCCTGTACTAGTACTGTAGTGTTGTTGCTTGTAGAGACACCACATCCTTATGCACGCCTGACACTGAGGGAATGGAGGCTGAAATCCTGTGTTGATGTGTCCTTTGAACCAGAGTAAAGCTGCAGTGCTGCACCTGGAAATAAGATATTAGTGACGGGGGAAGAATTCAATTCGGGATGCATTTAAAGTTGCATCTGTTAAATCCACACTTTCTGAAACAATGCACAAGCTGAAATACAGCTATCCTTTGAAATTCTTGTTCAGTTTTGTGATGCAGTTCTCCAACCCAAAAAATGTCACTAAAATGCACCTATTAGGGGAAAGTGTGAATATTTATTAGGAGACATTCACAATAAAACGCTGACTGATTTCCGCGGAGGACTTTTAAACATTTTTTTCTTCTTTTGCAAATTGCTGCACAATGTAGAGATCTGAATTTAATATTAGGGGAAAAAAGCCAAGAAACGGAGAGAACCAAAACTGTGACAGGTTATTCCATCCCTAGTAGAGGTGCATCACCTAGTATTGTTGCTCTCGTGAATATGTAACTGGTTATAGCGCCTCCCATGCCTTTGAGATACATCAAGAATCTAGTATTAGGTTACATACACACCACACCTTCAAAGCACATTTAAAGCACCCCCCCCCCCAAAGAATCACAGGAAGGGAAGCTTACCCCTCATGGAACTACAGTTCCCCCAACCTTAACAAACTATATTTCCCAGATTTTTTGGGCTGTGTGTGTGCTTTGAATGCAGGTATATGGCAGGTTACAGACTCCGCTAGCCCAGAAATAGTACCTTAGGTTAAGAACTTTGCTTCAGGATGAGATCAGCAATTGGACAGTGGTGGTGCGGCAGCAGCAGGAGGCCCCATTAGCTAAAGTGGTGCTTCAGGTTAAGAACAGTTTCAGGTTAAGAACGGACCTCCGGAACGAATTAAGTACGTAACCAGAGGTACCACTGTACCTTAAAAGAGTATATTGATAGCCATCTAGCATTTTTGGTCTATTTAACTTGAAAGGACGTTGAAAAGTGTGAGGCCAGATGAATCCAAGACCACAGGGCCAGGTTGGCTGCAGTAAGTGATTTAGAGACAGGACGATCCATTCAGAAGAAGGAGACGGGGTTCCCACCCTTCTAGTAGATTGGTAGTAGAGGGTAAAGTCAGATGAACCCAAAATGGCAAGGGCAGATTGGCTGGAGTCAGCGATCCAGAGACACAGTGACCTGATGGAAAAGAAGACTCCTGCACCTTTAACAGTTTAGCAGAAGAAAGGATTTTAGCAAGTGTGGCAGGTTTTGTTATGGTGCAATGATAATAGAGTTGGAAGGGCTATGTAGTTCAAATCCCTTTGCAATGCATGATGGGAGTTGTAGTCCAGCAACACCTGGAGTGACGCAAATTAGCTGCCCACCCCTTATCTGATTATTACTGCCACCCAAATGCCTCCAAGCCTGTGTCCTGCGAAATAGCTTTGGCCACAAAGGGTAGGTTCGGACGTTCAAAGCAAGCACAGAGAAAGCACGGAATTTGACAAAGAATCTACATTCCTGGGAATCTCGGCTTTCTTATTGTCGAGCTTTTTTAAAGGAAACCACTGAAATTGTGGAGCTTTCCCCCCCCCCCAACAAAAATGCCAAAATAACACTATTTTCCAATTGACTTGTCTAAGATCCAGACAAAGTGCCACCTTTCGGAAGTTTTCACCAGATGTCAATTTCACCTTTGAAACCCCAGTAATGTCCAGGAAAATCTGGCTGTACGGCAAGCCCTGTTTACATACCCAGGAAACACACAATGCTTCTACGTATTTTTTTTTTAAGCATCAGGAAAATAGGATGAAGATTATATATATATATAGGATTACAGGGAAGGAGGTCCTTTTCTCTCTTATAATATTAGAATTTTGGCCCATGTTATGCAGCTGATGATTCACTGCACACAAAGGAGGTTACTTCTTCACACAGTAAGTTAAACGATGAGATTTGTTCCTTCAAGATGTGTCAGCGGCTATAAATTTGGGTGGGTTAAAAGAGGATTAAAGATATTCATGGAGGAGAAGACTACCAGTGGCTCTTAGCTACAGTGTCTACGATCTGCCTCCACTATTTGAGGCAGTATGCCTCTGAATACTAGTTGCTGGAAATCACAGCTGGGTAGAAAACTGTTTTGCTCATGTCTTATCTGCATCTGGCTGGCCACTGGGAGAACAGAAAGCTGGAATAGATGGGACTTTGACCTGGGCTGTTCTTATGTTCTCTTCCACACGACAAGCAGAAGCAAAACAATATGCAAATTGGCTTCATTTGCATAATTTACTCAGATAGCATAATCCAGTTTTTCTTTTTCTTTTAAATCAGCTTTCTTTGGGGTGTTGCTTGGATTATGTTGGTGCATAATTCTGATTTGATCTTTTTTCTTTTGGGGAGGGTACATACCACTGACAGTGTCACCTGCTTATATGTTTCTGTAGCTGTATATCGACGACACCCTTCAGGTTTTAGAATCTGCCAGTGAGGTATCATGCCCTAGGTTCCACCCCCTAGATCCAATTGCTCTCTCTCTCCAGTTGACCAAGCAAATGCTGGCAATGGGGAATGCAACTTATGTAGCCAGAAAGACACATGGGGAGAAGAGTTTGGATTTGATATCCCGCTTTATCACTACCCGAAGGAGTCTCAAAGCCGCTAACAATCTCCTTTCCCTTCCTCCCCCACAACAAACACTCTGTGAGGTGAGTGAGGCTGCGAGACTTCAAAGAAGTGTGACTGGCCCAAGGTCACCCAGCAGCTGCATGTGGAGGAGCGGGGAATCAAACCCGGTTCACCAGATTACAAGTCCACCGCTCTTAACCACTATACCACACATGCTCTTCTCTCCCACAACAACTCGCCTCCCCCCATCCATTTCTTTTCTGAAGTCAGAGTTGTATACCTCTTCAGGGGCTCCCTGCATGGTTTGTTTCTGTTTAATTTTAGTATGAGAAGGAAGTTCTCGGCTATAATATTGTTTGGATAGCTGACTGAAGTCCCCTGGCATCCATACCTGCTGTTCTCCTCCCAGGCCTTCTGTCATCTCTCTACCCCACCAGCATGCTATCCCCACCATCAAAATTGTGCTATAAAATTCAGCGGTGGCAAAACAAAATCAGGTCTGGGAATGTAATTTTTTTTTAAAAAAAAAAATGCACACACACCATATTTTGTTTTGCGATAAAAATATAACAGCCAAAAGGAAGAAACTGCAAGTAACATAAGGACCAAACAAGATCAATAATGAGGGGGGAAAGAGGAACGTCCATCATCGCCCACAGATTATGAGCCTCGTGTATATCATGCGGACAGTTAGAGTAAAACAGCCGGAGGAGCAGAACGCTGGCCATTGAGAGAGTTTGGATGTTAGTTATGTAACTGAATCGAAGTCAGACAAAATGCAAGCATTTGCATGCAGCTGGAATATGGTTAGAAGACATACCCTCCAACTAACCCCAAAATACAGGAATCATAATCAAAACCCTGAGCCATCACAACTTCTCACTTTTTCACGCAGTCCCAAATTCCAGAGGGACCTTCCTTTCAGTACAGTATTTCAACGTGTTACAGGACGTTCAGATCCATTCATCCCTCTAACACATTTCTTAGATCTGTGCCTCCTGCTCCCTTCCCCGCCCCTCTCAATATGGCGCCACTTCCTGTTTTTACGAAAACAAGTTCCGGATCACTTGGATGCCCACAGCATGTTTTTCGCTGTTTCCTTGCTCCTCAGTTGGTTGGTCTCCCATAAAGAAAGTGGTGGGTGGGGGAGCGAGGGGAACAGGTCCCGTCTGCGAGGCAGCAAGGGGTGCTGAGGGGTTGTGGGTGCAGAAAAGTGACCATTATGATCACTTGGCTCCGTCTTGCTTCGTTCAGTTGCTGGGTCTGCTTCCCTCCCCACCCTCAGTGGAGGAGGTGTGGAGAGGGGGGACATTGATGTAGAACAGGCATCCCCCAAAACTCTCCAAATGTTTTGGGACTACAACTCCCATCATCCCTAGCCAACAGGACCAGTGGTCAGGGATGATGGGAGTTGTAGTCCCAAAACATCTGGAGGGCCAAGGTTGGGAATGCCTGATGTAGAATATGTCCTTATTTTCATCTGAGGAAGGTTGGAGGGTGTGAGAAGCTTGAAGGCTTTCTATGTAGGAGAGAAGCAGAAACTATCACACAGAGCTGGGGAAGCCTTTCAGGCCTGTATTCCTTCCTGAACCATCTTCCAAGGGTCATATTGCCAGTGGTGGGTGGGGCCAGATGCAAAAGTGGGTGGAGCAATGAATGCAGTGTTTCGTTTTCGTTTTGACCTTTGTACAGCAGCTTGGTTTCTACACGGCATTAGAAATTAGCCAGGAGTGCATTGCTCCTGGTTTGGGTCCAGTTGCAACTATGTGGAGATTTCTGGGCATCGGGTTGGCGACCGCAGTTTAAAAACCTCTGCCCATAGTTATTCCATAGTTATTGCCATTTCCATTTCCACTGTGTGTGTTTCTCCTTCTTGCATGCTGGGACAAGTGAATTGTTGTAAGAGGCATGTTACAGTCAAGCAATGTAGAATCATAGAATCATAGAATCATAGAATCATAGAGTTGGAAGAGACCACAAGGGCCATCGAGTCCAACCCCCTGCCAAGCAGGAAACACCATCAGAGCACTCCTGACATATGGTTGTCAAGCCTCTGCTTAAAGACCTCCAAAGAAGGAGACTCCACCACACTCCTTGGCAGCAAATTCCACTGTCGAACAGCTCTTACTGTCAGGAAGTTCTTCCTAATGTTTAGGTGGAATATAGTTGAGATCACAGAATTATAGAATCGTAGCATTGGAAGGGACCCTGAGGGTCGTCTAGTCCAACCCCCTGGCAAATAGACATTCCGCTGTGGTGGCCGTAACCTAGATTTAGCACCTAGCTTATATATCTGAGTTTCTAACATACCTCTCTGTTCTTTGTCTGGGCAAGAGGCATTTCTGAGTTCTGAGACATATTCCAGCTCAGCAGAAATACTCCAGCAGGGTGCAAAGCAGGGCTGGTGAATATTCTCAGCTTAAGAAAGTCTTTTCTGGCCACCATGGTATCAGCACAGGCATTCTCCTATGCCTCCTCATCCAGAAGGACCCCTCTTTTGTTCTTTCTTAGAGCCCAGAGGTGGCAAAGAAACTTGCCAGGGCTACCACAGTTGTGGTGCAAAGCAAGAGGATAGCACGGCTGCTGCAAGGAGGACCATGTCATGGGGTGGTGGTGGGGAGTCCAAATGCTGGTGGGCATGGCAGCTGGGGATGGTGGCGCTGGCAGCAGAGACATTGGAAAGGGGTGCCCATTGGCCAGACTATGCCAAGGGCACGGTACTGTGGAGTCAGGGACTGCAAAATGAAGATGCCAGATCAATAAGCAAATCAACTATTGTGAGCCTTTCCATTAAGCTACACCCAGGGAGTAAAAGAGGCTTGAGTTAGCAGAAATAGTAACATGCCCAGATTGATTGAAGGAAGCTTGGCCCATGGATGCCCTGCATTTTACGCCAGTTTAACTGTTAATGCTCTCCTCCAAGTAAACGCTTGGGAAATGTCGCTGCATTAAGGGGTAGGGATCATTAACATATACCATTTTCTGCACTTTTGCAGAACTATGATTCCCAAGGTTGCTAAGGAAAATCCATGCAATTAAATCAATTTAGAACTAATTTGTGCTTGTAGCATAGCTCGGATCTCCCAGCTTTCTCATTGGATGCGTAGTACATTATTATTAGTTGTATTTCTAGTCTCATAATTATCATTATTAATGTACGTGCTTAAAGCCTTAAATGTGCCCAGATACCTGAAGGACTGCCTCCTTCCCAAGAGACTCTCCTGGGTGTCCGTCTTGGTTGTTCCAGCACCCTCAGAAGCTCAAGGCGTGGAGGCCCGGGGGGGGGGGGCATTCTCTGCGACAGTCCCTAAGTGTCAGGGCTCCTTCCCCACAGAGGTACATCTGGCATTTTCACAATACAGCTTTCAGCAAATATTCTTTACTTTGGCTTTTGACGCTTGAGAGAGATATTTTTAGCACCCACTTTATTTCTGTGGCGCTTAAGTACTTTAAAACTGTTTTTAATATTATGTTTTAGTTGCTGTAATCTCCCCTGCAACCTTGGGGCAAAGGGCGTGTAATAAATCGCCGCCACCATCATAGCAGCATTGGGTGCCTAGTTGCTGAACAGTCATAACAGATTTCTTCCAACCATTGCCTCTTAAGAGGACACCAGGCATAGGAATGAGTCAGGCCATTGATTTGCCTTAGTTTGGTATTGTTGAACTGACTGGCAGCAGCTGTCCTGGGTGTCAAAATCATTGAGTTGGAAGGGACCATGAAGGCATCTAATCCAACCCGCTGCAATGTGGGAATCTTTTGCCTCATGTGGGGCTCGAACACATGACCCTCAGATTAACAGTGTTGGTGCTGACCTTTAAAGCCCTAAATGGCCTCGGTCCTGTATACCTGAAGGAGCGTCTCCACCCCCATCATTCAGCCCGGACACTGAGATCCAGCGCTGAGGGCCTTCTAGCGGTTCCCTCATTGTGAGAAGTGAGGTTACAGGAAACCAGATAGAGGGCCTTCTCGGTAGTGGCGCCCACCCTGTGGAACACCCTCCCTTCAGATGTGAAGGAAATAAGCAGCTATCCTATCTTTAAATGACATCTGAAGGCAGCCCTGTTTAGGGAAGTTTTTAATATTTAATGCTGTACTGTTTTTAACATTTGATTGGGAACCGCCCAGAGTGGCTGGGGAGACTCAGCCAGATGGGGTATAAATAATAATTTATTATTATTATTATTATTATTATTATTATTATTATTATTATTATTATTATAGTCTCATGCTTTACCAACGGAGCTACCTCGGTTCCTAGTCCTTAGCCCTTTCTGGAGATGCTGGGGGTTATTAAATGTTTATACTGCCCTTCATCTGAAGATCGTGAGGCAGTTTACAACATAAAAACAAAAAATGCATAACATCACCATCATCATCAAGCAATACTCCCACCCCCAACAGCCCCAGGCTTGAACATGGGACCTTCTGCAGGCAAAGCAGATCCTCTGTGTTGAGGCACAAGTTCCCCACCCCTGCTCTACACTTGGAGCACCTCTCCGGGGTTTCAGAAACCTGTCTTTCGCAGTCTTACCAGGAGATGCCCCGGGATCAAGCCTTGGGGACAGTCTTTATGTCAAAGCTGTGTTCTGTCATTAAGCTACTTCCCCTAAGCTATCTATGAATTGCTTTTCCTTTCACTTTCATCCCCACCCTTCCCCCGAAGAAGGGGTACACGCTCACCCCCTTCCCATTTGCCCTGCAGAACAACCTTGCAAGAGTAGATTTATTTGTTTATCAAAGTATTTCTATACTGCCAAATGACAAAACCCATCAAGGCAGTTTACACCATTAAATCAAGTTAAGGTGAAAGTTGGTGATTTGCAGGGATCACCCAGCAGGGATCTGGTCACATTGTACTCATGTACTCATGTTGGTGCTTTGTTGCCAGTCGCTTCCAGTACAGAATGGTAGTTGGGGAACTTGTAACACTGGTACAGATGCAAGATGTTAACTAGTTATCCATTGGTAAGATTGACCATTGCGTTAAGATCTCAGGAAGAAAGAGAACTTGCAGCAGGGCCCCCCAGCCCCTTCATTCAGCCTTCAAGGAAGTTCACGACTGCTGCTAGCCTACAAAAAATTATATTAGCCAACCCTCCCAGTTTTATTAGTCACATGTGCCACATAAAGGCAAGCGGTGTTAAGGAAGAATCAAACTTTGTTCTACTAATTCCATTGACTTTAGAATTCCAGTTCTAAATCAGCCTTGCTTCCCTGACATCACATAGCCAATGACAGCTAAAGGAACTCTGATGTGTCTACCTGCAAAGCTCCAGGGTAACATCAGAGGCCAGCTATTTCCAACCATATGGTCTGTAGGCCCTGGATGTACTACTGAAATATATCCCAAACAGAGACGGAGATGTGTATTTTATGGATTCAAAAAGCCTGTTTCTATTACTCATGTGATACAGTTACTTTTTTAATGGGTTTCATGCTGGCTTTATTGCATTTATTTTTGTAAGCGGCTCAGATCTCTGGCAGGTAGAATGAAGCAAAATTTCAGAATGCCATGCTAATAGTTCAGTCCTACAGCTATGAACTCAGAAGTAAGCACCACTGAACTCCCATGCAAAGCTGGAAGGGCCTGTCCATTTTTGTTCTCTGTTTCTCTCATTTTTCCATTCTTAAATTCAGTTTTTCACATTTCTGTATTAATTTGCAATCTTTGGGGTGTTTTTTTTTTAAAAAACCCTCATAAAAATTAACCAGCATTAACCAGCATTTTTGTTTTTTATTTTTAGTAATATATTAATTGTTATACACAATTTCCCGTAATAGATGCGTTTCTGTAATTTTTTAGAAGCATTGATTGGAGAACTGCGCTGCAGAATTTGGATAAGTGTAACTTTCACATTGTGGCTGGTTCTCATATTGGTTCAGATAGTGCAAATTTAATAGATGTGCCTTTAAGTGAGTTGAGCTCCCCCCCCAACCCATCTCTACTCCCATGTAAGCATAGGATTGCACTGTGAGAGAATTTTTGACAGGTACGGGCACCTGGGCTACTGGCTATATGTGAAACTGGGGCTTCAGTGTGATTACCTGGCAATTATTCAGCTATTTATTAAATTCCTAACTTCCCAGGTGGCAAACAACAAAACCAGGCAGGTTTTAAGAAGCAGTGGAAAGGTTTTTAAACATCTGAAAGCATTTCTCAGACCCTCGCAGCTAATACGTTGCCAGTAACAGTATCTTTCAGCCATCAAACGCCTGGGTGAACAGGAATGTTTTGACATTCCTGCTGAATGTTAATCATGTGGGAGATGGATGCACCTCAACCAAGAGGGCCTTCCACAAACAGGGAACCACTACCGAGAAGTCCTGTCATGAGTCAGCACCCAGTGGCAGCATCATCGTAAGGACCAAGATGGTTATTCAAATTGAACCTCTTCTCCCTTTTACATAGCTCCTCAGTGTGGCCAAAAACCAAACAAACCAGAAATGACAGGTTCAAAAGTACAGTGGTGCCTCGCAAGACGAAAAGAATCCGTTCTGTGATTCTCTTTGTCTAGCGGTTTTTTCGTCTTGCGAAGCAAGCCCATTGAAGGATTAGCGGATTAGCGCTATTAGCGCTATTAGCGCTATTAGCGCTATTAGCGCTATTAGCGGCTTTTAGCGGCTTTTACCGGCTTATCTGCTGATCGGATCAGCTGATAAGCGGCTTAGCGGCTTAGAAAAAGGGGGGGAAAGGAAAAAAACCCCAGCAGGAACTCGCAAGACATTGTCGTCTTGCGAAGCAAGCCCATAGGAAATTCGTTTTGCGAAGCACCTCCAAAACGGAAAACTCTTTCGTCTAGCGAGTTTTCCGTCTTGCGAGGCATTTGTCTTGCGGGGCACCACTGTATAGAATTTTGGTCTGTATGACAGTTTTTGGAAGGTGAGCCCCCCGTGAAGGTGGAGCAAAGCCTCAAACTCCAGGAAAGGGCTGGCTTCTATTTGGAGCTAAACTCTCCTCAGGGTACCTATCAGTAAGTTCCCTCCTGCCCCACCGCACACAGTTTGACTGGATCTCAGAAGCCACCTGCCCTCTACAGTTCCCACAATGCCCTGGAGCAGCACTTTCTTTGGTGCCCCAAGGCATTCTGGGATATTGGCCAGCAGACTTCCAGCCCCAGCCCTACTACTGCTTAGAATGGCAAGGGGAACAGGCAAGCAGGAGGGACAGGAACACAGTAAGCTGCTTTATACAGGGTCAGAATACTGGTCCTTCTAGCTCCCTATTGTCTACACCAGGCATAGGCAAACTCTGCCCTCCAGATGTTTTGAGACTACAGTTCCCATCATCCCTAACCACTGGTCCTGTTAGCTAGGGATGATGGAAGTTGTAGTCCCAAAACAGCTGGAGGGCCAAGTTTGCCTATGCCTGGTCTACACTGACCAGCAGTAGCTCTCCCGGGTTTCAGGCAGGAATCTCTTCCATCCCTTCCTGGATATGCCAGCGGGGATTGAATCTGGGACCTCCTGCTTGCAGGGCAGACATTGCTCAGTGGTAAAGCTATGGTCAAAGTGGGTGTCAAGGCCTGGGGCCCCAAAGGGGGCATCTGTACTGGTGGGTCAAGTTTGGGTCCCCAGGATAATATGGAAGGGCGAGGGAACCACTGTGGTGTGCAAATAATAGTACTCAGTGGGAATACATTTCACTCCTTTCGTACCCAAACTGGTAAATCATTCTGTGCCGCTCAAATGATGTCATCCATTTAGCTCGGTTTATTGTTCAGATATCCTTTTAATCTGGCTGTTTTATATGATGGTGCTTTGCCGTCAAGGAGGTTTCCAGGCACACACGGATTCCCAGAAGATGTCCCACAATGCACCAGAGAGAAAAACCTGGCAGTGACTCCTATACATTTTTATGAGGGACTGTCAACTTCTTTGTGATTAAGGATCTACTTATTTAACCACGACAGTGGTTCTCGACACTGATAGGCCCATATTAACGCCTCAGACTGGTAGCAATTTCCTTCAAAATATCAGCCTGAGGTCATAGCCAGCTCTGGAACTTAACTACCGTAAGTGGGGATGTTGGAGCTTGAACCTGTGGTCATAAACCTCGGCATGCAGATATGATAACAAACTTGGCAATAAATAAAACAAGAAGAGATATATTTCATAGATCTTTATGGTGTTGGGGATAAAGGTAAAGGGACCCCTGACGTTTATTTTTTTTTAAAAAAAATTTTTTATTGGGTTTTCACATTTTATATAGACAAAAACAAAACACATAACACCAAAACAAACATAAAAAACAACAAACATGAATAGTTCCAGAAAATCTTATTTTCTAACCCTAGTCCTTGACTTCCCCCCACCCCCTCCCTTGCATCCCTATTCCCAGGTTTATGTCAGCAAGTTGGCATTTCTTCCGTCTTAATATTAGTCCTTTTATAAAAGCAAAAATAAATTTTCCCTAAGTTGGACCCCAATTCTCTTCCCTCGATTTCTCATTTTTTCTTGAATAATTTCCTTATTACTGAACCCCCTGGTCTTGAGTGTTGTTTAAATTTATACTTCCCTCCCTCCCATCCCCGCTTTGCGTCCTTTCCCAAGACATGTCCAAAGTAACAGTTTTTAGCCTGGATTCCGCACATCCGAGGCTCTCAAATCTATTTCCGTCCCTCTCCGCCGGTTTTGTTGGTAGTCCTTTTTTTCTGTCATCGAGTCTCGAAAGATTTCCTTAACAATCAATCCAATCAGTCCATAGTCTCTTCCCATATTTAGAAGCAACTGCTGAAGAGTTTCCACAAGGCCTGAGTCTTGGTGATAGTCAAAATCAAAGTCTATGTGGAGGCCCCAATAGTACTTCTTTATTTCGAGTTCCTGAATTCCATAAACTCCCAGGGCCTCCACTTTCGTCTTCTGTATCTTTCGTAGGCTTAAAATGGATTTCATCCAATAGTCTCCTTGCTTGTGTTCTCCAGATATCGGCTTCTGGTTAGTATTTTCCCACATAACTTGTTCTCTTTCTTGTTTTGTCTTCTCCTCTTCTTTGTTTATTATTTCGAATTCAGCTGTGGGTTCTTTCTCACTCAGGTCCTCATTACATTCAGCAGAACTACTTGTTTCCAAATCCAAGGCCGTCAGTTGTTTACTCATAGCTGTAGTCTGCTCCTGTAAGGTTCCCACCAGTGAAAACATCCTTTCGATTTCTCTCAGTATCTTTCCACCCACAGCCATTGTAATTCCACAGAATTCCCCCTAGAGGGAATCTGGTTACTGAATGGTCTTTTCTCCAACAATCCTCTGTCCTGTTATTGTTTCTTTGTTTCCCAGAATTTTAATTCAATTGTAACTCCTTTTTATCCGGAGAGGTCTTAAGTAACAATTTTTCACTATTAACAGTCCATTTGACAGCTTTGACAGCTGTCAAATTCTGCTCCTCTATACAGGCTCCAAAGCAGGTCGCTCCCGGGCTCGGGGGGGAGGGTTGTTTGCCACAAAACAAAAACTCTTCCAACACTCCACTCTCCTGCTTAAATTTGCCTTTCCAAATCTTGGAAGCTACTGTCTTTTTAAAACTCACCCTTTACAGGGTAGGCACTCCAGCTTAGCTCTTATATCGTTGCTCTGGATCGTCTGCAAGGGGGGGGGTGGGGACTTCCTTTTGGCACACCCCCCGGTCGTCTCAAATTCAGAAGGTAAAAGTTTTTAAAGTTCAGTTCCAAATTACTCACGGGTTCTTTTTTCAGTCCGAATTTCAAGGAAGGAAGTCAGCGCTCTCCAGTTATGGCTCGCGGCTTCGCTCAGCGGCGGTAGCGATCGACTCTCAGTGCCGCGCCGTCCCCCGTATCCCCTCCGTAGCCTTTAAAAAGGCTCATTGCGAATCAGGGGGGGGGCGCTTAAGGCACCCGCCGAGTCTTCAGTCCGCAGGCTTCCGCGCCTGCGGTTTTTAAGGGTCCCCGTGTCGCCGGCACGGCAAAGACCCATCCACCGCTGAGCCGATTCCCTCCGGAGCTCGGAGGGAATCCGCCATTTCCAGATCGCGCCAACCCGGAAGTCGGGACCCCTGACGTTTAAGTCCAGTCGCGAACGACTCTGAGGTTGTGGTGCTCATCTTGCTTTACAGGCCAAGGGAGCTGGCGTTTGTCCGCTTCCGCAGACAATTTTTTCCGGGTCATGTGGCCAGCATGACTAAGCCGCTTCTAGCAAAGCCAGAGCAGTGCACAGAAACACCGTTTACCTTCCTGTCAGAACTGTACCTCTTTATCTACTTGCGCTGGCATGCTTTCAAACTGCTAGGTTGGCAGGAGCTGGGACCGAACAACGGGAGCTCACCCATTTGTGGGGCCTCGAACCACTGACCTTTTGATCGGCAAGCCACCCGCATCACTATGGTGTTCGGGATGGAAGAGGTTAAATCAGGATGGCCTGTAGATCTCTTGGTACTTTGCAATAGGTCAGGAAAGTTTTTTTGTTGTTGTGCCCAGGGTGAAGAATGTCTTGCCCACACAACCCTCCATGCTAAGTTCTGCAGTGTTGCCAAGCTATGTGCCTTGTGCAAGATTGCAGCAGGCAGGGCTGGCATCAAGGACTGGAACACCTGGGCATCTGCTGAGAGCCCCACACGCCAGCACTGATCCAGTTCTGAATTTGACCTCTTGCCATGCACACCTTTTGGATCCTTTCCCTTAATTATTTATGGTGCTGATAGCATTTGCAGAATCTGTCGTGCTTATCGTGCTTGGTTAGGACAGCCTCTGAAGTGAAGCCGTCCTCTGCTGATTTTTATCTAGAACAAATGGCATCAAATTGGAAACCGGGAAGAGAAACACAGCCTTAAAGCTAATGGATGGAAATTCATTTTGTAATGGGTACCCAAGCAACCTGCAGGACTTTGAAAAAAGTTCAAAGACATTGACTGCTGGGTTTGTTTCTTTTTTTGCTCTATCCCAGTGCAGCATAAACTCAACAGATACTGAGCTATTGAGCTCAGTTTTATGCCCCATTCAATTTCATGCCAACCAGTAGAGGCAGTTCCATTAGGGTAAATGGGACACTGGTCCACCAACCTTAACCTGCACTCAGCCAGTCCTCCCACCTGCTTGCTGTCTTACAATCAATCAGGGAGCAGCTCCACTTTCCATAGACTCTGGATCTGCCTGTCATTGCCTCTGGCTCCATCTACTGTTGGCCTCCCAATTTTCTGCCCTACCACGGCCAGTGGACACTTGCCACCACTGCTGCTGAGTGTGAGTGCCCACTTCAGCCCAGCCAATCTTCTAGGTGCTGGTAGTGGTAGTGCTGAGTCTGTGGCCCTCCCATTGTCTCTGACCATTGGTCATGCTGGCTGGGACTGATGGGAGTTGAAGGCCAGCAATCTTCTGGAGGGTCACATGTTCCCCACCCCTGCTAGAAGACATTTCTTGCCCCAGCCCCATGTTCAAATTGGCTCTGAGCATTGGCAGTTTTTAGGTCACTTTTTGTATCGAGAATAATTACTGTGTCACTCATGACTGCAAACTCAAGGAGCAAATGCCATGTCTCAAATGCAAGCAGCAACGGGCTCAGCCTCAGAGGATCTCAAGAGCCCTTCTACTCCTCTCGGTTCGTTGCTCCCACCAGGCACCTTAGGGTGCCCCTGCCCCTGGTTGGAGCTTGCTGGAGGAAGCTTACACCCTGCCTTAAAAGAGGTTACATGGAAAGCGATTGACCTGCTGTTCTAATTGCCTGACATTCTGTTTAGTAAACCCTAATTACTGGAGCGAGGAGTTAAATGGGAGGCTGTTAAACGAGGATTGACAGCTGTGGCCGTGGATCTAATTACAGGCATTCCTGATGCAGGGAGTGAGCCTGTGCTGCTTCTGTTGCCGTGGAAACACACAGGCTGAGCGAAGGAAACCATCAGTACCAGGCAGCCAGGCATGCGCCATGCCACACAGACTCATGTGACTCTCTGGTTTCTTGCTAATGCAAACCTAAGGCCCAGAGTATGATGTCCAGTGCATAACACAAACCCCAAGTAAGGGTGAATAAAATGCTACCATGGTGTAGGATGACACAGAAGGCATTGTTTGCCCATGTCCACACATTGCACTCAGCACACTGGATGTGCATAAATGCACAATGCTATGATGTTTTGGCCTCCTCGTGAGGAGCTGAGACAGGTCGCTGGAGCTTTGGATTGTCACCCACTGCTGGACATTCCTCTTATAACACTTGTGTGGGCAGACGAGATAATTATTTTTTTCCTTCGTCTTCAAGAACATCTCAGGTGACCTTTGCACAATTACAGCTTGGTGCAAGCAATACATTTAAAGCACATTTAAAACACACACCGCCCCTTGAGAATCTTGGAAACTGTAGATTACCCATCACAGAGATACAATTCCCAGCACCCCTAAACTACAGTTCCAAAGATTATTTGGGGGGAGTCATAGAATCATAGAAATGTGGGGTTGGAAGGGACCCCAGGGTCATCTTGTTTAGCCCCCTGCAATGCAGGAATCTCAACATGCGCTTGTGTGCTTTAAATGTATAGTGTGCTTGCAGTCTTACATCTCTTGGGTCATGGCCAGCAACCTCCCTTGTGTGGGGTGAGTCCACAGGAGGCAAGGCAATTGGGAGTCCAACAAGCTCTGATGTTCCACCTAGATATTCTTCAACTGAAGGTCTTGCCGGTACTTCCCCCCACCGCAGCTCCAAGGGCAGGAAAAGGTCTCCTCAAGAGCAAGGGGGGCTGGCTGGAAAGAAAGTCTTCTCCTCTCTCCAGTTCTTAACCTGACCTTTGCATTTGTCCTGTCGTGCTCCCTATTCATCTGAAAACCATGATATGCAAACTGTAAATCGTTGTTGGAAGAACTAAATAAGAGAGTTAGGGTGTTTGGGGCTGGAGGGGGCATTTACTCAGCAACACAAAGGGAAGATGCAGGCAGAGGGAACGGCAACCAGGAAGTGATTCAGCACAATAGGAGAGCAAAGGAGCAGGAGTGAAAGACTGAAGCATGTCCAGCAGGCTTGAATATTATAATAATAATATAATCAGCAGCCTGCTGAACTTCCATCACAATGGTTGATGTTATTCCCAGTGGACTCTTATTGAATGAGTGTATTACAGAGGGTGAAAGCTATGCAAATATAGGAAAACAGAACCATAGAATTGTAGAGCTGGAAGGGAACCCAAGGGTCATCTAGTCCAACCCCTATATCTCCCTAAATATCTCTTTAAAGGAGGTTGCAAAAAAGGCAGCATCTACAATAGTAAGTACCACACAACCCTATGTATATTGATCAACACATTTCTCTCTCTCGCCTTCTCCAGATTTTTCCACAGAGCCCTCCTTTAAACGGTTAATGGCAGCTTCTGCCATTTGTTCTTTGGTAGGACTTAAAATTCTCAAAGCGCTTAATGCACGGGGTTTGTTAATCTTCACACCAGCCCTGTGTTGTGGATCCCCCTTGTTCCCGTTTTACTGGTAGAAAACTGAGCCAGTGCCTTGCCCCAGGCCAGAGCCTGTGCCTGTGGCGGCAGCTAATTCTCTACCGCTGGACTGTGGAGAAATGTCCCCAAATGAATAATAAATTATAGAAGTGCAGCAGCCTGTTGCATCACCCCCACAGCTAAAAGAAGAGGGCAGGTGCATGTATTAAGAAACATCAGTTTGGAGAGAGAGAGGGAGGTGAGTTTAGCAAAGTTACTTTGGGGTGCAGAACCTCACCAGAAATCCACTGTGGGGTAGCAGTTCTTCTATCTAGTAGGAGCACCTTCCATTTAATTCCATATATGCTCTACTTGTATATTACAAATAAAGGGGAAACACCGTAACTCTGGAGGGTGTGCTGTAGCTCAATGACAGAACATCTGTTTTGCATGGAGAAGGGCTTGGGTTCAATCCCTTACATTCCCAGGTAGCGCAAGGATAGACCTCTGCTTGGAACCCCAAGAGAGCTGCTGCCAGAGGTGTACTGTCAGTTAAGTTTATTTGCTAAGAACCGGTGGCCACACAAGTCAGTTGTGTCGCGCAGTATAAGGCAGCTTTCTATGTTCCTTTATTATTCCATCTTTTAAAGGAAAGTGAACTCACAGAAGCAGTGCCTGTGGAACTTCTCCTCATTCCAGACCACATGCAGCACCCGTGTGAGGTGGGGATTTGCTTCCTTAGAGAGAAATAGCGAGCCTCTTCTGGACATCCTTGTTATTGTGCCTTCATGATGACTTGTGTCCATGATGGTATAGGTGTGCTTGAATGCGATCCTGCTTTCATTGTGCCTGCAAAAGTTATAGAGCAGACATATGGCTTCATGCCCAACTGGGGCATGTTCCATAGAAGAAGAAGAAGAGTTTGGACTTGATATCCCGCCTTTCACTCCCTTTAAGAATCCTTCTTCATTTGATCAGTCAATCAGGCCAGATTTCCAATCTGCATGGGGTATTGTTTTTATTCTTTTGCATTGATAAATCATCTTCATTTCCTCATAAGAGACTCTACAATTGCAAGAGCAAGGGAGAGAGAGCAAAAACCTTTTGGTCCCCAAATTTCCAGGAGCAGCCTTCATCAACCTGCCTCCTGACAGGTGTTCTGGACTGCAATTCTCATCAGTCCCAGCCAGCACTTGCTGGGAGTTGCAGTCTGTAGTATAAGAGTTTGGATTTGATATCCCGCTTTATCACTACCCTAAGGAGTCTCAAAGCGGCTAACATTCTCCTTTCCCTTCCTCCCCCACAACAAACACTCTGTGAGGTGAGTGGGGCTGAGAGACTTCAGAGAAGTGTGGCTGGCCCAAGGTCACCCAGCAGCTGCATGTGGAGGAGCGGAGACGTGAACACGGTTCCCCAGATTAGGAGACTACCGCTCTTAACCACTACACCACACTGGCTCTCAGCTTCCTGCTGAAGTCCTGTAACTTCTTTTTTTTTGGCCACAGATGTTCCAGTTTATTTTTTGTCCTGCTTTTCTTGCGCTATAGAGCAAGGGTGCCTCTCCAGATGGCAACAATGCAATAACATGGAGAAGCATCACAGAACAACTAATAAACCAGAATGATTTATGGGCAGTCCAATATAAACCCACCACCAATGCAATATTATTGCCTCTTGGAATTCTGGAATTCTGGAGTAGGAATGACATGTCAATGGCATGTTGCAGAATACACTTTCAAAAAAGAGGCCTAGAGAGCTGACGTCATTGAGCCAAAATGGAACCAGTGATCAAACTCCAGAAATTACAATTTAGTATGAGAATTTAAGTATGAAATCACGAGTTAAGTATGGAAATGAGCATTCAGGCCTCAGTGACTAGATGCTTTGCAGTTGCACAAGGGGTCCAGGAGAAGGCATGTGGCCATATTTTTGGAGTAGCTTCTTGGACTGGCTTTATGGCTTTTCCTAGACATTTCTTCCTTATGGTTTACATTTTAGGCTTCTGCAATTGATTTTGGGTGTTTGCTTCATCAACCAGATCTTTCTTTTTTTATGGGGGGGTGGGATAGTGATGGAAGAAATGGGAACATTTCCACAAATAAAACCAGCATAAACCAAGTGGAAAAGAAGAAAGCTTTATATTTTAAAAAAGAAATGTGCCTTCTATGGTGTAAACATAAATGTTTTCCAAAATTATCTAATGATTTTTTAAAAATGTGTTTTCAATAGAAGGGTAGCAATGCTTCACCCAAGTGCTAAGAATAGTATTCCCATTCCTTAATGATAACTAGAAATAGTAAACACCAGCAAGAGAATGTTATGTGTTGGAGAAGATCTGAAATTGTTGGAAGGTCTTCTGTTCCTCAGCCGCACCACAAGTTATCTTCACAACAACCCTATGAGGTAGGTTAGGCTGAGAGAAAGAAACTGGGCCAAGAACTACATTCTGAGTGAGGATTTGAAACCAGGGCTTCTCCTTGGTTTGTGGCCGATGCTATGATCCTGTAATTGCCTCCCGAGCTCAGCTGGAAAAAGCTGAATTCTGCCATGTTGGCATTCTGTTTCCCTGCTGGTGGGCATGTTTTTCCCCAGGACCTGACGAACCTGACACGTTGGTGGTTCAGCTACATTGATGCACATTCCCTTTAAGTGTGGGCGTGTTATGTGAGCATGTGCAAAGCCGAGGTTTCGATGAGGATGGCAGAGCAGCTTGGCATCCAGGCTAAATGCTTGCCAGTCTGAGGCTGACAAAGATGCAGGAACAAAGGTAGGGATGAGAGATGACTGACTGTATGTATGCGTGAAACTTGGATCTGCTTTGCCAAAGCTGAGGTGCAGTTCCAATAAGGAACTGTTCCAATAAGGTTTTCTGCCCTTGGCGGTTGAGGAGTGAAGTTTGTGCCTTGGAAATCTCTGGTCTTCTTCCTCCAGTGAGGCATTTCATTAACTCTCCTGATGTTTTGGTTGCACTGAAACTGACTCTGGCAAAGAGACGCAGATCTTTGATTAGCTTGCCCTCCGCTCTGGCATTTTCCCTTCATATGATCCCTTTCAGAAGGGCCCGTTTCAGAAGACTTTAATGAGGTGGGGGAGATGGCAGAAGAAAAAAGGGGGCAGTTAGACTTGTGAGCGTGCTCTTCCTTGCGCACAGGACTGTAATTTGTGCTTTTGCTTCTTGGTTTTCCCTGCTGAGTCTCACAGGGAGCTGTTCTTCAGCACTCTTGCCTGATCCATTCATTCCCCACCAGCAGCTCCAAGAATTACAATCCGCTCAAGTGGTTGCAAGGTAGGGAGGGAAGCCTCCTGCTGGTTTCAATAGAGATTTGGATGGGAGCCCAGTTCTGCGTGTGTGTGTGCATGCACACACGTGTGCGTGGGAGGGATTAGGCATAGCTGGGAAGGAGGTGGGGCGGGGGAAACAGCCAACCTCCCTCTGCCGAGGAACAGAGCTGCAGTTAGCTTGAAGAGCAGAGAGCTGAGCTGGATGGGATGGTTTAAATGGAACTCCCTGTAGGCAGACCTGAGTCTGCCAGGCTGCTTTCTGATGTGATTTGCCTGACAGTCCTCCACAAGGCCATTTGGCTGGGTGAAGAAGTAGCATATCTCTTGCTCTGAATGTCTCAGCCGACTGGACCTAAGCAATTTCCTGCCCTCTGATCTATGGCATGGGTGAGCAACCTTCCAATGGTCACAGGTCAGTGGTGGGTGGGACCAGAGACCAAAATGGGCGGATCAACAAATGGAAATGTTAGTTTTCTACACCAGGCTGTTTCCATGGACACTCATGTCTGTCTGCCTAACCAGGCAAGCAAAAGGCATCATCGGAGTTACGGACACATTCTAACCAGGCCAAAACACTCAGGAGGGGTGCAGACAGGGTTGAAGAGGGGTATAGTATGAGGAGAGTCCAGAGGGCCAGATAATGAAGCCTAGAGGGTTGCATATGGCCCCTGGTGCTGAGGCTCCCCACCATTGATCTACATAGTGTGTGGCGTGGATTTTATTTTCTGGTGCCAGCTACATTTTTTAATGAGGAGGAAGTGATAGTACAGCCACTTGCTTTGGTTGTACAACTGAGAAGGCCAGTCAGCTGCACGCCAGCTTTTACAGCCATGGTTGGGACCCTGGGACCCTCCAGATGGCGTTGGACTACAAACACCCATCACCCTTGACCATTGGCCATGCTGGTTGGGGATGATGGGAGTTGGAGGCCATCAACCCTTGGAGGGCCACAGGTTGCAATTCCTGCTCTACTGAAAGGCTGCTCTACCCTGGCAGTAGAAAGAAAAAGGAGGTTGCTTGCTTTCTCCAATATCTAATGTTTTGTAAGTTGTAGGCATCTTGAAATGAAGGTTGGGCATGAGGAAGGATGGGGCAAACTCCGTTGGCTGTTTCATGCAATCTGTCTATTTTTGAGCCCCTTCTCTGATTCCCACCCTATTAGAATTCTCTGGGTTCACTAATGTTGGTCTTCCCAACTCAACTGCTGGGGTGAGCAGGTGTGTGTGTGTGTGTGTGTGTGTGTGTGTGTGTGTGTGTAGGGGGTCTCTTTGCAAGAGGCTCATTGGCCTTGGAGGCAAAAAGCTGACGGCTTTTACACATAGTAGATGCAGCACACTGACAGATGGTAGCTTTATGGAATGAAAGAACTGTCCATAAATTACCAGAAAAAACATCTCTCTGTTGTCACCCCCCCCCCCAGCTCCAGGTTAAGGCTCCAAGCAGAGAGCATCTGCAGCTGTGCTTGGTTCCATGCTGGGAATTGTTCCCCTTTGCTGCTTTCCAGATTCCTCTGGTGCAGGTACCCAAAGGATAATACACAACCACCTTTTGTGTGTGTGTGTTATAACTCAAGGGCAGAGTGCATGCCCTGCTTGCAGAAGGAAGTCCTGGCTTCAATCTCCACCCAAAAATATTCCAGGGCAGTGAAGATTCCTGGGCAATGACTGATTCCTAGGAAGTGCCACAGCTCAGTGAATGCAGAAGGTCCTGGATTCAGTTCTTGGCATCTCCAGGTAGGACAGGTAATGTCTCCTTTCTGAAACCTTGGAGAGCCACTGCCAGTGCAGACAATACTGAGCTTGATGGTATAAGGCAGCTTCTTATCTTCTGAGAGGAACTGCTGCCAGCCAAAACAGCCAGCATTTGGCCAGCTAAGCCAATGGTTTGATTCAACATGTTCTCTATCTTGCTCCAAAGGGCAGGGCTAGAACCAATCGGTAGAGAAATGGCAGGGAGGCAGGAACCAGGCTAAATAGTCTGAGAAACTTCCTAACTGTAAAAGTTACTCAATAATGGAGCAAAGTGCCTTGGATCTTGGCTGGAGATACTTAAATAGAATCTGGGCATCCATTTCTCATGGATGCTATATTTCCCCACTGGCTGTTTGAAAGGATCTGATGCATAGCCTCCTTCAACAGATCCCAGTTCATTGGTTTTGTATGCTGGGACCTGTCATATATCCAACACAAAGAAGGCTGCCCTGTAACTTGCCGTGGGATTTCACCAAGTGTAATGAAGCACAGTTCATTCAACTATTATCCAGCTGGTGGTCTGTGGCCAGTTGCTTATACCCACCCATGGAAAAACCAACCAGGAAGGTGATCCCAGCTGCTTTGCTCTAGGGAGGCTTGGCCAAGCCACCTGTGTGAGGTCTGGACGAGGTCAAATATTCCCCAAACCACAAGCCATTGATCTTGCCTTGCTTGTGCGCTGTTCTGCTTTATGTGGGCTTCGACCTCCTGAGCTTAACAAAGTGAAAATAAATATTTAATTATTCTCCTAAATAAAAATCAATAGAGCTGCTGGTTGGCTAAGTAAATCAGGGGGCCCATAAATTTCCCCCATGCGCTGCTTGGAGTTCTTCCATTAATGGCTGTTCTGCTGCGCAGAAGCAATAATTAAAAGGTGGGAGGGAGAACTGGCAGGGGGCACGCAAGGAAATGTGAGGCTGAACTGGAGATTCCTTCCCCTGCAGGATCAGGGTATCCTGGGATTGGATCCAAAAGGAATCTGTCGATGATGCTTGATCTGCTGCACCATCTGTTGAAATATGATGGAGTGAGCAAAGCGAAGAGTGAGCAGGGGAAAGTGTGACTCACACTAAGCAGAAACACCACTAAGCAAAGGTAGAAACACACCTAACTTGGTCCAATCTGGATAAGGTCCATAGCTTGGCGGCAGAGTGCATCCTTTGCATATAGGTGGTCCATTCAAAAATGTTTAGGTAGAAGGTGATTGGAAAGGTTTAGATATTGGAGAGCTACTGGCAGCCAGAGGAGACCTTACTAGGATAGGCAGCTAAGCAGTTTGACTATTAAACAGCTAAAACGTTGGACACAGAATGACAGCTTTCTATGTTCTTGTGCAAACTGGACATAGCAATGTCCAGTTCAGTTTATGCACTTAAAAACAACCATCTTCAAAAAGAGTTAAACACATACAACTTTATGAATAACTTTTTGCATAGCCTTAAAAACCTTTCCATTGTACAAGGGTACCCATTTGCACAGTGTTTGCAAAGCACCAATATGAGTGGCACCACACAGAACTAGTGTGGCATAATGGCTGGAGTGTTGACTAGGACCTGGGAGAGCAGGGTTCAAATCCCACACTTTGCCATGAAGCTCAGTGGATGACTTTGGGCCAGTGGCTGCCTCCCAGCCTTATCAACCTCCGAGGGTTGTTGTGTGAATAAAACGGGGGGGGGGGGCGCATGTATTCTGCCTTGAGCTTCATGGAAGAAAGGTGGGGTAGCAATGTAAAAATCATTCTATGGAAATTCTCCTAAGAGCCATCTTGGATTTAGTTTTCTAGTGTGAGGTACAAATTCACTCTTCCATCAGCAGACATTCTCTGTGCTTTGCATCCAAATCCATAATAAAGTAAAAACTTTCCGTGGAGAAATGTCTGCATGCCTGGGTGTTATGTGTTGTTTTTAAAGAAACAGCTGCTAAGAAAACCAAGTATTCTGGAAGTATTCTGTATCTGCTTGTATGCACATACTTTATCAGTCTTTTTGCTCTGTCGCAAGCTAAGCACAAAACCTCCAACATCTGGGCCCCACTTACTTATCCTTTGACTGCTTATCAGGCTTTTGTTGTAAACCAACCAAACCAGCCACTTTTCCAGTAGCCTTGCCTCCTGCATATATCTCATGCATCCACCGCAGTTGCAGCCAATGCATCTTTAATGCTTTGTGAATGTGGGCCGTAATTGAATGCAGAGACCTACTTCAGCTCTCAGCGTTTGAGCTGGAGTGCTGCAAGGTAAATAGAGTCATAATGAAACTCGTGACTCTAAACATGTAAAAATATAAATTTTACTGTTTGATATCCTTAATGTAATATATGAAATGCAATTTTTGAAAACCACAGTGTTACAAGATCACAATGAAATGATCTGTTGTTTTTGTTGGGTTTTTTTTTAATGACTCCTAACTTACTTTCACAGTCCTTTTTGTAAAATCTCTATCCATTGTACACTGAGTTTTTACAGAGAAATCCAATCATGTTGCTGCCAGCCCATTGCTTTCTGTGTTGTCTTCCTCCTGTTGTTGTTTTTAGATTTGATTTGTGATGATTTCAATTTTTTTTAAAACTTAAAATGCAATTTTTAAGTGCCAATTGCCAGGTGTGGATTGACAAAGTGCTACTGAGACTCTTCAGAAATGCTGTCACTTTATTTTAAAAGGGATTCTGGCCTTGTAATTAATTGCTTCCTGTTCACTTGTGTGACCACAACTTCCCTGTAAGTGCTCTGCTTCTGTCCCTCTGCAAAAAGAAAGTAGAACTTTAACTACAGGCTTCCATTATGCAGCAGATTTTGATGCTGTATGGCAGGCATAGGCAAACTCGGCCCTCCTGATGTTTTGGGACTACAATTCCCATCATCCCTGACCACTGGCCCTGTTAGCTAGGGATGATGGGAGTTGTAGTCCCAAAACATCTGGAGGGCCAAGTTTGCCTGTGCCTGTTGTATGGTCAAATAAATCCATTATGTCCCCACAGGTAAAAGCAGCCAACATATTCAAATAACCAGCAGAGGAATGTCACAGCTATGCAAACAACCAGGAAGCAACTAATTACAAGTGTACAAGGGGCTTTAAAAGAAAAGGATAAGGAGGGACACATTAATTAAAGGGACAGTGTCAAGGAGAAGCAGTAGCTTTCATGTAAAGGACCTGCTTACAACTAATTACAGGAACCTAATAATTAAAGGAGAGAAGCAAGGCTTTTCTTGGAAAGGGACCATCTTCTAAGAAAACTTACAGCAGGTTATTGCACATGGAGATGGGCGCTGCTAGATTTTTATGGGGGATAGAACAGTACAGCAAGTGCCATGTTTTTACTTCATCTTCCAGCTGAGTGCTCAGCAGCACTAAAGGGCCCTCATGTGGAAGCAACCCAAATGTCAGCATCCAAAGAGTTAAGACAGATAACCTGAGAGTCTTCAGAATTCTCGTCAGACTTATTTCCATTAATATCTCAGAGGATTTGAAAGAGCCACCTATTTTGTCAGGGTTTTTTTAAAAAACCTTTCTCCTCTTTTAGGTGTTTTTGTCCTGAAATATTATACCCAGCGCTTGTTTTTGTTTTGTTTTTTGAAAAAAGGTGCTGGAAGTCACCATGAACTTGTTACATTAAGTGCTACACTTTAAACATTTTGGGGGGAAAGGTGCCATACTGCATACCCCTGAGTACTTCCAGAAAAAAGCACTGGTTGTATAGCATATTATGTTATATTTTACATAAAAGGAATTACCGGTATGTATCTTCCATGACTACAGGTATGGGTGTATCTTTGCAGAGAGGGTGAGTTTGGGGAATTGAGATGCATTCCATGTGTTGGGTTGGGTTGCAAAGGGAATATACAAGGTGGAGGCTTAGTTAGGACTTAAATCCTACTGCAACTATGTAAGTTTTTGCTGCTGTTGCAACAGAGACTGACATGGACTAACATCAGTACACAAATGCATGCAAACTAAAAAAAACCCACAAAAAATTCTATAGACCTTCAGTTTGTCTTCCAGTTTTGAACTTCAGGGCAAAAACTAGATTTTGAGTCTTGGAGGTTGAGAGCAGCTTCTTGAGTTTTGAACTACCACACACACAGATCCAGATTTATTAACTTTTTCATTTTGTCATTTGCAAATGTCTGAATGGCTCTAACAAGAGACATATGAGGTTACCTGCATCTGTGTGAACGTAACTGTTTTGAATGACTCAAATTGTGAAACTGTGCGTAGCCTTAGCTTTTGGCCCAGTATTGAGTATTAGAATTTAGAGCTTAGTTTTATGTGTCCCTTGCTTTTTAAAATTGCATGGCAACCTTCATTGTGTGTGTTTGTGTGTGTGTGTTTGATCAGCTGGCGTGTGCATTCACCTGAGCAACAAATATTAAGTATGTGAATTTGAGGGGGGACAGGTACAACAGGGAAAGAGAGAATAGAAGCTTCTGGGATGAAATATGTATAAATATGTAATATGAATTTAGGAAATGAACTCTGAGTATAGTACAGTTCCTGGCCCTTTATTCTTTAAGCCAGGGACGAGGTACTTCCAGCACATCATTTTAATTAAGCCCCCCAAGCCTCCCCATTTGGTCCATGATGCAATTTTGGCCAAGGTGTGCCCATCTACCCTACACCTGGCATCAAATATGGGTGAGGTAAAGACAAAGGGAGCTTTGCTAAGTCCTGCCCAAAGCCCTGAGCACATTGTCATACCAGTTCTGGCACTCAGCTGAACAGCAGGGCTTGCCCTGTGCTTTACTCTTGGAGAAGGTCCTGTCTTAGCTGGGTCATTTTCTCTCTTTTTTCTCCCTTCCCAGTTGGCATCATCAGACTTGGTACATAAGGCTAAAGGTAAAGGTAAAGGGACGCCTGACCATTAGGTCCAGTCGTGGCTGACTCTGGGGTTGCGGCGCTCATCTCGCTTTATTGGCCGAGGGAGCCAGCGTATGGCTTCTGGGTCATGTGGCCAGCATGACTAAGCCGCTTCTGGCGAACCAGAGCAGCGCACGGAAACGCCATTTACCTTCCCGCTGGAGCGGTACCTATTTATCTACTTGCACTTTGACGTGCTTTCGAACTGCTAGCTTGGCAGGAGCAGGGACTGAGCAACGGGAGCTCACCCCGTCATGGGGATTCGAGCCACCGACCTTCTGATCGGCAAGTCCTAGGCTCTGTGGTTTAACCCACAGAGCCACCACGTAGGTAAGGCTAGAAGTACCCAAATTTCCAGAGCTATAGTGGGCTGGTTTGCAGAAGTGGGGATGCCATCCTCCAGGCTGTTGAAAAGGAACACCCTTCCTCTTATAAACTTAATGAGTGCCTGTTCTCTTGGTACTGATTCTCTGCCAGAGCTCCAGGAAGGAGAAATTGGGAGCTTTGCAGTGCAACTGGCCAGGCCTGGAGAGTGGGCTTTCAAGTTTTTGCTTTGAAAAGAATTGAATCTGCTTTCTCTCCCCATTGTTTTTCTTCTTCTTTCTCTTCTTGAAGTTTGTCCGTTTGCAACAAATGCATTTTACTGAGCCAATAGCTCTCCGTGATCCTTTCAATTGAAGTTGAGCCCTGGCTGAAGAGGAAAGGAGGAATATTTGTGTTAGTGCCCCCCTCGCTTGAGCTGCGCTTTCTCTCTGCCACCCCTGGCCTCTCCTCTCTGCCTTCTTTCTCCTTCATGTCTTTCTCTGAGAAATTCGAGAATACTCCACCTCTGCTGGAAAACCTGGCCCCCAAATCAGATGGCAATGTGGCAGATCTGAGCTGAAGGGAAATGGGACTTTCTTCCCATGGAAAGCCAAACAGGGGCACTGGCTCTTTGATATTCATGACATGCTGTGATCGGATTTGTAATAGCCCTGAGCAGCAGAACCTTAAATGCCCCTTGCCGCATTGCTCTATCTGTGACAACCACCATTTCCCCCTCTACATGATTGTTATTGGCAACTTCCGAGTTGTTTGAGGTTTGTCACCTTTGATATTTTTCAGAGTGAGGACTTACTGTATCCCTCATCCTTCAACACAAGCCCCATTTTTTACTTTGGCTCCCTATTTCTCTTGTCTCTAATGTGTTCAGATGTAAAGGAGGGCAGCAGAGGAGCTCCTGCCTTTGTTAGTAAAAAGGTACAGGGACCCCTGACCATTAGGTCCAGTCGTGGCCGACTCTGGGGTTGCGGCGCTCATCTTGCTTTATTGGCTGAGGGAGCCGGCGTACAGCTTCTGGGTCATGTGGCCAGCATGACTAAGCCACTTCTGGTGAACCAGAGCAGCGCACGGAAATGCCGTTTACCTTCCCACCAGAGCGGTACCTATTAATCTACTTGCACTTTTTTAAAAAATTATATTTTTATTGGTTTACAAATACAAAAAAAGAAAACAAAGTTGTACATTCGAACTTCTTAATTACCTCTTAATTCCATTTTTTTGACTTCCCTCAATTTGTCTGAACTTCATTTTATAACTTTTAACACAATCCTACTTATTGTTATTTATTCTGGTAGCTTCAATTTCATTGTTTATACTTATTATTAGATTTTCACATCACAGAGCTTCCTTAAAACTTACAAACGTAATCTGGTTATCACTTAGTTTTTGCAAATATTGAATAAACTTCTCCCAATCTTCTGTAAATCTTTGATCTCGTCGATTCCGAATCCTTCCTGTCATTCTGTCCAATTCCGCATAGTCCATCATTTTGACTTTCCAATCTTCTATCATAGGCAGCTCCTCTTGTTTCCATTTCTGGGCCATCAATATTCTTGCTGCAGTCACTGCGTATAAAAATAACTTCTTCTCTTTCTTGTTTATCTCATTCCCTGTAATACCTAGTAAAAACGCTTCTGGTTTCTTAGTAAATGTATATTTCAACATTTTCTTCAATTCATTATAAATCATTTCCCAGAAGCATTTTACCTTCTTACACTCCCACCACATATGAAAAAAGTGCCTTCCTTTTCTTTACATTTCCAACATTTGTTACTTATCTAATACATTTTTGCTAACTTTACGGGGGTTATATACCATCAATACATCATCTTCATAACATTTTCTTTTATACCAGTACATGCAGTGAATCTTAAACCATCTTTCCAAAGTCTTTCCCATTCCTCCATTTGTATATTATGTCCTATATCTTTGGCCCAATCAATCATCACAGATTTTACCTCCTCATCCTTCGTATACCATTCCAGCAATATCTTATACATTTTTGCTAAGATCTTACAGTCATTATTTAATATGTCAGTCTGAAATTTGGATTCTTTATCAGCAAAGCCCCTTTCATTTAAATCTTTTCTGAACATCTCATTAATTTGAAAAAAATGCAGCCAGTCATTCACATGATTCTTGACTTCTTCAAATGGTCTCATTTTCCATTTTCCTTCACTTTTACATATTAATTTCTCATATGTTACCCAACCCCCTGTCATATTGACTTTCTTCACGCTCATTGCCTCCATCGGTGATAACCAATAAGGTTTTTTTGTTCCAACAGATTTTTGTATCTTTCCCATACTTCAATCAAGGACCTTCTTATAATATGATTTTCAAAACCTTTGTGGACCCATTTCTTATCGTACCACAAGTACGCGTGCCACCCAAATCTATTATCAAAACCTTCTAAGTCTAACACATCCATATCTTGTAATTTTATCCGTTCCTTTAACCAACAGAGGCAAGATGCTTCATAATATAATTTCAGGTCTGGCAGGGCGAAGCCTCCTCTTTCTTTTGCATCTGTTAAAATCTTAAATTTTATCCTCGGCTTCTTACCCTGCCAGATATACCTTGAAATTTCTCTTTGCCAGTTTTTAAAAATTGCTGCCCCCTTGATTACTGGAACTGTTTGGAATAGAAATAACATCTTCAGTAGCATATTCATTTTTATCTTTGTAATTCTTCCCCAAAAGGAAGATGTGCTTTCGAACTGCTAGGTTGGCAGGAGTTGGGACTGAGCAACGGGAGCTCACCCTGTTGCGGGGATTCGAACTGCTGACCTTCTGATCGGCAAGTCCTAGGCTCTGTGGTTTAACCCACAACACCACCTGCGCCCCTGCTGCCTTTCTTAGTACTACCCAAATAGAGGATTTTGGAATAGGAAACTTTGGGCAATTTGCTGCTGGGGCCACAATGGCCTCTTCTGCAAAAAGTGCTAAGGTAGCCTCCCCTGAAGTTGATGCCTTCCAGATTTTTTGAATTAAGCCCCCATCAGTTCCTGTCAGGGATGATGGGAGTTGTAGTCCACAATATCTGGAGGGCACCAGGTAGATGTGGTACAGGAGTACAGGAGATCCACCCTCCTTTGTATCAGATCTCTCACTGTCTTTCTGTTCCTGGTTTTAAAAAATTAAGGGGGGAAATGAACAGGTAAAAATGGTAGTGATTAATGATGTCACTTTTACCACTGATCTTTGCTTTGGAAGGAAAGTATTTTGCTTTCACCAAGGTCCCAGTGTGGATGGGGGGTTCATATCTGCTGTTCTGTTCTTTTTAAAACAGAAAAACCCTAATCCAGGTCCTGTTAGCACTGGTCCTGTTAGCTAGGAATGATGGGAATTGTAGTCTCAAACATCTGGAGGGCCAGAGTTTGCCTATGCCTGCCTTAACCATTCACACTATTGAATTGTATGACATGGTATCCTGTCTAGTTTGGCCCAGAGTAATTGAGACATTTGAATAGCATTGACAGCTTACATGTCTCCTAAAGCTCTGATTTCAGAGTTGTTTTGCAAAAGCCAAATTGGTGAATAGGATCCACACATAATTCACCACTGGAGGAAGAGGCTATGTAACTGTTTGGGGTCTGTGCCCACCGCTTCTCAGCTCTGTGCTGGTGGGGAAGATATAGATTGAGCTGGTTGCTGTCCTCATCCATTGTGATCTTGGCCACTGAGAGGAGGTGACTGCCCAAACAAGGTGGAGAAAAGCAGAACTTGATTTCTGAAGCTTGATTTGGTAAAGACAGCATCCCTGACTGGATCAAAGACGCCAGTTCAGAGTCCTGTACCTAGAGTTCAGAACCATGGACAGCAATCTTGAAGCTAGGACAGAAGGAACTGGCTTGGAGTGACTGGAAGAGATGTTGGTGGTCATTTGGTCCAGGAATAGCAAGAGAGGATCCCTGACAGATGGCCAACCAATGAAGGGAGGGTATGCATTGCTCCTCAATACCAACTATTCCAACTTTTACTGTTAGAAGTTTTTCCTATAGTTTAACCAAAATCTACTTAACTGCAATTTCCACCTGTTGGTTCTAATCCTGCTCTCTGGAGCAACAGGTAACAAGTCTGCTTCATGTTCTACACAACAGCCCTCCAGACAGATGTAGACAGCTTTTTTGTCTCCCTTTAATCTTTTCCACTCTGGGCAAAACACACACAGTTCTTTCCACCACTCCTCATAGGACTTGCATTTCCAGACCCCTCAGTATCCTGGCCACACACACACACACAGAGAGAGAGAGAGAGAGAGAGAGAGAGAGAGAGAGAGAGAATGGTCTCCAGTTTGTCATTGTCCTTAAAATGTGTTTCCTAAATGGTCTTCTAGTCTGGCATGGTTTCAGCAAAGTTGCTATCTTGTGTGCCTTCAAGGCAGACTCAGACGTCTAGAGGTTTTCTAGACTGCAGGGTTGTTGCTGTTGTTTTCGAAGAGCGGTAATTCAGGCCAGACTCCACTTTAAACCCTTTTGCTCTCAATTCTTCATACACAAACAATTGGAAGTGAACACATGCCAAAGTGTTTTAAAAGCAACCCCTTTGTGTAAACACAGCCGAAGCTGAGCTGTGCTGAACACCTCCTTAAATTGGACCTGTATTCCAGTCACTCGTGGGTTTTGATTCATTTCTGTTTACCTGGTGATAAGGAGCCAGCTGCTCAGTTGTACTTTATTCTAGCATCTTTTTTGCATGCTTTGTAGAGAAAGGAAGAAGAACAGTGGTAGGGAAGGACAAAGCCAAGGCTAGGTGTGGAGATGATTGGGGAAGGCAGGGGTAACATTCCTGATCCTCATTGGCAGGGAAATCCTTTATCCTGAATTTGCTGTGCAAATCCTAGGTCATGGCATAACTCCTGAGGAAGAAACTTGTGGTTCTCTAGATGCTGTTAGGTTCCAACTCTCATCAGCTCCAACCAGCATGACAAGTGGCCAAGGGTGATGCAGGCTGTAGATCAGCAATATCTGGAGAGCTGCAGGTTCCCCACCCCTGGAATATCTGACCTGTGCTGTTCCATGCATAGTTTTGCACTTCCACTCTCATTGCTTTGCTCACTGCCAACCTGGAATGCCTCGTACCCTTAAGGGGGACACTAGAGTAGATGAAACCATAGTGATCTCTTTGTGCCTGTAGCCGAGTAGTTCCATGGAGGTGATAGAAGAACAATAGACAGGCAGATAGACAACTAGCTCCATTTGGGGTGGTGTTAATGAGAAATCAGATCAGGACACAGCACTGAGCAAGTGGTGTTTGTACTTTTTTGCTATGCCATTTCCCCAGTTTAAGTGCTTCTCTCACCTGAAATTGCTATTTTTGGGGGGTGGGCACGGTACAGTGATAGTACAGATATCTAAAATTGCATCTAGCTCATTCCTTAATAGGGTCAAGAGTTGCAATCCGCATGGATGCAAGGTTGCTCCAAAGTCCATCCATGCAGTTGAGATATTTCATAATATTCTAAATAAATTTCTTATGAATTTAAGTAACAAGGCACTTGGGACAATTTTGCAGTCATGTTGCTAGACCTTGATGTATCTAGTTATATGCTTGCTTGTATTTGTCTTTCATTGTCATTTCAGTTGTCTTTCATCCTTGCTTATTATCTATTATCATCATCAATGGGTTTTGTTTTTCTAATTATGTTGTGGCAACACTGTTTTGCCATTACACTTATTAGCTTCTAGTACATTTGCAGGGGAGGGTGTGTGTGTTGAATTTTCTTGTATGCACTTCCAGTTTGCTTTTGAGGTTCATCCTTCTCTTTTTCTCTCACTTTGGGGATCATATATCTAAGCAACTTTGTGAACCATACGAAGAGGCAAAAATTGTGGTTCAGTAGCCGTGAGAAAGGGAGCCAGAGTATCAGTACTTTCCGCTCTTCAGTCCTGAAAGACCCTTTCCACTGAATTTGTGTCTGTTTTTTTTAAAAAACGTGAATTTCCCTCCTTCATTGAACTCTCCTCTGTAGTCACGAAGGATAAAAACTTCCCGAGATAGTCAAATGGAAGCTTTGTTTCTCAGGTCCACAAATACTATTTACAAATTCCTTTTTCTATCCTTCAGGAATCTGGTTTCAAGCAGAGAGGTGTTCTCCTCTTCCTCCCCCATCATTCGTTATTGCAGCATAATCGAGGCAGCACAGATTTCGAAGCAAGTCAGTGTTCACAGAATTAAGCGGAAGTGTTCAGCATCCTGGCCGATGCCTACAAGGCTACCATCCTAAATGGGCACTTCAAGGGAGCATGAACAGGACTAGGCTGCATAGGTGGTTTGCCTCTCCCTGTATGTGGCCTTTCCCTGATGCTCTGAGCTGTGCACACTCACCCACAGCCCCAGCAATGCAAGGATGCATTGCAATCTGCCCGCCTGCCAACCCTTCCCCCTTCAGCCCTGCCTTTGCTGCATAGGAGCCCTCTTTTTAGGATTCCAACCACGTGCCCAGCTGCCATGTAAACCCTGGGGTTCCGATAATCTGGTGCATTTTTACATCCCATTTGTGTCAGTTTATGTAAATTTGACATTTGTATCAAAGAGCCTCCCTAAGCCTCTCGGATCTGCTGAGCCAAATGAGAGCAGCTCAGTGTGTCAAACACCGGAGTGTCTGGGGGCAGCAAAGCTGCTCTGCATCATATTGCCCTGACTCCCTCTTCCTTCTCTGCTCCTCCTCTGTCCGGCTCCTCATTGCTTAGGAAAGCACATCAGTCCAGAGTCTAAGGCCCTGACACGTAATGGTGTGGATTGTTTAATTTATAGCCACAGAATCATAGCAACTCTTTCTGCTGGAGCAGAGCCAGAATTCCCTGCTCTGAAACCAGAATTCTGGTGGGCATGAGGCACAGAGCTGGCTGTGAAGGCACAGTGCATCATAACTCCCAGGAAATATAGTCTCACGGGGCTCCCCATTAATATTCTGACACATGTGCAGAGTTACCTATAATGCCCACAGGTGTTCATAAATCCATAGCTACAGAGAAACCTGCAGGGATTGCCACATGTGGGTGTGCATACACAGAGGAGAGTACAGGCAGGTGCGCATGCTGTGAGCTCAACAATTTCAAGTTCTCTCTCAAACTAAAGAGATTCAATCTTCAGCAATAAATAAATAAATCTCTGTTTACATTTACACAGTGAAGTAGTGTTTATACATTGTGTTCTTCCTTTTGCAGAGCAGAGCTAAACATTACGTTACGCCATAAAAGCTACTCCTGAGAGGGGACAATGGAAGAGGTGTTTAACCTTATTCCACTGCTGCTTTCCCATTGCAACTCCCTCTTCAAGCCACCCACTGCTTTAAATATTCCAGGTGTACTTGCAAGTTAAGCACATATCTGCAACCCCCGGGCGGAAAACCAGAAGTGGCAGGTGGTAGTGGATACTTGTAGCAGGAACATGTCCGCCAAGAAAAGGGTGAAGCACGCACTCCGCACCACTGCTTCCCCCCTCTATATTACCTCCTCCTGACCTTCTTCACACAAATGTTGCCATGGGGCTATGCAGCTGCATGTAACTGTTCCTCCCTGATGTTTGGCTCATTGCTACCTGTTGAATGATTTTCAACCTGATTATGTGAGGCAGGGGAAAGGTTTTGAGGAGGTGATGAGCAACATGGTATACTGCAGGTGGAAAACATGAGCAATGGGAATGTCCTAGACAGTGAAATGAGCGGGCAGAGTGCTGTTGCACTCAGGTTCTGTTTGTGGGCATGGCATCTGACTGAGTGCTATGAGGATAGGAGTCTGGACTCGATGGGTCTTCGGTCTGATTCAGCTCCAGGACTCCTCTTAGGTTCTTAATGAACAGGTAGACATATGAAGGCATTTGTGATGGGTTCCAAGGGCTCTTATCTGAGATGCAAATGACATTGCTGCAATACTATTCCTTTTTAAGCACATATCTGCTAAACAGGTGTGTGGCTGTGATGTAAAAATTGGGGTTTGGCTTTTGCTGCCCAACTCTCCATAGGACTTGGAGTCCCCTAAGTCCATGACCGGTCAGAGAAAAATGAATGGAGGCAGGATGCAGTGGAAAGCAAGGCAACAGAGTTCCCTCCCCTCCTTCCCAGGAGGGAGAGACCCTGAACAAAAGTGTGCAGGAACCTTTAAAGACTTTTGACATTGCCCAACCCCCTCAGCCAAAGTCCACCCCAAAATCATCATACATACATCACAGGAGGCACTCTACAGCAGAAATGGTTGCTGGTTGCATTACCTGGGCAGTCTGGCCATTCTTTTGTGATGGTTAATACTTTAGTTGCTGAATCCAGGTCATAGGCTCACCCTATTCATGCACAAATACACCCTTAAGACAGGATTTGTAAGCAAAAAGACAATGGGAAGGCTTTCTCCATTTGCCTCCCTTACTGCAGAGGAATATTTGAGGTCATTGGGAGAGTCGAAATGGCTTCAGAATTGCTCTCCTGTACTATTTCAGACACATGATTTATATATTTAGATATGTGTGCATTTATGAATATTTATTCTGTATTTGAGACCTTAGAATTCTTATAACAGCTGCCGCTCAGAAATCATTCTCAAAGCAAAGTTCTCAAAAAGGAGAACCAGATACCATATTCCCGCATGGCAATGTTAAGTCAAGTCAATCTTTATTGTACAGTAAATATATTAACCACAGTGTATCACCGACAAACAATTCCATAAGAATACAGAATAAGTCATTGATATCACATACTGTATATTACCATTGTGCGCATTACATGTGGCTCTTCTGTACAGTCTTATTAACTCATTCTTCAGGATGTACAAGTGAACAGTGACTCCACCCATTATAACTGATGTGAAAGGGGTGATTTTCCGTAAGAAACAGCACGAGAAACAGCTTGCTGTGTGGCCACTAGAAACATGGATTTGCTCTTGTAGGCAGGTGTCAGGAGCTGCTGGGATCTCTATGTAGCTGCCTTATGTGGTCAGCGACTGAACTCCAGATGGCAACATCACAGTGAATTGCTCTGTGGGCATTAGATCTTTCTGGAGAGGAAGGAGTATAGGGCTTCCTGTTCTAGTTGAACCTTGCGTGAGCTACAAGGTCTTCCTGAGCTCTGCCATGTTTCTGTATCTTTGGCAGTTCTTTGATTCTTATTTGTGGCTTCTTGCTTTTGGAATGCGTAGCACAGAGTCTCTGAGACAAACATTCAACTACCCCTTGAATGACTCAGTTCCCAGCCGGTAGTGAGGTCATAGCCTGTTCATCATGAGTGACAGGTAAGTATTGCAGAGATCCTGGTGAATTTTTCCAAGTCTGCTTGACTTGAAGGGATGTCAGACTTTATAATCTAATGAGAGTGAGGCCAAGACTCCAAGCACCAAGAAGTAGCATTGGTGTTTCTATGTTTACTCAATAGATTTTCATTATACTTGACAGTGATGGGGGACATGTGAAATAAATGTGACTCAACATGGTCCTTCTGAATACAATCCAGATGTAGGGAAATCAGGCTAAAGAAGGGCTTTGGGGGGTTTTAAGGATAATGATTCTATATAAGACAGAGTGGGGAACACATAGCCCACCAAAGGTTGCTAGACTGCTACTCTCATCATGCTTGACCAGTGGCCATGCTCACTGGGGCTGAGTGGTGGGAGTTAACAACACCCAGAGGACCACAGATCTCCAACCCACCTTGGGGGAACATGATCTGGAACAATATTTCATTTCACAACAATACACAAAATGGTTACACCAATATACAGAAAAAGAACCAATACAAAAACAACAACTGCATATTGAATCAAAATCCCTTTTTTGCGTTAAAGTATTATCAGCTACATGAGGTCTGCAGGCAGGGGAACAAGAGGAAAAATTGACCAAATTGTAACAGATTATAAATATGCCACAGAAGTATATACTAGCTCGGGGCCAGGAACATTTATTTTGGGGTATGAGCCCTAGGGGAGCAAACAATAGCAAATCATAGGTTGTCCATAAATTCTCCCCTCTTATAACACAGTCAGCAAGATCAAGATAGTAGTGAACACACTGCACTTACTGAAGAGAGGACCAGAAAGATTCTCCATCAAGCCTCTTCCAAAATGGGAGTGGAAAATATTTAGGGCTCACCAAATACACATTTACCTCCCCTTTGGGAGGCTCAACTCCAAGAAGGGCAGAGTCTGGGATCTTGCTAGAAGCCACATTTTTAATATTGCCAAGGACCTGGAATTCAAACATGCAGATAAATATGAGGTTCAGCACCATGGACAGCAGCTCTCTGTTCCAGCCATGGCCATATTAGAAAACTTGGATCTTCCTGGAGAAAACTGCAGCAATTATCACTAAAGGCAGGGTTCACGTGTGTGCTTGCCCCTTCCCTCCAAAAGAAAACCTGCTGCCATAACGCATTCCCATATTCAGATCCTGCCATTGGCTTTAGAACTGGCTGCAAAGGAGAATGTGAGCCATTTGAATTTCAACCCCATCCTGTCCCAAACGCTTGACATGTGTTATGACATAATCAAACCATCAATGTAGGTTTTCGGTTGGTTTGGATTTAAATGGTGATGAATATAAACAAGCAGGAGACAAAACATACAAATTGCCATTGCAACTTTCCCCAGTGCCAATGTTCCAGAGTGCAGCGGCTGGACTATGACTAACGCATGCGTCACCAACAATTTTTAGCCCTGTGGACAGGTACCATGAACACGACACCCTCTGGCCACTTCCCTCCCATATCTCCTAAATCAGCTCCCTAGAGAGAGAAATAAAGTGTGCACATAAACACTCAACTTTCCCGTGAAGACGGTAAACAGTTCCCCTTGCAGGGGTCTAGTATATTTTTCAGCAAGAACAACAAACCTTTGCATCCCAGGCAGCTCAAGCTAATCAGTCTGCTATAGTACATTTTTTATATCTGCTACTATACCAAAGGGGGTCAGTATATCCCTGCAGCTATTAAAGTTTTAAAACTAGGATAACATGATTTTTAAATAACATTGTTTGTTAGTTGTTTTTGCTGGTTGAAATGTATGTATGCATTTGTTTTTTTGCATAAAGTATTGTAAGTCGTTTTAAATTGCCATGGCAAAAGGCAATTTACTAACTAACTAATTATCAATTAATTAATTAATAATATCAACCTCCCTGTTTCTTTATGGAGCTGCCATTTGGGTGAGCGGAGCGTCATCTGAATTGTTAAATTCCTGTTAAATTCCTGCAAGCCCTTCTATGGATCTCAAGCTGTTCCTAATGCAGCTGTACTTTTGGAAATGGGACTGTGTCCTTTTGAGATAAGAGCTTGGTTGGCAGCCTTAAAGCTTTGGCTTAAAGGTCCTTTTTTTAAAAGAGGAAGATGGCCCTTAGCACATTTACCCGAGGACACCTTTTGTAGTGTTTGGAAAAAACTTGTTGCCCCCAAAGCTGCCTGTATTGAACTCTCACTCATCTTCCTTCTTCACATGTGACACAACAAAGCATCTGCCCTGGAAAAACAAAGACCGTGGAGCGTTTCTTTTGAAGATCTTCTGATTCATTCATGCACAGCCTGTTCACCTTGCTTCTTGGGTATCTCTCACAATGATCCTTGCCTGTTAGCTGTCTACTTCAGGAATCTTTATGTTGGCAAATATTGCAGAAATTTTACTCTGGCCTGATGTGATGTTCTTCCATCCTAAATGCTTTGGGGGCAGGTGTTCTGCCATCCCTCTCTCCCCAAGGATATGTCGCTGTAATAATCAGGAGATAGAATCTATAGAACGTGTCCTTCTGTTTTGTAATTTTGATGCTGCAGTTTGGCAGCATGCGGTTGGCCCTTTACTGACCAAATTTCCGGAAGGTCAGTTCAATTTTATGTCAAATATCTGATGGCAAATAAACCCCCCCCCCAAATGTCACTCATAGTAGCCTTAAGAACAAGAGAATAACTCACCATCTGAAACTGGAAAGACCACCTCCAGGGCCCAATCCAAGATAGCTGTAGCTCTATACAATTGTTTTTATGTCACATTTCTGAATCTGTTTTGCTTTGAGATTCTAATGTACTGTATGCTTTTATTTCATTTTATTTTTGGTATGTGAATGTAATAAACCTGTATTGACTTTGCTTTCCCAAACAATCTGTGTAAAAGTCAGATCCAGTAGAATTAATCTGAGCCTTGAAAAGCCCACAGAGCTGAAAGAGGAAGAGGGAAGGAGTGTCATTTAACTTGGTGGCCAACACTGGCTCTTGTGGGAGATAAGTCCGTACTTTAACTATGCAATGTGTGAAAAAGTATTTTGTCTGTCCTCAATCTTCCAACATGCAGTTAAATTGAATTTGACTGAGTTCCAGTGCTATAAGAGAGGAAGAAAATTGTTCTCCAAACCATGAATAATTTTAATACACTTATATCATGACACCTCTTTCTCACCTTGAGGAAAGACCTCAAGGGCACCATTGCACCCATGGGTGCCATATTGGTGACTGCTGCAGGTCTAGCCCAAAGGCTATGCAGCTGTTCCTATCCCTGTTTTTCTCCTTTCCCATATCAGAGAAGCCCATTTGTTAGCAGTTGTTGTGCTCCACATCAGGTGGCTCTGGCTTCTGTGGAATAGGGGACTTTGCTCTTTATTATTTGCTCAGTGCCCTGACACAGGATATTGCAGGAGAAGGAGAAAGGAATTGACTTGCCCCCCCTTCCTTTGAGAAAGAGGCAGGGATGGCAGCAGATAAAGATGTTCCATGCAGCTTCAGTGGGTATTCACAGATCTAATAACTAAGCCTCCACCTGAGTGCCTTCCTGTCACTCATGTCAACATCACGGGCAAATGTTATTAAAGGGAAGGTCAGAGCAATCTGGCACTTGAGTTGTGTACTTGGGGGGGGGAGTGTAGAGAAAGAGGCAGTGAGAACTGCACAGATAGTATGAGCTTCTTAAGGGTACAGCAGGACGTGGCAGCGCTTCACAAGGGCTAATGGAACAGAGCAGGAGAATGAAGCTTTAGTCAGTGTCCAGTTGTGGGCGCCACATGCCAAGAAAGGCCATAAGGTAAAGGGACCCCTCACCATTAGGTCCAGTCACGGATGCCTCTGGGGTTGCGGTGCTCATCTTGCTTTATTGGCCGAGGGAGCCAGTGTACAACTTCCAGGTCATGTGGCCAGCATGACTAAGCCGCTTCTGGCGAACCAGAGCAGTGCACGGAAACACTGTTTACCTTCCCACCGGAGCGGTACCTATGTATCTACTTGCATTCTGACGTGTTTTCGAACTGCTAGGTTGGCAGGAGCAGGGACCGAGCAACGGGAGCTCACCCCATCGCAGGGATTCAAACCACCGACCTTCTGATCAGCAAGTCCTAGGCTCTGTGGTTTAACCCACAGCGTCACCCGCATCCAATAAGAAAGGCCATAAGGTAAAGGTAAAGGGTCCCCTGACAATTAGGTCCAGTCGTGACCGACTCTAATTGGTCTGATTATAAGAAAGGCCATAATCAGACCCAATTAGATGCCACCCTTTGCTTCTTAGCCTGCAATTCCAGCAGAGATGCCAGTCCTTCCAAATCATGGCATGAGAAGAATAAAGTACATGGGGAGACATGGGGGTCATTTTCAACAAGTTTACCATGAGGAAGAGGGATAATCCTTTTTACCAGAACCACCAAATGAAGGCTGCAGGAAATAGTATGCTCCTCAGGGCAGAGACATAGCCAACTGTGCTCTGTAGAGCACCTTGCATATTGATGGCCAATGGAGGTGGGTCCATTAGGGTGAATGGGGTGTTGCCCCACTAACCTCTGTCTACCTTCAGCCAACCCTCACCTGCCTGCCAGGGTGGTGGTGTTGGCATTGCCTGTCAGATTCCTCCTCCTCAGTCTCACTGTTGCCCTTACAGAAGTTAGCTGTAAAAAGGATAGAGACAATGCCAGCATTAGATGGCTCGGCCTGTCATTGGTTCTGGTGCCACCTGTTGTTTGGGTTCCCTGCCTTCCACCTTACCTTTCTCAATGGGCACCAGCCATCACGGCTGAATAATAAATAATAACAATAACAATCTCGTTCTCTGGATACAGGGAGGGAAGAACAATGTACTTTAGAACTAGTACTTTAGATTCTAAATTCAAGAATATTGCTAGTACAGGAGCTGGGCTAAAAGAATATTTGAGTATTTTCTACTTTCTTAACACTCTGATTTGAAAGACTAAATGAGATTTTCTGACCCGGTGGTTGCAAAATGGATTCTGCTGCTCATTATTGACACAGAAAGGAATAGTCAATGGATTTTTCAGGTTCATGCTGAGAGCAAACCTTGGGAAAACTTATTCAATCACAGCTTGTAATTTTTTTGGTGACATTTTGTTTGCATGGTATAGTCAACTGTGGTTATATAATTTCCATTGACACCTCTCCTCTGCTTTATCATTTTACAAATGAACTCTGCTACACAACTTTAGCTGCATGGTTTGTGATCCTATGAAACAATAAGATAAAATATAACCAAGACCCTCAGGGCAGGTCCCAATGCAAGCATCACGTTATAGAGGTGTTCCTACTTCAAGTGCAGTATCATCATCATCATCATCATCATCATCATAATCTTCATAATCAGATTTGGAAATATTTGTTCTGTATTCCATATAAATGTTAACGGGAATATAAATTGAGTGATTAATGCACATGTCTGCTGGCCATTGTGAACATTCCACAGACCTCATGAAGAGGGAAGTGTGTCCATTTTCTGGTCAAAATACATAATCCCCAACAAGCCTTGGAAAATGTGGATGTATTGTATCATGTATTGTGGATGGATGTTGTACATTCTTTGTTCATTGTGCATAATCCCCAGGAGGCCTCGAAGAAAATGCAGATCTCAATGAAATTTTGTGCATTCTCTGGTCATTATGAAAAAACTCCAACAGGTCTTGAGGGACGTGTTGGATCTAAACCATATGATCTACCACTGAGCTATGGTCCCTTCAAACTGCAGCATGCTGTAGGTCTCCAAAGGTTTTGCTTGCACACAAAAATCAGCCTCTCTCGCCCTCCAGGTATATAACTTTCCATGTCCATACCATGGCAGGGGGAGGAGTATCCAAAGCAAAAATTGAGTGCACTTCAAAGCATGTCTCTGTAACTGCTAGTTAACTGATTGACGGCTATAGAGTTCCCATTCAAACCTTGATGACAGTCACCTGACGGCATTATGACATCAGGTGATTGACAGGTGGGCAGTTCCGCCCATCTACCATGGTCCATGAAGGTTGAAGGAATTAGGGATTTGCCCTGCCTCCCAGATCAAATTCTCTCTGCAGAGATTAGAAACAGGGTTGTAGAGATGGGGCCACTTGGTAATAAATAATAATAATAATAATAATAATAATAATAATAATAATAATAATTATAATATTTATAATATTTATAATATTTATACCACACTCATCTGGCTGGGGTACCCCAGCCACTCTGGGCGGCTTACAGCACACTACACCCTGCAAACATTGTTGCATACTATCTCAACATGTATACTATCTTATTTCAAATGTCTTCCATTTCCTATAATATATACTAATCACAGGTATACTTTTTCCTGCACTATTTCAAATGTATACTATCTCCTATTTCATATATACAGTCCAATTTCACACCCTTACCATACTGTCCTTGCCATTATTATCATTCCCCCCCCTTACCATTTTATCATTCCTGGCTGGGTTATTGTCCCTTCTTCTGCATGTTACAGTTGCCCTCTAATACAAGTCACTATTTCGTCCTCCTATCATTTTATGGCTAGCCCACCTGTCAATAGTTATTGCTACAATCTCCTCCTCCAGAATTCTCTTGCTTGCCAGAAACCAGAGCAAACCTTTTACAGCAAAGTTAACATCCATCCTACTTTGCTCCTCTGAATGGCTTGAATCGACATAAATGTCCACCATTCCTTGTCTGAGTGTTGCTAGCAAAAGGTCATGTGAGCTTTTCAGAAGTGGCATGGCGACACAGACAAGCAAACACAGAGGCAGTGAATGCAAAGGGGAAAAGCAGCTGAAAGTGGCTGAGACTGGAAGCCTAAATGAACTGTATGTATGTATGTCCTTTGTATGCACACATTAGGGACGCGGGTGGTGCTGTGGGTTAAACCACAGAGCCTAGGACTTGCTGATCAGAAGGTCGGCAGTTCGAATCCCCGCGATGGGGTGAGCTCCCATTGCTCAGTCCCGGCTCCTGCCCACCTAGCAGTTCGAAAGCACATCAAAGTGCAAGTAGATAAATAGGTACCGCTCCGGCGGGAAGGTAAACGGTGTTTCCGTGCGCTGCTCTGGTTCACCAGAAGCGGCTTAGTCATGACCCGGAAGCTGTACGCTGGCTCCCTTGGCCAATAAAGTGAGATGAGTGCTGCAACCCCAGAGTCGGTCATGACTGGACCTAATGGTCAGGGGTCCCTTTACCTTTATGCACACATTAGTCCTCGGTTGCTCAGGACCCAATAAGTTTCACAAGGAAGACTTTCAGCCAATCCCCATGTTTTATCCATACAAACTTATCCACCAGGTCTTCATAGCTAGGACCGTGGGCACTGCTGACACCTCGTATTTGTTGAGATTGGCAAAGTCCACTTTGGCAATCAGCACCTTCCTCTTCTACTTGGTCTCTACCTATTCTATCTGGGGGCCTAAGATCTTGCAGGGACTGCACCACTGAGCATGGAAATTGATCCCCTCCGACTTCTTGCTCTTCAGAACCCTGTCTTGGAAGTCATCCCCATCCTGGATGTTAAAGCAGACTCGAAGATCCAAGTAGTGGGGAATGTCCTTGTAGTTGCAGACACAGTGACACAGGGGAGGGGCAGGTGCCGACGAAGACCCCTCCCAGATGCAGTGAGGTCTGGGAACATTGTGATTCAGGGAGCTGCTTGGGAGGGATTTTTCAGTATACCTGGCAGTATGTGTTGTCCTCCCCACAGTTTCGCCGAACATCTAACCTGAAGAAGAGTTATGGTGAACCTGAAAGCTTATTCACTCCTTTGAAATGTTTTTGTTGATTCTAGTAAGCTCTTGGCCTTCTATAATGGAGCCACACACCTAATTCTAATGCTTGCTTCCAAAAGATTCTGGCTCTAGAGGACAAAGTGAAGTCCGGCACGGCCTAAGACAGTGGAATTTTCCAAGGGAGAATAAATCCCGTGGGAACTGACCTTGACATGAGTGGCGCACAAGAAGAGATAGTCACAAGGGCCAAGACCAAGCAACAACTACAACAACAGCTGCAACAGTCACAGGTAAAGAAAAGAGGCTCAATCTCAGGCGCAACAGTTGGATCAACAGGAACAACAGCATCAACAGGACAAGACAAAGGAGCAGCCGTCTCTATGGAAGCTGTGACAGATGCCTTGCTCAAGATAAACCAAACTCTGGAGTCTCTGACAAAACAGACTTCAGAGAATACACTAAAATTAACAGAAATTTCAGCAAGACTAAACCAGAATACAGAATCTATAAATAAATTGGTGGAGGAAAACGCCACTACGCGCCAAATTGCGGAAGACGCCAAAGCTACTGCGGGAGAGACACAGGAGAAATTAGAGCCGATCGCCAAGAAGGTCTATGAGCATGATGCAACTTTGGCCTTGTGGGAGTTACAGAGGAAAGAGAGAAATTTAAAAATAAGACTGATCCCGGAGAATGAAGGAGACAACCTTGTGGAATACTTGACACGGGAGTTTGTGGATTGTTGGGAACTCCAGGAAGACGAATTCAAAATTACGACTGCCTTTAGATTGGGTAAGAAGCAAAACAGAAAGACTCCGAGAGACTGCTTGATTACACTTAGATCCAAGGAGGAAAGAGACAAAATATTGGGACTACACTTTGAAAAGGCCTTGCAGATTGGAAACTCAGCTGCACAGATCTTTAAAGACATCCCAAAATATTTTCTGGACTTAAGAAACTACTACAAGGACTTAGCCCTTTTATTAAAGAAAAACGCTATCCGTTTCAGGTGGGAATTCCCACAAGGGCTGTCATTTGACTATAAGGGAAGCAAAGTGAAAATAAAGACAATTCAAGATAAAGACAAATTTTTGGCAAGACACCAGGAGGACTTACAGAAGGGGACTGTTGATGTACTTGCAGAACAGAGGAGAGCATTGGATATCCTGAATCTCCCGTTTGGACAAAAACCACTACCATCAGAAGAAGAGCAACAACTTGGAGCTGTTGGAGGAGCCTTAGAAAAATAACAAGATGGCTCTGCAATTCCTCAGTTGGAATTGTAATGGGCTCAATGGGCCTTTGAAGAGAAGACAAGTATTTCATATATTGAATAGAGAACAATTGGACTTGATATGCTTACAAGAAACACACATAACCAGAGCCCACAGGAGATTACTTTCAAATAAAAGGCTAGGACAAGAATTTATTTCATCAGACAAAGTTAAGAAGAGAGGAGTTGTAATATATGTGAAGGAGAAATGGGCTCCAAAAATGATATTCAAAGATGAACAAGGGAGATATTTGGCTGTGGAGATACAAGTACAAGGAGAAAAATTCCTAGTTGTTGGAATTTATGCACCAAATGAAGGCAAATCCGACTTCTTTAAGAGACTTCATGAAACTCTGATGGACTATCTGGACTACAATATGATAATTATGGGAGACATGAATGGCGTGGTCTCCACTAATATGGACAAGGCACAAAGACTTACAGTCACCAAAGAAGGGAGACTCCCTAAGACTTTTTTCGAAATGACTGAAAATATGGACTTGATAGATATTTGGAGAACAAGGAACCCTCTGGAGAGAGAGGGAACCTTTTTCTCCCAAGCAATGATGACCTGGACCAGAATCGATCAAATCTGGGTTACTAGTGGAATGGCTCCGAAGATCAAGAAAGTGGAAATCTGCCCAAAAACTTGCTCCGACCATAACGCCGTGAAGATGGAGATGAAACTCACAATAACTGGTCAATTTAGATGGAGAATGAATGACATCCTCTTTCGAGATAAGGAGATTCTCACGAAGGCCCAAAAGACCCTAAAAGACTATTTTGAAATAAATTTGAGGACCGACGTGGAGAAAAGAGTGATCTGGGACGCAAGTAAAGCGGTGATGAGAGGATTTTTGATTCAACAAAACTCAATAAAGAGGAAAAAGCAAAATGAGAAAAAAGAGAAGATTCTGGAAATGATAAAGGAAGGAGAGAGGAAATTAAGAACAAAACCAAAGTCTCAGGACATTTTAAGAGAGATCAAATTATACCAAACACAATATATGGAATTGATGAACCAAGAGATTGAATGGAAGATAAGGCAAATGAAGCAAAAGACTTTTGAATCAGCAAATAAATGTGGCAAACTTTTGGCATGGCAATTGAAGAAAAGGCAGAAACTAAATACAGTTACAAGCCTGGAGGTGGATGGAAGGAACATATCCAAACCCAATGAAATTAGAAATTGCTTTCTAAGCTATTTTAAAAAACTCTACACCCAAGGCCCGCAAAATGAAGAAGATATAGACAAATTCCTCGGAAAACATGGACTACAAAACATTTCTCATCAAAGTAAGATGGACTTGAACCAGAGAATCTCAGAACAAGAGATAGAGGCTGCCATTCAGAATATGCAACTGGGCAAATCTCCAGGACCAGATGGACTGACTTCCAGATACTACAAATCGCTGAAGGAATGGTTGACTCAACCACTAAGAGAAGTTTGTAACGAGATCCTTGAGGGAAAAAAGGCACCTGAATCGTGGAAAGAGGCATATATTTCACTCATACCAAAGTCAGAGACTGAAAAGACCCAACTCAAGAACTACCGCCCAATATCCCTGCTTAATGTGGATTACAAAATTTTTGCAGACATTTTGGCAAAAAGATTTAAAAGAGTTTTGATGGAGAAGATTCATAAAGACCAAGCAGGCTTTCTCCCTAAAAGACATCTAGCAGACAATGTAAGGAACGTAATAGATATTTTGGAGAAGTTAGAGGTGAATATAAACACCAAGGCAGTATTAATCTTTGTAGATGCGGAGAAGGCCTTTGATAATATCTCTTGGAGTTTTATGAGGAAGAATCTTCATGGGATGGGGGTAGGTCAGGGCTTTGAGAATGGTATGGCTGCAATATACTCTGAACAAAAAGCTAAACTGATTGTAAACAATGTTGTGACTGAGGAGCTTAAGATAGAAAAAGGAACACGACAGGGGTGCCCGATTTCCCCATTACTTTTTATTTCAGTTCTGGAGGTGTTGCTGAATATGATAAGAAATGACCAGCAGGTCAAAGGTGTGCAGGTCGGAGCTAAACATTATAAGTTAAGAGCGTTCGCAGATGACCTAGTATTGACTTTGCAAGAGCCAAACACTAGTACGAAAAGGGTTTTAGAAATAATACAACAGTTTGGCCAGGTAGCTGGATTTAAGTTGAACAAGCAAAAAACCAAAGTTTTAGGGAAAAACCTAACAGATATGGAAAAGGAGAAATTTCAAGAGGAAACAGGTTTGACTGTGGTCAAGAAGGTTAAATACCTAGGGGTTTATTTAACATCTAAGAATCAGAATTTGTATAAGGACAACTATGAAAAATGCTGGTCAGAAATTAAAAAAGATTTAGAAATATGGTCAAATTTGAAACTGTCAATGTTAGGCCGAATTGCAGTAATTAAAATGAATGTATTGCCTAGAATGTTATTTTTGTTTCAGACCTTGCAGATTATTGATAAGATGGAATGTTTTAAGAGGTGGCACAAAGATATCTCGAAATTTGTCTGGCAGGGCAAAAAGCCCCGAATTAAATTTAAAATATTGACAGATGTTAAGGAAAGAGGGGGTTTTGCCCTGCCGGACCTAAAATTGTACTATGAGGCAGCAGCTTTTTGCTGGCTCAAAGAATGGATGCTCCTCGAGAACACGGACATCTTGGATCTGGAAGGTTTCAATAACGCTTTTGGTTGGCATGCATATCTTTGGTATGGTAAAGTTAACAGTGCCTTTAAAAATCACATTGTTAGAAAAGCATTGTTTAATGTTTGGATAAGATATAAAGATCTACTAGAAAACAAAACCCCTAGATGGGTGTCGCCAGTGGAGGCTAAAGCAGTGAAGAAACTCAATATGGAGGTCGGATGGCCGAAGTATTGGGAAATCTTAGAACAGGATGGAGATAAGTTCAAACTACAAAGTCAGGAGAAATTGAAGCATAAAGTAGAAAATTGGTTCCAATACCGCCAAATAATGGAATTTTTTAAACAGGACAGGAAAGTCGGTTTCCAGGTGGAAAAATCAAAATTAGAAACTGAACTGTTAGAACCCAATACTAAGAATTTATCTAGAATGTACAACTTGTTGTTGAAATGGAATACACAGGATGAAACAGTTAAATCGGCAATGATTAAGTGGGCTCAGGATGTTGGACATAATATTATGTCAGCTGACTGGGATTGGTTATGGAACACCGGTATAAAATTTACGGCATGTAATGCCTTAAAGGAAAACATTATGAAAATGGTATACAGGTGGTACATGACCCCAGTCAAGCTGGCAAAAATCTATCATTTGCCTGATAACAAATGTTGGAAGTGTAAAGAGACTGAAGGTACCTTTTATCACCTTTGGTGGACATGCCCGAAGATTAAGGCCTTCTGGGAGATGATCTATAATGAAATGAAAAAGGTACTTAAATGTACCTTCCCTAAAAAACCAGAGGCCTTTCTCTTGGGCATTGTCGGCCAACTGGTGACAAAGAAAGATAGAGCTTTTTTCATGTATGCCACAACAGCAGCAAGAATACTCATCGCAAAATATTGGAAGACACAAGATTTACCCACTTTGGAAGAATGGCAGATGAAAGTGATGGACTATATGACACTGGCCGAGATGACAGGCAGAATCCGTGACCAACGAAAAGAGACGGTGGAAGAAGAATGGAGAAAATTTAAAAGTTATCTTAAGGACTACTATAAACTTAATGAATGCTAAAATGCCGTGGTTACCAGAAACAAAGGGGTACAGGGATATAAGGTTAGATTATAAAAGAGGACTAAGAGGATAGAGATTGGAAAGTAACAATTGGGAGTTGCTAGTTGAACTACGGACATTGGGATGCAGAGAGGGGGGGTATGGGGAAGTCCAAGAAAAGAGGTTTATGAAAATATGTTTGAAACTATACGTGTATGTTTGTCATTTTTAATGTTTGTTTGTTTTTCTTAAAAATGTTGTAAAACCAATAAAAATTTTATAAAAAAAAAAACAAAAGATTCTGGCTACGACCTCAACAAAAGTTTCCTCAAGAGTTTCAGACGTGGTTGTGGGGAAGGGTGCAGAGAGAAATGCGGCTATTTCCTGGTGAACTCAAACACCCTCTTTATTCCTGCTGTAATCCCCACACAGCTGCTCCCACTGTGCAGTTAGTGGAAGATTTTATGACCTCGCCCGATGTTATTAGATGGAGGCCACCCTGCTGCTATCCACTTCTGTCGCTTGTTAGCGTGAGCGGAGCTAATGAAGGAAGCCAGGATAGAGGCAAAACGGCTTCCTGACAGGACACATGCATCACAACCAAGTGTGAAGAAGGATCAGCTGTCACGTGGAGACCTCCTCCCCGAGAGAGTGTGTAATTACAGCCGTTTAGTGAACAGCTGGACTGCTCTGTATATTTCCTGGAACAACAGGACACCTGGCTTAGAATGCTCACAGCCAAGGGTCCATGAAACAACCCCTCTCCTTTTAGGAAGAGGCAGAAGTCAGTTGGCCCCAAGACTGCACAAAGTTGGCGAGCCCACAGCTCAGCACCAGCCGTTGGAGGTCCTTTAATTTCAATATGGAAAGGACTGTTGCTCAGTGGTAGAACACTTGCCATATTGAAGAAGAAGGTCCCAGGTTCAGTCCCTGGCATCTCCAGGTAGGGCTGGGGAAAGATGTCTTTTCTGAAATCCTGGAGAGCTACTGCCAGTCAATGTAGACAGCACTGAAATGGGTCAACTAATGGTCTGATGCAGCATAAGGCAGCTTCTGGCGTTCCTAATACCAAATTAGTATGTGGGATCCACAAGGTTTTAAATGGCTTCATAGAGGATGGCTATTAGTCATGATGGCTACACAAAATGTTTGTATTCAGAGGTAGCATGTCACAGAATATTTTTCTTGTGAGCAATGAGGGGTGAGCTATTGCCTTAATATGTGGGGTTCTCAGAGGCAACTGGCTGGCTGCTGTGGGAAACAGTAAGATGGAAATGCTGGACATTTTAACTGATTCAGTAAAACTCTTATTTTATTATGTGGTTAAGAGATGAGTAGATGAATGCATTTATGGGCTTTTTTTTGAAAGGCCTCGTGCTTTTAAAAAATTACATCAGAACTTCCATCTTAGCTGAAGAAATGTCTACTTTCATGGATTTTGGTTTTTTAAAAAAATATTTGTGTCAAATGTATCATCCTGATACTTGTATGTTCACAGTGATCATCAATTCACCCAACTCCCAAAATGACTAGTTCACTTTCAGTACCATGGACAGCAACTCCCCATTCAGTTGCATTGTAGAGTCCAGTTGCATTTTTGCCTCTTGGGGCAGTCATGCAAGCCCAAATGCAAAAGCGTGATATCCAAGCGACGCATAATAGAGGCTGGGAGAGTAACTTGCCTGTGGGAAATATAGATGTGCAGCTGTTCTGTTCTTTTTAAAAACAACAGCAACAGGAGATGCATGCACCCATCTGCTGCAGTAGAGGAGCATGTAACCTTCAAATAAAAGAATAAAATAAATGGAATTATTTTATTTTTTGCCCCAGGGTTGCTGTGAGGTGTTAGGGGAAGCCTTGCTGGATGCTTGTCACTTTTACAAAATAGCTAGTTGAACATTACTGTGCTGCTGTAGTACTGAGGATGGGGTACTGAGCTTTCAAATTAGGGGAAGTAAAGTAAAATGTTTTACTTGGGGATGAAGAACATGTGGCTCCCAGCATAAGGCATAATTTTATGTGCCCTCTGCAAGCAATCAGTTCAGAGCTGTGTTAATGGAGGGGTGCAAAAGGAGGCGAAGGGGGGAAATGGAGAGAAAAAAGAGGGAGAAGCACAGAGAAATAGAGATAAAAGTAAAGAGACCCCTGACCATTAGGTCCAGTCAGGGCCGACTCTGGGGTTGCGGTGCTCATCTCACTTTATTGGCCGAGGGAGCCGGCGTACAGCTTCCGGGTCATGTGGCCAGCATGACTAAGCCACTTCTGGCGAACCAGAGCAGCGCATGGAAATGCTGTTTACCTTCCCGCCAGAGCGGTACCTATTTATCTACTTGCACTTTGAGGTGTTTTCGAACTGCTAGGTTGGCAGGAGCAGGGACCAAGCAACGGGAGCTCACCCCGTCGCAGGGATTTGAACCGCCGACCTTCTGATCGGCAAGTCCTAGGCTCTGTGGTTTAACCCACAGCGCCACCCACGGTAGCACAAATAGAGAGAAAAGGATGAGTGGCACAGAGAGAGGGAGGGAGAGAGGGAGTGGTTTTCAGTCCTGAACTGCTATAAATTGTGCCCACTGTCAACTCTAGCTCCACCCGCCACTGGATGCACATACTTCTACTGACTTTCCTACCAGTCAATGGCCCTTCCTAGGAAAAAGGTTTCCTATCCCAGCGTGTGCACTGAGGATAGAAGCTGGGTTTCCACTCAGTAATGATGTCACAGGCAATGTCCAAATGGTACCCATGACATTCTCACAAATACATTCCAGCCAGTACTGGAATGCACTTCCAGTTTCCTAGTAGCCACATGTCTCTTTTTGAAAGTTGGGGAAATACGATATTCTTCACAGCTGAAGCACTACCTTGAAGAAGGACATATTTAGCCCCATAATCAATATTAAATGGAAAAAACCCAGTAATCCAGAATAACTAAAGGCTGTAATGACGATGCCATCCCAGTTGGTGACCTGAGCATTTTGGGGGAGCGATACTTCTGATCCAAAAAAGGGGTGGTTGAAATGACCTCAGCAGATGTTTTTATTAGATGTTTAGTACAGAAAATAACAACCATGGTAACAAAAAACCAAACAACGATAAATAGATATTCATGTTGATACATTGCCATTGTAATATAAGGTCTCAAGTCCAGTTTAGCAATATACTTGTATCTTTTTGTGTTTTTACAAACCTAACTAGATTTCATGATGTTTCTGAGTTTGATTCTCAACATTTCTCATTAGAGTAGCCTTCCTCAATCTGATGCCCTCCCGAGTTTGTTGGAGTACAACTGTCATCAGCTCTGGCCATTGGCCATGCTGGCTGAGGCAGATGGGAGTTGTAGTCCAAAGCATCAGGAGAGCACCATTTTGGGGAAAGTCATACTAGAGCAGAGATTGGGAATCTGTGGCCCTCCAAGTGTTGTTGGACTCCAGCAAGCCAATTGTGACGGGTGGTGGGAATTTATATCTAACAATTTCTGGAGAGCCAGAGGTTCCCCATTCCTACACTAGAGGATCATCCAGTTTGCCTGGTTGCAACTTGAGATTTGATTAATTGAACGATAGAAACCAAATGCTGTGGGATCTAGTGTGGGCCATATCAACCCTTTCAGTGACCACAGAGAAGAACTATTATACTATCTTGGTCATACTAATGAGTTGGAAATAGAACTTGCTATACCAGAAAGTGACATGAGCAGTTATTTCTGGAAACAAAACTTCAGTCCAGGGATGACACGTTCCTGAGTGCCATTAAAATTGCATGGGGAAGGGGTGTTCATTCTCAACTTGAGTTCAGGTACAAAATGGTCTAAGGCCAGTTCTGGTTGGAACGGTTAATGGGATGGACTTTGACTTCTTATTCAAACCTTTGCTTGCTAATGGGAGATTATGAAAGCATAATGACTATTCACCCAAGCTTGGAGATAATTGACCACAATGCGGATTACATAGCCCAGGCAAAGGTGAGGGTCATCTGTCTCATTAGAATCTGCAAAGGTGCTTGCTTCTACCAGAACATGTTAATAGCAAAATCAAGGATTCATCTAGTTGGAGGTCCTGTTCATTTGTTTACAGATGACACCTAAACCCAAGTGCTTCCTCTCATCTTACAGATGGTAAATTCTGATCATCTGAGTCTATTTTTCTGGCATTCTTTTTTAACTCAACTGCACCAAGAATCAAGCCCGAGTCTGGGGCATTTTGGGCAACCCAGTCAGATGAGCTGCATTTTGCCACCAAAGACCATTAAGAACAAAGTCTAAAATTGTGAAATTGCACCACTGGTGAGGAAGACAGGATCCTGAGGCTCTAAAGGTGAGTCCAGGGTTGCATTGGAAATTTCGGGGAAATTTCTGTCGAGCAGCCTTCTCCATCCTGGTGCCCTCCTGATGTTTTTGCTTCTCATCAGCTCTGGCTGTGCTAGAAGGCCCTGATGGGAGCTGTAACCCCAAACACCTATCACAAGGTTGTGGAGGACTGCTTGATGGGACCTGCACTTCCTTGCCTCCGGGTCCTCATCCATAAGCCTCTCCCATCTGCACTGAGGCTGTCCTCAAAGAGGGTACCACCCAGGTCATGGAATGCTGTCCCCCAAAATGTTCTCTTGGCACCAGTATTACTGACTATTCTTTAGGTGCTAGGAAAAAACATTTTTGTGTTATTTCCCCAGGCATTTGAGTGTGAGTCTGTGTTGAGATTTTATCTGTTGCTTTTGTCTTTGGTCTGTATGTTTTATTGATTTTGTTTTAATGCTTTGTACACTGTCCTGAATTCTAATACGATGCAGGGCAGTGTAAAAATGTTTTAAATTACAAATAAATACAAATCCTCTGACATCTTGGTGTCGGATGAGTTATGGTCCTCTGAAACACAAGATCCTTTGCTCTTGGCCTTGGTAGATGCTTCTGAAGGGGGACTGGTCAGGATTGGAGCCATCAGGCCTAGAACTTGGGGGTACCTGGCTCCAGGTGTGGCTGCCTCATATGGTGAACCATAGGAGGCTGCAGCCTTCACCTATCCCAGTGCTCTGCCACTGAGCTCTGCTGCTCTTCTTGAATGTCACTGCACATGTGAAGCTCACCTTGAGGCAGACCACTGGTGCAGCCAGCTCAGAACCTCCTATACTGACTGGCAGCAGCCCTCCAGGATTTGTGACAGGAACTATAAACCCGGCCCTACTTGGAGGTTGGGCATGGGGCCTTCTACCTGCAGAACTCTCCCACTGAACTATGGACCTTCTTGCCCGAGGACTGCGATTTGGAGGATCTCATTGGACAGGCAAGTGTTCCTAGCTTTTCAGTTGGTGCTGCCTACTCAGACGAGCCATTAGTCCCTGCCCCCCCCCCAAGAAGAATGCTTCCTGCTTAGCCTGGGCAATAATAGTATTCCTGTCTTCTGGTGTGACACCTGACATGTGCCACCCCACTCCCTAAAGCCAACCTCTGATAAAAATCTTGGCTTCATCACACAGCTACCTCTCCCTCCATTTTGATAGCACTGTTGTCATCCTCAGAAGGACCTCTACCTCAGAGCCAGTGTACAGTGTACAGACTTGTTTTCTAAAGCATGTCAACAACAACAACAACAAAAAGTCTTGGGCTGTGTTCTGGGCACAGTGTTCTGATCACAAGAAGTAATGGTTTGGCTCAACTTTATGGTCAGTGTAAACCAGTTTGCTATAAAAATCAGTTTGTAGCTGTAGTTTTGGGAAGTAGGCCAACATGTTTTGGAGTCAATGTTTTCCAATTTAACTAGCTATTTGGAATGGAATTAGATCTGTGAAAAATGGAAATCTGTTTCTACCCATTCCCATCAGTGATGAAACTCCCCCCCCCCCTTTTCACAGAAGTAGATCATATGTACAGGTATTGCAGTCCACCCAGAGTGGATTAAATCTGCTAAATTTTAGACAAAACTTTTTTTATACAGGACATCTTTACAATTAGATTAGTAACAATACAGTGTCACCTCAGGTTACAAACACCTTGGGTTACAGATTCCACTAACCCGTTTACCTCAGGATGAGAACAGAAATCAGGTGGCGGTGGGGCGGCGGCAGCGGGAGGCCCCATTAGCTAAAGTGGTACCTCAGGTTAAGAACAGTTTCAGGTTAAAAACGGACCTCAGGAACGAATTACCGGTAAGTTCGTAACCAGAGGTACCACTGTAATAGGAAGAAGAAGAAGAAGAAGAAGAAGAAGAAGAAGAAGAAGAAGAAGAAGAAATTTATATCTTCCATTTTCTGCAATTTGTAGGTGTGGCCATCTCTTCTGGTGGGATGAAGTCTGCAGTGGTTCTCCCACAAGGGCACACTTTTGGAGTAGGTACAAGAGGAATCATGGAAGGTGCAGGGTGGTGGTAGAAAAAAGAGCAAGGACCCCATTACCATGGGGTTCATTTGTGAGGTGCGTCTTTCTGTGCCATGACCATGGATTGTTGTGATACAGCTTTTTCTCCTTAGGGGAGAGAGATTACGCCATTGATTTGCAAAGAGGAATTGGGAATGGGAAAATAGCATACATCCTGGAGAAAGGTTGGAGTAAGAAAAATGTCATCTCCCACCAAGGATGACAAAAATGTCATCTCGCACTTCCATGGATTTTTTGAGATACAGTGGAGATTTTTCAGTTACGTGCATAGGGGAAGGTAAGCATCAAAAACAAACACAGTTTTTAATCTCTCTCCCCCCATCACTGTAATCTAAATGCCCTAGGAAAATAAATGTCTATCATTAAAAGTTAGGTCCCAGGTTCAATCCCTGGTCTCTCCAGGCAGAACCTGAAAAGACCCCCTGAGGTAAAAGACCCCCCCCCCCGGTCTGAAACCTGGAGAGCCAATGCCTGTCCATGTTGACAATACTGAGTGAGATGGACCCAGTAGTTTGACTCCGTATAAGGCAGGTTCCTATGTTGCATTGCTAAGGATAGTGTACCCATTCTGTAAGGTCTCTCTATGACATATCCAAGGACAATGATAGCAGCTCTGATGCATATGCCACAGTGATGTTCCACATTACTCAGTAGGATGGCGAGAGCAGGGCAGGCCCTTGGCCAGACAGTGGGAGTGAGGCATTCATCATTCCATCTGACCATCTCCTGGGCAAGGACAATGCCCAAGCAGGTCGGCAAGCGATGCACCCAAGTCAGTCACTCGCTGAAGGACACAGCAAGTGGGGGGGGGGGGGAATTGAATCTTGATATCTGCCCTGTAGCATAACATTCAAGAGAAGGACAGGAAATGACATGTAAATAAGTGAGGGCTCCAGGATATTGCATTGTGGTTCTCTTGAAAATACCTTTCCATTGCAAAGTGCCAGGATAAGATTCTTCATGGACTTATCCCTATATAGCCTCTCCTGTTGCTTGCACCTCCTGCTCTCAGTCTACTCCTCCCTCTGAATACACATTGCCATGCTACCACTAATCCCCTGGCTCTGAGCCTTCCTCCCCAGGGTTCCCACCACTCCTCTATATCCAGCCAGTCCATGACACCCAGTAAAGTTTGTGGCTGAGGGATTTGAATCTGGGTCTCTCCTGCCCTCATCTGGCACTCTAACCACTGCACAACAGCAACATGCGAGCAAAACAAGCTGTTGGTCCGCCATGGGCTTGGGGATGGGTCCTGCAGCCCACAAGGAGTAGGGATTAGGTGAGGACTTTGCCTTTGCTCTTCAGCTTGAGTTGCATCCTAGTTAACTTTTTCTATTAAACTTGTCCTGGGGTGCCTGCCACCCATGACGTCTAAAGTCAGGACTGATGATGGGTGAATACCAGACCCTCCAAGTTTCCCTTTTCCCCAGGGATGTCCCTGATTTAGAGAAGCCATCCCAGTTTCTGATTTGATTTTGGAATGTTCCACTATTCCTTAGGTTGTCCCTATTTTCACTGGAGAAATGTTGGGTGGTATGGAGTTATCTGACCCTTGAGCTGTCTGAAGGCAATCTTGTATAGGGAAGGTTTTTTAAAAAAATGTTTAATGTTTTATTATGTTTTTATATATGTTGGAAGCTGCCCAGAGTGGCTGGGGCAGCCCAGTAAGATGTGTGGGGTATAAATAGTAAAATTATTATGGAATCTTACATCCCTATTTTCACTAGAGAAATGTTGGAGGGTGTGGAATATGCCAGTTTTGGTTTCTAACCGTTTCTCATTTTTCCAATCTTAAGTTCAATTCTTCACATTTCTATATCAGTTAGCAAATATTTTTTTTAAAAAAAGTTCTCATTTTTTAAAAGTGTGAATTTCTCCTACTAGGCAATAAAATACCTAATATACACCATTTTTGCAAGCAGTTCTCCTAATATAATGCATTTTTGCATGCTGTTTTCATAGATATATGTATTTGTATGCCCATTTTGTCCAAATATGTGCTTTTTGGTGCACATTACCTGGCTGGAAAGCTACATAGCAAAATTCGAGTAAATGCAAATTTCAAATGCTGTGTTTTGGTCCATGTATCACTTCAGAGAATGTGAATTTGGAAAGCTTGCCTTTAAATGAGAATTGCACTGGATTTCTCCCCCAGCCCTAGTCAGGAATGTGGAATCTTTGGTCCTGATGTTGCTGGACTCCAACTCCCATCAGCCCCTGCCCACATGGCCAGCTGGTCAGAGAATATGGGAGCTGTATTTCAACAATATTAGCGTCTGTATTATTTTGATTTCTTACCTACCCTTCACCAAAAGGTCTCAGGGAAGGCTACAGCATTGTAATAATACCATATTAAAAATGGTTTAAAGCAAACACATGGAGATCCACTGTTTGAAGTAAGTTCATGCGGCGACAAGACCATGGGCATCTTCACAGTTCCCAGAAGTCTCCGCTCTGCCTTGCAGTCGAGCATTGCAGTATTTTCACCGATCGGCACAAAAAGGCAATGGGACAACAGGTCTCACTCACGTGAGTTTTAAGGATATGTTGGTTTGAACTAGACTGCCCTGCTTTTTTGCCTATGAGTTCAAAAACCACTTGACATGGATCGAAACCCATCTTAAGCAAGCCACAGTTTCTCACTCTTCCTGTAGGGAAGTTGAAGCTTTTCACTGGCTTGTAAGAACAAACAGACAATTAGAGCAGAGGGCACATTTGCCTCTCTAGCAATTGTTTGCTGATTATAAATGCAAACTATTTAACAGGATTTAAAGGGCACCTGGAGTGAGTTTCATGGTTAGTTCCATTGCACATATTTTCTCACTCTTTGGACAGTGAAATTTTCTCTATCTATCCATCATCTGTCTGTCTGTCTTTCTGTCATTCCAAGACATTACCAGACAGTGTTTTTGCTTTTTTAATTTATTTTGCTTCCTCGGGACTCGGGCCATTTTGATTACTACCAGAAGTGGAGAACCTCAAGCCCTTGGGACTCTTCTCAGACCAACCCCCTCACAAGCCCTGTTTTGTGCTGTCCTTGCTCTCTTTGCCTGGACGGAATGCATCCTTGAACTCTGACATATTGGGGTTAGAGTGTTGAACTAGGACCTGGGAAACCCAGTTTCAAATCCCAGCAATGAAGCTCGCTAGGGTGACTTTGGGCCGGCCACTGCCTCTCAGGCTAATCGACCTCACAGAGTTGTTGCGGGGATTAAATGAGGTGGAAATTGAACCATGTAAGCCACCTTGAGCTCCATGGAGAAAAAGTGAGATATAAACGCAACAAATAATAATAATAATTAGAGGAAAGACCGGGTGTCTGTAAATGCACTGTATGTAGAAAGCAGCTTACTGTACAAAGGCAATATTTACATCCTATACTCTGCCCACTTCTGCTCTGGCCCCACTCAACACTTGCATGTGGCCCCCAGAAGGTGGACCAGAAGAGAATGAGGCCCTCAAGTGGAAAAAATCTCCTTATCCCTGATTTAAACTTTCAGAGTGCATGCTCTTTTTGCTGCCTCCTTATTCATACATTGTTGTTGTTTAGTCGTTTAGTCATGTCCAACTCTTCATGACCCCATGGACCAGAGCACGCCAGGCACTCCTGTCTTCCACTGCCTCCCGCAGTTTGGTCAAACATGCTGGTAGCTTCGAGAACACTGTCCAGCCATCTCGTCCTCTGTTGTCCCCTTCTTCTTGTGCCCTCCATCTTTCCCAGCATCAGGGTCTTTTCCAGGGAGTCTTCTCTTCTCATGAGGTGGCCAAAGTATTGGAGCCTCAGCTTCAGGATCTGTCCTTCCAGTGAGCACTCAGGGCTGATTTCCTTAAGAATGGAGAGGTTTGATCTTCTTGCAGTCCATGCCTGCACAGATGCTATTCCTTTTATTGTATCCTACCCATCTTACAGGTTGCACAGAGTGGTGTACTTAGTTCCCACCCTTTGTGTCCTCACAACAACCCTGTTAGGTAGGTTACAGTGGCTGGCCCATGGTTACTCAGCAAGCTTTTTTACTGGTGGAGATTTGAACCTTGATCTCCCTAGGCTAACTCTGATCCTCTAGTCATTGACTTTTTCATTCATAAAGCCTGACAGGTTTGTCCAAGTTCAGGACTGAAAGGAGGGGAGGGTCAAACTTGCCCCCACAAAACAAACCAGGTAGTGATCCCTGAAACAGGTTCAAGGTGAAACAGGTTGTGAGGAGAGGCTTCTTACCTTGCCACTACCACAAGAATCCCCCTTCCGATGAAACAGTGCAAATCAATTAGCACTGTACCTGTCAGGGACTGGGCAGAGGAGGAATGGTGGGAAAGACTACCTTCCCATCCTGACCCTTCCAGGGAGGAGAAAGAGAAAGACAGTATAGATTGACAACAGGGGGGTTGAGGGAGGTAGCAGTTCAGAGGCCGATGAGGGGGAAAGTTGGGAGAGCCAGAGCAACACCCGGCTGACACGGTGTCATTAGAAAGCATTCCAGATCCATTTCTCAGAACCTGGCAAGCCTTAAAAGTAGGAGAGCAAAGAGCTCAAAGACAGAGGGCACATAGCAGCACCTGTAGAGGAGATTATGAGAATGACAAATGAGGAAGTGGGAGAGACGGGGGTGGAGATTCACTGGGGAGAATGCCATTATCCAAGAGGCTGGGTTCTATAGCCTCTCTCTGTAAAGACTGAAATAAAAAAGGATGGTAAGAAACTTTCCCTTGTCTTTGTAATTTCCTGGGCAACCAGCCAGGAACTGCTGACAGCATCCTGACAGTACCTCTTCTCTTCATTTCTCTCTGAAATGCCACCCTAAATGATGGTTACTCTTAATTACGGTTTAGGGAAACAAGTCAACTTTATAAACTGTAGTTTGAAGTTGGCTTAGTTTCCCAAACTATAGTTTAGACTGACTAGTTTGGGTTCAGAGAGTAGTTAATTAAAGATGGAAATGAAAGCACCCGGTCCCCTCCTTGTAGCTGTGTCAAAAAGGCTAAGGGGAGTGCACAGCTCCAGTGCTTGTTCACAGGACACTGAACCATAGTCTGGTATTACTTCTGATCAAAGCTGTCAGATGTTGCTGGATCTGTGTGCAGATCCTATATGTCAACTTCTGAACTTAAGGTGGCAGCTTCTTAGTGAAGTACCTTCAAGCCCTGGACTGACTAGCACCCAGACAGCCTGAACACTGGATATTTCTGGGCAGGAAGGAGTGTGAGAGGCAGCCTGTCACAGCTGAGCCTTGCTTGAGCAACAGGGTATTCCTGAACTCTGGTGGGTTCCTGAATCCTTGCTGTGCTTTGGTCTGGAATTATGGTTTGCTCCTTAATGTTTGTCCCATGGCTTCTGGTTCACCTCTGTGGCTGTCCTTCATGCAGCATTGAAGGAGGCATGTGGTACCATTGCACAATCCCATCCCTCCCTACTCTAAGTGTCTGTGTAGGTGTACTTGGAAGTGTGGAGCTGGCAGTACTTTCACCAATGATACAAAATTACTATTACTACTGCTGCTCATGGTTATAGCAAGAGCTTCAAACCCCTGAAGATCAATGCAGAGAGGTTACATAACAGCAAGCAAGGCTGTCCCAACAGATTATCTGTACACAAATGCACATTTGGTGGACATTTGCCTCTAGCATAGAGGTGGCCCTCCCTATGCTCTGTTGCTGAACGCATTCACTGCTGGGTTATATTAAAAGCAATGTAGTTCTCCTGTCTATTGGTTGCTCTATCAGTCTCTGTTTCTCTCTCCGCTGACCCCAGCCCGGACATCCATCTCGTTTCAGGGGCACAGAATAGCATTGCACTTTCCTGCTCATTGTCATGTTAGCTCTACACTCATATGAGTGAAGTGTTAATAGGATACAAGGCAGGAGGACTCTGGTGACAAATTAAAATCAGTTGCAGATGTAAGTGGCTCTTAAGCTGTCTTTCCCCCACTTTCTACTCACTGTATGGAATTAAAACCATGAAATGGTTTTCTAGAATTCATCAAAGAGGTGAGGATTTACTGAAATGGGGGCTTCTAGGTGAATGTTCCATTGAAGCCAGGGTTTAGGAGCCTATGGCCCTCCAGCTGACATTGGGCTACCACTCCCATCAGCCCCAGCCAGCATGGTCCATGCTCAAGGATGCATTTGTAGTCCAACAGCAGGGCAGATATACGGGTTCCCCACCTCTGATTTAAGCACCATGAGACTTGATGCACACATGCAGGATTAGCATCAAAGGTTGCTAAGGTTGGTCTGGTGTCATGAGTTGGGACAAGTTGGACCAGCGAGTGCTCCAGAGGGGGGCACACAAAGAAGGGGTTCAGATTATGATCACAGGCTCCAGGTTGGTTTATATGGGGAGAGGCAACCCTTGAGTTATTGTGGTCCTGAGCCATTTAAGGCATTAAGGGTGGTGCTGTGGTCTAAACCACTGAGCTTAGGGCTTGCCAATCGGAAGGTTGGCGGTTTGAATCCCCGCAACGGGGTGAGCTCCCGTTGCTCAGTCCCAGCTCCTGCCAACCTAGCAGAGTGCAAGTAAATAAATAGGTACCGCTCTGACGGGAGGGTAAACGGCGTTTCCGTGTGCTGCTCTGGTTTCACCAGAGGTGGCTTAGTCATCCTGGCCACATGACCCAGAAAAATTGTCTGCGGACAAAGGTCAGCTCTCTCGGCCAGTAAAGAGAGATGAGCGCCGCAACCCCAGAGTTGTTCACGACTGGACTTAACTGTCAGGGGTCCTTTACCTTTACCTTTTTAGGTCAAAGTCAACACTTTGAATTGGGCCTGGGAACTACCGTATTTTTTGCTCTATAAGACGCACCAGACCACAAGACGCACCTAGTTTTTGGAGGAGGAAAACAAGAAAAAAAATATTCTGAATCTCAGAAGCCAGAATAGCAAGAGGGATCGCTGCACGGTAAAAGCAGCGATCCCTCTTGCTGTTCTGTCTTCTGGGATCGCTGCGCAGCCTTCATTCGCTCCATAAGATGCACGCACATTTCCCCTTACTTTTTAGGAGGGAAAAAGTGAGACATATAGAGCAAAAACTACAGTAATTAGTAGTCAGTGCCGATGACATGTTGGGACAGCCCCATAGTTGTTGTAGCAGTCATGAAGTTCTGAGCCACTCTAGAGCCAGACTCCTTGGCCTGGATGTTGAAGTCTCCCCAGGCCAGCTGTCTGATAGTCCTCAATACTGCCTCCAGACCAGAGCTGACAGTTCAGACGAGGAGACTGCTTGGCAACGAGGTGGGTGATAACCCAGCAGAATCCTTAATCTGTCCCCATTACCCATCGCCAGGAACAAACACTTTAGATCCCCGCTCAGCTGGAAAGAGAGTCAGGAGAGAGAGAGATGGAATTTCTATAGACCATAGCAACTCCTCCCCACCAACCCTTAAGTCTGCCCTGATGCTACACCGAATGCCTAGGTGGGCACAGCTGGGTGTGACCAAGTCCATTCTGCTCACCCACTGAGGTCTCAGTGATGCAAACCAGATCCACCTCCTCATCCACAATCAGAGCATGGATGAGGGAAATCTTCTTCAGTGCTGACCTGGCATTCAACAGCAGCAGTCGCAGACCCAAGGGCTGGCTGATAGGACAACCACAATCCCCTAGGTTGGAGTGGGGGCACATGGCACAGTCACTAACTGTGCCGCATACGCCCCAAAATATGAATCTTGTGAAGCAAGGTTTTGAGTTATGGATGCTACAGTATTGAAGGTTTTTTGGGAAATGGAGTGTAAAGTATTGGAATTACCAGGTTACTGCATTAACAAAATCAGACTTTTTTTAGTTTTTAAATGCAGATTGCTGAGCAGGATCATGCCTACATTCAAAAGCACTGTAGCACCTGCTGGTCTCAGAAGAACGTCTGAGCTTTATCTGGCCCCGATATGGATTTTTGAAGCATTTCATTCCATCTTTAGGCAGCATTGACATGGATGCAGGCTAGGGATATCAATCAATCATATATTGTACATTCACAGATCTGTTAACAGGCTAGGGATAGATGAATCTGTCAGCTTTGGTTTCTCTCAGTCTCTCATTTTTCTAGTATTTAAGTTCAGTTCTCCACATTCCTGCATCAATTTGCGACTGGAGAAATTGTCAGCGTTTCAGTGGAAACACACATTTTTGCAAAGCAATTTCCCCTAATAGAATGCATTTTGATACATTTTTTTTAACTCCTGTATGCATTTTAGTGCCTACTTTCCCCACTAATATGCACTTTCTCTTGGTTGGGGAACTGCCCCGCAAAATTTGGAGGAGTGAAAATTTGAAAGCATAGCTGCGTTTCAGTTTGCATATTGTTTTGGAAACTGCAAGATAGGTAAGTTCTCATGAAAACCCTAACCAAAATAAACTCCCCCATCCCTGGTGGAGGTACTTTCTTAAGGTGTGTCTGCAGCACAGCATCCAACCCGTTGGGCTCTATGCTCTGGAGCAAAGCCAAAATTATAAGGAGCTGCACTCCGGACAAAGGTGACATTGGGTTTCAAGCCCATGCATGGCTCCTTCCTAGCATGGATCCTGTCTGCTCTGCCCATGACACCCCATGCCTGCCATGTCAGTTTGAGGGGATCAGGCACACTGGACATACGCCCCCAGAGAGAGCACCCCACACAGAAGCACCCTCAGAGAAGCCAGAATCACTGCTGCACATGTCCAGAGCGGCGCAGACAGCTTTAACCCACCCAGGCAGTTTCTATAATAAAGATTCGGATGAAATTCCCCACTAGTATCCTTGGAAACTGAGAGCATGCATAATCATCGCCATCATCCGAGCCAGATTAATCATTATGTTAAGTATGCTTTGGCGTCAGGCCGCAGCTAAGTAAGGATCTTGGCTATGGAGTGGCCTGCTTTCCCCTGTTTCTTTATATCCTCCAAAGGTCCCCAAGTGCAAATTGTTCCTTTACAAGAAGACAGAGATGGCATTCATTAGCGTGTCTTTAAGCCATCTGAATGGGAGTTTAAAATATCTTACCACCATGATGAGGAGAATAGCTGCAGTTGTTTGGCTGAGGCTGATTTCAGCTGTTCCTCATGCCCTTGAAGTTCATTTGGCCTTCACTAGGGACCAAGTTTTTAGTGTGTCCTGTGGAACTCCCTGCAGGTTGAGGTTTTTCAGGAACCAACCCTCCCTTCTTTCAGACATCTTTTGAAAACCACACTGTTTAGACGGTTCCTTTTAACATGAATTTTCTTTTTGAACCAGTCGGTGTTTATTGATGTTTTAAATCATGCACATATATTTATATTTAAATATGTAAATAAAAAGCATGGGCTATGAGGTTGGGGGGAAGAGGGTCTCACACAGAAAATAATGTTTTAGAGAAGGCTTCCCCTACAGTTGTGCCTGCCACAAGTTTTGCTCTGACCTCTGAGCATTGCCCATGGTGGCTGGCAGTGGCGTAGCGTGGGGGGTGCCAAGGGTGCCGGCCGCACCGGGCGCAACATCTGGGGGGGCGCGAGTCCAGAGGGAAGGGACAAGTTCCTTCCTCCGCCGGGCTCCCCGCCGCCACCGCCAGCCTTGCGCCCTAGCGCGCGCACGCCCCCCGCCGCCGCTGCGGCTGCGCTCCGCTCACTGCTCGCAGGAGGAGCAGCCGCTGCAGCAGCGCCGACGCCGCCACCGACGCCTGGCCGGCACGGGCAGCCTCCGCACCCCGACGCGCCGCTTGGCCTCGCCGCGCCCTGCGCTCCCCAAAAACCTCCTAGAGGAAGCCGGTGGGCGGGCGAGGCCCGGCTAAGCCTCTCGCCAGCGGGTTAAGGGGCTTTCGGTTTTAAAAGGATTAGCTTGGAAAGGGGCGGGGGGGCTGCTCGCCGGCAAGCGCCTGCTCCGCGTTTCCAAAGGCGCTCGCCATCCGAGGGACACGGAGCGCTTGCAAGGAACGGGCTCCGTGGAGCAGGTTAGGAAGAGATCCCTTCCCTGGCAAGCTTTGGTAGAGGGAATCTAAGCAAGGGGATGGAGCTGGTGCCCTGAGGAAAGGCGGCAGCATTGGGTTTGTTTTTAGTTTAGAGAAAAGGCAAGCAAGAGGCGACAGGAGAGAAGCCTGCAAAACTAAGGCATGGCAAGGAGAGAGTGGACAGAGAGGAAAGTTTTTATCCCTCTCTCTGTACAACAGTGGCGTAGCGTGGGGGGTGCCAAGGGTGCCGGCCGCTCCGGGTGCAACATGGGGAGGGGGGCGCGCTCGCACTCGGGTGCTAAAATCCACGGGTTAGGGGGCGCAAATTACTTGCCTTGCCCCAGGTGCTGACAACCCACGCTACGCCACTGGTGGCTGGGGCTGATTGATGGTAGTTAGAGTGCAAAACATCTGGAGGGCACTGTCAGGGAACTGACATCAGAGCCAGAGGCGGAGGGAAGGCTCTCAAGTGATGCTGGAGAGGGACCCAGCAGGGAGAGAGGCAGCTCAGCTGGGGAAGGAAATCAGTGCAACATCAGGGATAAAGGGGGGCAGATGGGGGAATCAGTGAGAGGGCTCCAGGACTCTTCGCTGGACACCAGCGGGGAGAGCACGGGTCCTCCGCTACCCACACCCTCCCTGCGCAGAAGACTTCCGCGCAGGGAGAGTAGGAGGAGACTTGGCGTCAAACAGCTTTTATGCTGGAAAAGGTTTAAGAAACGCCCACTGACGGATTCTGCTAGTGACTGAGGCAGCCACGAAGTGAAGGGCTGTCCAGACAGGAAAGGTTTAACAAGCCAACTTAGCCAGGAGTGGCGGTAGCTTACGCACGAGCAACCCCTATATTCATCACAGGCACCAACTTGGACAAGGCTGTTTTGGAACATTGGTCTTCAGTGACCTCCTTGCTGACATGACACCCTCTCTCTCTCATCACTCATCGAACTCTTTCAAGGAAGCTGAATGTTGGAGGATTCAGGATAGAGAAAGGAAAGTACTGATTCACACAGCACATAGTTAAGACTATGGAATGGTCTACCACTGAGCTAGGATCTGCCCTCATTTTCAATTGCTGGCACCACTTAATTGAAAGGGGGAAAAACCTTTAAGAAATTTACATAAAATATTCCTAAGAAAAACACAAATAAAAGCAACAGACTTTAAAAGCAAGTCAACAAAATATAATTATCAAAATATAGATAAAACCAACCATTTTTAAAACAAATATGCAGAGTCAAATGATATATCTGGGTAGCCTTGCCTGAATGAAATACATTTTTTGCAGGTGGCGACAACAGTACAACAAAGGTCTGGCTGCCTAATATTAATAACAGTAAACATTATTATCATTTAGCCAGGCTTTGAAAATTATTTGAAAGCCTGGCTGAATGATAATAACTGTTACTGTTTTTAATGTCTGATTTTATCTCTCTCTCTCTCTCTCTATCATCTATCATCTATCTACCCATCTGTCAGATTTGCTTTTCTGGTCTGCCATTTACATCAAATTTATATTGTTCTTTTGGAGTGATTGTGGGGGTTTTGCCCAGTTCTCCACTGCCAGTTACCCTGGGAGTTGTGGAGCTGAAAGGCAGGATAGTACATTCTTGAAGTAAATAGGAACATGGGAAACTGCCTCACAATGAATCAGATTTACACCAAACATTTAAAGTGCTACAATACTATTTTAAGCAGTCATAGTCCCCCCCCCCCCAAAAAAAGAAAGAATCTGAGGGCTGTAGTTCCTTAAGGGTGCTGAGAGATGCTAGGAGACTCCCTGTTCTTCTCCTAGGACTACAGTTCCCAGAAGAGATGGATTCCTCTTCCTAGGGAATTCTGGGTAATGTAGTGTAAGAGGAATGTGAGAAACTGGGAGAGAAGCACTAGTATTATGACCAGGAAAATGAATGCAATAATCCTCATGTCTGAATGCACCCACTGAGTAACCAAGCCATGTCTGTCTCACAGTTCCAGAGTCAACAGCAGGTTAAGTGCCTAAGAGCCCCATGGGAGCAAACAGCTGATTTGTTTTGTTCAGCATTTTGTCCATGGCAAGTGCCTCTGGGAAGCCTCCCCAGGGCTAGAGTGTGCTACTTGACAGAGGACAGTCCTCTATTGGAAGGCATCCTCTTATTTTAGAGGCATCCAACATGGTGCTCTCTTGGTGGTGTTGGACTACAACGCCCATCATCCCTGATCATTGGCTGGCTGGGACTGATGCAAGGTGAAGTCCAAGAATGTCTGGAGGACACCAGTTGTTTCCAAGAACCATAAGAAGAAAAGGCAGGATAGGCCCATCAACAGTCAGCAGTTGGACAGCAGGCAGGTCGCCTGATGAGTCTTCAGTGCTATGGTGAGATGTATCATATTTCCATTTAAATTACAGTGATTATTTCAAACATTGCATCTGTGCATATAAATCAGTATATAGCCATTTTATTGTGTCATTGTTTTCATCATTATCACAGATCAGTGTCTTCTTTTTGGGCAATGAATGCAACAGCACTCCCTTGATTTTTTTCTGTGGCCAGCATCTAAATCCAGAAGTGTATTGCTCTTGGACTTAAAGATCCCATTTAGCAATCATAACCCAAAAAACCCGTGACAAAGCTTTTATTTATGGATCTACTTCTTTAGAAGCCATGATGGATAAGATGCCTTCACTGCATCGAACCCACCCCTTGCTGTGTCAGGAGCAGCTGGATCTGTTTGCAACTTCCCCATCTGGTGAAGCACTGAACTGCCGGTGACAACTTCACAGTTCAGTACCCTCAGTCCCTGGACTGAAGCCATTGCATCCTCCTGGATAGGAAGAAATATAAAAGGTCTTCCCATTCAATTTGAGCCTTCCTTGAGCAATGAGGTCTTCTTGAGCTCTGGTGTGTCCTTGGTCTTTGGTACAGATGCCTGGCTTGCTCCTTGGTTTGCCCTTAACCCTTCATTTCACTGCCCTTAAGTCTTTGACCATTGCTTCTTGACCTGGTTTCCTTGTGCTTCTGACTTACTTCTTGGTCCTCACTACTAGCTGGCCCCACAAATCCTAGCCATAAGCTTCTACTCTCCCAAGGGTGCTTCTTCACAGCCCAGACCCAACTCTTGTATTTTCCCCAGAGAACAGAGCCCTTGCTCCCCGTGGCAGATCTGCACATCCGTGTTTGAATTTGATCTACCTCCACCAGCTACCACGTTGCAAAGCAAATACCTTGCTGACACCATTGTATTCAGACTCAGAATCTGCCTGCACACACAGGCAAGAGTTATATCCTTGAGAGCCATAAATTTCATGTGAAGATTGGTGGAGGGAGTTATTGCTCGGAAACTGTGCTGCTGACTCCACACCAAACCTTTACAACGTTCTGCACTATGATACATCAGTGCCTGTTGGCAATGGCTGTATGGAGCATGGATTTCAATGAATGGATGGTGCTGCCTTTACATCGATGTCATAAAGGCAGAGAGCATTGGCAGAAATTAAATCTGGACACCTTTCCCAGAGATTTCTATGAGTAGGAACCAGAGTTAACTTCAGGCAGCTTGATCAACCAAAACCATTAAAGTCATTGGAGAGGGGGAAATGTATGGCACGTTAAGTGTGTTAAATTGTATAACTTGGCATCTGTTTGTTTATTCATTTTTAAAGTAATGGAGTCTAAAAATAAGAGGCACAGCCCAAAACTTGACATGGAGTTCACATGGTGGTGGAGAGGAAGCAGAGCAGGATTTAGGTTTGATGAAGCCCTAAACTATCGAAGGTAATGGGGCCCTTTATATGTCCAGCTGTCTTTTGTCAACAACAAATTGTCACTGTTTTTTGTATTGAATATATGCTATTTGGCAGCGGTTCTCAACCTGTGGGTCCCCAGCTGTTGTTGGACTACAACTCCCATCATCCCTGAGCTCTGGCCTCACTAGCTAGGGGTGATGGGAGTTGTAGTTCAACAACATCTGGGGACCCACAGGTTGAGAAAGGCTGCTATATGGTAATTTATGGACCTAATAGGTATCTAAAGCCATTTGCACATAACGAAATATGTGTTTTATCAAAGTAATTGATGTAGAAATGAGCAAACCAGTGATATTTTAGGTTAGCAGGCGGGGTCCATTTCTTACATCATAGGAGCCTACACAACACAAAACACTGTTGCTGTATGTACGTTTTATTTTATTTGTTTTTTATCTTATATTTTGGAAATGTACATCCAGGTGTTTTTTTCCTTTAATTTTTTTTGGGGCCCCCAAGAGAGTGGGGCCCTACGTTATAACTTGTTTAGCTTATACGTAAAACCATCACTGAGAGGAAGCACAGAGCCAAAGGATGTTTGGCTGTGGAGGAGGGAAGTTAGAAAGGAACTGGATTTCCTGCTTCTGCATTACTCAGCAGGGGAGGGGTGGAAAAATTGTTCAGTCCAAGGCTCCATCCTTTTCTGGGCAGCTGCCTGGGGACCATATGCGAGTGGTGGGTGGGTCCAGAGGCAAATGTGGGTGGGGCAATGACAGTGGCATAGCGTGGGTTGTCAGCACCTGGGGCAAGGCAAATAATTTGCGCCCCCTAACCCGTGGATTTTAGCACTCGAGTCTCTTCCGCGCCCCCCCAGATGTTGCGCCCGGTGCGGCCGGCCCCCCCTGCACCCCCCACGCTATGCCACTGGGCAATGATAGTCAACCTTACCTTTGCACAGCAGGCTAGTTTCTCTCTAAACACAGCCACACACTGTTTTCTATCCCTCACCCAGGCAGAGGCGCCAGCTTGTGAGGGCGATTGGGGGGGGGGAACATTGCACATGTGACCTGGGCGTCCCATGGCAAGTCTGATAGGAGTTTAAGGAAACATTCCAGCCGAGGAGGAGGCAAAGCTATGGAGGGAAGCTATCGCCTCACCGATCCAAGTGGCTGAGGGAGAAGTAGGGTGGCTAGAGAGAGTCCCAAGAGCCGGAGTGTCCTTAAGGGCCACATTTGGTCCTTAAGGGTCACATGAGATTTTGCCCCCGTGCATTAGGGACAGCTCCACATTGGGTGAGGGAGAACTGGCCAAAGTGATCTCAGATAGTGTCAGGGACTGGGCAGAGGAGGAATGGTGGAGACCGCCTTCCCAGCTTGACCCTTCCAGGGAGGAGGAAAAGGAAGACAGCTTAGATTAATAACAGGGGGTTGAGGGAGGTGCAGCTCAGAGGCAGATGAGGAGAAAAGTTGGGAAATCATGGGAGAGGAGGAGAAGGATGAGGAGGAAGCAGCAGAGGGGTGGCAGCTGACGGACGTGGTGTCTTTAGAAAGCATTCCAGACCCTCCATCTTCCAGAACCCGGCGAGACTTGAAAGTAGGAGAGCAAAGAGCTCAAAGACAGAGGGCATGTAGCAGCACCCGTAGAAGTGATGAATGAGGAAGTGGGAGAGACGGGAGGAGGTGGAGATTCACACGGGACAATGCCATTATCCAAGAGGCTGGGTTCTATAGCCTCTCTCTGTAAATACTAAATAAAAAAGGATGGTTAGAAACCTTCCCTTGTCTTTATAATTTCCTGGGCAACAGCTGGGAGCTGCTGACAGCATCCTGACACATTTGGTCCTTAAGGGTCACATGAGGTTCGCCGCCACCCCCCAATGCATTAGAGACAGTTCCACATTAGGTGGGGGAGAACTGGGCAAAGTTATCTCAGATAGGCTCCAATCCTCTCTCAGTGGTCACTTTGGGGCCAACATTCTCAGCAGCACTGCAATCAACTCTAGCTGGCTGAGTCTAGTTGAATAATATACTGCCTTGACATTATTTTAATAAGAGGTGGTATATAAGTATTTTAAGTTCTTTGAAGTTAAAGATTCTCCAGGCTATTGACTACTTCAGTAGGCAAGAATTTAGCTGCAAATGTAAGAGAGCCAGGGAACAGAGTAGGAATGAATTTATTATTATTACTTCGGTTAATTATTATTACTTCACAGGCTGAAAGCTGCTAAAGTAAGATGAGAAAAAATACACAAACAAAAAGATCAACCGTAAAAAACAAACAAAAACCATTATGGATCAAACAGCACCCAATCAAGCAAATCTAAGACCAAACGTCAATTAAAACCAGAGTAATGCCTTATATTCCTCCAAAAGCTTTAGAAAACAAGTATGTATTATATCAGGGTTCCTCAAACTTTGGAAATCTAAGGAACTGTTGTGAGCAGTACAAAAATACCCATTTAAAACTGGCATTCTCTTTACCCCTCAGTTTTCTTCCATCATGTTGTGTGCTTATGATTTCTCAGGTCATCTTCCATCCAAGCACCAATGAGATCCAGATGTTGGCACCTGCAATGCCAATAATAGTCAAAATATATAGAAGTGCATGAGGAACTCAAGAGGGGTGGAAAATTTCTGCCAGAGACAGAGGTGGCTGGACTCTCTACCAGCTCATAGCGAAGAACTATTAAAAATCTTGTTTATATTTAAATCAAGCCACATACAGGCTTTTATTTCCTGTGGGAGAAGTGGCCTCTAGAGGCAAGAAAATGTATGGCTATTACAGGTATAGAAAAAGAGAATTCTGGAGTCCAGAATGTGCCACAGAGACTCAGTCTGCATGTCAAACCACGGTTTCCAATTCTGGCACAGAGAGCAAGGATACACCATGGTTTGTCCGTCTTGACATAATGATAAGCTATGATTTACTCTAATCTAGACAGAAATGGAGTTACTTACTTTGTTCAAGGGACAGAAGGAACAAGAAAGTGTAATAGCAAATGGTGATTTGTCATTTTGTGTGAACCAACCCAGAGTCTCAAGCTAAAGTCTGTATATGCAGTGAAAGCCTATGCATATTTGCCTTGTGTTCTGTTGTGCTTACTCCGCAGTAGGGCTGAACCAAAATTTATCAGTTTTTGGTCATGCTGACAGGGGTGAGTTCAACATCTGGAGGACCATAGAGACCCATACTCTAATTAAGTGGAAGTGGGATTAGAAGAGTCCTGTTGGATCAGACTAAATGCTGATTTAGGCCAGTATCTCATTTCCCACAGTGGTCAGATGCCTCTTGAGAGTCTACAAAGAGGCCATGTAAGTAGCAACTACCCCTTGCAATTTCATATTTAAGGGTTCAGTGCCTCTGAACATGGAGGCTGTTTAGCTGTCATGGATATTAGCTACCAATAACTAATCTGGAGTGGGTTTGTCAAACCCAGTTTTTACCATGAAGCCTGTCTTCCATATCCCAGAAGTGTGAGTTAGCGATGAGAAGGAATTAACTCTGCACATGCCCAGTGGCCTTTTTTGTTTCCACTTATGGGCACTGAACACACCTCCCCAAGCTGAGTTATAGAGAACCCTGGCTCAAAATTGGACAAGCTAAGTAGAGCATTGTCAGTACATTAAGGGGATGGGAAGGACAAATTCAGACCATGAGCAGGAACTTCCATCAAAGGTAAATGTTGAAATTGAGAAGAGATTCACATGAGGGATGCTAATTCAATTCCTTCCGCTTTCTTTCTTTCTTTCTTTCTTTCTTTCTTTCTTTCTTGCAGGAAACATTTCTTTTGCTCTTTATATGCTATGAATCTTCTGGGGAGTGTCAGCTGATCCTCCTGTTGCCAATAATAATTAATATACAGTAGTCTGGAACAGCAGTCACTCTCCTTCTACGGATGGGTCATGGACTGCATATTTTGCTGGTATTCCAAGGTCTTCATTGGCTGCTTTCAATCTACAAAGCTCTTGCATATGCACTAGGGCACCTCCTGGCCTTTCATTGGACTGTGGTTTCTAAGATCAGCTGAGGATGAGCACTTTGGGTAGTGTACATCTTGTATGTCTGCGAGCTCACAGTGCAATGGCAGAATTTTGCTTCTGGTATGAGATTCTGAGAGGAAAAACAGATTTCCCCCTCCCCCCTAATAAAACCAAAGTAGCTAGTCCTCAAGTTTCTTGAAGAAAACATACAAAACATTATACCTTTCCCTTATTACATTTTACTTTTACTGTTACCTTTTACATTTTACCTGCTGCCAAACATACTGCCATTTAGTGAAGCATACAAAAAAAAATGTTTCTGGTATGACATATTGCCAGACCGGGGGACAAAGATTCTTCCCCTCTCTGAAAATTCAAGTAGCTAGTCCTCATGGGGGGGGGATATAATTTTGATTGTTATGTGCTGCCAAATATAGCTCTGTTTAGTAATCCATGGATGGAGTTTTGCATGCTTTGTCTGACTCCTCATCACACAACCAAGTTTTTTATTCTCCATCCTTCCTTCACCACCCTTGCAGTCTAGCCTCCGTCTCCATCCCCTCGCTCCCCATCTGCCAATGCAGAATTTCCTAAAAAAAACCACCCCAAATTCTTCATTCTACTTCTGTATATTCTTCTCTCAAGACAGATGGATGCCAACTGATTATTCCTCCGTTTTAAAAGAAAGCATGCACGAATGCTTAATATGGGCATGGTTTATTTTGCTTGCAGAACCTAGATTTCCTCGGTGCCAAATTTTGGGGGAGCATGGTAGGGAAAGGGGGGCTGGCAAGTCCGTTGAAGCTTACTCAAGGCCACAACGAGCCCTTTTTACCTCTGGGTGAGCTCTCTCTCTCTCTTTCTCTTTCTCTTTCTCTCTCTCCCTTCCTCCTCCTCTTATGCCACACAACTCAGGGATGGGGATGTTGGTGACTGGCGAGGGGTCTGCAAAGAGGTAGCAATCGGGGGGGGGGGTGGGCATTGAGAGAGAGAGAAGAGGGAGAAAGAAAGAGACTGAAACATTTCATTCCATCCACCAAGCCAGCTGCACTTTCTTTCCTTGGCAAGGCTGGGAGCTGTTTTCCCCACGCCCACCCCTCCCCCAGCCCTGCCAGTGGCTGACACTGTGATGTATTCAGCAGCACAGCCAGCTCTCTATGTGTGTGTGTGAGAGAGAGAGAAAGAGAGAGAGAGAGTGCCTGCTTGTGTGTGTGTATGCCTATGTGCCTCTGCTTCCTCGCCGACTCCGAAAAGCGGCAGTGGCAGCCGAAGGAGCTGGGGACCATGCAGCTGCCCCAGCTCATGGTCCCCACTGCCAGCCGGGTGCCCCTGATTTGGATGCCAGCCGGCTCCAAGTTCCTCTGCATCGAGGTAGGCTGAGTCTTCTCTTTCCTCCCCCTTTTTTATTTTACCCCTCCCTTTGTCTGGATCTCCTCTCTCTCTGTCTCTCTGGCCTTTGTCTGGAATCAAGCTGAGCCGGCGGACCCAACCTCTTTCCCCTCCCCAGGCAGGGGGCTGTCTGCCACTCAAACCCCCTTGCCCTGTTCCCGGGCATTGGACCTGCCAGATGGCACAGCCCCTCCCTAGAGGACCGTATCCATTTTGGGAGCAGTGGAGGGTTGAACTGGAGAGGCTGACAGTGAATGTGGCTGGGGTCTCTGGGGGTCTGTTTCTGAAAAGACCAGGGGGGTGGGACTGTCGCCAACACATTCAGGAGCACCGACTGGCTTTTTTTGGGTGGGGGGTGAGAGTTGTCTTTGGCAGGTATTTGGGCGGAGTTGGGTTTCGGGAGGGGGCAGGGTGGAAAGGGGGGGAGAGATGCTAGCCTGAACATCTTGGGGTGTCCCAATCACCAAGGGGGGGGGCTTGCCCAGCAGGACTAAAGCACATGCCTCCTGTGTCTGTCTGCATCCAGCATGTCAAGGGACAGTGTTTGTCTGATGCGTGCGTGCAAGAGATGCTTGATTTTCTTTTTCCTGGTACGGATGTGAAATTGCGGGGAGCTGACAGTTCAAGGTGTTTTGGGTGGGTGGGGGCAAGCGAGTGAGCATGCCTACAGCTCAGGCCGGGCAGCAGCTGACTGAGGAGGACAAGGCCTGGGCGTGTGGGTGTGGTTGGTGCAACTTAGATTAGGAGTTAAAATGGAGGACAGAGACCTGAGACTATTGGAAAGAGCTGGACAAGAGCATCGGAACATAGAAAGCTGCCTGAGGTGGTTGGTTGGTCCATCCAGCTCAGTATTGTGTACACTGGCTGGCAGCAGCTCACTGGGGTGTCGCTCCCTGCACTACCTGGAGATGTTAGGGATTGAACCCAGGGCAGATGCTCTGCCACCGAGCGACAGCCCCTCCCCTTAAATCTAGCTACAGAGAGAGGGAAGGTGTGCAAGATGGGAAAGCCAGGGGTTCAGGCATGTTTGAGGATGGAGGGAGAACGATGGGCAGGAAATGAACTGGCCAGCACAGGAAGTCCCTCCTACTCACCTGACCTCTGGCATGAAGGTGGGCAGGGAATTGAGTCATACAGGGGTGTCCGTTTGCAAACCTGTGAGGTGTGGGGCAGATGACAATGAGGCCGAGTAGAGGCATGATTTTTTTTCTGGTGCTTCAAATACCATATTTTTCCATGTATAAGACACCTCCATGTATAAGACTATTTGGGGGGACTCCAAATTAAGAAAACACCCCTCAACACTACTCATGTATAAGACGAGCCCCAATTTTGACCTAATGTTTTGGTTAAAAAACCTAGTCTTATACACAGAAAAATACAGTAATTTTCCATTCTGCCCTGTTGCTCCAAGTTTCCTGTTGTCTTCACATGTTGGTTCCACACTACATGGGGTGATGGGGTGAGGAGAAATATGGACTGTTGTCTTCCATTTTTAGTATTCCGATAGATGATAGATAGAATTTCTAGAATTTTTAGATAGATAGATAGATAGATAGATAGATAGATAGATAGATAGATAGAATTTTTTAAAAACCAAACAGGTGCCAGTGTGCCACACCACACAATGCCATCATGCACAAGCGGGTGCCATGTTTTATTTGAATGTAAAAACACTGGTCTCCTGACTTAGCACACTTGCAGGAGTCACTGGAAGAAGGCGTGTAAAAATGTCGCTTGTGCTGTCACTCTCTCTGCTGTTGCTATATCAGCCTGAAGGATGATTCTGCTCATTTGTCCAAATATTGCCCAGAAAAGCCAAATTACTCTGTGTAATTGTTGCTAATGGGCACTGATGTAAGAACAGCCTTCTGGATCAGGCCAATGGCCCGTCTAGTCCAGCATCCACTTCTCCACAGTGAACACTATAGAAAGATAGGGAGCAGACTTGCACAGAGTCAGACTGTTGGTCCATTGAGCTGAGTGTTGTCTGCACTGACTAGGTACGGCTTTCCATGGTTCTGCGCAGGTGCCTTTCCCAGGCCTACATAGAAATGCCAGAAATTGAACCTGGGTCCTCCTGCAAGCACGGCAGATGCTCTACCATAGAGCTGCCTTCCTCCTTCCACACCATACATTTAAAGCCCATTGCTTCTCCCAAAGAATCCCAATAACTGTAGGTTACCCCTCACAGAGCTACAACTCCTAAGCTACCTTAGCAAACTACAGTTCCCAGGATTGGTGTTTTTTGCTTCAAATGCATGGCATGGGTGTAACCAGAGTCTGTTTCGCATTTCCCCCCAAAATAGCTTCGTCCACTTTTCTTCACGCAAAATTTCGGCTTTCTCTTTCTTGGACATTAGGTGTGTGTGTCACACCATCTATTAACTCAACAGCTCATCCCACCACAACCTCCTGACTTCCATCACTGCCCCAAGCCCATTTGTTCTGGGAGGTAAGAGTCAAATTTCAAAGTACAGGCATTCTTCCAGAGCACATTGGTCCAAAGAAAGAAGGGTCCTTAGGGTGAATGTAGGATTTGGGGCAGAGGCGGTGGCCCAGTGATGATGTCTTGAAAAGGTATCCATAAAAATCTAGGTTAGATAGCTTTTGAAGGAATAAGAGGATGAAAGTCCTCCCTTCTGTTTCTTTGTGGGTATGTCCCTCTATTTTTACTTTGGGGGGCTAAATGGAATATGCAAATTCATACTCTGTCCTAATCTCTTGGCCACGGCAGCTAAAATAGTTAAAATGTTATGTATTTTTGGCTTTTGTACTGTAAATATATGCCCTTGATCCTCAGGCAAAGGGTGGTATATAACTTTAATAAACAAAATAACTAAACCTCCAGAACCAGAGGCAGTGTAGCTTGGAGCTTCAGGTACCAGGTGTAAACAACAGGGAAATGCCATAGGTGAGGCCTGGGGTTGGCCGAAACTGTGCTGAACAGAATGCCAAACTAAGAATGTTTTTGGCCCCGTCTAGCCGGACTTCTTACATTCTTAACTTGCTGCTCACCCTGGAAGGGAGAGAGTCATGGCTTGGGAAGCAAATTGATTGGCTCAGCTAGTATTTTCCCCTTGGCTCCATTATCTTCCACTGTCACAGCCCAAGGGATGATCTCTTTCTCTTAGACTCAGGGCTCCCAGGCAAAGCAGCATGAGCGGGAGCCCTTGGTGAGCCAAAAGACAGCGGGAGGGAGGGTGAAGAGGAGAAATCACTCCCCAAACAGTGCCTTTTAGGGTGACCACTTGAACATCAACCCCCCCAGTCCTAAGGACACAGAATTGCATAAAAACCACACAAGAAAACTTACATGCGTAGGTGGTTGTTGTTGTTGTTTAGTCGTTTAGTCGTGTCCGACTCTTCGTGACCCCATGGACCAGAGCACGCCAGGCACTTCTGTCTTCCACTGCCTCCCGCAGTTTGGTCAGGCTCATGTTTGTAGCTTCGAGAACACTGTCCAACCATCTCGTCCTCTGTCGTCCCCTTCTCCTTGTGCCCTCCATCTTTCCCAGCATCAGGGTCTTTTCCAGTGAGTCTTCTCTTCTCATGAGGTGGCCAAAGTATTGGAGCCTCAGCTTCACGACCTGTCCTTCCAGTGAGCACTTAGGGCTGATTTCCTTAAGAATGGAGAGGTTTGATCTTCTTGCAGTCCATGGGACTCTCAAGAGTCTCCTCCAGCACCATAATTCAAAAGCATCAATTCTTCGGCGATCAGCCTTCTTGATGGTCCAGCTCTCACTTCCATACATCACATGTATAGGTAGCCATCTGGAAAACATTTGCTATTATTTAAAGAGATGGAAATGCAGTCCATCTCACACTGTTGTAGAAGACTTTGACCAGGTGGCCTGTTTTTCTGCCTGCTCACTCTCCAGGAGCTATTGATGAGTAGCATCAGGGTCCCTGCTCTCCTTTCTTGTAGTAACATAGGGAAACGACTATTACTGAGTCAGACCATGGGTCCATCTAACTCAGTATTGTCCACCCTGACTGGCAGTGGCTCTCCAGGGTTCCAGGCAGTGGTTCTGCAGAGTTTCCATATTTCCAACCTGAAGATACCAGGAACTGAATCTGAGACCTTCTGCCTGCAAAGCAGATGTTGTACCACTGAGATGTGACCCATCCCAAAAAGACCATATGGTTGGATGGACGCCTGTCATGGATGCTTTAGCTGAGATTCCTGCATTGCAGGGGGTTGGACTAGATGCCCCTCAGGCTCCCTTCCAACTCTACGATTCTGTTTAGCTCTTCAGCTAGAGGGCTCCTTCAAATAAAGGACTGTAAAACAGGACACATGGCCACCCTAATCTCTGTGTCTGTCTGTCTCCTCCCCCAGAGTCCATAATGGAAGTGAGCAACAGAAGCATGTTAAAGGAGGGAGGACTGAAGACCAGAGCAGAAGAGGGAAACATCACCTTAGGCAACCTGCTCCCTTCCCCAGCCATCCTTGGTTTTTGTGCATCCAGGTCAGCCTTCCCCAGTCTAGTTCCCTCCCAATGTCTGGAAGTAAAACTCCTCTCAGTCCCAGCTGCTTTGGGCTGATAGGAGTTGTAGTTTGAATGCATTTGGAGGGCACCAGGTTGGCTAAGGCTGATACAGATTTCCAAAAGGGAAGTCTGCTCTGGAGCAGTGCCATCACCTGGTTGGAAGAAGGCAGGTAGGCAGGAGCTGGCTGAGGGCAGATTAGGGTTGAGGGGCGGTGCTCCATTCACCATAATGGGCCAACCACCCCTGCATTCTCTGTCCAGGCAAGCAAGAGGCATCATCAGATTACCAGGGAAACAGCCTGGGGGGGAAGCAGGGTGGCCTAGGGAGACTTCTGAGGGCTAGATGGAGAGGCATGGAGAGCCCCATTCAGAGCCTAGGCCTGAGGCTCCCCATTGCGGCCTTCATCTTCTGTGTCAGACCCCAGATCTCCATCTCCCTACTTTGATCTAAACTTTTTTTAAAAAATAAAAACCCCACATCACTAATAATAATAATAATAATAATAATAACAACAACAACAACTTATTATTTATACCCCGCCCATCTGGCTGGGTTTCCCCAGCCACTCTGGGCGGCTTCCAAAAGAATATTAAAATACTGTGATACATCAAACATTAAAAGCTTCCCTAAACAGGGCTGCTTTCAGATGTCTTCTAAAAGTCTGGTAGTTGTTGTTCTCTTTGACATCTGCTGGAAGGGCGTTCCACAGGGAGGGCGCCACTACCGAGAAGGCCCTCTGCCTGGTTCCCTGTAACTTGGTTTCTCGCAGTGAGGGAACCGCCAAAAGGCCCTCGGTGCTGGACCTCAGTGTCCGGGTAGAATGATGGGGGTGGAGACGCTCCTTCAGGTATACTGGACCGAGGCCGCTTAGGGCTTTAAAGGTCAGCACCAACACTTTGAATTGTGCTCGGAAACGTCCTGGGAGCCAATGTAGGTCTTTCAAGACCGGTGTTATATGGTCTCGGCGGCCGCTCCCAGTCACCAGTCTAGCTGCCGCATTCTGGATTATACGGCAGCTTCACTTGTTGCAAGACATAGAGCAATGAGACTAGCCAAGGAAGTATGCTAGATGCTAGCTAGATAAGGCTTGTTTTAGTTTTCACATGCACAAACCGAAGGAGCCGACTGAGAGTGAGGCCGAGGGCCCAATCCACGGTGAGCACACAGGGTCCTGGAATTTCTGTTGGCCCCTCATGCGACCCTCCAGATGATGGTGGACTCCCAACTTCCATCAGCTACAGTCAATGATCGGGGTTGATGAGAGTTGTGTGAAGAAAAATCTGAAGGGCCACAGGTTTGCCAACCTTGCTCTATGGTGAAACACAAGACTGGCTGGAGCTGATGGGAGCTGTAGTCAAACCATCTGAAGGGTGACAGTTTAACTGGTGTAATTAGTTTGAGTGTTGAGTAGCAGTGGGCGAATCTGTCAATTTCGGTTTCTCAGTTTCTTCTTTTTCCAAGCTTAGGTTCAGTTCTTCACAATTTGTTTCCATTTAACTCAAAAAAGTCACGAAAATTCACCAATTACTCCGAATATACATGTTTTTGAAAAGCATTTTTTTCCTAATGTAATGCATTTTTCTTTTTCATTCTCACTAATTTATGCCTTTTTATGCACACTACCCCTGTGTACATACTTTTATGTACATTATTTGGCTAAAGAGCTGCGTTGCAAAATTCGGAAAAGCTCCAATTTCGAAGGTTGGCTGAGTTTCAGTGGTGTATTGCTTTGGATAGCGCCCATTAGATGGACTCACAAGCTGAATTGCATTTCTCCCCGTTGAAATGTTTGTGTGACAGACATGGTGCGTTCATGAGTGGATCTGCAGAAAAGTGTTCACACAGAAAAGTACATCAGAAAAGGGAGAGGAGGATTCAAGGTCTTTGTACTCCTTTGCCTTTTTGAATGTGACTGTTGGTTGGGCTCCTACAGATGCCATGGCTTTTTGACTGTATACCCCAGGGGCTGGCTGTGTCTTGCCATATTAACTTGAGAGGTGAGCAGAGAGGGGGAGGCAGGAGATAGTAAAAATAACTGTTCCTTCATGCCAGAGGAGGTGAGAAGCAACAGCGTTTGGCTCTGCTTCTGCCTCTCACTTCATTCTTTCCAGGAGTCAAACTCCCAATGGAAAAACAGAAGTGGCCTATGGGTTGATATTCCATCACTGATTATAAACGGCTGGCATTAATGGTGTAATTTATATAGGCCTTGTATACCTGAATGGTCCATCTTGTCCATTAATAGAGGGAAAACAGGAAGGAACATATTTGATGATAGAACAGCATGTTCCGTGCCCTTTGGGTTGTGGTGAGCACCCTCTGGCCTGACATTGTGACACCAGGTGTGGAGTAGGCAAAGAAGCGGCTAGGCCAAAAAGGGATTTGCATTCACCCACCAAATACTGTGCAATGCCCATCCCCCACCCCCGGGTGCTGCTCTTTGCAAGCCTGGCAGTCAGCTGATCATTGGGGTTTGCGTAGAGCCATATGCAGCTCTTTGAAGCCCCAACAACCAATTGATTGTCAGGGTACCACAGCACAGCACAGTTCTGTGCAAGGGCTGACAATCAGTTGATGGCACTTCAAAGTGCCATGCATAGTTCCGTTTATCTGAAAGGCTTTGGACGCTGAGTGATTAGAAGGGCTGACCTATCTGACTGCAGTTGGTTACAAGTCTGTGCCCATTACAGACTTGTCACCCATTACTACCCTGTCAACGTATCATGTTACACACTCACAATCAGGATAATTTAACTTTTTATGATTCTTTTAACAAATTAAGATATGCATATACCACTTTTTCAGGTGAGCCTCACAAAGGAATTTGCACAGATATGTTTGAAAAATAAGCATAAATTAAAACTATATGCAGATAACAAGTCCTTTTGAAATCCAGCTCTCTCCTCCCTTCAGGGCAAGATGATCCCTAGGTAGCCCTGTGGTGAAAGTTGATGGAGGGCAAGGCCACCTCATCTGGATCACCAGCTACTAGATGGTGGACCATCATCAGACTGAAGAGGTGACAGATGAGTCCCCATTTCATAGGACCATGCCTCCAATGGCCATAAGAAAATGAAGGGCAGAAATGACACACACAAATGGTATATATGGCACTGCTAGGAATGTTGACTGTTACACATATAGATGTGGTGGTTAAAATAAGAAAGGGAAAGAAAGAGGAAGGGAGGAGGGGACGGGAGGTTGGTTTTTCCTGTTTTGGCTGTAATACGTGAAGGATGTGTGCATCTTCCCATAGCAAGACCCAGGAACAAGAGTGAGATCTACAGATCCCACTTCAGGAAAGAAGAGGTATGAGTCTCTTGCATGCCTTTCCCCACACCGACACAAAGAATGAACCAGTTTAGCTTGTGAATATCAAAGTGGGAGAGGCAGTTTTTGAAAATTAATGTTATGGAGGAAAGTGTGACCGATCTAAAGGGAAGTTTAGCCAGCATGTATTGACATCAGTGCCATCAGAGCAGGATTTAGGGGCAAAAGTAGAGGGCCTTGCTCCTCAGAATGAGGAAGGGCCAAAGCATCTGCATTTGTGGTAGGGCATCTATGTTGTATTCGGCCAGCAAGATCCCCACCACCCCATTCCATGCAGAGAGACTGACCAGACTGGTGGTTGAATCTTCCATCAACACTGTTAGTGGGTCAGGGTCCTCAACTGCACCTGAGGGAAGCAGGCTTCCTCAAGGAGAACAGGGGAGATCACATGGTACACACACAACTCTGTCCTGCAACATCTTGCCACCAATTCCCATCCCACAGCACCTGCCGCTAAGAAGGCTGCCTCCCTCTGCCTAATAGTAGGGCCAGCCCTGCCAATAAATACCAAGTCTGAGAAATTTCGTTCCAGGTGTCTCATTATGGTCACCATGAACAGCCAACATAGCATGCTCCAGAAGTTGGACCCCAACTCCCATCACCCCAGGCTACCAGGGATGATTGGAGTTGGAGTTCAACATCTTGAAGGCACCATGTTGGCTACCTTATAATGGGCATCTTTCTCCTCCATTTTGAAAGTGGTTGCAGGGAGGTCAAGTTGATATTTGAACCTGAAATCCAGATTGTTGTCTTGAATGTCCACTCTAACTTCCATTGGGGTGCCTTTAGTTCTCAAGGGAGCTATTGTACGGTTGTGTTGCACATTTCTGCTTGAAAATGTAGGGGTCATGCTGGCGTTCACACGTGTTAATGTGAATTGTGAGATGCAATCCTCAACTTGCACAGCAACCTTTGCTCCAAAACCTCTGTCATCAAAGGAGATGCAATTGTGTTGCGCATAATTCCTTTGCTGAACCTTTTGGAAAACAGCAGCTGGAAGCTGAGTTGAGTTGCGGTCCATGCATGCAGAATATTTTTTCTCAACATGCATGCCAACTCTGATCTGATTTTCAGAGATCTTGCATTATATTGCATTGCATTTTCTCCCCTCCCCAGCTGGGTTGAGCTGCCCTTCAAATCTAAACCATAGAGTTCTGCTCCAAACAGGGATCCCAAATATCACTGTGATATCTTACTCTTCAAGAGAATCACCATGTCACAGTCAAATGAAATGCTGGATGAAGTCCGTTAGGAACATAGAAAGCTGCCTATACTACGTAAGAGCATTGCTCCTTCTGGTTCAGTATTGTCTCTACCAGTGTTTCTCAAACTTGGGTCTCCAGCTGTTGTTGGACTACTCCCATCATCCCCAGCTAGCAAGACCAGTAATCAGGGGTGATGGGAGCTGTAGTCCAACAACAGCTGGGGACCCAAGTTTGAGAAATACTGGTCTATACTGACTGGCAGTAGTTCGCTGGGGTTTCAGGCATGTCTTTCCAAATCTTACCTGGAGATGCTGGGGCTTGTACCTGGAACCTCCTGGCCGCAAAGCACATGCTATATCACTGTGCCTCTTCCCCAGAAAACTTAAACACAAGGCACTCACTTTGGTCAAGCAATTAATCCTCCAATGGAAAGGGGAACTTGAAGAACTCTGTGGCTCACAACAGACCTGGGCTATGGACGATAGCATTTAAAATGAACTCATTAGCTGCTGTTTCTGTTGTACCCTTCAACTCTCTGTTCCCATTAATCTGTGGCAAAGAAATATAATCAATCCTGTTGGGTATATCCCATCCTGCCCCCCCCCCCTTTTCTGCTCCCAGCTGTGTTTTTGATTCCCACCCCATCACATCTCTGCTCTGTGGCCCCTGTGGTCCAACTTGGCTCTTGTGGCCTCTCCACCTCTCTTTTTCTCTCTTTCTCTCTCCTGCATTGCTTCTCCACCTAGTCCCAACTCCCCGCTAGCAGAGCCAGCTATTAATAGAGCAGTGGATTTATCGAAAGAGGCAAGCTGACTGCAGCACTCCCCTTGCAAGAGAGTGCCCTGAGCTAATGGCAGGCATCCATTGGGCAGCAGCTGAATGCGCATGGCCACTCAGAGGGCGGTGCAATGTGGCTGGCAGGTGTAAGAGAACCCATGCATGGTGGTAGGCCAAAGGGCATCTGTTTCATCGGAACACGGAATAACCAGGAGCTGGAGAATGAGAAACACAGCCAGTATTTGGATGGACAGGGCCATAATATTCATGGGTAGCAGAAGGATGCAGAGTTAACATCAAGAATGACAAGACATTCATGAAGAACATCAAGTTACTAGATATTCACGAGTAGCCCATACCTTCACAGGTGTCAGACATTCACAGCCAGGAGATCTGTGGATAACTAACAGCAAGGTTTCTGCCTCCAAATTTTTAAATAGTAGCAGCAATAAAGGAATTTTAGAAGGGAAGAAAGAGAAAATGTTGAGTAAAAGGGTCCCTCCAATTTCCTCAAATTTACATACAAATTGCAGAGGAAAAATGGGGTGGTCACCTGATTTTTTTTTAAAAAAAACCTTCTCCTTTTTATGCTTTCACTCCTTTTTTCCTATATGTCCACCCTTCTAGTTCCACCCCATTAATGCTGGGCAAGATCTCTTGGCCCAACCAAGATATCAGATCGTCCTGGTCACCCCATGGCATCATGAGGCCCTGCCCCAAGATCCTCAGTTGTTTGGGGCATCAGAGACCTAAGAACCCTCCTGCCCACTCCTGGAATGGAATGGAATGCTAAGCAGTATCAGACAGATAAGTGCCCTTTGGGGTTTCTTGGAGTCTAGAGTACAGCAGGGAGGAATTTCTCCTTGTTCCCTCGGACTGATGGCCATCAAAATGGAATTTATACTTGCCTGGCCTCTTCTTTCCTGCCTGCCAAAGTGGCCAAGGATAGGCTTTCTTATTCTCTTCCAAGTCTGGGCTCTGACATTTTGATACTATACAGTCCCAAATATATCCACCAAATTCTACCTGTGGCCAGTGAGATTCCTGGTTAGAGCCTCGCATATGCTAATATAGATGTTGCTGGACCACAACTTCCACAATCCCTGAACCATTGACCATGATGGCTGAGGCCCATGGAAGCTGGAGTCTAGCAATACCAGGGGCCAGAGATTTCCCCATCTTGTTCTAGGACAGCATTAACTCTTTGGGCTGGCTTGACTGCCACCCTGCAAAATGGTCACAGGGCCTTTTGGTTTAGCATCCAGTTCCCCACTGTGACCAACCAGGTCGATCTCTGAAACCTAGAAGCAAGGCTTGATATCAGTAACTTTGTCCCCAGCAGCTGATCTTCAGTGGCCTAGCGTCTCTGATTCTGAAGGTTCCATAGAGCTACCATGAACAGTAACAATGGATAGGTGGATTCTTCGTGAATTTGTCTAATCGCCCTTTAAAACCATATGAGAAAATGCCCAATCCTTCATCTCATATCAGTGAAGGAGCTGTGTGTGTCTGAGAGAGAGAGGTGGGGGAAATGGGAGGGAGGAGATAACAGGAGTTGGAATACATAGAAGTAGCCAGCAACGCTTCCTCCAGATATTGCCCAACGAAAATTCTCATCAGTCCCAAGTACCATAAACAATGGTTAGGGAAGATGGGAATTGTAGTACATCAACAACTGGAGGGAGCTAGAATGGCTACTCATGGACTTGAGCAAGGCGGAAAGCTGAGTTGCCAGGAGAGGGAGCAGTAAAGTGGCAAAGAAGCCAAGCAGAAGTTCTTAAAGTTGCTCAGCTATGTGCCAATATGACCATCAAGAGTACAGGGACCTCTTGATAGCACCGGAGGATTGCAAGCAGTGAGAAAGCCTCCTTTGAGTCACCAGTGTTCCTGACAGATTGCTCCCCTCTTGAGGTTGTTTGCAGATGGCCAAAGTGTTTGACCGTGGACCTGCTGAATATGATTATGTCCTCAGCGCAAGGAATTCAGAACCCTTGAAGGGGGGAGATCGGGCAGCCAGCTAGTCGCTGAAATGTGGCTACAGCCCCCTGGAGGTTAAATGGCACCTTAAAGGAAATGTGTTGTTTTTTTAAAGATGGAATTGGATGTAGCAGTATTTGCCAACAGCTTTGCTTTAAGACTAGACGAGAAGATCACTATTAGGCCTCGGATTCTCTACACATCGGCACATTGAGCTCCTGAAATCAGGCAAAAATGACTAAGCCTCCCCAGATATAGCTAATCTAAAGCAAGGCATGGCAGTTATGTTCGGTCATCATCTTTAAACGGTGTGTGTTGGATTTTGTCGGTTTCGTCCCCCTTGAGCTTTTCCGTGTGAACACAGCAGAACAGACTGTGTTACATGTCGCAGGTCACTTGGACTCACATGGGATTTGGTGGGACTGTAGGAAGGAATAGCAAGAAATAAAAAGATGCCGTACTTCCTCAGAAGTTGAACAAGTGAGACATGCAACAAAATCTTGCAGCCCAGAGTGCTCCTCTTCACTTTAGAAGCCAGCCATACCCTAGTCAGTATTTCATGGCCACTGAGCATGCTCAGTCCTCATGGAACTATTTTTGAGGGGTGTTTGTTCCATCTCTCATGTTTTTTCTTTCTAAATATTTGTTTCTGTGCCTCCTGCAAACCTTGGGGTTTCCCCAAGCCTGTTGAAACTTCCCACTTGTGTGCTGTTTTGGTTCCATGAGGACCAACATCTAGCCTTAAACAGCAGAGAAAGAGGGAATGCCATTTCATACAGGCTATGTGAGCCAGTGCAACATGCTGCCAAGAGTAATATCCAGGTTTAAAACCCCACTCAGCCATCAAGTTAATCAGGTGACTCTCTTAAACTTCTCCAAGGATGAAATAAAAAGGTAATTACATTTTATTTAGAATATTCTCAATGAGACTTTCTAGACACAATTTCCAAAATTTGCTCCTTGGATCTATTTTTCTTTCCCCCTTTTCTGTTTCTTCATCTCTTCTCTTCTCTTCTCTTCTCTTCTCTTCTCTTCCTTCATGTGGCTGACCTTAGGGCTCATCATGCTTCAGTTGATCGGTGAATGGTTTGTTGGCCCCTTGATTAGTGGTCAAGCTGCTGCAGGGAACGAAAGGCAGCAAGTTGCTAGAAAGTGACTCTCTCACAGTGCTACCCCTCTTAACCCGAGGTCTTAGTGAGGGTAGCTTCACGCTTAGAGAACATAATGCTTTTCTGGAGCAGGTGGTAGGGCAGTTTGGTGGTGGGTGGGTGGGAAGAAAAAAGTCCTCAGCCACCAAAGGCCTGAGAAATTAGCTGTCCCCACAGTCTCAGATAAATGGTCAAGATGATGGACCACTCAGATCTGAGCAATCTTCACTACTGTTTGATTTATTTATCTAAGCAGGGTGGTTTCCAAATAGCTTGTTTAGTCAGTACAAGGATTTATCCTTGTGCAACAGAACTTCCCCCCTTCCCTCACGAGCCCCTTAAATCTATTCAGGGTTCACCTCTAACCCTTCAGAGCAGGTGCACATTTGAGGAAGGCATGCACAGGGACACGAGTCCAGTTATATAAACAGAAATCCTTATCCTGATGGAACATGTTAGTTGGAAACAACCTCTAATTCATATCACACACATTCAACGTAACTTTTTGTTCTAACAGATTTGTAAGTTGGGGTATGTGTGTTACAAATACATGAAATTAGCACTGTAAAGCAGGGGTCAGCAACCCTTTTCAGCCGTGGGCCAGTCCACCGTCCCTCAGACCTTGTGGGGGGCCGGACTATATTTTTTTTGGTGGGGGGAATGAACGAATTCCTGTGCATCACAAATAACCCAGAGATGCGTTTTAAATAAAAGGACACATTCTACTCATGTAAAAACATGCTGATTCCCAGACCGTCCGTGGGCCAGATTGAGAAGGTGATTGGGCCGCATCCGGCCCCCAGGCCTTAGGTTGCCTACCCCTGCTCTAAAGCAGCGACAGCCCTTTCAAATATACAACAAAATCAAACTTCTCTAAATTCAAGAATGCTCACATCCTTGTGCAAATGTTTATGTTTCCCATTTTCTCGTGAGTACACATAGCCAGAACAAACGATTTACAAACAGGGCAGGTCCAACTGTTGGGCAAAGGGAAGCAGTTGCCTCAGGCAGCTGGTTTTATGTGTCCCAAAAGGACAGCAGATGATTAGTTATTTAAGGTTTTATTATTGGGGGTTTTTTACTACTTGGAAAGGGTCGGTGCATTTGTGGGATGTTCCACCACAGATGCCATAATAATGTGACTAACCTCAGATACCTTCAGCTCAGTGGGGATGACTTTCATTGCTCTGCCTTAGGCAGCAAAATGTCTTGGGCTAGCCCTGGTTATGAAGGCTGTCTGAGGAACATCAGGATAGTAAAATTGTCAGATGTTCATTTGCTTGATTGCTTGTTTGTAAAAAAAAAAAACACTTCCCGCCTCGCTCAGAATATAGAAGGTGCCCTCTCCTATTTTAAAACATGACAGCATCAAACAAGCAAAAAATCCACAGCTCCAGTGTTCCCCTGTTTTCATTGGATAAACTTGTCGTTTTTCCACCCAGAAGCAGGACATAGGACTCAGAACTGGTCAAATTCCAGGCCCAAGGAGCTTCTAGAGAGAGCCTTGCAAAAAGTCCCAGGAGAGGTAGAAATGGCAGTAGTCAAACTGGGAGCCCCATCTCCAAGCAGAAAACCAACCCACCCAGCCAAATACATAAACAGGCACCTAGATGTACAATGCATGCTGGGGAAAAGAGCCCAGCAAAAAAGAGGATCTAGCAAAAGCCCAGTCGCTACACTTAGTGTTATGAAATGTGATCCGGCATAGACAGGCAGTGCCTTATGTAGTGTGGCATAGAAAGTGAAACTAGAGCTATGACTAGAGCACAAGTCTTAGTGTATTTGCTAATTGCTTTCAGACAATAAGTGTTACTGTTAACGTGCTACAATCTCTGACATTCATTTAACACAGGATGCAATTTGGTAAGCATGTTCAGACCTAGGGATGACATTGTCATTTTCAGCTTCTCATATTTCCCATCTTAAATTCAGTTCTCCACATTTCTGCAGCAATTTTCAAGCCGCTCACCAGATGCTTATTAAAATTCATTCTCATGCACAAATTGTTGAATGCAATTTTGGCTAATATACACATTTTTGCTAGGAATTTCCCCAAATGTTTTAGTTTGCTAAATGCATGCATTTTTATGTACAATTCTCCCCAAGATATATGCATTTCTGTACACAACACATTATTATACACAACACATTATTGAAGAACTGCATTGCAAAATTCAGAGAACTCTGAATTTCAATGGATAATTGGGTTTCGGTTTGCATATAGGTTTGAGAAGTGCAAACATTTTCATTAAGATGTAAACAAGATTGAATTTCTCCCCATCCCTATTCATAACACAAGTCTCTTACCCGTTTTCCAAAAGGGAGGAAAATGCCAAAGACTGAGACAATGGGATATTGCCTTTGAAAATATTGAAACAAGAGTCGAACAGCATTGTGTTTAGAGAGCAAAGCTCAGCTCAGCTTCTGCACATATTTACAGGGAGTCCACGGACAATTTGGGACATATAAATGGTATCTTAGAAGTTCTGCTTGAATTTAGGAAATGGTGTAACTGCCTCCCCACACTCATATTTCAGGAGTGGGTGGGGTGTCTTTTGAGAGTGGGGGGCTGAACGTCACTGGTGTTCCTGTGGCTCTTTGCTCTTCCAGCCACCAACTTTAATATTCCCACAATGCACCTGGAATTGTGCTATATCACAATGTAGCATCATTCTGAGGGGCATTCTGAGTGGGGGGATGACAGCCCATACTGGAGGTTGAAAATTTCTCCCAAGAATGCTTCCCAGAGTAATGCTATGAAGCAAGGAGGTTACTCTGGGCATGTTAAAGACAGTGGCAATGAACCAGAGGGATCCTGTTCGTTCCACAGTTCCCCTAGCTTCAAAATTCACCCACCTCCTAAAAAACTGGAAATATTCCTTTCTCACCTGTATGGCTTCTGAATACAGCTATGAAAGCCATTTTGCCTCACTGCTAGCGTATACAGTGAGATACTTTCCTTGAAGACAGGATCATGATAAAAAGTAGCCTATCTGTAATAAAACAGCAATAAAAACAGCCAGATATTTTTTACAATTAAAAACAGCGCCGCACAGCCGTCTGTCACTGGGAGTTTATGGAGATCATCCATGCTGTGTGCTGTGGTGGTGCCACCTCTTGTTCTGTGCGCTGGATCTCAGCCTTTTGCAACTGAGTCACCTGATAGCCAGGGGAGTATTGTGGAGATGCCAGTGTCCAACAATTCTAGTAGTATCAGAAAGTGCGAGAGCAAGAGGTGTCCAAACTAAAATAGGGTTGCCAGGGCTTTAACTCTGGGGTTTGGCAGCACTCTTATCCAGTGGTTTAGAGGTGAATTTAGAAGTGCAGAAGCTCATCATGAAGCCATTGCCCTTAACCGAGTTCCCAAGGATAGCGCAGAAATGCAGACAGCCGTGCAGATCCATTTAATGCACACCCGCACACCAACAACAGCACTCATTGAATAGTAAGCCAGGCTCATGCTCTGGCTTCTCCTCTGCTAAAAAAGGTAAAGGGACCCCTGACCATTAGGTCCAGTCGCGGATGACTCTGGGGTTGCACCGCTCATCTCGCTTTATTGGCTGAGGGAGCCAGCGTACAGCTTCCGAATCATGTGGCCAGCATGACTAAGCCGCTTCTGGCAAACCAGAGCAGCACATGGAAACGCCGTTCACCTTCCTGCTGGAGTGGTACCTATTTATCTACTTGCACTTTGATGTGCTTTCGAACTGCTAGGTTGGCAGCAGCTGGGACCGAGCAATGGGAGCTCACCGTGTCACAGGGATTCAAACCACCGACCTTATGATCAGGAAGCCCTAGGCTCTGTGGTTTACCCACAGCGCCACGCACGTCCCTCTGCTAATATGCCACAAACAATGGTAAACCTTGAAAGCCTTGTCATCCCCTCATCCACTTGAGTGCCAATTAATTACCTTGGTGCTCTGGCAGGTGAGATCATTGTTCATTACCTTGTAAGGCCAGAGGCAACAAGTTGGTGAAGCAGCAGAGATTACCCTTAACTGTTGTTTAGTAGGCTGTATCCCAGCCCCACAAAGTCAGGGGCTTCTTTCCTCCACATTTCTCATCAGAAGTAAATCCGTTCAGTTCCGTGAGGCTTACTCCCAGGTAAGTGGGCATAGAATTGCAGCCTAAATATGCTTTTAATATTTAGCCTGCTTAGAAACAGACTTTTCTAGCGCCTCTGCAATGAGCTGAAATGCCTTTGGCATATTGCATTTTCCAAAATCGCAAAAATAAAACAATTAAATAAACATAACAAGCAGCTGCAAACAGCCTCTAATTATAAAAATAAGAGAGAGTGCCAGACCATAAAATGTGTCAATCAAAACCAAATGCCTTTGCAAAAATAAAAACAACTTTACATATTGCCTTGAAGCTTGTACTGTGCAAGCAATATGAAGCCGGGAAGAAGGGATGCCTAGAAGCCACCACTGGAAAAGCCCTGTTCTGTGTTGCCACCAATCATTTTCATGATGGTGGAGGAACAGAAAGAAAGGCCTTTGCCAGAGGTCCCAACAAGTGGGAAAGTTTATTTGGGGAAGGCAGATCCCGGTTCCAGACTTCTCCAGTCCTGCGCCCTCCAGCTGTTTTGAACTACAACTCCCACCAACAATGAAAATTTCCTATGCTGGCTGGGACTAATGGGAGGTGTACTCCAAAACATCTAGAGGGCTCCATGTTGAGGGAAGATTCCTTAGTCCAATTCATTGATGCCTTGAACCGTCCCCAGGAACAAATCAGGAATCAATGTAGCTCAGACAAGAAAGCAACATCATCCTTACATTAGGCCCCTGAAAGCAGTCTGGCTGCAGCATTCTGCATCAACTAAAGTTTTTAAACACTTTTCAAAGATTGCCCCATAGAGAACTGCAGGCTTGGAAGTGGCAGCCAGCCATCACTGCTTGTTTCATATGCAGCAAGCCTATCCAGACCATTTCTATTTTAGCAAGGCTATCCAGATGTATAATTTAGTTATGTAAGCCTGTCTTAAACTTTTGCTGCTTTTATCTGTATCTTATTGATAATTTATAGGGTTCTATGTGCACCACTTAAGGAATTTTTGATTAAGCGGTTTTCTAAGCTAAATAAAGGAACTAGTAGCCATTGATAGCTTTGTTCCGCATTTGTCTACGCCCCTTTTAAAGCCATCGAAGTTGGTGGCTGTCCCCACATCTTGCCACAGAGGTTTACATTGTTTAAGCATGTGCTGTGTGAAGAAATGCCTTGGTGCGTCCTGACCCTCTCGCCATACGGGTTCATGGAGTGTGCATGCCAGTAGTCTAAACTGAATGCAATCAAGGCATGAGTGATAGCGGTCAGTTCTGACTTCTGGAGAAGTCAGACAGGGTGCAACCGGGGTACCAGACAAGGTTGTGCAAAGGCTCCCCCATGGGTGCCCATGCGCTGAAAAATCAAGCAAGGGTGGTTAAAACAAGAAACTAACAAATGTAAACGCAGTAGCCATCTTTTCCCAATTGCTATCCTTAGGCTTTGAGGTGGCATGTCTTTTAAAACCAGTTGTTATGGACTTCCCAGAAGCATCTGCTTGGCCACTGTAGAAGCAGAATTCGGATGAGTTGGGCTTTCGGTGGGATCCATCAGGGATCTAATTCTGTTACTTAGCCTCTTTACAGGGATAAAACCTGCCTTCAAGAGACAGGTATGAAATCTTGGTGTGGGGGTGGGGATTGGGCTTTGTTTCTGCTAGAACGCCCTCTGCTTTTGTGTTCGGATTCTGTGCCAAGTGAAAAGCAATTCTGCGATCAGAATGCATTGTGGAAGTGTGCATGACGGAACCGCGTCATGAAAAGTGAGCCTAATCTTAATGCACACTGTTCTTCCCATGGGAAGGCAGCATCTAGATTCTAGACAGATAGTTGTTTTCTGTGTGTGTTGGCATAGAGTACATCTAGCTGACTGTTCAAGGCCTCATAAGGCAGTGTTGGTCTTCTGCAAGAGTGGCGTCTCCATTCTCTGCCACAAGCCTCACACCTTGCCTTATAGACTTTGCCCCCAGGCACCCAGAAATTGGCCCCTGCGAGCTGTGAGCAGGGAAGGTTGCTCTTTACTTGTTCGGTCAGTGAAGGGCAAATCCTTTTGGGAAAGGAAGGATCCCGAGAGAGAGAAGGTACAAGCCAACTGTGCATGCTTTGCAAAGCGACAGCTCTTCTCATATTAAGCACTTAGGGGGCCTCCCCACCCTTCTTGATGTAGCCGCTCTGTATATGGATTCTACATACAACTTGTTCTTTCTCAAAGAGAAATAAAGCAAAAGGCAGTCATTCATCTGCATATGTTAAGGGTATACATTTTTTTTTTTGAAGAAAAGTCCAGTTTCTGCATTACAGATTGTCCATTTGCTGGCACTAAAGCTGTGTGACAATTGTGAATGGATGAAATCCGTCTGCCGACCAGACTGGCCGTAAGAGAAAGCTGGTTGCAACTCCCCGAGCAGGACCCTGGTGCAGGCTGGGGGGGGGGATGCATAAAGGTATGACTCAAACTTGCAGCTTCCAGTGCTGCAGTGGAGAGAACAGCCTCCAGACTACAGGCCTGGCCTTCAGAGAATAATCTTTCTTGCTCTCCTCTTGCTGGGACCTGGGCCAGTGGCCATGCTGTGAGCAGGTGAGAGGCAGGCCTGCAAGCAGGCAGCGCCTTGTGCAATGCAATCCTATGCATGTTTACTTGGAAGCAAATCCCTGTGTGTTCAGTGTGCATGGGATTTGAGCCTTCAGATGCAATAGGCAAGCCCTACTGAATGTGATGGGACTTTTAAATAAACAAGCACAGGATTGCACCAAAAGTTTCTCATGCCATTGGACAATCTTTGCCCATGTCAGAGCTAAAATCTGTTGCAAGCGGCAGCTGATTTTGCACCAGGTATGAATATAGGAAGCTGTCATACACTGAGTCACACCTTTGGTCCATCTAGCTCAGTGTTGCCCACACTGGTTGGCAGCAGTTCTGCAGGGTTTCAGGCAAGGGTTTCTTCCAGCCCTAGCCAGTGATGGTGGGGATTGAACCTGTGGCTTTTTGCACACAAGGCAGATGCTCTATCACTGAGCCATGGCATTTCCCATGGCTCAGAATTATCTACACCAGGGGAGTGGGGTGAACCTTGGGCCCTCCAGATGTTGCTGAACTACAACTCACATCAGCCATAGCAAGCACAGACTGGCAGCGTTTCTCCAGGGCATCCTTCCAAGTCCCACCTGGAGATGTCAGGGACTGAATTTGTTTCAAGAACTTTGCAACTTCCATTCTTGTATCCATGTATGGAATTTTCAGGAATGGCGAAACTTGCCGGAAAAATAAGAAACCAAGATAACAAACCTTTTATAAAAGAATGGAAATGGTTTATGGAATATTTACAAATAATCTGTAAAGAGAACATTGGCAGGATTATTGCAATAACCTGCAGTTTTATAAGAGTATCTATTTAAAGAAGATGAATAAATGAGTAAATTAAGTTAATTTGGATATGCAGAAAAGATTAAAAAATAAATTTAAGGAAACGCAGAAAGAAGGGGGAGGAAGTTGAGTTTTGAAATGTTACAATGATTGTAAAAATGTATAAAACTGAAAATCATAAAAAATAGAACTTTGCAACTTCCAAGCCGGGTTACTCTAACATGCTCTCTGGGAAGACTGAGATCTACCTGCAGATCACTGGGTGATTGTCAGTAGATTGGCAAGGGTTTCTGATAGTGTTGAGTAAAATTTCAGCTTGTGGGAGGAGGGATCCTTGCACCTGTGGGCCTTCTGTGCTAATCACTGCTCTCTCAGCCAGTGATCTCTCTACTGCGCCAGATCATTGGTCCATGTAGTTCAGTACTGTATACACTGACTGGCAGTGGCCCTGCAGGATTCAGGCAAGGGTCTCTCCCAGCCCTAGCAGGAGATGGAGGGGATTGAACCTGACTTACCACTGATTCCCAAAGCAAAGAATACAGCGTACAGCCTGGTGTGTAACCGTGGAGTGAGAGTCTCTGAAGAGTCCCCGGGTATGGAAATAGGGACGTTGAATGCTTGCGCCCCAGTTTGCATCTTTGAAATGTTGAAAGGTGGGGAAGCAGGGTGCATTTGGGGAGCCTGCAACAGCCATTTCTGTGATTGTGCGTGTGAGGTTGGGGAGAGAGAAAGAGAGAGACAGAGAGACGGAGGAATTGGCAGCTGGCTGCCCTGTCGGTAACAAGCAGCCGGTCCATTTGTATTCAGAGGGTGGTGCAAGGAGAGAGATGTCTGGCTACTTTGCTACGGGCGCTGCAAGAACGGAGGAGGGAAACATGGGGAAGCTTGAATGGGATGTGGCGAAAAGAAAAAGCGGAAGGGAGACCCAGCAGAGGAAGAGCTGGGAAGAGAGGGAGCAAGGGTGGAAGGGGGACCAACATAGTTTGCTGTGCAGCTACATCCACAATCCCTTGATACGTTGCATCATCAGCATCATTTTAAAAAACCTGTCATTCCATCAAGTGGCTGAGAGCGGTGGTGCACACAGGGTTCGGCACAGCTTAGCTTCACAACCACCCTGTGAGGTAGCACATTTCAGAGAGGGAGCCGTGTTAATCAGTTCCGGGAATTCCAGAAAACAAGAAGCATGTGGCAACTAAAACAACCTGCTGATCTCGAGTTTTGCAGCAAGTTTGTTCCTATTCGTTTAAGACTTGATCTAAATGGAAAGCACAAGGGTGGGGGAGAGTGGCTCTTGGACTGGGGTCCTGCTTAAGGGTTTTGCCTGGCATCTGGGCGGCCACTGTGAGGACAGGATCCTGCATTTCAGGGGGTTGGACTAGATGATCCTCTGGGTCCCTTCCAACTCTATGATTCTAGAGGGGTCGTTGGCCTGATGCTAAGTTCTTATGCTAAGTAAAGAGCAGGATCCATGGAGAAGGAATGAGAGAGAATTTACTCTGCTTTGGTTCTCGTTAAAAGGTTAACCTGATTAATCCACACTTTCCAAAATAAGAACTGAAGCACAACTGTCCTTTGAAATTTGCACACCTCTGAATTTTGCAGTTTGGTTCTTCAGCCAAACAGTGTGTACAAAAATACATATGTTAGTGAAAATAATATTCCCAAGTGCTTTTTTGTTAGGGGGAATTGCTTTCCAGAAATGTGTATCTTAGGCAAAAAGTACATGCAAACATGTTTAGGTAAAGGTAAAGGGACCCCTGACCATTAGGTCCAGTCGTGGCCGACTCTGGGGTTGCGGCGCTCATCTCGCTTTATTGGCCGAGGGAGCCGGCGTACAGCTTCCGGGTCATTCGAACCGCTGACCTCCTGAACGGCAAGTCCTAGGCTCTGTGGTTTAACCCACAGCGCCACCCGCGTCCCATGCAAACATGTATATTAAAAGAAATTAACGCTAACATGCTGGTGAATATTCGTGAGGGGTTATTTTTATTTTTAAGAAAATTGCAAGCAGATGTGGCAATCAGAACTTAAGACTGGGTAAATGCAAAACTGAAAGAAAACCTAAGCCAACACGTTCTCCCATCTGCCGTGCATAAATATATAGAGATCAATTGTGGATGGTGGTGGTCTGGGGACCACAATAGCATGAAATGGGGGTGCAGGGAGAATCTAGCATGTATCCCCCAGATGCACCAGCAGCTGCCTCTCCTGTCTCATTTCCGCCTCTCTCAGAGGTTAGTCAGCCCCCAAAGTTCAGCTTACACAAGGCAGGCTTGACATTTATAAACATCAGACAGTCCCAGAGAATCAATAGAGTTTAATAACCAGCGAGCAAAGCAGAGAGAGACACATCAAAATGACATTGGCCTGTTCAGTAAATGTTATTCTAAATCATACTCACTGGAGTTTTATTACATTAAGCATATAGCAGAGAGACAGATTCCATCAAAGGCCATTTCGCTCATAAAGGTGATTGGCAGCTCAGCAGCAGTGGGCCTCACCTGCTCCCCTCCCTCCCCGTTTCAGGGAAGAAGGGGGGGGGAGAGACCCACAACCACCACTGTTTGTTTCCTCGGTGCTTCATCAGCTGCGAGGATTCTTGATGTAGCGCATGCTGATGACTGGGCTGTCGTCTGAGATTTCACTCCCAACATGGAAACGCAGATATCTTTGGCCACCCAAGCAGGAAGCAGAAGAATCGCTACATGTCTTACCCACTCCGAACATTTCCCAGAAGGAAACCAGTGCAGTAAAGGAGAGGGGCCCCCAAAGCAAGGAAGAGGGAGAAGCTATTGTAGAAGGCTGATTACTTTGCTCCATTACCCTATCCAAGTCACATGTTCCGAAACAATACACAAACTAGAGCATGCAACAAAATAAATGCTAAATAGAAGCATATTTCTGCATTGAGGGTTGTAGAGAGCTTTCAATGTGCTTTCAGGAGTTGCTGTCATTTGCTTTCTTTTCTTAAAAAACAAAAGCCTGTTTCCCTGCCCTCCCCAACCAGGAATCTTTCTTAACCCACACAAAATCAGGTGGCATTTTTCAGTGGACCAATGTTATGCTGGTGCAAGACACCCTTTGCCAACCTGATGCCCTCCAGGGCTTTTGGACTACAACGCCCAGCTAATGGCAGTTGAAGACCAAAAACATCTGAAAGGCACCAAGTTGGCAGCGTTTGGTGCACAAGCACACAAATTTCTAGTTTTGCGGAAATTTTTGCCAGAATTTGCACCCACTTTCCCTTTGGAATTAAGCATCTCAAGTTCCCCCAACCCCAACAAAAACAAGAACAAAATTTGAGATTTGCATGGCTGTTTAATGTAGCATCTTTGTAACAAGAATTGTTGTTCTCTGACAGTTTCGCCTTTCGAATAAATTTGTCTTTACCTGAATTTTCCCCCAGTATCTTTTAAAATTCCCCAGGCCTCCCTATTCTGGCATCTGATCAACACACTAAGAAATTGAATCTTCAGTTTTTAGCTCGCTACACAGACCTTTCGTAATCCTGAGCCTCAAAAAGAGAACTTTAAGCCTTTCTTACACTGCTTCTGTGGTGTTTCTGAGACGTGGATTAAATGAAAACCCCAATCCAGATGTCCACATGATCTCACAAGATATTTGGTCCTGGTTCATCCAGGTACATATCTAGGATTTGGGCTTGTTCACAAGGTAGCTGTGGCCAAAATTATCAGAACTTGCTTCGACCTTGGAAGTCGAACGGAATCCATTCCAGAAGTCCGTTCAACTTCCAAAACATTCAGAAACCAAATCATGGCTTCAGATTGTCTGCAGGAAGCTCCTGCAGCCAATCAGAACCCATGGAAGCCCCTTGGACGTTCGGGTTCCAAAAGAACATTCGTAAACCAGTACAATCCCTTCTGGCTTTGCTGCGTTCGGGAGCAAAAACGTCCAAGTTCCAGGGCGTTTGGAATCCAAGGTATGACTGTATTACAAGATGGCATTCACCACACCAGGGCAAATTGGTACAGTGGTACTTCGGGTTAAGAACTTAATTCATTCTGGAGGTCTGTTCTTAACCTGAAACTGTTCTTAACCTGAAGCACCACTTTAGCTAAGGGGGCCTCCTGCTGCTGCACCTCCGGAGCACAATTTCTGTTCTCATCCTGAAGCAAAGTCCTTAACCCGAGGTATTATTTCTGGGTTAGCGGAGTCTGTATCCTGAAGCGTCTGTAACCTGAAGCATATGTAACCCCAGGTACCACTGTATCTTGCTTTGCCATGGCAAATGCAAGGATGCGTTTCAAAGAAAATAATTTGCAATACAAATGGCATCAGAAATAGGCCCCGTTCTTTTCAACGAGGCTGACTTCAAGATTAGTATGTAGACTACAACCAACTTGAGAGGGTCAAATCATAATGTGACAGTGAATTTGCCACACTAAGAGGTAACTTGTGTCACCCACACCATTTAGCTTCCAGAAATGTTTCTCTATCGTTCCTTACGTTGCTGTTCTTAGCCTGGCATGTCTTTGCCACTGATTCCCTGCCAGCACTTTCAGTGATTGACTGAAAGTTGTCATCCTCAACTTGCGATCCATTGACCACAGTCAAATTGATCTCTGAGTAAGCACACATGGAATCGCACTGGATACCGGCGAGGTGCCAGTTTGGGAAAGGGTTTGTAATACAGTGATACCTCGTGTTAAGAACTTAATTCATTCCGGAGGTCCGTTCTTAACCTGAAACTGTTCTTAACCTGAAGCACCACTTTACCTAATGGGGCCTCCCACTGCCGCCGTGCCGCCAGAGCACGATTTCTGTTCTCATCCTGAAGCAAAGTTCTTAACCCGAGGTACTATTTCTGGGTTAGCAGAGTCTGTAACCTGAAGCGTCTGTAACCTGAGGTACCATTGTAATGGAATCTGCATCCGTAACTAGGATTCAGTTTTCATATATGCATTCAGGGAAGGATAGGCTCATTGTGAGCGGATGCCAAGATGATATCACCATCTGGGAAGGCGGCTCCGCCTACAAGGTATCACGCATTCATCCACCTTATTGTGTGAGGCTTCCTGTCCACTCCCCTTTAAGCTGTGCTTTTGCTCTGTCAACCACAGTCAAGACACTCGCTCAAGGCTGGGAGCTGTGCGCCCCATATCCACATACAAAAAGCCATCTTACTTGTACAAATCAGTGCAATGAGCTGAATATCCCGCCATTCAACCCTACCCATCCCTGCCTTAATGTTCATATTGCACTTTGCTGTTTGTGTTTTAATTTGCCCTGAAAGTCTCTGTACATCTTTGACTTTCTGGGGTCGTGTGTGTGTGTGTGTGTGTGTGTGTGTGTGTGTGTGTGTTATTCGCATTAGCCAACGGCCATGGCAACATAAAACAAGCAATATATACAAATAAAAAGACAGCAGTGGGTAAAAAGGGCAATCAAATGACCAAGATTATCGTTCAGATAGTGTCCCTTAATCTCATTGCACCCTCGATAAGCCTAGCAACCTTTGCATCTGAGGATGGGCAAGTCTGTCTGTTTTGGTTTCCCAGAGTTTCTCATTTCTTCGGTCTTAAATTAAGTTCTCCACATTACAGCATCAGTTTGAGGATTTATTTACTTATTTAAGTGCAATTCTTCCCCCCAAATATACACATGCTTTTATGCAATTTTGTCTAATAAACACATATTTTTTGCAAAGCAATTTCCCTAATATAATGCATTTTTCATACTTTCCCCAATGATATATATGTTTTCATGCACACTTGTCTCTAGTATACACATTTTTGTACACATTACACACTGGAAAATTTTGAAGGTCAGCTCTATTCCAGTTTGCGTATTATTTCGGAAAGCGTGGCTTTGTTAGGTTTTCCTTTAAATGTGAACTAAATCTCATTTCTCTTCCCATCCACCTCCCATCCCTAATTACACATAGATAATGCGCATGCTGAATTAAAGTGTTCAGAATGTACTTAACATCATTTAATATGCACAATTAATATATTTAAATATATATAATTAAATACACAAGAGACGTAATATATTAAATTATTAAACAAATCCAATACACAGATTGCATGTGCTTTTGCTAACAATGCACGACACACAATTTTTTAAAAAAAGGCTTTAAGATGTTTTTTCTTGAATGTTGCCGAGGGCCGCCCAAAAAGGGCTTGTGGGCCACATGCAGCCCTTGGGCTGTGGGTTGCACCACCCTTACACTCCTTTAATGTCTTTTTCCATCACTGCTGCAATCCCTTGTTGACACCAGAAAGCAGCTGACCAGGTTCTCCCTTCCCCTCACAGCATATTCTTCTTTGTTGGCAGGACTGCGTGCACTAATTTGTTTAGTCTTTCTTGTGTACATTCACACCCCCACTTGCCCCATGAAATCTTGCGGAAGGGCCCTAGCTCAGTGGATGGAGCACCTTTGCTTTGCATGCATAGGGACCCAGGTTCAAATCCTGACACCTCCAGGTAGGGATGAGAAAAGACTCCTTCCTCAGACCCTTCGAGAGTTGCTGCCAGTCTTATTTTTCTTTTATGTGCCATAAAAACACAGAGATTACAGGTGTAGAAACTGGGAAAAGTGAATTCAAGTTAAAAGCGTATGCAGATGACCTAGTGATAACAGTGGAAGAACCTAAAACTCCACTCCCTAAAAAATTCAGAATTTTGGGAAAGTGGCAGGATTTAAGCTAAATAGGAATAAAACTAAATTATTAGTTAAAAACAATCCTGAGCTGGATAATTCAATGGCCTGTCTCTGTATAAAGCAGCTTTGTTGGGAGTGAAAAGGCTGTTAAAGAACTCCTGGGCAAGGCAACGCCTTTTCCATCTCTTGCAGCAACTAAAATCCTGCACAATACGGCTTGCCGTCCTGGGCAGCTTGCTTGGTCCAGCTGATTATTATGATTTCCCTTCCACTGTGTGTTTATTGGCTGCTGACTATGCATTGTGTAGCTGAAGGGACACCCGGCGTAATCTGAACCATAATTCTCGGCACACTTTTCCCACTCCACCTGCGCCTTCCTGGACCCCGTTACCCCCCGACTCCGCCCGAGGACCCCCGCAATTATAATCAGCTCACAAAGTAAATTGTTCATCTGTGGCTTGCCTCCCCGGTTGCCATGGCTACCCTTATCAAGCACACGGCACGTCTCCATGGCAACGCCAGGGAAGCACTGGCTGTTGCCCGAGCAACGGATATAATTGTAGTGCTTGTAGGATGGGGAGGGAGGATAAAGCGTGGGGGGGAGAGGGGGGGGAGAGAGGGCAGGCGACAAAGCATGAAATTGCTCGGTAGGTTCAGCAGAAGGAACAATGAAACAGCAAAAGAGCCACGTCCCCTTGGTGTGTGTACAACAAAAGAAGTGACATCCCCTCGATGTGCCTGTGTTATGTGCCTACAAACACAACAAGCAGCATTCTTCTTGTGTGACAAAATTGGAAGCCTTCTGTTCAGTGGGCAAGCGACCTGCTGGGAGAGCGGTTTCGGTTCTAATAAAATAAGGTTCTTTTCAGAATTGTGATGTCAGTTGTTCAAAGTTCTGTGGGGCTCCTGCCCTGGTTTCTGGTACATTCTGTAGGGCCAGGATTTCTCTGGGTTTCACTGGGATTTTGCTGGGTTTCAGGCATCCTTATGAATGAAGGAAGGACAACAAACTGCAGGGATGGGTAGATCTGTCCATTTTGGTTTTTCATTTTTCCACATTTCCCCATCCGTTTGCAATTTTCTTTTCAGTCCTCATGAAAATTCACCAGGATTGCAATGCACATTTCTCTTAATGTGAATATTAGGCAAAAATGCGTGTCTAGTATTCACATTTCCCAAAAACAACTTCCCCTGATACGATGCAATTTTGTATGCTATTTCCAGTGATGCATGCATCCTTACACACATTTTATCCCAGTATATGCATTTTTGTACACATTTCTTGGCACTGCAAAATTCAGTGAAGTGTGAATTTTTGAAAGAGGGGGGTGTTTAGGTTTGCATATTGTTTTGGAAAGTGTGGTTGCGGAAGAGTCACCTTTAAATATGAACCAAATCAAATTTCTTCCTCATCCCTACCTAGGAGCAGGCTTGCTGGGGGGGGGGGGTGGTAACACCCAAGCAGTGGGCTGCAATGTATTTGAAAGGGAATAGTGTAAAATGTCCCATGTGTCTTTGATATGTGGCTCTGTGCAATCCTCAACCTATCTGATCAGAAGTAAGCACCATTGAGTTCATTGGGGCTTACTCACAGGCAAAGTAGGTGTAGGATTGCAGCCTGTGAGTCTGCCAGTGTAATAATAATAATAATAATAATAATAATAATAATAATAATAATAATAATAATTTATTATTTATACCCCACCCATCTGGCTGAGTTTCCCCAGCCACTCTGGGCGGCTCCCAATCAGTGTTAAAAACAGTACAGCGTTACATATTAAAAACTTCCCTGAACAGGGCTGCCTTAAGATGTCTTCTGAATGTCAGGTAATTATTTATCTCTTTGACATCTGATGGGAGGGCGTTCCACAGGGCGGGCGCCACTACCGAGAAGGCCCTCTGTCTGGTTCCCTGTAGCCTCACTTCTCGCAATGAGGGAACCGCCAGAAGGCCCTCAGTGCTGGATCTCAGTGTCCGGGCTGAACGATGGGGGTGGAGACTTTGTGTGTGAACAGCAAAGTAAATGATCATATCAGGGAGCTAGAATGAGCCAGTATGGTTGGACTAGGACCTGGGAGGGTTCAAATCCCCACTTGAAGCTCACCAGACGACCTTTGGCCACTCATGATCTCGTGGCCTGACCTACCTTACAGTGTTGTTGTGAGAGCAAAATGTAGAGTGGGAGAACCATGAGTCCTTTGGAGGGGAAGTGGGATATACAGGAGGTGGTGATTGTGATAGAAATCAGGTTCACAGCAGGGACTGGCTTTGATTAAGACAAAGAGATGCATATAGGGATATCAACCAAGACAGGATCTTCACCAAGGCTCTGGAATTTGCTTCTTAGGGAGCCGACGCCTGCTCTGCTTTTCAACAACTGGTAAAGCTGCTGTTTTTCCATGCTGCTTTTTGTGGTAAAGGATGTTGGCATGCTTATCCTCTGATTTTGTGTATTTATTTCCCACCGTTGTGTTTTACCGATCTTAGAAGAATTGTTTTACTTTTGTGCTTCTTTCTTTATTGTACTATAATTTATTGTTCAATACTTCGTGGGCCCTGGGATTGGGGTGGGGGGAGTGGGAATATAGAAACGCATAACCAATCAGCTTCGACAAACAATGGCCAAGGAACCCAGTAGAGGTGGCCTTTGTCTTTTGTGTCTTCAAGGCAATAGGGATTCAGGGTCGAAAGAGTTCTCCCTGTTGGAACATGCAGGGAGTTTACTATCTAGCTGGTCAGTTCTGGGCACCTTATTTTTATACCGAGAATGTTTCAGGGTTGTTGTTGTTTTTTGGGGTGGGGGGTCTTGCTTCTGTTGCACTGTAGTGCAAGAGTGAACCTCCAGATTGTTGTGGTGCTGTAACACTGGAGAAGTAACAAAACAGAATGATTCATGGTTGGTCAGTAAAAGATTTACCACTATTGTGCTATTATTGCACCAATGAGATATTGCTGGATGCACTCCGATGTTGTGGTGGCAGCAGCTGGGACAAGCCAAGCCTCCTCAGCACTGCTGGCTGATAGCATGGAGCAAAGGAGCAATAGCTTAGTGACCTACCTGAGCCCAGCACCCTGTGAGCTTCAAGTACAGCGGAGAATGAACCTGGGAATTGGTCAGGAGCGGGTAAAAAGGTAAAGCTAAAGGAACCCTGTATGGTTAAGTCCAGTCGAAGGCAACTATGGGGTTGTGGCACTCATCTCGTTGCTGAGGAAGCCGGCAACAGACAGGGCATGACTAAACCGCTTCTGGAGCAACGGGACAACATGATGGGTACCAGAGCGCGTGGGAATGGGTATCTTTCTAAAGCCCGTGCAGAAGGCACCCTAGCAACTGTCCGTCTCCCAAATCTGCTCCTCAGTCTGCCCATATAAACATTGGGAGATTTTCTGCGTGGGAGGATGGCACACTATTTTTTTTATTTTTTATTACTACTTTCTCTTTTTTGCTTCTGAAATTTTGTGTCCTTAAGAATTTTGTGCCCAGGGCAACTGCCCCTGTGGCCCTTTCCACGCTACGCCCCTGGGTGGTGGTGAATCTGGAAAGGCTATTCCGAGGGCAACACTGAGACTAAGGAGACGGAAGCAGTGTGATCCACTGAATTGGAGAAGGCAGGCCAGTGAAGGCTGGCTGATGGTAGACTGATGTTGATGGAGCAGGGCCTCATTCACTCCAGAGGACCAGCCTCCACTGGATTCTAGCACAAACCCATCTGGAGTAAAAGGCTATGGATACGTCTGAAGCCCCTTTATTGCTGCTTTTCCTCACGAGCGCAGTAGATTGGCCTGCCGTCAGTCAGGAGCTGCTTGGGCACATTTGGGAAGCTATCGGGGAACTGCCCATGTTGGCCCCCTCTTTGCCTTCCCATTGCTGGGGCACAGTGAGAGGGAAGATTGATAGTGTTAGCCTTGGAGAGTATGTCGCACAGTGTTAGCTCATTTGAGAGCAATTTATCTCATTTCCTGCAGGGCTATACAGATCTGCAGAGGCCCACATGGCAGGCAGGTTAGAAGAGCATACATTGAGGATGCGCAAGCGCCATTAATGCTCTCCAGCCACAGCAGGCCATTAGGAGACTGGCACAGTGCCCTGAGCCACTAGGACAGTCCCAGGCACAGGAAGGACCCATTGGACAGAGCTTTATCTCGGGGTGCTAGCACTACCAATCGGCTACCATTCTCCTTTGTTATCCTCTGTTTATCCCAATGTAATTTAACGTGCTCCAGGTGAACAAGTCCGACTTGTTGCATCAGTATATTCATGATTTCCTGAGACTAAGAGCTCCAAGACTTTGTGTGCTGCCTCTTCTGGAAAGGGAAGGTGTAGGGATTGCAGTTTTGTGTTGAGTAGCAAAGAACACTTTACTTTGGTCCCTCATATACAGCTCTATTATCATTAGCGCCAACTAGCGAGACTAACTGTAACTGCACTTACTTTACTACTACTACTATTAAAAATTGTATACCGCCCTATACCTGCATGTCTCAGGGCATTTCACAGGATAAAATCACAATAGAAACAGACCCCGTATATTACATGGGTATGTTCGCAACACCAGCTGATTTCCAAAGGATAACAGGGGCACTGAATCTGCATGGAGTCACTGAGAAGTATTCTGTTTCCAGGTCTGGATGCAGAAAAGTCCATTTCTCGTTACAGTGGCGCTAAGCTTTGCATCCGAGGAAATGGCCTCCGTGTCATGATGTAGCACAGGGTGTTTTGCTCAGAGGGATGTTATGCAGGCTGCTTGGTGTGCACCCCCCTGGCACTTTTAAGTTGGGGTGGGGAACCTATGGTCTTGCAGATGTTGCTGGATTGCTGTTGTTGGAGTCCAATTACATCTGGAATGCCTTATGAGGAACGGTTAAGGGAGCTGGGCATGTTTAGCCTGGAGAAGAGGAGGTTAAGGGGTGATATGATAGCCGTGTTCAAATATATAAAAGGATGTCACACAGAGGAGGGAGAAAGGTTGTTTTCTGCTGCTCCAGAGAAGCGGACATGGAGCAATGGATCCAAACTACAAGAAAGAAGATTCCACCTAAGCATTAGGAAGAACTTCCTGACAGTAAGAGCTGTTCGACAGTGGAATTTGCTGCCAAGGAGTGTGGTGGAGTCAGTCTCCTTCTTTGGAGGTCTTTAAGCAGAGGCTTGACAACCATATGTCAGGAGTGCTCTGATGGTGTTTCCTGCTTGGCAGGGGGTTGGACTCGATGGCCCTTGTGGTCTCTTCCAACTCTATGATTCTATGATTCAGTTTCCCCTCCACCGAGGTAAGAAAGGAGAGGAAGAAAAACAACAACACAGCGCTCATATCTGAGAAGTGAGACATGCACACCTCTGAAAAGTATTAGATCTCTCCCCCCCCCAAAAAAATGAAATGAATTGTAGAGTTGGAAGCAACCACAGGCAACCTTGCTGTTTGCTGTGATGAAATTGCATAACTTATGTAATTAATTAGGTAAATTACAAAAGTTACATGGCCGTTCCACTATTCTGCCCCATGGGTTTCAAAGCAAAGGAAACACAGTGCATTTGGGGAGAGGGGATGTAATCATCTATATATCATTTGCGAACTGAAAGCAACAGCAGCAGCAAATACCAATCGTATCTGCTGGATTGATTTCTGTGCCAGACATGGGACAAATAAGCAAACAACAGCAATTTCCACTCCCATTTATGTTTTCAACAGAATTCTTTGGCCTCCCTACTCTAGGGGCATGCTCACCACCACAAAATTCTGGGCTGAATTCTCCAGTCCAGTAGTCCTATTTTGCATCTGGCTCTGCTTGGTGGACTTTGGGGTTCTAGATAACAACGGCAACCACCACCACAAACCCGTGAGCATGACATCTGTCTTAGGAGGCCAGAGATGGGTCTGTTTTGCAGAGTTGTGCCTCGGATCTGTACTTAATCTTGTTAATCAATATGTTATGTTACCGATACCGGTTAGGATCCTAAATTCAGCATAGAATCATAGAGTTGGAAGAGACCACAAGGGCCATCGAGTCCAACCCCCTGCCAAGCAGCATCCAGGGTCCAATACACGAGCACCACCCAGGCTCCATACCCCAAGAGGCACAAGCAAAAATAGGCAGGCAAAGAAAAATGGCAGGCTTTGCCCATCAGAGTGAGAGGGAGGAAATAAGCAAACTGGACCACTGGAACACAAGAGAGAAACAAATCATTAAAAGTGCCTAACTTTATTTTTTTAAATGTCATTTTCCTTAGAGTCACCCAGTGTCTCAGGCTTCTATTGGAAGGTCCTCTGTTTGAAGGACTGTCCTGTCCAAGTATGGTTTCAAGCACCCTTCCCTGAGTGGTGGGACTTTGGATGGTGTTGGGTTGACTCCCATCAGCCCCAGCTATCATAGCTGACTGAGAAGGATGATGGGAGTTGTGGTTCAGCCTCATCTAGAGGGCACCAGACTGGGGAAAGTTGGCTTAAAGAGAAGGAATACTCTGAGAGGAGAGAAGGCACACAGGTCACCTGGGCACAGTCTTCTGCGTTATGGCGAGAAGTATTGTATTTCTACTTACACGACAGTTACTTTCTAAATTTGCATTTACAGTGGTGCCCCGCAAGACGAAATTAATTCGTTCCGCAAGTTTTGTCGTCTAGCGAATTTTTCGTCTTGCGAATCACGAAATCCCATAGGAATGCATTGAAAATCAATTAATGCATTCCTATGGTCAAAAAAAGTCCAAACAAAGCCAAATTTGGTACAACAACAGTTTATTAACTGCTCTTTAAAGTCACACATACTGTAAAGAGCAGTTCAAAAATTGAAGGGAAAATAAATTAACTTTATAAACAAAACATGTCTTTGTTTTTAGACAAAGGAAACAAAGTCGCGAGACGTTTTCGTCTTGCGAAGCAAGCCCATAGGGAAATTCGTCTTGCGAGGCAAATCGAAAACAGAAAAACCTTTCATCTAGCGAGTTTTTTGTCTTGCGAGGCATTCGTCTTGCGAGGTACCACTGTATATACATAAATTAACCCATGCAAATTTCATTCAAATCTGCATCTTTTTAAATCTTTTTTTAATCCTTCTCATACTTTAGCAATGTATTCCCCCCTTGGGAGGTGGAGTATGGCATTAGCGGCAGTCTGCAACCACTGGGAGAAAACACTTAGGAACAAACTTGTAAATAGTAAACTAAAATAGAGTACCCAAAACAACCTTTTTTAAAAAAAAAAAATTACACAGCTTCTTCGTACAGTATATCTTCATCCTGTAGAGTGTTTGCATTATCTATGTTAAATCTTTTAAAAGACAGAATGGTGTTGGGAAAAGAGAACAGTGTGAGTCTCTTGTTGTGGCCATAAGTGCAGTCACATAGAAGCTAACTCTAACTGGACCAATTGCTTTTCTCCATATATAGCAGTGGTGGGATATATCCTGATTTGCAGACCTGAATTCTCCCCGTGCTTTAGTGTGCTGTCTTGTGTTGCTAAAGGGCTGCCGGGCTGCCTCATCCTCCTGGGGACTATATCTTGCTGCCAATGTAATCTTTGTCAACAGGATTTGGAAAATATCCTCTGGGAACACAAGAGCTGGAGAAACAAACACAGAGAGAAATAATTATTACTGATTAACCATTAGCTACATCTCCACATGGTGCTCCACTTGCATCAGTGTGCCAGGGAGAGGGTGGGGGAGATCCCAGGTAGGGGTTTTGCCCTCCCCTTCCCCAAGCACACACATATAGCTTGAGCCGCAAGAGGGGCTGCCCCCTCTCTTGACATCTTTTGCTGACAGGCAGTGTTGCCTGGTCTCCATTGAGGCTGATGGAGTGGGAAGCAGGGAGCCCAAAAAGTAAGTTGCACCAGAAACAATTACAGGCACAGCCAACTAGTTCTAAGGGTGCTCCACTCCTCTGTCCAGCTGGGGTTGGCTGAGTGCACATTGGGGGTAATGACGCAGCTCTCAACTCACCCTAACAGACAGGCCTGCACTGTGACAGGGGAAAGAAAATCTCACTGGGCCTAACTTTCTGTGGGGCACCAACTCAGGGCAGTTATAGAACAGGAAGGGGTTGAGACCATGAGGGTGGTGGAGGGTGGTCCATTGGGGTGAGTTACAGATTGGACAAACAGGCCAAACCTTACGCCAAAGAATAAACGGACATAAATCTGACATCAAGAATCACAAAACAGAGAAACCAGTAGGAGAACACTTCAATCTCCCAGGACATTCTATACAAGATCTCAAAGTAGCTGTTTTACTACAAAGGAATTTCAGAAATAGACTGGAAAGAGAAGCTGCTGAATTGCAACTCATTACCAAACTTAAAACCATGGAGAGACCTGGTATGAACAAAGACATTGGATTCTTATCTCATTATACATGACTAAGCCATTTTTCACCTTCTCACCCCTTGCCTTTTCCTGTAAGACCTATTGCAGTCGTTAAGAGCCGTCAACAGGCTCATCTCAGCTATCTGCCAATCTCCCATTCCCACCACCCTTCTGAGTAATACCCCTCCCCACCTTCTCACTATATAGAAGGATCTGGCAACTTCTGTTTCAGTGTATCTGAAGAAGTGTGCATGCACACGAAAGCTCATACCAAGAACTAACTTAGTTGGTCTTTAAGGTGCTACTGGAAGGAATTTTTTTATTTTGACCATTGGGGTGAATGAGACATCTCCTCACCAACCTCAGCCTGCCCTCAGCCAGCCTTTGCTTGCCTGACTTGCAACCAGTCCAAGGGTTGGCCACGACTTCCATCTTCCTCCCCCTGAGTCTCAGTGTTGCTCCTTGCAGAACTCAGCAGGGAGGAGAATTGAGGGGGGCAAAACTATATCCAGTTGGCTCTGCCTGTCGTTGGTTCTGGCGCCACCAGTGGGCATTGCTTTCTTCGCTCAGTTGTGTGGCGTCCTTTGCTGGCACCCGGGGCATGCATGTGTACATAGGCACCATGCACCAGGCAGGACCAGGGGCTGGGCACACAGAGGGTTCATGGGCCAGCTGGCCCACCCACGCAAGGGAGAGCCCAGCCATCCAACATGGCCCTTGGCAAGCCCTTGAGGCAGCCATTCAGCAAGGGGGCCAGGGGCACAGCGGCAAGACAAGGCCAAGCTCTGGGGCCCAGAGACTCCAGTGGCAGGCAGGACGGGGATCCCTGTGTGTGGGCGCCTGGCTTGTGCTCCCTCTAAATGCACCCAGGGCCACGGCCCTCTGACCTTCCCTATGCTACTCCCCTGGGCACCACCTACTGCCATTGCATGAGAGATACTACCAACCTCCCTTTCAAGAAAATAGCATGCTACTGGTACATGATGGGGAAGAGCACACTCTGAACCAGTGGGTTTTTTTGTACTGGCCAGTAGGCCTTACTGATCACCAGAACTAGGGGGCTAAGCTGGGCTTGGTAAGCCAGAGCCTTTTCTAGCTTGAGATGCCAAAATGTGGTACCTCGGGTTACAGACGCTTCAGGTTACAGACACTTCAGGTTACAGACTCTGCTAATCCAGAAATAGTACCTCAGGTTAAGAACTTTGCTTCAGGATGAGAACAGAAATTGCACAGTGGCGGAGGGCTGGCAGCAGGAGGCCCAATTAGCTAAAGTGGTACCTCAGATTAAGAACAGTTTCAGGTTAAGAACGGACCTCTAGAATGAATTAAGTTCTTAACCCGAGGTACCGCTGTATGTGTTTGGTTTAGGCTTTTTTATTTTATTTTTCAGAAGGAATGAAAGAAATGGAAATTGAGGTGGGAAATTAAATTACTCTTGTGTTTACTTGACTCTTGGTACAAAACATGGCAATATCCTTTGGGCTCAGCAGGCTGCCCTGATGATGTTGCGCAGATATATAAAAAAAAGTTTGTAGCAAAGCAGTTGGGGGACATTTAATATTATTCTGGTCTCACGGTGAGAAAAACTAGGAATCGGTTTTCAATGTGGCCTCACCTCTGAAAATCTTGTCCCACCCCCCACCTTTAACAGATCTTGGGGTGGGGTGGGGGGCAAGTGTGTGTGTTTTTGTTGGTTGTTTTCACACCCCAGATTCTTATGGCGATTCCAGGTCAGTGTTTTGCATGCCCTGACCCCTACATAATGGGTCTTGATGAGTTCATATCTTTCTCGACTGCTTCCCAGGAAATACTCATCCATTACGCTGCCTGGGTGTGTAAAAGTGTCCTTTTCCTCCCTGACACGGGGAGAGGGCTTGACATATAATCTTGCCACACACAAACACACGAGTGCCGGTCGGTGGCCGGAGGGAGGGGTGATGCAGGGACACACACGCCCCAGTGTGAGTGGGGCCACCTTAGCACTCTGAATGCTCCCTGGCCGAGGAGCAGTGATGGCACGAGACAGCCTGGAGCCCGCCCTCGTAAAAACTCGCCTCAGTGTCAGTTTGACTAATTTGCTCGTCTTATCGCTGGCAGGATCCGACGTGCCCATCGCAGGCACAGGGCCATAAAACTAATGTAGTGAGGAGGCAGGCCGCGAAATGATAGATACGGCCCGTCGCTTGGAACAAGCATTAGCTTTATGAACCAGGGGTAATTGAAAGGAAATATTTGTCATTGGTCTCCGGTGGACGAGAAGTTTGCAGCAAACTTTGCGGCGAATGCCTCTGTTGGTCGGTTTGCCCGCCATCCCGGTGCGCAGGGGCACAGGGTGTTAAGAGGCAGTAGTTACTGGGGAGTGGGGCAAGTTGGTCTCCACTTGCTATCCTGGGCTTCGCTCCTTCTTTGTTCCTTCAGGAACAATTAACCCCCTAATGGCAAGCTCAGGTGAGGTGTGCCAACAGAACTGCAGCCAGAACGGGGCCACTGAGAAACAAGGGGGGGGGGTATCAGCATAGCCTGGGAAACTCTGAAGTTTGCTAAACTACAAAAAAAAACCTGCAAAGTGGCGTGGGAAGAAAGTCCCAGAACAGCCGAATTAAGACTGAGCATGCTCAGTGAAATGTTGTGCATCTGTTGTGGCGGGTGGGGGGCAGAAAACTGGGGTAGTGGCACAATAGGGGACTCTGGAAGAGGGTGTGGCTTGCTGACTGGCAGAAACAATGAACTGGGTAACTCCACGCTGCAACGTTTTGTTGCCAGCCTCACTTGTATAGCAGTTTTGGCAGAGGTCATGCATGTGTCTTGTTTAGAACAAGCCGTAAAGGTAAAGGGACTCCTGACCATTAGGTCCAGTCGTGGCCGACTCTGGGGTTGCAGCGCTCATCTCGCTTTATTGGCCGAGGGATCCGACGTACAGCTTCCAGGTTATGTGGCCAGCATGACTAAGCTGCTTCTGGCGAACCAGAGCAGCTCATGGAAATGCCGTTTTCCTTCCCACCGGAGCAGTACCTATTTATCTACTTGCACTTTAATGTGCTTTTGAACTGCCAGGTTGGCAGGAGCTGGGACCGAGCAACGGGAGCTCACCCTGTCGCGGGGATTCGAACCGCCGACCTTCTGATAAGCAAGTCCTACGCTCCGTGGTTTAAACCACAGCGCCACCCGCGTCCCTGAGAATGAGCCCTACATAGCCCTAAATAAGGGGTGGGGTGCCTCTACCCACAAGCCAATCTTTGCCTGCCAGACAGTCCAGTTTGACCCACAAGTCCAGTTTCCTGAAGAAACAGGCCCACCTGCCCATCAACAGATGTCAGCAGGATTTCCTCTCTAGTCACCAGTGTGAGGATTAAAGCCTGTTCGCTTCTCCTTTAAACAAGAGGGGGTGGCAAGGGAGTGGGGGGCTACCTTATCCCCGCCACTCACTGCTATCGCCCACCCATTTAGAGGAGAAGCAGAACAAAGGTGCCCTTTGAAGATGCCTCGCCCCTTTAAGGGAGCAGTGTATGGTGGCAGTGTGTGGGGAGGACTCTTCAACCTCCACTGCTGCCCATTCACTCAAAGGAGCAGGGAGCCTGTTTCTAAGGGTGCTTTTGCAAAGCGCTTTAGGTCCATCTCTGCACTCTTATCTGAGTCTCCATAGGCTCAGACAGAAGTGCAGGCACTGGCCGAAAGCTGCAAAGCACTGTTTGAAGCAGCCTAAACACCACAAGGAGGGGAGCTGCTTCAAAGAGTGCTTTGCAGCTTTAAGACAGTTTCCTTGCTCCCAGCAAGAGTGTAGATTCTGTCTTAAGACACTTTGCAAAAGTGCTATTTGAAGCAGCCTCCCCACCACTTATTTAAGCAGCTGGGAAGCAGTTTGGGGTCTGATACAGGCACGATTGAGCTGTCTTAAACCCTTTGGAAGTTTCCCTGTGCGCCCCTTTAAATGTCCAACATCTGAGCTATAGGGGGGAGTGTGGGGAAATCTCCCCACCTATCAGTCATTTGATATCATAATGACAACATATGATTGCCCCCACTCACCTGTCAAATTTGGTCCTTAGGGCATAGCTGTCTACATTTCCCTTTTTAAAAGAAAAATTCCCTTATTCCGAATAGGATTCCTCGCAAGAAAAGGGAAAAGTTGACAGCTATGCCTCAGGGCCGAACCTGAGAGTGCTGTGGCCAGTGGAGCCAAAAAGGTGACCTCCCTAAATTAATACCTGTTTATTTCATTAAGGATCATTAGCTCAACCCAACATGTGTTTTTGTGTGTGTGTGTGTGTGTGTGTGTGTGTGTGTGCATAGACCCTCAGGGCAGGGTCTAACAGTATTCAACAGTTTCTTTAAAAAAAAATCACATGAGAAAAGAACACTGCCAACAGCAGAAAATATATTCTGTTAAATATATTGCTATCAAGAAAGCAAGAAGTAGAGATGTTAATTTAGCACTGCCACTGCCTGCCCAAATCCCAGCCAGAAAAGCTATGTTAAGGCTGCAATCCTAAACAAGCTGGGAAAGGAACGCAGCGAGACTTCCAAGTTGCCCTGCCTTGATTCATTCTGTAAATGCTGGAGACGATAGCCAGATTTCACCTTTTCTTTCTTGGTCTTTTATTTTTATCCTTTTTTTAAAGACCTCAAGACCCACAAGTTTCCCAAGCATAGGGTGGGTGGCACTGTAAACAAACCTCGCACATTCAGAAACCTCGTCCCCACATGTGGGCTCTATACTAGACGGTTCCATAGTGCAGTGTTTCCCAACCTTGGGCCTCCAGCTGTTTTTGGACTACAACTCCCATCATCCCTAGCTAGCAAGACCAGTGGTCAGGGATGATGGGAATTGTAGTTCAAAAACAGCTGGAGGCCCAAGGTTGGGAAACACTGCCGTAGTGCAAGGGTCACTCGGATCGCATCCTAACCATAACATTTAAAGCTTTTCATACCACTTTAAGAGTCATGGCTTCGCCCCCCCCCCACACACAAAGGATCCTGGGAAGTGTAGTTCATTAAGAGTCTCCTAACAACTTTCAGCATCCTCAGCAACCTACAGTTCCCAGGATTCTTTGGGAGGAAGCCGTGGCCCTTGAAGTAGTATGAAAGTGCTTTAAACGTACGTCGCGGGTGTGATCTGTGTTACCCATTATTGATCACTGTGGGCATGTTGAATTTTGCAACTTTCACATCCCAAAAATGAGGGGTTCCAAAATGTTGCAACATGACTTGGAAATCCAAAAGATATTTGGGTTCAATTAATATAATTTAGTTATGCCTAGTAAGTAAAACATGTGTCGAATTGCATAGAAATCGTTAAGAATGATCACGAAGTAATTGCAATTATTATTATTATTATTATTATTATTATTATTATTATTATTATTATTTAGCATCACCTGATGTTTTCAGAAGGTATTTCTTCATCAGACTTAGACTTACCAAGTTAAATGTTGTCCAGTCACAAAATAATAGCAGTTTTGTATTCCTCACACCCTAAACCATATTTTTAAGACCACCCTCATAGAAGAAATTTGCAAAAATTAAGTTTCACCCCTAAAATTAGAAGGCCTAACTCTGTGTACAGATGAGGATTTCTTGCATCTAACGTATGTGTGGACCTGGAATCTGAGGAAGAACCAAACCAGGCTGTGCCAGGCACTATGCCATTTATGGCTCATGGTTGCATTGCATAAACAAGCAAACAGAATAATTGGTTTAGCTATAGGGACCTCTTAAGGAAGGAGAACAAACATCCTTTTACTGCCAATAGTTCCTGGTTTCTAGATGCTGTGGCCGTCTTATCACAAATTTACCTTTGCACGCTCACTTGGAAATCCAAAGGCAAACAGAAGCTATACACGTGGTTGAGTTCCTGGTCCCCTGGAAGATTCAAATGGAATCTGAATCTTCAGAATGGCCGTTCCAGATGACTTGCAGCTTTTCCCTGCAGAGGTTCCCCTGCAGAAAGCTCTGCAAGTTGGGGATGTATGCAGTTGCGATATTTGTGTGTCCCCCCACCTGTCCAGCGAGGCAGTCGGGGTGGGGGTGTGGAGATGAATGATTGGCTACATCAGCATCCTTTCATCTGTCATCCTGATGAGGCAAAGGAGCTTTAATCGACTTTAATAGCCATCAAATGGCATCAACAACTTCTCCTAATACGCAAATCAATTAGCAAGATTGATTGGCAGGAGCAAAGTGGTCAGGTGGGTCTGGGAGGCAAGGAAGGAGGGCTGCAGCCGTTTTGGAAAATCCAGAGCGATGGAGAAGACTTTGGAAACAATACTGTTGGTGTGCTGTGGTGCCCTGGGGACTTGTGCAGGCGTTCCTGTTACTCCTCGTTTGCCGATGTAACTGCTGCATTCCTCTTTTTTCCGTTCGTTGCAATCCTGTCTCCTTAGTCTGCGGCTTAGAATGGACAAGTGGGAGCCTGCAACAAAACGTTGCAGTGGTGTCAGGCTGTTCGGCATTCCAGCTAGGCACCCATGCCCTTTCCCCGAATACACCGCTCCATTTTCCCCACTCCACGTAACTCTGTAGTTCCCATCTATGGCTGCTGTGATAATGATATCTGGGTACATGCAAAGATAGGCTCCGGCGGATGGAGCAGATGAGACTATCCGACGGTCAAGAAGGCAGATACCGCAAGTGCCGTAGAGAAAAATGAGGGGTGGGTGGGGTTCATCAACCTGAGAAGGTAACCCATGTAGGAGAAGGAAAACTCTGATCCTCCATTGTGGGATATCTTCAGGAGAAGAAAAGACGAAAGAGTAAACCCGACACATACCGTATTTTTCGCTCTATAAGACGCACTCGACCATAAGATGCACCTAGTTTTAGAGGAGGAGAACAAGGAAAAAAATGTTCTCTCCCTCTCTGCACAGCGCCTCTCCAGCAAAGCAGGAGGAGAAACAGAAGGGGCTCCATTTCTCCTCCCACTTCGCTGAAGGGGCGCTGCGAGAGAGGGAAAGCTGTGCAGCGGCTCTCCAGCGAAGCAAAGCCAGGAGAGCAAGAGGAATCGATCCCTCTTGCTCTCCTGGCTTCAGCGAAAGCTGCGCAGCCTGCATTCGCTCCATAAGACACACACACATTTCCCCTTACTTTTTAGGAGGGGAAAAGTGCGTCTTACAGAGTGAAAACTACGGTACCTGGAGTGGAGTTCCTAAGACTGTTTGATGGCCTCCTTCTGGCAACATCTGCCACCAAACTGTTTGCTCTGCTTTCCTTTGGACCACATCAGCAAGGCCGAGGGGGGTGGGTCTTGTTGTCTGAACAGTCCAGCACCTCCATACACACTACCTAGGCTCTGCTTTGCCCTTTCCCCTCTCAGTCAGCGGCAGAGATGTGAGGTGTTCGGAAGCCGAGAGATCAGTGCAGCCCCACTGACCACCATCTCCCCATTAAAATGAGTGCCCCGGGGAGGTCACTTCCTTGCTGCTAACACAGCAGTTAGACTTCAGTCCCAGAGGCACACTCCATTGTCTCACGAGAAACCTCTTGAGGAGGAGGCACACAAAGAATGGCCTCAGATGGTGATCGCAGGGTCCAGGCTGGCTCATCTGGGGGGAGATGGTCCTTGAGGTATTGCCATCCTGAGCAGTGTAAGGCTTTATAAGTGAAAACCAGCACTTTGAATTGGGACCAGAAACTAATGGACAGCCAGCGCAGTCACACCAGGATCAGTGTAGTACGGTGGTACCTCGGGTTAAGTACTTAATTCGTTCCGGAGGTCCGTTCTTAACCTGGAACTGTTCTTAACCTGAAGCACCACTTAAGCTAATGGGGCCTCCTGCTGCTGCCACACTGCCGGAGCCCGATTTCTGTTCTTATCCTGAAGCAAAGTTCTTAACCTGATGCACTATTTCTGGGTTAGCGGAGTGCGTAACCTGAAGCGTATGTAACCCAAGGTACCACTGTATCATCAAACCATCTTGCCCCAGTAAACAACCTGGTTGCCAAATTTTGCACCAGCTGAAGTTTCCAAATGGTCTTTAGAGGCAGCGCTGTGTATAATGCATTGCAGTAATCTAACCTAGAGACTACGAGAGCATAGTCAACAGTTGTTAGGCTACCCTTGCCCAGACAGGGGTGCAGCTGGGCTACTAGCCCAAGCTGATAGAAGACACTCTGTGCCACTGAGACCACCTGAGCCTCAAGAGACAAGCTGTGTGCCTTCTCCTTTGCAGGGACTGTAACCCCACCGAGAGCAGGCAACCTCCCATCCCTTTCATTTTGAGCATCCTCTGATTTCTTCCGCCGAATCACTAGGCTTCTGACTAACCAGCTTAAGCTGATCTGAGGAGTACTGGATGGCTAGACTCTAACCAAGGGTGCCTGTGTTTTGTTTGACAGATGAACCGCCCAATCCAAGTGAAGCCAGCAGACAGCGAGGGCCGAGGAGGTAGGTTGCTCTTCATTTTCAACCCATTCATCCATGCTTGACTAACTAACCCTGAGGATCTATTTAGTGTCTCGTCTGGGAGCACAGTTGCACCACCACCCGGTAACAGCCGATCAGACACTTCTAGCACTGCAGCTGCACTGTGCCAAAATCCCCTCTGCTTTACCCTTTCCCCTCTCAGTCAGCGGCAGAGATGTGAGGTGTTCGGAAGCCGAGAGATCAGTGCAGCCCCACCGACCACCATCTCCCCATTAAAAAGAGTGAACAGGATGACGGTCCATTAATTTAAATAAATCTCTCCTGAATAAAACCACCTTTTTGTTCTTTCTGGGTTTTAGTGTTTTGTTTTGTTAATTTAAACTGCATTTTCCGTCTCTGTTTTTCTTTTTGTGCATCCACCTTGGGGGCCCTTATTACAGCTTAGATAATAAAACATTTAATTTAAACAAATAAATACCAACCCAGAACATAGATGCTTTTCTTGCTGAGGCTGATGCTCCAGCCTGCACCCTTTACCTCAGTTGCTCTGGCTAACACACTCTAAAATTTCACCTGCCTCTAATGTGGTTTGCCCCCTTCCCCAAAGTGGCTTTTCCTGTTATTCATCTCTCTCCCAAAAGTGGCTTCTCAAGAAAGGATTCTGAGAGGTTTGCTGATGTAAACATATTGTAGACTTGGGCTTCCTGCTTCCAAGGCTCTTGGCGTGGTGCTTGCAGCTATAGCTCAGCTGGCAGATCGTGAGGCTCTTAATCTCAGGGTTGTGGGTTTGAGTCCCACATTGGGCAAAATATTCCTGCCTTGCAGGGGGTTCGACCTTCCAATGCTACAATTCTACAGTCATACATCGGGTTGAATGTGCTTCGGGATGAGCGTGTTCGAGTTGCGCTCTGCGGCAACCCGGAAGTAACGGAGCGCGTTACTTCCAGGTTTCGCCACTTGCGCATGCGCAGACGCTCAAAATGATTTCACACGCATGCGCAGAAGCACCGAAACGTGACCCGCGCACACGCAGACGCGCAGACACAAGTTACATTTGCTTCTATTTTTTTAAAAAAAAGATATTTATTAAAGTTTCACAAATTATATAATCAAACACAACAATACAAACAAACACAAACAAGAAAAAACAAGTATAATTTCAAATCCTTATTTTCTTAAAGCTTACTTCACCGACCTCCTCATACCTCCCCTTTCTGCATTCCAATTTCAAATATTTAGTTCAGCAAATCCTCACCCTTAATTTTGTCTAATTGTTAACCTTTCTTTTCTTTTAACTTAATCTTTACAGCTGTAATCCACTTACTTTCTAAAGCCACATCATTTTAACACTCATTAATTTTACAATGTTTCTTAAGATAGTTCTTAAATTTCTTCCAATCTTCTTCCGCCGTCTCTTTCCCCTGGTCTCGGATTCTGCCAGTCATTTCTGCCAATCCCATATAGTCTATCACCTTCATCTGCCATTCTTCCAAGGTGGGTAGATCTTGTGTCTTCCAATACTTTGCGATGAGTATTCTTGCTGCTGTTGTAGCATACATTTGCTTCTAGATGCAAACGGGGCTCCGGAACGGATCCTGTTCGCATCTAGAGGTACCACTGTATTATCCTTTGCTCTCTTTTTGTGATAGTACTTCAGCCATGAGGGCTGCATCTAGCATAGCCAATGGGAAGCACAGCATAGCAGGACACTGTCATTGGATGGGGTGGACCTTGAGGGATGGATGGGAACATGTGACTGATAGCTGGATCTGTTTCATGCCTGGCTGCACCTACTAGATAGGCAGACATTTTTGGATGCCACAGATACTTTCTGTGAGGCAGTCTTTCTGTTAAGGAAAATATTGTTGATCATAGCACAGTCCTGCACAATCTACTCCATGCATTTAAAGCACATGACTTCCCCCAAAGAATCATGGGAACTGCCGCCTGTTAAGGGAGCTGAGAATTGTGGGAAGTCATGCACTGTAACTGTGTATCGTATGTGCTTTAAAAGCTTGCTGTGGATCACAGTGGTGCATCAACTTTATACATAAGAAATCGGAATACTGTGCCATGGATAGGGATACAGCCACCTGCATGCATAATGCAGATTTTGCATATTTGCATGCTTTTTTTTCTTATTTTGCATAATGTATTCTGTTTCTGCTAGTCACAGGGAGGGAACGAGGAACAGCACAAGGCACTGAAACTCCACCCCTTCCCCTGAGCAACCGAAAACAGTCAGCTGTCCATTGGGCTTTTTGCATTTAGCAGATTTGCATTCTACCAAGCCTCTCTTCCAATCCATAGGGGCTGGCAGCTAAGCGGCTAGCTTAAAACAATCGAAAGCTGGGAGTCTTGCGACAATGGATTTTGTACGTAATACCATGCTTTGTACCTTTTCTAGTCTCGTGTGGAACTGCGGACTAATGATAATGAGAGCCAGCGTGGCCTAATGGTTAGAATTTTGGACTAGGACCTCACAGGGTTGTTGTGAGAATAAAACAGTGAAAGGGAGAAGAAATGTTTGTGCTTCCTTGAGCTCTTTGGAGAAAAAGTGGGATGCAAATGTTACAATAAATAAATAACCTTCCTTACATAAGCAAATGAAGTCTGCCCCTTGCCAGGTTCTCTGTCCATCTGGCTCTCCTTTGAAGTAGTTATAGGCCATCTAAATAACATTGCTCACAGACATAAAACTATCATAGAATTATAGAGCTGGAAGGGGCCTTGAGGGTCATCTAGTCCAACCCCATGCATTGCAAGAATGTTTTCCCAATGTGGAACTCGAACTCATGACCCTGAGTTTAAGAGCCTCATGCTAGCTCAGTCGGTAGAAGCATGAGACTCTTAATCTCAGGGTCAATGGGTTCAAGTCCCTCATGGGGCAAAAATAAATAAATCCTCCATTGCAGCGGATTCGACTAGAGAACCCTTGTGGTTCTTTCCATTTCTACAATTATATGTGCCTCTGCTAAGACTCATTATTAAAACACAGTGTCATAAAACAACAAATTGCAACATTAAAAAATATATCGCAGTGAGCACTTTTTACAGCTTACCGGGACTGGCAGAGAGGAACCTCATTTAAACAGTATTTTGAAACACCAAGATCAAAGTTTCTTGAAAGGCCTGGGAGAATTTTCTTTTTAAAAGTCTTCACCTGGTAATGCCAGAAGGACATAGCAGAGGAGCCAGGATGGCAACGCTAAGGATGCCCTCCTCCCAGGTATCTGTTCATTTAACTTAGCTTAGCCTCAGGGGTCCTTTTGTTCCCCCTCCCAGCCAGCCACATGTTCTCAGTTTGAGACATTTCGGTGCTGCGAGAGCCCCATCTGCGCCTGGACGTCTCAACCACATCAACCCCCTTTTTTCTCCGGCTGATCTCATTACAGGCTGGGCTGGGGCCAATGCTGGGATCTTAAAGGCCACTGCTCTGATGCTGCCTTGCGGTGGCTCTGCCACTCCTGCCTGCAGTTAGACGCGATTCCTCCCCTCGAAATGTCAGGCAGCTGTGGATTATTGCATTTGAAGCGCAGCACAAGTCGAGATAAAGCGCCCTGGGAATCAATGAAGAGTTGGCCTCAGCCTGGTTCCCCATTGATTGATGAACCTGTTCCTGCATCAAGCACAATTACTCCTGGGGTGGCGGGGGCAAGAGCCAGTCAGGACTTAGGTGCTGCTGTGAAACTTCCTCTGACACCCCCAGTAGAGGATGCTTGGAGAGGCAGCTTCTGTGCCTTTCCTTTGTGAGTTTGTTACAAAAGCCTGGCTATATCTTGTGGCAGGCAGTCATCAAGATTTGTTCTTCCACCTTTCGTGGTGGTTTGCCTGCTTTGTCTACATTTGGTCACCCTCGTACCTACGGGACCGCCTCTCCTGGTATGCCCCATGGAGGACCTTAAGGTCCACAAATAACAACACTTTGGAGGTCTCGAGCCGCAAGGTGGTTAGATTGGTCTCAACTAGGGCCAGGGCCTTTTCAGTACTGGCCCCGGCTTGGTGGAACGCTCTGTCACAAGAGACTAGGGCCCTGCAGGACTTGACTTCTTTCCTCAGGAAAGCTGTTCTGCCTGGCCTTGGTTTGGACTTAGTCTGACCCTTATGTTTCCCTTCCCTTATGGTTTTGATTTATGGGCTACTATTAAAATGAGGCTGCATTTTAAATTGTATTTTAACCCGTATTTTATTAAACTGGATTTTTGTTTGTTTGTTTGTTTGTTTGCCTCCCCCATTATGTTTTATTGTAATTTTATTGGTGTTAGCTGCTCTGAGCCCGGCTCTGGCCGGGGAGGGCTGGGTATAAATAAAAATTTATTCTATTATTATTATTTGGTCCCGTTGAGTTCTGTTTTCTCCTAAGCTGTTCCAGGAGATGGGCCTCAGCATGCAGAGAACAGAAAAGTATAATGGAGAAGTTTTAGGCCTTTCCTGTCTCTGAGCTCCAGGGCAGGCAACACAAGGTTATGCCCAGAGCAATTTTTATTTTATTTTATCAATAAAAAAGTTTAGAAAAATACAAAAGCAAAACAGATACAAAATACAAAATACAAAAATACAAAACACAAAAATACAGACATTAAACACAAAAAAGAAAAAAAGAAAAAAACACATATAAAAGAAAAACAAAATTTCCCTCTTTCTTAATCTCTCATCTTTAGTTAACTTATTTTCCTGACTTCCTCACGTCTCCCATTTTTGTATCCCTTTTTAAAATTGGTTCAGCAAATTCATATTCTATTAGTTTATCTATTATTAATCCCCTCTTACATTTTTCCTTGTTGCTAGAACCCCTTCAATTCATTTCAATGTCATCAGCATTCAAAAATTTTACAGTATTTCTGCAAATAAATTTTAAATTTCCTCCAATCTTCTTTCACCGACTCTTCTCCCTGGTCTCGGATTCTGCCAGTCATTTCCGCCATTTCCATATAGTCTATTAGTTGCATCTGCCATTCTTCCAAGGTGGGTAGACCTTGTGTCTTCCAATGCTTTGCGATGAGAATTCTTGCTGCTGCTGTAGTGTACATAAAAAAAGTTCTATCCTTCTTTAACACCAATTGGCCAACTATGCCCAGGAGGAAGGCCTCTGGTTTCTTCGGGAAAGTATATTTAAATACCTTTTTCAGTTCATTATATATCATTTCCCAGAAAGCCTTAATCCTTGGTATGCCCAGAGCAATTTTTAAGCTGGAACTTGCTAGAACTCAGTTCCAGCACTTCTCAGGTGGGTTCCACTGCCATTATAAGAGAACAAGGGAGGCGTTCATGGTGAGTTCTGGCCCCTCTTTTTCTAGAAGAATAACACTGGTTATGCTCTTATCAAATTGGTCTTATTCTCGAGGCAAATAGTTGGGATTTTTATGTAAAAAGGGGGAGGATGAGGACATGGGCATAGCCAGGATTTATTTTGGGGGGGGGGCAGGCATTATGTTGGAGGGGGCAGAACCAAGTTATCTGCGACACAATTGGTCAGTTAAGTATTTCTATTTCTTTACTTGATTTGGGGGGGCACTGTGCACCCCTGCACTCCCCTGGCTTCACCCATGGATGAGGAACCTGTTGCCCCCCCCCCAGATGTTGTTGGATTCCAGCCTCCAGAAGCTCCCGTCCACATGGCCAATGGTCAGAGAAGATGTGAGCTGCAGTCCAATGAGATCAGGAGAGCCACAGGTTCCCCATCTCTGATTCAGAATATGTATATCCTGCTCTCAAGGCATCTTACAAAAGATTTGCACAATGCAACACGGACTGGGCATAGTTTCAGTGAGAGAAATAAACATGCTGTCCACATGATTACTCCACTGAAATGTCCTGCCTGCATTCCCTGGTGTGACCCTTCAGCCTCCACCTAGTAGACAGCAGAGCCCACTGATGGCCTCTATACTAGCAAAGCTACTTAAATAACATAGGCGGTGCCCAGAGAGAAAAGAAATCCTGATAACACTTTACTGAGGAAACTGATCAAAAACAGTATATAATTTGAGCAGAAAGGAACCTAGAGTTTTTTTCTTTCCTCATGCATAATAGGGATAAAGGTAAAGGTAAAGGAACCCCTGACCATTAGGTCCAGTCGTGACCGACTCTTTGGTTGCGGTGCTCATCTTGCCTTATTGGCCAAGGGAGCCAGCGTTTGTCCGCAGATAGCTTCCAGGTCATGACTAAGCCGCTTCTGGCGAACCAGAGCAGTGCACGGAAACACCATTTACCTTCCCACCAGAGCGGTATCTATTTATCTACTTGCACTTTGACGTGCTTTCGAACTGCTAGGTTGGCAGGAGCAGGGATCGAGCAACGGGAGATCACCCCGTCGCGGGGATTTGAACCGCCAACCTCCTGATCAGCAAGTCCTAGCCTCTGTGGTTTAATTCACAGCGCCACCCGCGCGTCCCTGAATAATAGGGATACATTCAACCAAACATAATAGCATGTGTAACCTCTCTGGAGATCATGCCACTGTGCCTGCTTCCTCAGTAGCATCCTCCTCCTCTTGGCTAGTTGACTTTAACACTAACAGGGCTAACCCTTCAGTTACAAACTGAATGATCCTTGCTGCTGCAGTTCCAACAGCCTGAGGCAAGGGAGTGGGGGCTGAGCAGCTTTCCCTTGCTGGCACTTGGCAGTTGCCAGGCAGTAGCTCCCTCTGAGGGCTTCTGAGGCAAGAGGGGAGGCCAACCAAGCAGCTGGAACTCCTAACAGCCAATGATTAGGGATGCTTGAGGAATTTTATTTCTGCAAAGTGACCTAATCTGCACCTCCTCAACTAATGTGTGGTTCAGAACTTAATTATCCATTGCACTTCACTCTTCTCTTCCTTTTGTGGTACTGTTCTCAAAAAAAAAACACACCCAAAAGACACCATACCAAAATGTATTTTTAAAAATACATATTTCAGGATAAAATGCATTTGGAAGTGCATGCATTGAGATAAAATACATCTTTAAATGGGAACATAGGGTCTTGCGAAAGAACAATGTCAAACCAGAATTGATGATCTCCTTCTACTGGGCCACAATAGAAAGTGTCCTTTCATACTGTATTACAGTGTGGTACGCTGGTTTGACAGCCACGGACAGGAAGTCCCTACAGAGGGTGGCGAATACAGCACATGACACCATGGGCTTGTCCCCGGAGTTCGCTAAATGACATCGCGGGAGACCGCTGCCTCAGGAGAGCGAGGGAAATTCTTAGGGACTACTCACACCCTGGCCAACATTACTTTAATCTCCTCCCTTCAGGCAGGAGATACAGAAGTATAGTCAGCTGCACCAACAGGTTAAAGAGCAGTTTTTATCTGTGGGCTGTTGGGCTGCTGAATGGGGAAAAAAATAGTGGTGTAATTGACTTCTGACAAGCACCCAGAGCGCGAACAAGACTGAGTGCATGTTGGGGGGCGCTCATTAATTTCACTGCACACAGGTGGTGTAGTGACAATCAAGGTTTATTTATTTTATTTATTATTTATTTAACATAAGAAAGAAGAGCCTGCAGGATCAGACCAGTGAGCCTTCCAGCCTAGCATCCTAGAATAGAATCATAGAATCATAGAGTTGGAAGAGACCACAAGGGCCATCGAGTCCAACCCCCTGCCAAGCAGGAAACACCATCAGAGCACTCCTGACATATGGTTGTCAAGCCTCTGCTTAAAGACCTCCAAAGTAGGAGACTCCACCACACTCCTTGGCAGCAAATTCCACTGTCGAACAGCTCTTACTGTCAGGAAGTTCTTCCTAATGTTTAGGTGGAATCTTCTTTCTTGTAGTTTGAATCCATTGCTCCGTGTCAGCTTCTCTGGAGCAGCAGAAATCAACCTTTCTCCCTCCTCTATGTGACATCCTTTTATATATTTGAACATGGCTATCATATCACCCCTTAACCTCCTCTTCTCCAGGCTAAACATGCCCAGCTCCCTTAGCCGTTCCTCATAAGGCATCGTTTCCAGGCCTTTGACCATTTTGGTTGCCCTCCTCTGGACACGTTCCAGTTTGTCAGTGTCCTCCTGTTCTTACACGGGCCAAAAATCTGCAAGCACAGGCACCCTCTCCCCTTCTGTGGTCTCCAGAGCAAAACCATTGTGGCTGGTAGCCATCGATAGCCCTCTCTCTGTGAATTTGTCTAGTCCTTTTTTAAAGCCAACGGGCATTCAGAGTGTGTTGCTTCCAACCATGAGACAGAGTGTAGCTGTCGTAGTTTGTAGCCACCGGTAGCTTGATCCTCCCTGAATCTATCCACTCCTCTTTGGTTGGTGGAAATCGCCGCCTCCAGTGGGAGTGAGTTCCACAGGTTAACTGCATGCTGTGTGCCAAAGCTCCATGCCCTGCAGTTCCTCAGTGATTAATAAGCGTGCAGACATAGGTACTTAGAATTACAGTGGTACCTCGGGTTACAGACGCTTCAGTTTACAGACGCTTCAAGTTACAGACTCCGCTAACCCAGAAATAGTACCTCGGGTTAAGAACTTTGCTTCAGGATGAGAACAGAAATTGTGTCGCGGTGGCAGGAGGCCCCATTAGCTAAAGTGGTACCTCAGGTTAAGAAAAGCCCTCCAGAACGAATTAAGTTCTTAACCTGAGGTACCACTGTATGGGCTAAAACAGGCCACACCTTTATTGGTTACAGATGTGAGCAATTTGGCTTAAGCTTTGGGTGAAGCTAGGCTATATCTCAAGTCCCGCCCGTCTGCAGGGAGTCAAATTAAGAGTAAACCACCAGAAGGGGGAGCCCTATGACTTACATCAAATAGGGGAACCTTGAGGGGTCCCCATTGGGGTCGTGGCATGACCCTGGCCCATGCCTGGGCTTCGGACAGGATCCACACCCCCAGATCTCTTTAACAGAATACCCTTAATGAGGAGGGGCAGGTGGAGGCTACAACCTCACCTCCATTAAACAAAGACTTACCCAATGCCTAACCTTGCAACGTTGTGACGATCTCTACAAGGTAGGCAGAAACCAAGTGGCAGGTGCCAATCTACCAAGTGGAAAAATTCCTACCTGGCCCCAACAACAAGGCGGCTGACATTTGTCCATAGCAAGGTCATGCATACCAAAGTTTAGAAAGAGAGTGAGTAGGCTGGGAGATCCAGCGAGGAGGCAAGAGAAGGAAGCCACCGGCCGAGCCACAGTGTAAAACACCCACAGCTACCCCCACCGGCACAGATTGGCTGAGTGGGGATGACGCGGCCGGAGCAGGCGCAGAAGGGGGCGTCAATCCCCCATCCCCGAGCTGGGTCACCGCCAGGGCCCAGATGCCCGGCCACAACACCGCTCACCACAAAGGTGAGCTGTCTTCCTTGTCATGAATCTTCTACTAGTCAGGTTCACTGGATGCCAACGAGCTCTGGAGATATGCGAGAGGGAGATGAAGGCCATGTTCCACCTCCACTATCTTTTTTTTTTTAATGATATTTATTGAAGTTTCCAATTTTTAACAAACAAAAAGAAAAAACCAACATAAAAATATTAAAAACACATAAATTTCACAACTTATTTTCTTGTAACTTGTTTCCCCGACCTCCTCATACATCCCCTTCTTGTATACCCAGTTTGAGTTGTTTATACAGCAAATCCTTATCTCAACCTCTTAAATTATTGTAGCTTTAAATTCTTACTTACAAAAAAGAAAATCATTTTATCATAATTACAGCTTGAAACCCCTTAAGTTCAATCCAACACCATTCAACATTCCTTAATTTTACAATATTTTTGTAAATAGTCTTTAAATTTTTTCCAATCTTCTTCTGCCGACTCTTCTCCCTGGTCACGGATTCTGCCAGTCATTTCTGCCAGTCCCACCTCCACTATCCAAGGCGGTAATGCTTTCGAACACTTGCTGATTCTGCAGGAGGTGAGAGCGCTTACGTGCTCAAGCTTTTCTTGAGGGTTTCCCATAGGCATTTGGTTGGACGCTGTGAGAACAGGATGAGGGACTAGCTAGGTCATTGTCCTGATCTATCAGGGCTCTTCCATTCCTATGGTCTTCATAGAATCATAGAATTGCAGAGTTGGAAGGGACCCTGAGGGTCATCCAGTCCAACCCTCAGGAATATGCAGCTGTCCCAAAAGGGCATCGAATCTGCAACCTTGGCATTACCAGTGCCATGTTCTAGCCAACTGAGCTATCCAGGCTTCTTCTTCTCTTTCAAAAAAGCCCTAAATAAAGATTGAAGAGCAACAGTGAAACCAATTACAAAGAGACCCCACACAGTTTTGCTAATGGCATGTGGTAGGACAGATCTGAGGAACGCATGATACAGAGAATAGAAAACCATTCAGTTAAACAACTGATGGATTATTAACAAAGGCTTAACAGCAATGCTTGAAGCAACACACTGGGACCACCAGCATTGTACATCCAAAGACGTTGTCCTCAATATGGCTTGGTGCTGTGTTCAAATTTGACTCCTTTTACGGATACCTTTCATGTTGTTGTTTAGTCGTTTAGTCATGTCCATCTCTTCATGACCCCATGGACCAGAGCACACCAGGCACTCCTGTCTTCCACTGCCTCCCGCAGTTTGGTCAGACTCATGCTGGTAGCTTCGAGAACACTGTCCAACCATCTCTTCCTCTGCCGTCCCCTTCTCCTTGTGCCCTCCATCTTTCCCAACATCAGGGTCTTTTCCAGGGAGTCTTCTCTTCTCATGAGGTGGCCAAAGTCTTGGAGCCTCAGCTTCATGACCTGTCCTTCCAGTGAGCACTCAGGGCTGATTTCTTTAAGAATGGATACGTTTGATCTTCTTGCAGTCCATGGGACTCTCAAGAGTCTCCTCCAATACCATAATTCAAAAGCATCAATTCTTCAGCAATCAGCCTTCTTTATGGTCCAGCTTTCACTTCCATACATCACTACTGGGAAAACCATAGCTTTTACTATATGGACCTTTGTTGGCAAGGTGATGTCTCTACTTTTTAAGATGCTGTCTAGGTTTGTCATTGCTTTTCTCCCAAGAAGCAGGCGTCTTTTAATTTTGTGACTGCTGTCACCATCTGCAGTGATCATGGAGCCCAAGAAAGTACCTTTCATACCTGGTTGTATTTCTAGGCAGAGATTTCTACTGACCACATTTAAACTACTCCTTTTGGCACCTGGTTGTGGGTCTTTGTTTGTTGTTGTTTTTTCCAGAAAGGATCTTCATAAGATCCTTATGAAAGGAAGGTGTAAAATGTCATGACAACTGCCGTAACTGGGTCAGGAAAACAATGATGTCCCCTCTGGCACAGCACCAGCAGTAGCCCATCAATGATAGAAGCCCAGCTCTGCTGGTTCTGCCTCCTTCTTAGGTGGTTTTGAGCATCTTCACCAGCACAAAGCACATGGAATTATAACATGAGCTTAGGTAAATATTGTATGAAGAGGAAAAAGAAAATAGCCATTCAAAGCAACTTATCAAGCTGCCTTAGAGAAAGCATGCACTTCATGGTTTATAAAGCAGTGAACATTTGAGCAATTAAACTCAGCTTGTGAAAAGCGCCTAGACTAGAGAATGATTTGATGCATTTGCCTTGTCGAAGCCAAGCAAGTCTGGCCTGGGGTAGGGCCTGGGTGGGAGGCCACATGGAAAACTTTCTGTACCATTGTAATAAAAAGTGTACCATGAAGCAGAGTAGAACATTGGGGGGGGGGAGAGACCTCACACTGTGCTGCACTGGGTCACATAGCCTCATTGACTCAGAACCCGATGAAACCATTCAGATGCTAAGTCCGTGCTAGAGGCTCTCAATATCCTTTGCAAACTACAGTTCACTGGACTCCTTGCAGTGTTGGAAGCCATGACTGTTAAAGTATTATAACAGTGCTTTAAATGTGTGCTGTGGGTGTGGCCAAAGCATACAAGTGATTTTGACAGCTGAGACAGAAAACAATCTCTCCTCCTCTCTGGAACTAAAAATACAACAATATCAAATTAAAAAATCAGTGCTTTTGTTGAGTCAAAATGGTGCCAGTACTCACCATGAAGTTGTCGCAGTAAGTGTTGCACTTTTAACATTTGGGGAGGAAAGGTGCTAGTGCTATGTTCCCTTAAGTATCCCCAGCAAAAAAAGCACTGTGAATAACTAACACTTTGTTGTCCACCCAAAACCTGCCGTCTGAGGCAGCCGCCTTACTTTGCCCAAGGGTAGGGCCAGCCTTCCAGCATCCCAGGTATGCACTTTACTATGGTTGCTGAATGTCCGGAATTTCCCAGACATATCCGGAATACTGTACTAGGGAGGAGCGTCCAGACGGAAATCGTAAAAATGTCCAGAGAAATCTGGATGTATGGCAACCCATGCTGGCAGTGTCGTTTTTGGCGATTTTCCTTCAAATTAGCTCAACAACTTTGGGCAAAACTTTAAAAAGCTCAATAAATTTGCACATACACACACACGCCCAAAAAGCTGTTTGAAATATGGCAAGCCTAACTTTACAGGGTTTAGATGCACCTGTTGCTCTTTCTTTCAGCCATCTTTTCATCCCAGAGGAACTTTGCAGAATAGAGCAGGAATTTGGGTTTTTTGAACCAGAGCTGTGAGCAACACCCTCTGGTCATTTATCTCCCTCCATCTCTGAACCAGCCCTTCCCATAGAAAGAGAACGACACTGTCAGGGGTTCAGAGACAGAGGCACAGGTGAGGGAGGAGACGGAGAGCGACGAGGAAGAATCCCAGGACAGTGAGGAAGAGGATGACAATGACTTGAGATCTTCCATGAGTCTCTCAAGTGAATCGGAGGATTCTCAGGAGGGGGCGCCCCTAGTCAGGACAAGGGGGGTCACAGGGGGGACCTGCCAGGAGCAGGGAAGCAGCAGGGAAACCCCGAGCGGGAGTGGAAGATCGGGGCCGGCTTCCCAGCAGGAACGAAGGGAAGAGAGGGGAGTTCCCAGTGTGACACACGGAGCGGAGCAGGAAAGAGACAGGGGAAGGAGATCGGGGCAGGACGTCCTGCCGGAAGAGGCGGAGAGTAGTACAGGGAGTAGTGTAAGTGTCAAAAGGAAGGTCAGGGGTGGCGAACGCGCGCCAAGTTCAAATGTGGAGGCGCGTGGAAATGGAGAAAGCCCAGAGGAAGAGCCTAGCCCCAAAGCACGAAGGAGGGGGGAACAGGCATCTGAGGAATCCGCTTCAGGAGAGAGCAGGAGGGAAGGAACCCAGGGGGGCAGAAAGACCCTGCGGAAAAGGAAAGACAGGAAGAGGTGGTCTAGCACAAGCCTCTTAAGTTGGTGTAGAGGAGGAACCGACTCAGAGGGGACTTCAAATGTCTGACGTTAGAGACGCGGGGCTGCGCGCCTCGGTTGTGGAATCAATAATGAACTGCAATAAACATCCTTGTATATAAGAAGAGCTTGGCGTTGGTCTTTTGTGAGCTGAGACCTGAGGCAGCCCCTGACAGACACGTTCACACAAATGAGCACACATTCTGCTTTCCCAAGTGACAGCCAGTGAAAAGTCATCGGAGACTTGAAAAGCCCATAGAGCTGAAAGGGGAAATAGGAAAGACTGTCACATTTCCAACTTCCTTCCTCCGATCTATATACTTCAAGATAAAGGCAACCACTCTCAGCACCTCATGACCAAGTGGCAGGGAGAGGCCTCATGGGTACTAAGGGAAGACCTCAGACGCATTGCTGTGCCTGTAGATGCCACATTGACAATCCTTGCAGTAGAAGTTGCGAGTGCAGCATTTGCAGCGATAAACCAAGAGACAGTTGGAGCAGATCGTACTCTGGAGATAGGAGTCTTTGCAGCCCTTTCCATTAGCCAGAAGACTGAATCATACTACAAGTATAAATAAAAAAAATTCCTTCCAGTAGCACCTTAAAGACCAACTAAGTTAGTTCTTGGTATGAGCTTTCGTGTGCATGCACACTTCTTCAGATACACTTCTTCTTCTGAAGAAGAAGAAGTGTGCATGCACACGAAAGCTCATACCAAGAACTAACTTAGTTAGTCTTAGTTGGTCTTTAAGTTGGTCTTTAAGGTGCTACTGGAAGGAATTTTTTTATTTTGACTATGGCAGACCAACACGGCTACCTATCTGTAACTACAAGTATACTGAGATGTTTGAAAAATGTTGTTCTAGTTACCTGTTGTTGCTTTTAGAAAACTATTGAAGGGTTGTCAATATGCTGACCAGAATACCATAATCTGGCCTTGACAGTGTGGGTCTAACACCCAAGCTTAGCTGGCTGTGACCCCCTTCCTCTGCTCTTTCTGCATCTCAAGAAGCTGCAGGGATTGTGGCCAATGGATGACTAGCACCCTCTAGGGGAAATACCAGGCCAGTAGCTCGCCCTATAACAAAGATTGGCTTCGTGCTTGGCATCAAAAAACACATTGTAAAATTTTCCCCGTAATTTGTTCAAACCAAACTCTACAATCATGAGAGATGGACTAGTACTTTTAATTAAAACTTATACATACATACATACATTATTTTAGAGGTGAACCATTGCTCCAAAAGTTTCTCAGATTGACTTGTGAGAATTTTCTGTGTTTTCCTGGGGTGGAGGAATGGAAAGAAGGTTCACATCTCCAAAGTTAATTCAATGATAAGAAAAAGGTTGCAACATGACCACCAGGCACGTCCCTGAGCAAACCACAATTGGTAAACCGAGAACAAGTCTTATTGCAGTGCATGGTAGCGCAGCAGCAACAGCAGGAAGAATGAGTTGCTGATGGGATTTAAAAATCCAACAGCATCTGGCAGGAAACTCATAGGAATAAGTGAATCTGTCTTTCCCCTTTTTTCCAGTCTTCCATTCAGTTCTACAATTTTTAAAGGTTCTCACGAAAATTCATTAGCAAATTTCTCCTGATACAATACAGTGGTACCTCGGGTTAAGTACTTAATTCGTTCCAGAGGTCCCTTCTTAACCTGAAACTGTTCTTAACCTGAAGCACCACTTTAGCTAATGGGGCCTCCTGCTGCCGCCACACCGCCGGAGCACAATTTCTGTTCTTATCCTGCAGCAAAGTTCTTAACCTGAAGCACTATTTCTGGGTTAGCGGAGTCTGTAACCTGAAGCGTATGTAACCCGAGGTACCACTGTATACACATTTCTGCAAGCACTTTTCACTGACATCATGCATTTTTGCATGCTGTTTTCCGTAACGTATGCATTTTGTGCATAGTTTGCCCTGGCATATGCATCTTTGTACACAAGCAGGCTGGAGAATTGCACTGCAGAATCTGGGGAAGTAGAAATCTCAGAGGGTGACAATGTTTCCTTTTGTGTATTGTTTTAAGGAGTGTTGCCCTTTCAATGCAAACCGAGCCAGAACGTTCTGAGCAGCACTCATTCATGAATTTACTGCAGTTATAGTCCATTTTCCCCCCACAAGGAATTCAAGGTGGCGTACATGATTCTCCCCCTCCTCATTTAATCTCCACAACAACCACCCAGTGCAGTAGGTTAGGCTGAGAGGCAGTGACTGGCCCAGTGTCACCTAGTAAGTTTCATGAGCGAGTGGGGGGGGGTGCACCCTGGTCTACCAGGTCCCAGTCCAACACTAACCACTATGGAACACTGCCTCTCCTTGCTTTAATGGCCTACATCAAACCAGACATAGGTAGATTTTGGCAAACCTCTAATGCCCCATTTTTTCTATCTCTCTGTGCACCTTCTTGCCCATTTCCTATGGCGCCTGTCTGCAGACAAATGCACGCGAGGATCGGTATTTTAAACCCAGTGATGTTTTATTCCCAGGGTTCAGTTGCTTGAGCAGGGTAAATAACAGTGTATTCAGAGAGAGATGTAGTTATTAAACACGACTCAGCTGGTGCCAGCAAAAGCTCCGTGCGTCCCAAAGGGAACTGGGAAATAAATTACCCACTTACAGAATGTAATTGGTGAGGGATTAAAAATCAATAGACAGGCAAGAACAAGCAAGCTGCCTCAGCCGGGCTCTGTGGAGGAGGAGAAATCCCATTGCAAGAGGATGGCACTATCGTTGCCCAAGAGCACGTGCCCAAGAGCACAGTTTCTGGCCATCTGGCGGCTCCTCTGCCTTTGAAGAGGTCAGTGGCAAAGAGATGTTTGATAGGTAAAACGTGCTGTGGCAGAACGGCCGGCCCTTTCCACCCAAGTCCCACAAGCCCACTGGAATGGACTGTAGGATTCAGATGCAAGAAACCTTAGATTCAATGCCCAGATCAGCAGTGCTCTATCCCTTTGGCCCTGCACTGTTTTCCCAGGGGATCAGATGAAATATACCAAAATATGCCTCTAACTCGCCTGGGAACGAAATCATTAAAAGTGCAGGAGGCCACTTTTAATTAATAGTTCCCCAATTCGGCCGGCACAGTTGCATTGGTTTGTGGCCGGCCTTGTGAAAAAGAGCAAGCCCCACTTTGGCTTTTTGAAATGAAGGAGAACCGGAATGAATGCAGACAAAAGGGATAAGAAGGAATACAGCCTTCAGCAGGGCTTGGAAGAATGAGTATAGACAGAACTGGATCGAGGTCTGAGGGGGCAAGGGGCAAAACGTCCTTTGGCAGTGGGCTCAGGTGCGTTTGCCCTGCAGTAATGGCATGGCTGTGAGCAACACAGGGCAGCCATGATTTCCCACAATGCTCCAGGGTGATGCTGCATCAAGAACATTGTGGGAAATTAAAGGGGTGGCTTCAGTCAGCTGCCACTGGGAGTGCTGGGTCAGAAAATGATAATAAAGAGGATTCCAACATAAGCATTAGCTGTGCACCCTGCTGGGGCATTTGAACCCTGACAGCTGCCCCAAGATGTCAGGTGCAGATACCAGCCTTGAGGATCTGTCAGTTTCAGCTTCTCATTTTTCTAGTCTTCACATTTCCACATCTCTTTGCATATTTTTGATTTAGCACCTCATGAAAATTCTTATTGTTATTATTAATGATTTTCAGGTTTATACATTTCAATAATTTTACAATCATTTTAACATTTCAAAATTTGACTTCCTTCCCCCATTTTCTGCAGTTCCTTAAGCTCTCTTTTTATGTATAGCATTGCAGGTACCCAGTCAATCATTGCTTTATTATTATTATCAATAATAATAATAATTAATGATAATAATAATAATTTCAATTTTATACTTTTCAATAATTTTACAATCATTTCAACATTTCAAAACTCGACTTCTTTCCCCCTCTTTCTGCGGTTCCTTAAATTTATTTTTTAATATTTCCTGCATCTCCAAATTAATTTGCTCATGCATTCATCTACTTTAAATATATACTCTTATAAAACTGCAGGTTATTACAACAATCCTGCCAATGTTCTCACAGACATGAATAAATTTCTGTACAGTTTGGATAGTTCTGTCCCTCATGTAAATTCAGCAGCATTTCATTGCAAACTGTTCCTTACACATTTTTCCATGCAATTTTCCCCAATACAGTATGCACTTTTTTTCTTTGTGATTTCCCCATATATAATGCATTTTTGCATGTTACTTTCACTGACATCTGCATTTTAATGAACACTTTGCCCCAGTATATGCATTTTTGTATGCTGTAACCACCCTGAGACCGGCAGGTTTAGGGCAGTATACAAATTTTAATAATAAAAAATCATCATCATCATCATCAATTTTTGTACATGCTACTTGGCTAGAGAACTGAACTGCAAAATTTAGAGAAGTGCAAATTTTAAAAGATGGCTCAGTTTGAAATTGTTTCAGAAAATGCAGGTTTGATAGGTTCCCTTTTTTATTTTATTTTTATTTATCCATTTTCACAAACTTAGTGTACACACCTTACATTTTCCTTCTCTAATTTCTTATCAAAAGTCTTCTCAATAGGTTCCCTTTTAGATGTGAATTAAATTCCCCCCTCCATCCCTACAAGAGGGTCCCTATTTTTATCTATGAAGTGTTGGATCCTTAAAGGCCGCCGCTTCCTCAAATTTCACATTATCATTCCCTTTTTGGCCAGCAGACTAGCAAGAATTTGGCTCGGAGTAAGACTCCGGCTTAGGCCATAAGTGAGGCAGAAATTCGAATCCTCTTTGAAGAGGCGCTTGCGGTGAGGAGAGAAGTGTCAAGGAAATTTAAGCTAAGCCAAAGCCTACAACACTATACAGGGACAGGTGTTGTTGTTTTTAATAGAGATGGTTTATGTTTTACTAGACAATGTATGAGCCCTGGTCTCTTAACTAATTTTCCTAGTGCCTGACAAAGCGTCCACTGTGCCCTGCTGTTATTTATTTATTTTCCGCCCTGCGCACTCTGACAGGCCACCTTATTCCCGTTGTCAGACGCCATTAGAGCCCAGCGCTGGTGCGAGGGCCGTGGAAGACAGATGCCGGCAATAATCGCGAAACACTCATTATTTACCATCACTCCAATGATGTTTAAGTTATTTATGTCCCTTGGGCAGGGCTGGCAGCGGAGGGTTATTTGGGTAGTCAATCATAACCATGAAACGGCTTGCTACTTTACTTAACCGTCTCTCTTTCTCTTGGAGCCTCGTCGCCTCCATCTCTGTCTTTCTCATTCCAAGTACCGTATTTTTTGCCCTATAGGACGAACTTTTTCCTCTCCAAAAATGAAGGGGAAATGTGTGTGCGTCCTATGGGGTGAATGCAGGCTTTCCTGGGCTTCCTGCAGCTCTGCGCCACCCTCCGGATCCCGGTGCGAAGCTGTGCGGGGCTCCGGAGGGTGGCGCGGAGCTGCCTGGGCTCCAGGGCTTCTTGCAGCTCCGCGCCACCCTCCGGATCCCGGCGCGAAGCCACGCGGGGCTCCGGAGGGTGGCGCGGAGCTGCCTGCGCTCCAGGGCTTCTTGCAGCTCCACGCCACCTTCCCGGATCCCGGCGCGAAGCCGCACGGGGCTCCGGAGGGTGGCGCGGAGCTGCCTGGGCTCCAGGGCTTCCTGCAGCTCTGCGCCACCCTCTGGATCCTGGCGCGAAGCCACGTGGGGCTCCGGAGAGTAGCGCAGAGCTGCCTGCATTCCGAAGCCTGGTGCGCGCTGAAGAGCGCCCCCGGGCTTCGCGCACCTCTCCGCAAGCCTGGGGAGACCGGCGCGGCTCCCTAGGCTTGCAGATAGCAGGCTGTTCTGGGGGCTGGGGGAAGCTCGGGCTTCCCCCGCGCCTGCCCCGTGCCTGGGGAGGGGAAAAAATTTCTTTATCCCCCCCCCAAAAAAATTAGGTGTGTCCTATGGGGCGGTGCATCCTATGGGGCGAAAAATACGGTACCCCTTTATTCCCCATTCCTTCTCATCAACCTCCACCCCCACCTTCTTTCTCCACATGTTCCCCTTTGACTGGACTTAACCGTCCAGGGGTCCTTTACCTTTACAATAATAATAATAACAATAATAATAATAACACTAGCAGCTCTTTTTTGTTTTAATGGTGAGGTGCCAGTGCCCCTATATTGATAAGAGTGCTGTGGGTGCCCACACAAAATGGCAGCCATGGGCAGCAAAAACATAGATGATAGTACTCTGTACAAGTGAGTACTGTCACAAAAAGCCCTAATGATAATAATAATAATAGTAGTAATGATAATAATAATGCAGTTAAAAACATTCCTTCTGAGGTGTAGTGGGGCACGGCCTCATTTACGCTAGTGGGCCAATCACCACTGAGTGAATGAGGGCAAAAATTTGTTCTCTGCTGCTGCAGAGGGTAGAACTTGATCTAATGGGCTAAAGTTGTAGGAGGGCAGAAATTTTGTTGGCTGTTAGGTGATGGTAAAGGTGACCAGTTACTTAAAAGGATGCTAGGCTCTCTTTCATTGGAGGAATTCAAGCAGAGGCTGGACAGTTGTCTGTAGGGGATTCTGTACCTCTGGCCTGTCCCAAGTCCATGAATCGAGGAATCCCTAGCATGCAGACACAGCGCCCGCTGGATTTCTCCTAGTTGCTTGACAATTTATATACCCCTGGTATTTGAACAGAACATCTAAGCCACTGACAAAATGTTAAAACATCTTCAGTAGACAGCAACTATGGAAATACCAGAGAAGGCCCACATTCTATAAAGCACTACAGTGGTACCTCTGGATACGAACGGGATCCGTTCCGGAGCCCATTCATATCTAGAAGCAAACGTAACTAGCAACGGCACGTCTGTGCATGCGAGTGTCACTTTTCGTCGCTTCTGCGCATGCGCATGACATAATTTTGAGCATCTGCGCATGCGCAAGCGACGAAACCCGGAAGTAACTCACTCCGTTACTTCCGGGTTGCCGCGGAGCGCAATGCACTCAACCCGAAGTGCATTCAACCCGAGGTATTAGCAACAAAACAGAGCATCATCTCGGACACTGAAATAAACATGGCACGTAAGAAATCAGCTATGAAATTGCAAGAAAATTGTAAACGTAATACTGTCCTGGCCCTCACTGCTGCATGAATGACTCAAACTTGGCTTTCTGTTTCTACCAAAATCTTGACGGTGAAGATGAGCGCAGTACATAGGGAAGGCAAGGGTGAAAGGCACATGGCTAAGCATGAGCTAAGATACTGACCCAACAAGACACCCCCTGTGCCTTCTTTTTAAAGGATGGGGCAGGCACTTAGTGTGGCAAATGGTCCGAGTCTCCAAACTGGGCAAGCAAACAGGCATTCCTCTCAGTGAGTTGAGCTTACAAGGTCTTTTTGCACCAACACTGGCATCTCTGTGTCCTTGGAGACCAAGTTTCAGCTGATTTATGCTCAGCAGCCTCCTTCTTCAAAGGAAGCGCATCACTGATAGCAGAAGGCACCAACGGTGGCTGCTCAACAGGGGAGAATGGGCTGGGGGGTCTCGTGATGCTGGATTAGAACGCCCCACTTGGTCCCTCCTTAGGATCCAGCTCACTATCCTCCAGGCCAGCCCCTCCCCCCCCCAGCCCTAGACTCTTAACAGAAGAAGAAGAAGAGTTTGGATTTGATATCCCGCTCTATCACTACCCGAAGGAGTCTCAGAGTGGCTAACATTCTCCTTTCCCTTCCTCCCCCACAACAAACACTCTATGAGGTGAGTGGGGCTGAGAGACTTCAGAGAAGTGTGACTAGCCCAAAGTCACCCAGCAGCTGCACGTGGAAGAGCGGGGACGCGAACCCGGTTCCCCAGATTACGAGTCTACCGCTCTTAACCGCTACACCACACTGGCTCTCTGACACTTCTTTAGGGCCCACCAATGCTTCTCCCATCCTGCTGGGTCCCACCTGATGGTCCCTCCCATCCCTTCTTTGTCTCAGACACCCCACCCCCATGACACCTCTTTGGGACTCGTGACAAATTCACAATGCTTGCAGGCTGAGAACAGGTTGCTAGGCTTGGTGGGTCAGGGTTGTTCTTATGTCCTCATGTACTCAGAAATACTCAGAAATACATCCCATTGAGTTCAATGCAAGTAAGTATGATTCAGAACAGCAGCCCAGACACAAAGGCCATTCGCCCGTCCAGCAAGCCCCTGCAAGGGTTCATAGTTGCCGTCCAAAGCCTTGGCCTGGACCAGCCGCCAAGTCAATAAGCCCCCACCTGTGCTCCCGTTCTGCCCTACTAATCGCATGTGGCTTTGCGTGGCTCTTGCTAATGAGGAGTGGTTTGTTTTTAGAAGACAGGAAGCTTTTTGTGGGCATGCTGGGGAAGCAGCAGAGTGAGGATGACGTCCGGCGACTCTTTGAGCCCTTTGGCCAGATCGAAGAATGCACGATCCTCAGAGGCCCCGATGGAGCCAGTAAAGGTGAGGAACAAGAAGCGGCGGAGAATGACATCGGCAACACCAGAAAGGGGTGACGCAGCTTGCTTTTTCCTACTATGGGGAAGGGCCACAGCTCAATAGTAGAGCATCTGTGCTCTGCAGGCAGACGTTCCCAGGTTCAATCCCTGCCGGCATCTGCAGGTGAAGTCTGAAATCCTGTAGAACGTCTGCCAGTCAGTGCAGACAAAACTAAGCTAAATGGACCAGTATGAGATACAGCCTTGTAAAAGGGAATGGGAGGAGTTATTCAGGGCTGAGATCAAGATCCTCCCTGCAATGTCTGCCACGCAAGCATATCTCGGCCAGCTATTATTTTGCACAGGAGAAGCCAAAATATAAATAATAATATAGAGCGGTGGCCAAAAGAAGTGGGTCCGAACGCTGGGATCTACCTGTTCCAGTCTGGGTCTGGACTTGCCTTTTGCTTCAGCACATATTCCCTATGCAATAATAATAATAATAATAATAGTAATAATAATAATAATAATAATAATTTATTTGTACCCCACACATCTGGCTGAGTTTCCCCAGCCACTCTGGGCGGCTTCCAACAAAGATTAAAAATACATTCAAATGTCACACATTAAAAACTTCCCTGATGTCTTCTAAATGTCAGGTAGTTGTTTATCTCTTTGACATCTGATGGGAGGGCATTCTACAGGGCAGGCACCACTACTGAGAAGGCCCTCTGCCTGGTTCCCTGTAACTTGGCTTCTCGCAATGAGGGAACCGCCAGAAGGCCCTCGGCTCGGGACCTCAGTGTCCGGGCAGAACGATGGGGGTGGAGACGCTCCTTCAGGTATATTGGGCTGAGGCCGTTTAGGGTTTTAAAGGTCAACACCAACAATTTGAATTGTGCTTGGAAACATACTGGGAGCCAATGTAGGTCTTTCAGGACCGGTGTTATGTGGTCTCGGCGGCCGCCCCCAGTCACCAGAATAGCTGCTACTTTCCCATTGCCTGATGCTTGCTAGTAGTATGCTCCAATCCTTCTGAGCACCTACAGTATTATTATTATTATTATTATTATTATTATTATTATTATTATTATTCCTCCCTTTATCATAAGAATGCAGGGTGGTTCACAGAATAAGATGCAGGATAAAACAAGTACCGTATTTTTCGCTCTATAACACGCACCCGACCATAACACGCACGTAGTTTTTAGAGGAGGAAAATCCATAGGCATGCCACCCGTAGGCATTCCCTCCATAACACGCACAGACATTTCCCCTTACTTTTTAGGAGGAAAAAAGTGAGTGTTATGGTGCAAAAAATATGGTAAATAATTAAAACTAAACACAAAACAATACCCCTACTTCCCATAGATACTTTTAAAAGGCTGTGGAATATTACAGTCAATTACAGTCAAGTAATTTCGTTGTCCCCGAAGGGGGCAATGACAATAAAGATATTATTATTATTATTATTATTATTATTATTAAATATTAATCAGTCAAAGGCCTGGTTGAAGAGGAATGTTTTTGCCTGCTGCCTAAAAACATATAATGAAGGCACCAGGTGAACATTCCAGGGAAAAACATTCCACAAATGGGGAGCCAATGCAGAAAAGGCCCTTATTCTCGTGTTGCCAGCCTCTGGACCTCACGTGGAGGAGGCACACGAAAAAGGGCCTCAGAGGAAAATCACAGGGTCTGGGCAGGTTCATAGAGAGAGAGGCAGTCCTTGAGGTATTGCAGTCCTTTACACTGGTTTTGACATTTATTGTCAGGTGTTTAAACCAATTTTAACATTGCATTTTCACTTTGTGGGACCTACAGTGAAGGGTGGGTCTGAAATTATTATTATTATTATTATTATTATTATTATTATTATTATTATTATTATGAAAACCCACTGATTTAAAGGTTGCAGTCCTATGCACATTTACCTGGACTAAGCCCAACCAGGCGTAGTGAACTTTATTTCTGAGCAAACAGGCACCTCACAGAGTGCAAAAACAAAACACATGACCTGTGTTGTCTGTTGTGAAAGCCCACTTTGAATTGGTTTTCATATATTATGGATATTGCTGTTGAATTGCCTCTTGTTTTACACTTTTGTACATTTTAATTTCTGAGAGTCACACTGAATCCTTTTATTGGGTGGGGGGGAAGCATCGGCCCCAAATTTAATGATTTGAAACATAACCTTTTGCAACCCTGAAACACACACAGGAAGAAGCAGCCTCTCCCCCTGTTTATTATGGGCAAATCTGGCCACTTAGGCAGGTGCACGCCATTCTCAAGTGACGGCGCTATGCTTGTCTTTTGCTAGTGGAACATGGGATGCTGTTCAACCCACGTTAACCAAAAGCAAACTGTGACCTGACCCTGCAGTAGCGGGCATGCATTGCCTTACAGTGGGGAGAAAGAATCCTAGCTGAGCCAGACTTCAGGCTACCGCTTGCATTTCTCCACCTTGACTGGCTTTGCCAATATGGAGATCCACTCTGGGTTTAGTTTTGGGGGGTTTTTGGATATGCCTCTGAGCTGACCATTGATCCTTTCTTTCCTCTTAGGATGTGCCTTTGTCAAATACGGGAGTCATGCAGAGGCGCAAGCCGCTATCAGTAGTCTCCACGGCAGTCAGACCATGCCGGTAAGTGCTGGCCAAATGGCCGAATCAGTGGGTTAGAGCGTGGTGCTGATAATTTTTTGGTTTTTTGTAGTGTTGTGTTCAATTTGTTGGAAAATTAATAAATATTATTATAAAAAATAAAACAAAAGATAATGCCAGGGTTGCAGGTTTGGGACAGCTGGATATTCCTGCACTGCAGGGGGTTGGACTGGACGGCCCTCAGTGCCCCTTCCAATTCTACAATTCTATGATTCTATGATGGGGGATTGGTTTAGGTGTTCCCTGTGCTCAGCCAGAGGGCTATGCAAAAGACATCCACACCTTTGCCCTTGTTCTTAAACTTCTACTCCTGTGGTGTCTTGCGTGGGAAGAAGTTTGCCGAAGTTTCTCTTCACCATAAAGCATCTGAGATAGTGGCAGGGAATCCAAGGGCATTGCTGAGGATACACCATATATTTAAACCACATGGTTCCTCAAAAAAAGAGATACCTGGGAACTGTCGTTTGTTAAGGGTGCTGGGCATTTGAGCTCTCAGAGAGGTAAACTTCAGTTCTTTAAATGTTTTGTGGTTTGTGCACAGTCATCGAGAGAACATATTAGAAATATTTGAGGCATTTAACTTTGTGTATTTTGATACAAAATGGCCAGACCCAAATATCCTGGATTAATTTGTAGAGTGGAACTTAGTTACTTGCAGGCTTTTGTGCTTCCTTGATGCAGTTTGACAGATGATAGATGGATGGATGGATGGATGGATGGATGGATGGATAGATAGATAGATAGATAGATAGATAGATAGATAGATAGACAGACAGACAGACAGACAGACAGACAGACAGACAGACAGACAGATAGATAGATGATACATACTGTCAGGGGTTCAGGAGCAGAGACGCAGAGAAGGGAGGAGACAGAGAGCGAGGGGGAGGAATACGAAGGAAGGATGAGTGGGGATGACGACCCGAGATCACCGAGCCTGTCTAGCGAGTCCGAGGATTCCCAGAAGGGAGCGCCAGCAGCCAGAGCAAGGGGGGAGAGCAGGGGGACACCCCAGGAAGAAGGGTCCAGAGAGGGATCAGAAAGCAGCAGTTGGAGATCGGGACCCACGTTCCCAGCCGGGAGCAGCGGGGAGAAAGGGGACCAGATATCGGGCTCCAGAGACTTTCAGAAGGAGGGAGGGCATGAGTCAGGAGTAGTCACGCCCACCTCGGGGAGCGAGGAAACGATCAAGAGGAAAGTGGAGAGTTGGGCGCGCGCGCCAAGTTCAAATGTAACGGAAGCTGGCGCAGTCAGCAGCCCAGAGAGTGAACCGGGTCCCAAAGCCCGCCGCAAGGAGGCGGAAGGGTCAGGGGGGTCCGCGTCAGAAGAGAGTAGGAAGGGAGAGACCCAGGGGGGCAGGAGGACCCAGAGACGGAAGGAAAGGCGCAGGAGGTGGAGCAAGGCTAGGGTATTAAGCTGGTGCGCTAGAGGCGGAGACTCAGACGGGTCTTCGTCGTTCTGACCTAGAAGAAGTAGGGCTGCACGTTGCAGTTTGGAAATGGAACCTGTAATCCAATAAAGACTCTTTGAAACTGAACGCTGGCTGACTTGGTCCTATGTGAGCTGGGACTGGGCGGCAGCCCTGACAGTAAGACCCGTCTCACAAGCTTCTGACACCTGATACCTCGCAGCGGAGACAGAAGCAGCTGGAGGAGGGGATCGGTGTGTGGGAGCAAGCTCACGACGGTTGGCAAAGATGACGGAAGCAGAGAAAGTTTCAGCGCTGCAACAGGCGGTTACCCAATTGAATGCGGAGGTACTGGCATCCAAGAAAAGGGAGGAGGATGCGGCAGCCGCCTACCGGGATCTCCACGCCAGGTTTGAAGCATGGGTTAAGCACGGGCAGCCAGGACCCAGACCGGAGGGGGTTGGGTTGGCACGGAGAGCAGGAGGGCTGGTGGCTCACTTCGATGGGAATTTACAACAGTACCCCAACTTTCGAGCAGATGTGATGTGCGCACTGCAACTGCTGGCAAAAGACTTTAGAGATGAGGAAGAGAAAGTGGGGTTTATACTGTCCCATTTGCATGGGGATGCGAAAGCGTGGCTGCGCAATTTGTGGAGGGATAAAGATCCGGCGCTTCAGAGTGCAGATGCCTTTATCAAAGCGATGGATGCATGTTTTTTGTCTACCATTGATGTGGATCTTGCCCGACGGGAGATTCATGGACTGAAACAAGGGAGGGCGAGCGTCCGGCAGTACCACGCCCGCTTTTTTGTGCTGGTCAGTGCATTGGAATGGGACCGGGACTCGCCCCCAGTCAGGGACCTGTTCTGGGAGGGTCTCAGTTCTGCTGTGAAGGATGAAATTGCGAGGGGGGAGAGGCCCCGAAGCACGCAGGAGGTGGTCCAAAGGGCGCTGACTGTGGGGGTGAGGCTGGAAGAACGTCCATGGTGCAGAGATGAAGGACGTGGAGGGCGCGAAGCAGCGAGAAGTTTCTCTTTCGTTCCAAGGGAAGCAGCGCGTGCGCAATCCACACCTCCGCCAGGAGGGGGAGTGGAACCTATGGAAGTGGGAGGCGCCAGGGCTCAGTCAGCTAGCAGAGCCTCTGCACTGACAGCAGTCAAGACTAAACCTCCTAGAGGGACCAGGAAGTGTTACATATGCGAGAGCCCTCAACACTTGGCGAAAGAGTGTCCCCAGAGGAGCTCCAAGCACACTGCAGCCTCCGCAACGGTGAAAGTGGCCACGCAATGCAGCGAAGCCCAGCAGGGAAATGACGATGTCTGGCTGGAGACAGAGGCACTGGGGCCCAGCCAGACGCATCAGTGAAGCAGTCCCCAGCGATATTGCAACCCAAGGACCCCCTCCCACCCAAACCAGTAGTGCAACTCACAGCGTCTCTCCAGCTACCCAATGGAGTCACCATCGAAGTGCCGCTTTCTGTGGATTCTGGAAGCAACGCAGACTTTATAGCACAGGATTTTGTGGAGCAGCACGCTATAAAGCTGCTGCCTGCCACTCTGCCCCTGCAAGTCGTCACAGTGGATGGCAGAGAGTTGCTAGGGGGGCAGGTGGTGAAGCAGACGCCACCAATGGTGATGCAACTTGGTAACCACAGGGAAGTCATCAGTTTTAATGTCACCCGACTGTCGGACACGCCCATTGTGTTGGGCATGAGTTGGCTGGACAGGCACAGTCCAACGCTGGCTTGGTACCAGAGACAGCTGATCTTCGGCTCCTCTTACTGCGCAGAACACTGCATCCTGCCCAGGCAGGAGGGGGAGGAGGAGGACTCACAACTGCAGTTGGGAACGTTGCAAGCAGTTCCCCACAAATACGCGGACTTTCTGGAGGTCTTCTGCGAGAAAGGGGCAGACAAGCTACCACCGCACAGGCAATATGACTGCAAGATTGACCTCCTGCCAGGGGCGACGCTGCCGAAGGGGAAGCTATATTCCATGTCTGAGGACGAACTACAGGAACTCAAACAGTTCATCGATCACAATTTGCAGCGCGGTTTCATCCGGGAGTCCAGCGCAGTAGGGGGCAGTCCTGTTTTCTTCGTGAAGAAAAAGGACACGCCCCAAAACAGATTGGTCGTGGATTACCGCCTCTTAAACAGAATGACCAAGCCCTCCGATTTCCCTATGCCCAGGATTGACGACCTGCTGGCGACAGTGCGCAAGGGACGCATGTTCACCAAGTTGGACCTGCGAGGAGCGTACAATCTCATCCGCATGAGGGAGGGCGATGAGTGGAAGACAGCCATGTTCACGCCTCTGGGCACCTACGAATACAGAGTGATGCCGTTTGGTTTGCAAAACGGTTCTCACTGTTTTCAAGCTTTTATGCATCACGTGTTGGCGGGACTCCTCTACAAGAAGTGCGTCTGCTTTCTGGATGACATCCTGATATTCTCTGACTCGCAGCAAGCACACGACCAGGACGTTCGGGAGGTGCTGAAGAGGCTGCAGCAGCATAGACTGTACGCCAAACTGGAGAAGTGCCAGTTCGACACGACGGAGGTGGATTTCTTGGGTTACAAGCTGTCGGACAAGGGGCTAGCCATGGACAGCGCCAAGGTTCGTGCGGTGTTGGATTGGAAGAGCCCGCGCAACCGGAAAGAGGTCCAGAGGTTTGTCGGATTCGCCAATTTCTATCGCAAGTTTATCAAGGGGTTCGCGATGCAGACGGCAGCTATTACGGACACGCTAAGCTCCAAGAAAAAGAAATTCATCTGGACGGAGCAGGCGGAGCGGTCCTTTCAGACACTCAAGCGTCTCTTCGTGTCGGAAGAGCAACTGCTGCATATCGACCCCAGCAGACCGCTGAGGGTGGAGACAGACGCGTCCGATAGAGCAGTGGGAGCGGTACTGCTGCAGAAGGACCCGCAGGGGGTCTGGAGGCCGGGGGCGTTCTACTCCAGAAAGCTCAGCAAGTCGGAGCAGAACTACACCATCTGGGATAGGGAGCTGCTTGCCATTCATGCAGCTTTCAAGGCGTGGAGGCACTTCCTGATCGGCGCCAAGCACACGGTGCAGGTCTGCACGGACCACAAGAATCTGGAGCACTGGCGCACGGCTCGGTTCCTGAACCAGAGGCAGATCCGTTGGGCGGAGTTCTTTGCTGACTTCAATTTCCGAATTGAGTACGTCCCGGGCGACACCAACATCATGGCGGATGCCCTGTCCCGAAAACCGCAGTACCTCGAAGAGGCGACGCCAGCGGCGGCCATGCACATCTTCGCGCCAACAGCGTGGGCGTGCGCTTCAGCCACAGTAGACCTGGATGCGGTGCGACGGGCGTTGACGGACGACTCATTCGCGCAGGCGAAGATGGCAGAGGTGCACAAGGGCACGGCGAAGGGCGACGAGTTCCAGATACGAGACGGCTTGCTCTTACGTAAAGGGGCCGTCTACGTGCCGGGAGACGAACTTCGCGCCCGGGTACTGCAGCAGCTGCACGACGCACCCACGGCCGGGCACTTTGGCACAGAAAAAACGGTGGAATTGGTCGCAAGAGACTTTTGGTGGCCCAGACTGAGGGGGGAAGTCGCGGACTACGTCGCGAGGTGCGACACCTGCCAGAGGGCCAAGCCGGTGCACAAACCACCGGCGGGACTGCTGGAACCGCTGCAAACGCCGTTTGAACCATGGGAGAGAGTGGCCCTGGACTTTGTCACGGATCTACCCAGCTCGAGAGGCAAGACAGCTGTACTAGTGGTGGTGGACTTGTTCACCAAGATGGCACATTTCATACCGTGTGCGAAGGTGGCCACGGCAGAACACACAGCCAAATTGTTCATAGATCACGTGTTCAAAGTGCACGGGCTGCCGCGGTCTATACTGTCCGACCGCGGACGCCAGTTCATCTCGAATTTCTGGCAAAAGCTGATGGGCTTCCTGAACGTCAAAATCAACCTGACATCGGCAAGGCACCCGCAGACCAACGGGCAAGCGGAGAGGGTCAATGCCATCATGCAGCAGTACCTGAGATGCTATGCCAATCAACAGCCTGCGACGTGGGTGGATTACCTGCCGCTCGCCGAATTCGCCTACAACAACACGAAACACGTATCCACAGGGGTGACGCCGTTCTTCGCCAACAATGGGAGGAATCCCAGAACCTTCCCGGGACTGGACAGAGTGGGGGAAGGGGAACCACAGACGGCGGACGCTTTCGCATCTGAGTTGCAAGAGGTCCACGATCAACTCAGACGGCAGCTGGAGCTGGCGAAGCACGCATACAAGGTCCAAGCTGACAAGCACAGGCGAGTTGGCGAGGAGATCCGAGTGGGAGACTGGGTCTGGTTGGCAGCCCACGCGGTGCCGACCCGATCGTTAGCCAAGAGGAAGCTAGGGCACAAGCAACTCGGTCCATACCGAGTCGAAGCGCAGATCAACCCGGTGGCTTTCCGGCTGGTGCTACCAGAGGGTTCCAGGATGCATCCGGTGTTCCACAGGTCGGTGCTCACTCCCTACAGGGCACCGCACAGGTTCCAGGAACCAGGAACGGCACCGAGTCAGTCTCCGGAGCGGACGGAGGTGGGAAGATTGCCACAGCAGGACCCCATCAACGAAGTCATGGAGATTTTGGACTCCAGATGGGGGGAAGACGGAGTAGAATATCTACTAGCAAGGGAGGGCACCCGGGCCAGTACTAATAGCTGGGTGCCGGACTACGCCTTGGAGGAACCCCTGCTCAAGGATGAGTTTCATGCCCTTTTCCCACACAGACCTATGCCAGCGGGCTTCTTCGACGACTGGTTGTTCACGCCCACGCTTTCCTCCAGCACGTTCCATGGCTTCGACTCGGAAGGGGAACCCGCACCGCGCACACGTTCCCCAGAGGGGTCACCGGAGGGTTCGGCGTCCGACAACTCGTATTGGTGGGACGATCGGCCAGAGGAGCAGTGGCGCCGGAAGTGGCAGGAGACACCAGGTCCAGCGACAGACGCAGAGACGGACATGGACGTTTGCGGGGAGGACCTTGGTTTCGAGCACGGCGGCACCGAAATGGAGGCGGAGGAGACCACCGTTGACGAACGCGGGGAGGAAGACTCGGAGGTCTTCAGTTGGCGGCCAGCAACGGGGAGCGAACTGTATCCGACATTCACTCCCGTGATGACGGAGCACCCACCAACCACCCTTGAAAGCGGGGAGGGGGGAAGGGGGGGGCTTCGAGGAGGGGATGGATGTCAGGGGTTCAGGAGCAGAGACGCAGAGAAGGGAGGAGACAGAGAGCGAGGGGGAGGAATACGAAGGAAGGATGAGTGGGGATGACGACCCGAGATCACCGAGCCTGTCTAGCGAGTCCGAGGATTCCCAGAAGGGAGCGCCAGCAGCCAGAGCAAGGGGGGAGAGCAGGGGGACACCCCAGGAAGAAGGGTCCAGAGAGGGATCAGAAAGCAGCAGTTGGAGATCGGGACCCACGTTCCCAGCCGGGAGCAGCGGGGAGAAAGGGGACCAGATATCGGGCTCCGGAGACTTTCAGAAGGAGGGAGGGCATGAGTCAGGAGTAGTCACGCCCACCTCGGGGAGCGAGGAAACGATCAAGAGGAAAGTGGAGAGTTGGGCGCGCGCGCCAAGTTCAAATGTAACGGAAGCTGGCGCAGTCAGCAGCCCAGAGAGTGAACCGGGTCCCAAAGCCCGCCGCAAGGAGGCGGAAGGGTCAGGGGGGTCCGCGTCAGAAGAGAGTAGGAAGGGAGAGACCCAGGGGGGCAGGAGGACCCAGAGACGGAAGGAAAGGCGCAGGAGGTGGAGCAAGGCTAGGGTATTAAGCTGGTGCGCTAGAGGCGGAGACTCAGACGGGTCTTCGTCGTTCTGACCTAGAAGAAGTAGGGCTGCACGTTGCAGTTTGGAAATGGAACCTGTAATCCAATAAAGACTCTTTGAAACTGAACGCTGGCTGACTTGGTCCTATGTGAGCTGGGACTGGGCGGCAGCCCTGACACATACATAGATAGATAGTTCAGAAATTTTGAGAGGAAATATATATTTTATGAGAAAAATACATTGAAATGCACATGCAAGTTTTACTTAAATCTTCATTTTCACGCAGATACGGGGGGGGGGGGGGTTGCAGATTAATGCAGAAACGGGATGGCTCCATGAATGAACACATGCAAAAGTGACATAGGCTGAACATCACCTGATGTGCCCAGAATGACTGCAGCTCCTATCTTTCCTGAGCATTGGCACTGCTGGCTGAGGCTGATGGGTGCTGGAATCCAGCAACATCTGGAAGGCCATAGGGTCTCCTGCATTGGGACCAGCAGATATCAACCCAGATAGCCTCACTGTGGCTATCTGGATCTAGCCATTGTACACCCTGCCCTTCAACTTCAGCAGCCCTTCCCTTCCTGCCTGCTGTGGGATGAAAGCTAAAGCATCCTCATGAGCACAGCTGCAAGAGGAGGACGGTAGACGAAGGAACTAGCAAAGTGGGAGAGAGCAAGCACAGCGATCCTTAACTGCTCTGCACCGTTTGGTTGTAGAGGTTGGCACTTGGCGACCCTGTCAATTCCACAATACCAAAGAGGAGGACAGGGACTAAAAGGTCCATCAGGAAGCAGGGAATATTCACATGGCAGTGGAGTCTGGCTCATTTGGGGGAATTGGGACACTGCCCCACCAGCCTAGGACCCTGGAGTGAGGACCCCGAAGTAGACCAGCCTTCTCCAACCTTGTGCCTTCCAGATGTTTTGAATTTCAACTCCCATCAGCCCCAGCCAGCAGGGCTAATGGTGACGGATGGTGATGACTGTCGTCCAAAATGTCTGGAGAGGGAAGGCTGGAGTCTGCAGTACTAAGCTAGATGCACCACAATTTGACTTATGGTGGGGAAGTTTTGTACGCCCTGCAGATAGAGAAGAAAAACAGAGGTGGCCAGCTAACCGCTTGGAAGCTATATTGAAATTGACAGATAAGCAGTCCTAGGCTCTTTCCCAGGCTGCTCTCAAGGAACCAGAAGCCTTTGTCATTGGCCCTGTTCCTGTGTTTTCAATCACAGCATAACACGCAGCAATTAAGCAGCTGGAATTCCCTCCCACTCTCCTTTAACTCATCATCTCAGCTCACCCACCTCTGCAGAGCATAAAAAATACATCTATTACCCATTTATTATTGTGTTTTTATTCCACCCTTCCTCCAAGAAGCTCATGGCACAAGGGTTGTATTGAACAAAGTTATATTAGAGGTTACCATCCACACACTTTCGCTGTACAGATACTGGTGACTAGGCAAAACCTCTTTTAAACTGTTTTAGCAAAGTTACAGATAGGTAGCCGTGTTGGTCTGCCATAGTCAAAATAAAAAAATTCCTTCCAGTAGCACCTTAAAGACCTAGAACTAACTTAGTTGGTCTTTAAGGTGCTACGGGAAGGAATTGTTTTAGCTAAGTTTATCTTCTTTCTCTCACACATGGAACAATGACAAAGTTATTTTAAAAGATGACTCACCAAACTGTGAAGACTTGGTCAAAATATTTTATTCCCAGACCGGTTACATGCATTAAGGTTGCAAAGGAAATCTTTCGACTGTTAACACAAACAGTATACTATCAAACAAAAGTCTTATCTCCAGCACATTGTAAATCATAGCAACAGTCCTCCAACAGACTTCATAGGCAACACTCTTCTGACAGACATTTGCTATCAGGTGTCTGCAAACACGAAGTGGGAGTGGTCTTTTTATTAGCACTTCCAGCTGACACTAATTAAGATCAGAGTGCCACTCCCAAATTTAAAGGAAAAGCTCTGGAACCTTCTAGAAACTTTTGTTTCTTTGCAGAACGATTCCCTTACACCCCCTCTCAGTCTCACAGAAACAAAACATTATTATGAATATATACAAAGTATTCGCACACCATGCAACACAATTCCCAACTTCTCAACTAGTTGAGCATGTCTTTCAAACGTAAGCAATTTTGTAAATACATCTGCCACATTTTGCCTGCTTTCACAATATTGTAGCTTTTTCAGATTTTGCTTCACAATTTCTTTTACATTTTGATATTTAATCTCTACATGTTTTGTTCTACCTTTAAACAGTTCAAACTCCACCATTGCAATGACTGCCTGATTATCCTCCCGTACTTGTACTGGATAATTACATTTTACACCTAAGTCATTGAGAATCTGTACATAGTACTTCAATTCATTACATAAGTCTGATAGAGCACTGTATTCAGCTTCCGTGGAGGAAGTGGCTACAATCCCTTGTTTCCTGGACTTCCATCCCACCAAAGAATTACTAAACTGAAGCACCATCCCAAACACTGATTTTCTGTCTGGTAGATTTGCCCAACCACTATCAATGAATGAACTTCTGATCCTGAAGATGATAATTTTAAACAATAGTCAAGTGTATTTTGTAAACGAAAAATGCATTTTAGTCCTTTCCATGTATTTTCAGTAGGATTACTTACAAGTCTACTCAGAATTCCAACAGAATAACAAATCTGATCTGCTCCAATGTGAAATATACAATAAACTTCCAATAACAGAATGATATGATTCTGGATTCACAGGCTCTGAACTATCCCCTTCGTTTTTGAAAAAAACTATTTCCATTGGGATTTTCACACCTTTACAATTCTGCATGTTGTTCCTTTCCTCTGGAACCTTCTAGAAACGTTTACTTGTTTCTTTGCAGAGTGATTCCCTAACAAGTTATCCCCTTCCTACAAGGAATTCTGCTTGCTCAACAGAACTTTCCCTCCTTTTCCTTGCCCTGTGCCCCTGCTCAGAGGGGGGCGGAGTTGCAAGAAAACCCAGACAAGGTGGGGGGCACATGGAGGAAGGAGAGGGAAGGGGAGTTCATTTGCACGAGGCAAGCAGATAAACTTTGCATGAACAGGGTGACTAGTTGAAATTTGCTGTTCTCTGTCATCTCCATTTTATCCTCACAGCTGCCCCAATGAGATAGGTTGGATGAAAAGATTTCAGTTGGCAGTAAGTTTTAAAGAGGGTTTTGGTCCTGAGGACCAGTCAGAGAGACCCAAAGAACTGCATTTGGCCCCCAGGGACTGAGGTTCCACACCTCAAGCAGTAAAGCAATCTCTCAGAGACAGTGCCTTATGAAAATACCATTTTCTTTCCTTAAAAACAAAACTAGAAAAGCAATCTCAGGAGCCGCTCACAGCCGTATAGAAAAGGGTAGCCCCACAGAGCAGGCCCCCACCCCTCACAAGACAGTGTTTTTCTCCTTAATCCAATCACCGGCTAATTTATCCTCTCTTTGATTGGATCAGAATCTTGGGGATCAAATCACTTGTTGTAAAAATAACGCAGGGCCCATCGTTTATTCTGATCAGCAGCTGTGCTCTCTAGGCAGGTGTTAGGAGGTAATTCAATCACTGGCTTGAGAAAACTGCCATTTAATTAACAATGAAGGTCACAGTTCTAAATGAAGGCGAAAGAAAGGGGAAAGAGCCCAGGGAACCGGCCGTGATTATAAAAGAGGTCTGCATTGATCAGAGATTGCTCCTGGCAGGGAAGCTGTGCTGAAGATGAACTCTGATCTGGTGTGGTTGGTTGGAACAGCAGCAGCCTTTAGAGGGGGGGGGCTCACGCACGCACAATGGTACGTGCTAATCACAATTATCTCACTCTATTGAAATCAAAGAGATGGGATAAATACTCAGAGGAGCAAAGGAGATGCTTGGCTGTTTCTGAATCTCCTCACATCCCGCTAAGGTGACTGAGGTTAAAGAAATACATTTTCAGGGGTTCAAAGTCCAAGTGCCTTATCCGTCCCTCCTCAAAAACTTTTTTTTCCAGAAGGACTTCTTCACCTACACCATACATTTAAAGAACTCTTATACCACTTTAACGGTCATGGCTTCCCCTGCACACAAAGAATCCTGAGAACTGTAGTTTGTTGTGTGGAGGAAATCATAGCACTGCCAGGCATCTCCTGCTAACAGTCAGCACCCATAACAAAGTACCAAGGGGGCCAGCGTTGTTTGTCCATGAGCACAAGAGCTCTTGTGCTAGCGGATGTCAGACTTTAAAGGTTGTTCAAGGAAGGAATCCAGTGCAATTGCACTAGAGCAGCATTTCCCAACCTTGGGCCTCCAGCTGTTTTTGGACTACAACTCCCATAATCCTTAGCTAGCAAGACCAGTGGTCAGGGATGATGGGAATTGTAGTTTGAAAACAGCTGGAGGCCCAAGGTTGGGAAACACTGCACTAGAGGAAGCTTATTGCACAGGAGCTGGTTCTTCTTGGGAAATCCGTTGCAGAAAATCTTTGGTAATGTTTTCCCTTGCACTATGATGCCCCACAGCACAACAAATATATCACTGCATTGGATACAACCCGTGCTGGATTTCAATGAATTGTTTGTGCACTGTCCTGGGAAACTTCAAGTTGAAGGATGGCTTACAAACAGAATAAATTACAATACAGAGGGTGCTGTTTTAAAAGTGGACCCATATTTGTGAACATTCGTTGATCACCATCGTATTTGTAGAAGTACCAATAACTCTTTAAAAATTAAAAATAAACCAGAACAGCTAAATGAGAAGTGAGAACGCTCAATGGCCAGGAATATCAAAAAAAGAAAAACACAAAACTAAGAGGGAGGCATGGAGAATAGAGTGCTCGGCTGGAGGAGGAGGCCAGCATAAATGCCTGCCTGCCTGGAACATGAAAATACTCAAACGTTGCAACATTTTGTTGCAGGTTCTGCTTATGAATCAGCTGGTTTTAATTTTGCCACCTTGGCCATGCATCTAGGCTGACTGGTTGCAAAAGAGGAGAGAGTTTCTGTTGTGGGAGAATTTTGGTAGATGAAAGAGGTCAGACAGACAGTGCTTTCTTTTTAGAAAAAAATGGTTCTGGTACTCACCATGGTTGCCACAGTAAGTGCCACACTTTTAACGTGGCGGGGTGGGGTGGGGGTGGAGCTGCTAGTACTGCGTACTCTTGAGTACCCCCAGAAAAAAGCACTGCATACAGAGGTTTTACTTTATCCAGTTTGCCTGAGCCCAGAAGTAAATGGAAGCTTATTTGCTTGTTGTGTCCTTTTATTTACAAATGTCTTTCTAATTTATTTAAACCCTAATTTTGTAGATGGTTGACTGGTGACCATGGCCGGGGTAGTGGGAGCGGGACCAGGGGCATGGGCAGGGAGCTCAGGAGGCCGGGTCAAAATCTCCTGAGAGCCAGTACCATGTAGTGGCTAATGTGTTGAACTTCCACCTGGTGAAAGCCTGGTTCTCCTTCCACTGAAGTGATGCTGGGCCAATCCACTCTCAGCCTAACCCATCTCATAGGGCTGTTGTGAAGATCAAAGGACGATTGGCCATGTATGCCCCCCCCCCCGAATCCTGAAGGGCAGGAGAAAATAACACCACTGTGGTTTTCAAATATTGGCAGGTATGCTTGTAAACCAGTGTCCTTCCAGGTGTTCTTGGGCTCCAGCTCCCATCGTCCACACCCAGCTTGGCCAATGGGCCAAGGGTTGGGGGATGTAGTCCAAGACAACCATCTTGCTACATGCAAGTGCCAGGATGGCTCAGTCGGAAGAACATGAGACTCTTAATATCTGGGTTTGAGCGCCATGTTGGGCAAAAGGATTCCTGCATTGCAGGACTAGTTGACCCTTGTGGTCCCAGCTCTGCAAGTCTATGATTCAGTTTCTCAAAGGAGCTATTCAAACAACTTTTTCAGCACACCTGTTTGGCTAGCCTAACGCCTGCCTGTGTCTCTCTAGCAGAAATGATGTGCCCTAGTTGTTATCCTTATGCCATCATCCGTATTGCTTGTCCTTGCTGGAGGGGTGGGGGGGGGATGTGAATTATGTGCCAGCTGCCACCGCTTCATACAGGAGCAATGGATACACTCTGCCCCACTCTCTCTGTTTGTGCCTCTGTTTCTCTGTCCACTCTGCTAGGGAGCATCGTCCAGCCTGGTGGTGAAGTTTGCTGACACAGACAAGGAGAGGACCCTTCGGCGGATGCATCAGATGGCAGGACAGCTGGGGATCTTCAATCCAATGACGATCCAGTTTGGAGCCTACGGGGCATATACGCAAGCGGTAGGAGATGCTGCAATCCGCTGCCAGCCCTATAAGGTGGACGCATTTAGAACTGGATAAGCCAGAGGGGGCTAGCTTAGCTGTAGGTGGGCGGTGAACTCACACTGGATGGCAGAGACAGCTTCCAAGGACGACAGCTGGTGCTCCTGCTATGCTTTGTACCACAATTCCTATCAGCCCCAGCCAGGGTGGATGATGGAAGTTGTTCTCCAAAAAATCTGGAGGTCGCCTTCTTGGGAAAGCAGGTTTTGCATTAACTGGGAAGACAAGTCAAGAGGTCTGATGGACCCAGGTGGCTTGTTGACTCCTGTGTAAGCTGAAAGATTAGCTGGGAGCTGAACAGAGTAGGAGTGTCAACAGTGGAGAGAGATCACCAAAGGAAAAGGCCTTGCAAGCTCTAAGAGCCCAGAACAGAGGTTTGGAGGTGGAAGATATGGATGAAGTGTCAACCTCTGGAGGAAATGCTGCTGCTCTTTGTCCTGATAGCTGTTCCAAAGGAAACTGCTGCCAGATAGCAAAGAGAAGTAGGCAGAAGGCTGCAGTGTCAGAGGCAAACATCACAGTCCTCCTTTATACAGTGTTTAGCCAAGCTACGTGATTAGCTCCAATAACATGTAGCCACCAAGTTGGAATGACTTTAAAAGAGGGTTAGATAAATCAATGAATGAATGAATGATAAGGCTATTAGCCAGAATACATACATACATACTACCTCCTCTGAATATCACTTCCTGGGAAGCCCAAGTGGAGAGAGCATTTCCCATAGGCATCTGGTTGGCTGCTGTGAGAACAAGATACTGGACTAGTTGGGGCATTTGCCCTGATTCAGCTGCAGGACTCTTCCAATCAGTCTAGAGCAGATAGACAGGGGTCTGATGATGAGATCTAAGGCAGGCTGGTGTTCCTGTTATAGAGCAGGCAGGCAAGTGGCCACATAGCTCGGCTTGCACCTTCTCTCACTCAGGTGCAGGTGGAACAGAGGACACAGGGCCTGCAGCTTTCCTTGCTGTGCAGAAGAGTTTGTCAGGCAAGCTGAAATCTGCCGTTCTGCACAAGTGGTGAAGGTGCTGAAACCCTGTGCTTTTCCCTATTACTTAGACTAGGGAACCATGCCTGAAACAATATTATATTACAGTGGTACCTCGGGTTAAGTACTTAATTCATTCCGGAGGTCCGTTCTTAACCCGAAACTGTTCTTAACCTGAAGCACCACTTTAGCTAATGGGGCCTCCCACTGCCATCGCACCGCCAGAACACAATTTCTGTTCTCATCCTGAAGCAAAGTTCTTAACCTGAAGCACTATTTCTGAGTTAGCGGAGTCTGTAACCTGAAGCGTATGTAACCCAAGGTACCACATTATTATTATTATTATTATTATTATTATTATTATTATTATTATTACAATTCAAATACCACCTTTCATCTGAGGACCATAGGGCAGTTTACAGTATCAAAAGACATAACATAATAACAAACAAAACAACAAACTGTGTCCCCCATCACAAATTGGCCACAAATTGTTTAACCAGACAAATATCTGGTTATAGAGGCCTGAAGATATGTAATAGAGACGCCAGGTGAGCCTCTCTGGGGAGAGCATTCCACAAACAGGGAGGCACTGCAGAAAAGGCCTGATCTTGTGTTGCCATCCGCTGGATCTCTCATGGAGGAGGCGCACAAAGAAGGGCCTCAGAGGATAGTCACAGGGTCTGGGCAGGTTCATATGGAGAAAGACAGTCCTTGAGGTATTGCAGTCCTGAACCATTTAGGGCAGCCTTTCTGTGGGTCCCCAGATGTTGTTGAACTACAACTCCCATCACCCCTGGCTAGCAAGGCCAGAGCTCGGGTGATGGGAGTTGTAGTCCAACAACATCTGGGGACCCACAGGTTGAGAACCGCTGATTTAAGGCATTATAGGGCAACATCAGCACTTTGAATTTGGCCCACCCAGAAACTAACTGGCAGTCAGTGCAGTCTGCCAAGGATTGGCATTATATGATCAAACTGTTTTGCTTCAGTAAGCAACCTGGTGGCTGGATTCTGCACCAGCGGAAGTTTCCAGTCCGTCATCAGAGGCAGCCGCATGTATAATGTGTTGCAGTAATCTAGCCTAGAGGTTAGGGCAAGCCAGGCCTCTGTTGGTCCCTGGACTGAAACAACTGCAGCACCATCTCTGGCCATTCCATGGGCAGCATAGCAGAATAGCAGATGTCCGACTGGAAGCTCCTTTTGCCTGAGAGCTGCCTCGGTGGTGCCTCAGGGAAATAAGGTACCTGGGCCCTATTGCCAGCCTTCTCCAACAGGATACCCTCCAGATGTTTCCAACACCAACTTCCCTCATCGCTGATGGTTGGCTGTGCTGTCGGGGGCTGGTGGGACTTGTAGTCCTGCAACACCTGGAGAACATCAATTTGGGGAAAGCTGTTGTACACAATACTGTTAGACACACTACTCAGCATAAGACATCTTCCTACATTCCTGCCATGCCCAGTGTCAACAGCTGGAAAAGGCTCTTGGGTAACAAAGGCAAAACTAACTTGCACCTTCTTGTTTCTCCCCTTCTTCCTCCTCCTCCTCCTCCTCTGTGTCCTCTGCTTCCTGTTCTTGGTTGTTCCTTCTCCTCCTCTCTCTTCCCCGCCTCCACTGCTGCCCCTCTTGCTTACTCCGTTTCTTTTCCTTCTCTCTGCCCCCATGCCTGCCTTTCTTTCCTTAAGATAATGCAGCAGCAGGCAGCTCTGATGGCTGCAGCACAAGGAACTTGCCTCAACCCCATGGCGGCTATTGCAGCGGCACAGATGCAACAGATGGCGGCGTTTAACGTCAGCGGGTTGGTTGCTGCTCCCATGACACCCTCATCAGGTATTTGCCACTAGGGATGGTAGAGAAATTCAGCTCAGTTCACATTCGAAGGCAGACATACAGAACAGACAGTTTCCAAAACAAAAATGGACCAAAATATGGTCAGAATTCAGAGCTCACACTTTTTCCAAATTTTGCAGTCCAGTTCTCCTGTGAAGTTACATGTACCGTAATACACATCCTAGCCTAAAGTGTGCGTTCAAATATGCATTTTGGGACCAAACTGGCAATGACCAGGACTCATTCACTCTTGATGACTGCAAAACAGCCCAGATGAAGAAGTGGATTGGTTTTTAACAGCTAACTTCAACCAACCGGATTCCTACCTGTTCCAGTCAGAGACCTCACCCATCCTCTGTGTTTGAGAAATGTTGTTGTTGTTTAGTCATTTAGTTGTGTCTGACTCTTCGTGACCCCATGGACCAGAGCACGCCAGGCACTCCTATCTTCCACTGCCTCCCGCAGTTTGGTCAGACTCATGTTTGTAGCTTCGAGAACACTGTCCAACCATCTCGTCCTCTGTCGTCCCCTTCTTCTTGTGCCCTCCATCTTTCCCAACATCAGGGTCTTTTCCAGGGAGTCTTCTCTTCTCATGAGGTGGCCAAAGTACTGGAGCCTCAGCTTCAGGATCTGTCCTTCCAGTGAGCACTCAGGGCTGATTTCCTTAAGAATGGATACGTTTGATCTTCTTGCAGTCCATGGGACTCTCAAGAGTCTCCTCCAGTACCATAATTCAAAAGCATCAATGTGTTTGAGAAATAGCCAGCATCAAAGGCCATCTCTAATTTGTCTCTTTCTCCCCAACTTCTTGGTGGTCCATAGGTACAAGCACACCTCCGGGGATCAGCACAGCACCTGTTCCCAGCATAGCCACACCCATCGGGGTGAATGGATTCAGCCCTCTCCCACCACAGACCAATGGGCAGCCAGCATCAGAAACTATTTACACCAATGGAATCCATCCATACCCAGGTAAGGTTTTTGGCCAATAAAAAAATGGAGGCGGGAAATAATGGGTGTGCAGTTCAAGCTCCCTACCATTTGGCTGCAAGAGGAAAACTAGTCCTTTGGGACCCCAGGAGGACTTAAATGCCCAGCTGGCACAGTATAAAGAGCAAACAGGAAACTCAGCCCTGTCTCTCTATGTGCAACTATGCCCCTATGTTGATGCATATGCACTTTGGGAGATTATGTATCATTTTTTAAAAGTGCCCTGCTCACTTCCTTAGTCCGGTCTTGTAACTAAGCTTGCAAAAGTTACTACCCTGACCTATTTTTGCTAACAGGCTAGTATCCTGTGTCCTGTGCTGGTTGCCTTGGATGGGAAGCTTCCTCTTTCTCAGCTAGGATGAAAATGCAGGACACCAGCCTCTTAGAAGTCTAGTAAAAAAGAAAAAAGCTTTCTACAAAGCAGGCAGATGGAAGAGGAACAGAGCTGAGGGATAGGTTCTCTTTCTAGGCAGCCAGCGGAGAAAAACCAAGATGACTGATTGAGGAGGAATGGAGAGATCCTTCTGTCCTCCACCTCTGCTTGCTCCCTTGATAGAATTCAATGCACTCACCTGCATGGGATTTCTGCTCACCTTTGGCTACCAAGCAGTGCACGGCTGCCTTGGTTCCTAAGCCAGTTTCACAGCTGGTGTCAGTCACAACTAGAGAATTTACACAGTCCAAGCCTTTGCTGCCTTTTTCAGGTATTTGCCTACCTGCACTGAATGGCTGTTGAACTTAAACTAATTTCCAGCAACCTTCTAATGATGCCATTGCCTTATTGCAGACTTTCCCAACCTGGTGCCCTCCAAATGTTGTTGGGCAACAATTCCCAGATAGCATGAGCAGTGGGGAGGAATGATGGGAGTTGTAGGCTAGCAACACCTGGAGGGCACCAGCTTGGGAAATGATTCCTTAGGGGATGAGATCTCAGGGAGCTGTGTTGCATCCACAACCTGCAAGTTCCCTCCATTGCTCACTCTGAGCTAGCTATGAGATCTTAGGGCTCATCCAGCTTGTCACATGCCTAGAAAACACATGTCCAGGTCATTTTCCACTTGTCCTGTGCTTTCTAGGTACAGATCTCCAAGCCGTTTGCATTTTCTTTGCTCTGGAAAACCCACTCTTTAGTGCTAAATCAGAGCAAACGACAATCCCTGGAAAACCCTATTTGTTCCTAGTCAGCTCTAAACTGCAGGTTTCCCCAGGGGCAGGGGAAGCAAATGGAGGTGTGGGCAAGTCCTTAGAGTTCCTCTGTCCACAGAGAAGGGCAGCAGGCCTATTGCCTTAGAGCAAATGTTTGCACTGGACCCAGCCTGTTGTTCTCAGATATGTGGCCATTAACGGTAACAAATAGGGCAAAAGTTAGAGGATCCAAGAGGTCCAGGAGGATGAGGAGCTGGATCAAAGAACCAGAGTCGTGTCATGCAGTTTGTGTAGTTTGCTCTCAAGTAGTTTGTGGCACATGTAGCTAGACTCTGAGGAGCAACAGAGGAAGAGGAACGTGATGGGAAGCCAAGGAGATATCTCGAGTGGTTTGCTGCCTGCCCCAGTGATTGTGCTGCTCTGAAAGCTGTTCTCCTTTAGTTGCACTTGCTTACTCTCTTCCTTCTTCCTTCTTTTCTCTTCCCAGCTCAAAGTCCCACTGTGGCAGACCCCCTCCAACAAGCCTACGCAGGCATGCAGCACTATGCAGGTCTCAAACATTGCTTTGCCTGTCCTCCTCGCCTCCCCTCTCTCTGTCTGCCTTTCCCTCTTTCCCTGCATCTTTCCATCTTTCCATGGCATCTTTGTGATAATGTTGAGCATGAGCAAAAGAGCCAGATGCAAGGAGGATGCTGTGGGGGTAGGGATAAAATTTCTCCACTCCTCCTTAAGGAATCCTGGCTTCTCCATTCTGTGGCACACCTGAAGTAGGAGTGGGCAGCTTTGGGGGAACGTATCTTATACTAGGAAGGAAAGGTGGTTCTTGGTGGAATATATCAGGGCCCAGCTGCTGCAGGTTTGGTGTCAAGAAACACGCCAAAGAAACTAGGAAGGGAGTGTTTGAGAACAAGCAAACACAAGATGTCTTGCCCATGAGAGCGGCAGAATGTCAAGCCCCTACAGCAGAAAGAAAACTCCACATGTCCAGAAGCTGAAACGCAACTTACCATAATTTTCGCTGTATAAGACACAGTTTTTCCCTCCTAAAAAGTAAGGGGAAATTTGTGTGCGTCTTATGGAGCGAATGCAGGCTGTGCGGCTAATCCAGACCAGCGAGAGAGATCGCTGTGCAGTGCTCCCTCTTGCTGTTCTAGCTTCTGGCTTAGCCGTGCGAAGCCTCTTCAGGGCATGGGAAGCCTTCATCCTGCTGCCCTGAGGAGGCTTCGCGCGGCTATCCCAGAAGCCAGACCAGCGAGAGGGATCGCTGTGCAGTGCTCCCTCTTGCTGTTCTAGCTTCTGGCTTAGCCCCTCTGTCCCTTCCCCCACCTCCTGGAAAAGCTCCCAAGAGCCTTTCACGACCCCCCGAGGAGAAAAAGCCTGCAAGTGCCACATACACATTCCACATGGCTCATGAAAGGGAGCGCTGAGCAGAGCCTGGGATGCATACAGACTCTGCTCAGCGCTCCCTTTAAAGAATATTTTTTTTCTTGCATTCGCCCTCTAAAAACTAGGTGCGTCTTATGGAGCAAAAAATATGGTATATGAAGCCCCAAAATAGCCGCAGTTGAGGCAACAGACTGTAGCAGTGGCCCATTATTTGTCCTAATGGTGACACATGGTCCTTTTGTGCCCATGGATGGTACTGCTGGGCTAGTCAACTGCTAGTCTGATGAGTGGGTGAAATGAAGGGCAGGGCTTCTTTTCCTGTTATGTAGAAGAGGGCATATCAGCAAGAGCAGTGTGTGTTGACCCCTCAACCCAGCAGAATTTAGTCCCAGTCTGATGGATGGAACCAAAACAAGCTTCCCTTCAACTCTGTAGTCCCAGGACTACCGGGAGTTGGCAGCAGGCTTCCTGCAGCTGCTCTTTCTCTGCCCAAATGATGGCACCAAGTTGGTCTCCCACCTTGCCATGATTCTCTTCCTGGGACACAGAGAATGCGACCTCCCATTGGCACCTTAGCTCCCTGGTTGATGGATGGAGCCAAACTGTAGTGCTGTGCTGAAAGTTTCTTCTGCGTTTCCCCCCGACCATTTTCCATCAGATCATGGGAGAAGAAATGGCATTTGAACATTATCAAAGGAGAAGTACATTTTTGGTGACTTTCACGTGCCTTTCTGCCCAGGCTTCCCATGACCTGTAAAATCAGACCCCCTTGTTGTTTGTTGTTTGTTTGAATTCCCTTAATTCTATTTTATATATGCTTTTATACTACTGTTTTACTGGTTCTATGTTGCATTTTTGTTTTTATGGTAATATTTATGGTTTTTAGGTTGTACACCACTTAGAGATTTTAAAAATACTAAGTAGTTTATAAACAGTTTTAAAGAAATAAAGACATTTGTAATGTGCCAGGGTTTTGTTGTACCTGCCTTACTTACAAGGGAGTTGACGAGTGTTAGTGGCTGTTTATTCTTCATGGGTGCTCACACTTGGTGAGAACCCCCCTGATGACCATAGGTGGGTTTTCCTGGAAGCATAAGAAACAAGAGAGGCTGTCTGCTGTTCTCCTGACAGATGTTCATTGTTAATTGTTCTTATGTGAGGTCTTTTCTTAACCTTTTAAAGAAATCAATACAGAAAAAAATAAGTAAGTGGAAGGGATTCCCTTTTTCAGAAAATGAAATCACACCAGTCTCCACAGTGTCCTATGCTTCAGTCAAAACCCCGAAGAAGACATCAAGAGGTATCTCCTCCATGGAGATTTCTCAGGACAGAGAGGTTGAAAAAGTGCTGGAAAAGTTTTTAAAGGACAGAAAAGCACCCAGCACCCTCAGCTACCTTGCAATTATAAGGCAATCTCAACTTCACACACACCCAGAGATCCTAGACATTGCTACAAATGAGGCAAATGAACTAGAGGCCTCATTTTCAGAAGCAAACCTTTGAGAAATGGAGAACAGATTCCACTTCTGCTTCCCTTCAACAATGCAGTCCCAGGGCAAGTGGCAGTTAGACCCCTTTTTTCTGCCAGGGAAAGGTGAAAGCAATTATGCACTGCAAGCTGGAGGTCAGGCCTGGAAACGATACCTGAGAGACGGACTGACATGCCTAGTCAGCCACAAACCAGCAAGTCCCCTGCGCTGGCCAGTGATTAGTTTAAATGAGAATGCCAATTCAGGCAAACAGTATACACATCCCATTAGAAGGCATGTACAGCCCTGCATGTCAGGCTGCATCTAAGGCAAGTCCTTGGAACAATATGTTGGAACATGAAGAAACAGCTCGTAGAATGTGAAGAAGAGAGAATGCTTGGGTGGACCTGCCAGAATCTCTACAGTCGTAATGCACTGGGGCACCCATGGTTCAGAGAAGAGGAAGTCAAAGCCAATGTTGCTGGACTCCACTCCCATCGTCCCTGGCCATTGACTCTGTTGGCTGGGCCTGATGAGAGTTGGAGACCAATAGCATCTAGAGGACACCATTTTGGCTGCCCCTGCCATGCTTTGCATGTCTGAAATCCCATGATTAATCCCTGGCCTTTGCAACTCAACGCTCTCACGTAGCAGGGGACAGGAGAAACATCTACCTGACACCCAGGACAGCCACTGCCTGTCAGGGTGGACAACACCAGGATAGATGGACCAACAACACTAGTGTAAGGTGGCTTAAATACGTTCATAATTTGGTGTGCCTAAAATGCTCTTTGTGCTAGGCTTCACGCAGCTCCAAAGGTTTCATTCAGACCTCCTGAACCACACAAGCGGCCTGTGTCATGTACTCTTTGGGACTGTTCCATGAGCACAAGCCAACTCGATTGTGGAGGCAGCAAAGCAATCTTTTTGTATGTAATCTGTGCATACATCTCTGGAAATGAGTCATGCTCAGGATCCACTGCTGAGCATCCCACTTTTGTCTCCCATTGGTTTTGCTTTACCATGCTTTTCTCAGCACTAGAAGGAGGCTCTGTTTGCCCTGACCATTCTGCTTTTGTGTGTTCCAGCAGCATACCCAGCCGCCTATGCACCAATCAGCCAGGCCTTCCCCCAGCAAGCTCCCATCATCCCCCAGCAGCAGAGAGAAGGTAAGATGGGTTGTGGGCATTTCAGAGAGCAGGGATTCCTGAAACGGCTGAGTCATACGGCTGGGGTCGATAATGAATTGCTTTGTGCATGACTGATATCAACATTGCTATCTAGGATGGGGTGGCCTAACACAAAATAAATAACCAAGATGAATAAATGTAAAATAAGTGGGGTTTGTTGTTGTTTTTTTAAAAAAAGGTTTTCCCACCCTTCCGTAGAACAAACTATCAAATTTAAATGCAACTTTAAATGTGCAAAACACTAAAGTAATAGCTGTAATGCTATTTGTGCTCATGGCCTGCTTCCCAGAGGCATCTGGTTGGGCACTTTGAGTACAAAATGCTGGATTAGATAGGACGGGGCAAAGAACAGGACCCAGCTGGCAGGCTGGATCTTGAGTCCCCCCCATCCAGCATGAACCACTTTGGCAGGTGGGTGGAGCCACCTGCTTTTCAGCCACCATGGCATCAGATAACTCAACTTGGGAGCCCACAGTGAGTGAGTGAGTTCCTGGTTCTCTTCTGCCTTCTTTTGCAGTTCTTCTTGAACTCGACAGATTAAAACAGATATGACAGCTGGATACCTACCATATGAATGCAACTCACTCCCCAAAAGACTTGTGAACAGGAAACCTGACTATCCAGTGCTGTTCTTTTGGGATTTGATAGGGAGAAAGATGCATGCCTGACTAGTTCATATAATGCATTTGGATGCATGTTTGGACATTACAAAAAGCCGTTTCTTGCAGTCCCCCTCTTCCTGGGATCTGTAATGTACAAACTGACAGCTACATAAATGGTGCTGGTGATGATTAGATGACAATATGCAAATATTGACAGAACGGCAGGTGGCTCGGGTGATTAAATCAACATGCGGGTTGGTAGAAGGGTGGCAGAAATTCAGCAAAGAGAAGATAGAAACAAGGCTACAAAGAAGTGTGAATGAGGTGAACACAACAAAAAGAAAGATGGAGAGTTGAATTGGAAGGAGGCAACACCAGAGTTCTGAGTGTGAGGTGCTGATTGAGTCAGACCTCCTGGGGATGCGTTAATGAACAAAGGAACATGGAGGGTGGGCTCACAGTCCTTGACTCCGTGGTTCTCCATCACATCAGAAAGCAGAATGTTGATACATTCTCCTATGAAATAAACTTAGGTTAGTTTTATTTATATTATGCTTTTCCATAGGGACACACAATAAACAAAACAAAGAGTTGCACTGGAAAAATGACAAAATGTGTCCATGCATTCAAAATAAAGCAGGGGTTAGGAACCTCTGACTGATGGGCTGGACTACAGGTCTCTCTTGGAAGGCTCTTTGGAGTACACTCCTCGCCAACTCTCACAAAGCCCTTCTGCATGGCTGGAATGTGTCCTTTAAATGTGGCAATGCTCCTTGCTTGCCTCCAGATGTTGTGGACTGCAGCTCCTATCATCTTTGACCATTAACCATGCTGGAAGGAGTTGATGAGAGGTGTGGTCCACAACATCTGAAGGGTACCATTGTTGGCAACCCCTCAGTCAGGGGAAGAAATATACATCTCTGCATGTGCCTCCATAGCTGAATAAGTGTGAGGACAGAGGCCTAGATAAGTTGAGAGGTATGTAGAAATACATTTCCTTGTTTCCCCTTAGTAGTAGATGGAATCAGAGCACTTCAGGCATCAGATTCTCCCACAGATGAGTCAGCACTATAGTTCTAAACCATGGGGATGAGTGTGCAGATTACCGGAAGAAAGAGGTTGTAAGAGCAGCTGTCTCTGTCTTCAGGTAATCCCATGTGGTCATCCTCCTGATCCCTGATGTGGTCTCTCTACTAGCAGGAGATCACCATGTCCCTATGCAGTTTGTGGGTGTCAAGAAATGCTAGTGGGCAGCTTTCATAAAACTAGGGAGGTTTTACAAAATAAATGAGTGGGTAAGCAGTGGTGCATTTCTGCTTTAAGACAGGGGAACTGCAAGTTGCAGAATGTTAATTTGCTGGGCTGAGAAACTTTTGGTCTCGGCTGCAATTGCGATTGATTGAGTGGTTCATTTCTATTTGCCCGAACAGTCATTTCTGTTGACTATGCTGCTTCCAGTTGTTCATCTGATTGATCAGTTGAGGCTCCTTCCCTTTGGCAGTAGGATTAAAGCCCCCACCAGACCGGTGGCTTCTTCTTCTTTTGCAGGTGTATTTGGCAATATACCACTGACACAATAATAGCACTTTGATGATGGACTGACACTGGGCTGTCCACACATCATTCAGCTTTCTTAGTTGTTCTGCAAAGATTCACCAAAGTTGTTGAATTATTTCCATCTGGAGGGACAACACCAAAAACACCAAAAACAGGACAAAAAACAGCAACCCTAGAACATCTGTGGTATAGAATGTTTTGACAGGAAACCATGGGGCCTGTACCTGTTGCAAAAGAAGCAGTATTACAACCCCCCAAAACTTTTACAGGCGCAAGTGGTGATTGTGTATAACTGCCCCCATAGCCATCATGAGCATGAATTCTGATGAATTCTTAATAGAGGACATCTGGAGGGGCCAGTGTAAATGCCAGGAAGGAAAGGATACAGAAATTATCCCCTTATATCTTAAAGACTGACCCTGATGGTAATAACAAGACTCTTCCATGTGGAACTAAGGGTTCGTTCAACACTTCCACTTGTCCCATGCCTAGCCAGCACGAGGCTAAGACGTTTTCTCCTTCTCACATGCTTTCTAGGCCTAGGTCCAAACAATTTTGTCATTGTCCTACCACTTTCCGTAAAAAACCCGCTCTTTGGTGATAAATCGGAACAAACAGCGATCTGCAGAAAACCCAACTGCTGTCTGTTCCTGTTCAGTGCAAAACCACAGGTTTTACTGGGGGAAAGCAGTGGGGCAAACAGAAGTGTGGGTGAGCTGTTGGACTGCAGCTGAACTAGAAATTATTATTTGAGTAAGGACACTCTGTTATATAGCCATTCTGAGACCATGTTCTGACGCTCTGGGAAAGAACTCTCTGTATGACTGGGATTGAATTGATTTTAATATACACCTAGATATTTGCTCAAGGTGTGTCATGATTCTTTTCAGCTTTATGTTCTAGCAAGCTGGTGGATATTAGGAAAAAAAACAATTGCAATGAACTGATTTTTAAAAAGACTTTTATCTGCTGAACTAGCAGATAAGCTAGCTGCAACAAGCAGTGCATTGTGAGAAAGTAGCCAAACATGTTGCGCATGGCCTCTTTGCTGCTAACACATGTCTTTTCCTTTGTGTGTACACCTTTGTCATTATCCCAGGTCCCGAAGGCTGTAACCTCTTCATTTATCACCTGCCCCAGGAGTTTGGGGATGCAGAACTTATGCAGATGTTCTTGCCTTTCGGCAACGTCATCTCTGCCAAAGTCTTTGTTGACCGTGCCACCAACCAAAGTAAATGCTTTGGTAAGTAGCTGGTGTGCTTCCTTTGAGATTCTAGGAACATAGGAAGTCATCCTATACTGTATCAGAACATCTGTCAGTCTCGCTCAGTATTGTCTATGCTGTTTGGCAATGGCTCTCCAGTGTTATGGTCTCTCCCAGCCCTACCTTGAGTTGCCAGGGATTGAATCAGGGCCCTTTTACACATGCTCTGTCACTGAGCCACACAGTCCTTTTCCATTGTGTTTGTAGCTGCTGAAACATGTGTGTTCTTCCTGCACTTCGCACCACAAATAGATGGCAAGTAGGATTTTGCTATGTAAGGAACTCTAGCTCCCAGGAGCCAACATGCAATTCTGCACATTTCAGAATAAGATGTGACATAAGGGAAGAATAAGGAGGGATAGGATTGACTATTGTCAGGCCTCAGCAGGGGTCAGACTCCAGGCAGTGGAGTTCCAGGATCCTGGGCAGCTGTTATAAGTAGAGCTGAAGCAGATTCATGACCCAAAAGCAGCAATCAGGGAATGGGAACAGGAGGTCAGACGGGGTCTTCATACCTGAGACAAGTGGCTCAGACCAAGGAGCAAGCTCTGAAGTCAGGATTTTGGGAGGTGTGGTAGACAGGGTTCAGCCCTTGGGGGACAACTGATGGGAAAATGCTCAAGCAAACTTGTACCTGCTTTGGAAGGGAGGGTAACTGCAGAGAAGAAAGGCATTAGTAGGGGTTTTTTAGCGTTCCTCAAGAATACTTGCAGGGGTGGAATTGTAATTGTTTGCGTATACTCAAGGAACACAACCCATCCACCCCCATAATTTCAAGGCAAGTTCAAGGAATTGTGCCCATCGCTAGTATTATAGGCAACATCCAATCATGAGGCTCGCTCATATGGTTTGTTTCCACTCCAACATCTGGAGAAACTTCTCTGGTTGGTTCTTGTATATGCCACCACTGTAATGTAAAACCAGGCCACTTAGAAGCATTTTTTTGGCAATTGCTATATTGCCCAACTGTAAAAAAAATGGTCTTTGATAATGATACAGTAGCTTCGGAATGGGGCATTCCATCTTGGTTCACAAGGCTATCATGGGCTGTTTCATTCTTTTAGTGTCATATATCTGAGCAGGGGTAGTCAACACAGTGCCCTCCAGATGTCAGGAAGCTGCCTTTTACAGAGTCAGACCATTGGTCCATCTAGCTCAGGGGTCAGCAATCTTTTTCAGCCATGGGCCAGTACACCATCCCTCAGACCATGTGGTGGGCCAGACTATATTTTTTTTGGGGGGGGGGATGAACAAATTTCTATGCCCCACAAATAACCCAGAGATGCATTTTAAATAAAAGCACACATTCTACTCATGTAAAAACATGCTGATTCCCAGACCATCTGTGGGCCGGATTGAGAAGGCGATTGGGCCACATCCGGCCCCCGGGCCTTAGGTTGCCTACCCCGATCTAGCTCAATGTTATCTGGACTGACTGGCAGCAGCTCTCCAGGGTTTCTGGTGGGGGACATTCATGGGCCTAGCTAGAGATGCTGGGAATTGAACCTAGAACCTTTTGCATGCAAAGCAGATTTTCTTCCACTGAGCTATGGCCCCTTCCCATAAGCTGTGGCCTCAGCTCCTGTCTGCCCAAGTCAGTGTGGATGATAGTCAGGGATTAAGAGAACTGTAGTCCAACCACATCCAGAGGGCACAGTGTCGGCTGCCCCTATGGAAATGTTACTTACATATTGTATCCAACTAAGTGCTACTCAGAGTAAACTCATTTAAATGAATGCTCCAAGCCTCTTAACTTCAGTGGGTCTACTCTGAGAAGGAGCGGCACTGGAAACAACCCTTATTTTCTTACATTATTAACGTGCCTTCCTTCCATCACAAAACCAATTGGTTTAGCTTCGTTTCAGCAAGGTGGTGGCCTCAAGCGCCTTCAGATCATTTCCTGGGGCTGCATTAGGAACAATCAGAAGAGTTTCTATAAACACACTGAAAATATCCAGAAAGTGAAAAAAGCCCATTCATTAGAGGAAAGAGTACTAGTAATCCACAGTACAATGAAAGCTAAATTGCTCAATGTCTACTTCACTTTGGTTTTCGCCAGTGAGATAAATTGTGACCAGATGATTAGTAGAATCGATATAAACAATGAGGGAGGGACAAAGGTTAGGATAGGCAAAGATCTGTTCAGAGAATATTTGACTATCTTAAATGATTAGAAGTCAGCAGGTCATGATGAATTGCGCCCTGGGATGCTGAAGGCATCTCCAAACCACAAAGCAATCATTTTTGAGAAATCATGCATGACAGGTGAGGTTCCAGTGGAATGGAAAAAGGCAAACATAATGCCCAACTTTAAAAGCAGGAATTTATAGGCCCATTAACTTAACTTCTCTCCCTGGGAAGTTACTAAACCAAATCATAAAGCAATTCATTTGTAAGGATCAAAAAGAAAATGGAGGGCCAAATTTACTAATATGCAGAGTAGGCACTAATCTAGGGCCTCAAATTAGCAGACCCCATACTAAAATGCAACGGAGGCGATGCTTTGCAAGCATAATTTGCACCTCATGTTGCTGCAAATAAAGTCTGACCACTTAATTTAACTTACAGCCACCAGCTTGGGAGTTTCGCAAGCCAAAGTTCATTGTCTAACGTAGCCTGAATATTTCTTAGCTGCAAGGCCCTGCACATGTGTGGCCAAATCCAGCACCAGCAGTTGTCATCATCCTGCACCAGCACACCAGCAAGGTCCACTACTTATGCCTGTCCACTACACACACACACACACAGAGAGAGAGAGAGAGAGAGAGAGAGAGAGAGAGAGCTTAGTTTGAGAACTACTCTTTTCATTTCCTGCAGTGTCACTGATGTAGCATCACTCCAATGCATTGTGGAAGGTTAAAATGAACCTCATACCCACCGAGGGCTGCCTGGTGCTCATCAAAGGCAGTGCTGATGCCTGCACTGCTGCCAGATTAAGCCTGCCAGTGGGCAGGTGTAAAGGAGTGTCCTCCAGCAGGCACTTTGCCTCAAATCTGGAGCCAGCCTTGAATCTGGTACCTGGCCTCGCCCACACAGCTGATGTAATGGCACCATAGACTACAGTAGCCATTCCTCCAACCTCGTACTCTCCAGATGGTTTGAAGTACAAGTTCCATCAGTCAGGGATGGTGAGAATTGCCGCCTAAAACGTATGAAAGACCACAGGTTGGGGGAAAGCAAACAGCAACAATGCATTAGGCATGGGAATGGTTTTGCAGACTACCTTGTTCAAAACAGAGCCACTAAGCTAATGTCTGGAACTGAGCATCGGGATCACATCCTGCTGGTGCTTAAAGAACCCCATTGGCTTCCAGTCCTTTCCCAAATACAATGCAAAGGGTGGGTGCTTACATCTTAAGACCCTATGCAGCTTGCAACCTGGATAATTGAGGAGGTGTTTTCTCTCGCATCAACTTGCCTGTATGTAAGATCTTCTTCAGGTAAGCCTCCCTAGAGGAAGAGGTGCATGTGCAAGGGGCCATAGCTAGAAAGGGTCTCTCTCCTCTCCATCAGCTTATGCACCTCTTTCCCTAGGGAGACTCACCTGACACCTGTGGCAATGTCTTTCTCTCCTGGGTTTGCTTTTAGCATGGCCTTTTCTTGTGTTTGTATTAGTTACTGTAAAGTGCTCTGGGATTTCTTAATGGAAGGGCAGTATGCAAATATTTCAAATTAGGGGTTGGCAACCTTTTCAGGCCTGTGGGCACTTCTGAATTTTTGAGTGAGTGCTGTGGGTGCCACGCACCTCCAGGGTCACTTCTCTCTCCCATTCCCTGTCAGCCGTTGCTTACTGAATAAATGTTGTGGCTATAGATTTTTTTAAAAAAATATTTTTTAAAGCAATGCAACTGTTGTTGGTTGTTGTTTTTTAAGCAATGCAGACTGGATCCTTTATCTATGTATTAAGAGCAAAAATAAAGTAAGGGCTTGCTCAAACACTTCAACTTATTTTGATGTTGAAAGGTCAAACGAATCATACAGAATATTCTCAAACGGTTAGCACATCCTTCCAAACTTTTCAAAGTCCTGTTGAGTGAGGACATGCCAGTACATTATTTTGAAGTGTGTTAGAAACATCCCACAGACTGCTAACACCCTGTGAAGTTAACTAGCAGGCCATGATTATAAGATGTTCTCATTGCAATGAAAAAATATGGTGTATTTTGGCTTTAAGGCAGGCACCCCCAACCTTCGGCCCTCCAGATGTTTTGGACTACAATTCCCATCATCCCTGACCTCTGGTCCTGTTAGCTAGGGATCATGGGAGTTGTAGGCCAAAACATTTGGAGGGCCGCAGGTTGGGGATGCCTGCTTTAAGATTTTCCTCCGTGTCTTCACAACACCCCAGGTGACCCAAAACCAAACCTAGACTCCATGAGTTAAATGGATTGGATTTCTTAAATTTTGCTTTCAATGACTATTGTTAAAGAAGAATCTTGTGTGGCTGGAAAGTGAACAGTGGCCTAAAACAGCCTTCCCCAACTTAGTCCACTTCAAATGTTTTGGAGGACAACTTCCACCAGCCCTTTGCAAGCCCATCCTGCCATCACCATTAAGAGCAGCTTCCCCCAACCTGGTGCCCTCCAGATATTTTGAGTAACAAACTCCCATCAGCCCCAGCCAGTATGGCTGTGCTGGCTGGGGCTAATGAGAGTCGCAGTCCAAAGCATCTGAAAGGCACCAGGTTGGGGATCCTGCTCTTAAGCAGCCAGCTAGCTCTGACATTCACCTGTTTTGAATTCCTCAGGATCTATTTTCTGTGAAAGGCTTGCAGTGAAACAGCAACATGGAGGGAGGGCTGCCGCTGTCCTTGGTGCTGAACTGTGTCCTTCCTTTCCTTCTCTGTTCTCACCCCCTGTCACCCCACTTTCCCCCTTGACCCATCCCAGGTTTCGTCAGTTTTGACAATCCAACTAGTGCTCAGGCAGCCATTCAGGCCATGAACGGCTTCCAGATCGGCATGAAGAGGCTAAAGGTCCAACTAAAGCGGCCAAAAGATGCTAACAGACCCTACTGACCCGTGTTCACCTTGGCCCTGAAAGCAGGTAAGCCATTGGCAGGCAAGACTGTCCCAGCTACACTACCAGCAGGAAAAGGGGTTAGCCTTCCTCAAGCTTTTGCCACAAGGCTGGTGTTAAACCTGGAGGAAAATGGAGCGAAAAACCACAAATGGTGTGTCTAGTTCAAAACAGCAAATACAGTGCATTTTGGCCCAGCCCATGTCCATCACATGAGAATAAGCTAAAAGGTAATAAATGATGCATAGCCTTCCCGCAGGGGATTGATTACCCAAATAAACTTTCAATGGTTTATTATTCTAATAATGTACAGTGTCAACGATCCTTATTGTTTGTTTTTAGGCATAGAGAATGACCCCAATCCAAATAGAATGAATTTATTTTATTTATTTTTTGACCTAATGTATCAGCCAATCTTCGTTACACAGTAATCCCATGGAGGTTTCCAGCATATCTTAAAACCATAATACTAACAAACCAAACCATAAAAACTAATATAAAACCACAGTAAATGAACAGCAGCAGGTCAGACAAACAGAAGCCTTAGAACAATACCTAGCTAGTTGATATCAAGGGAATTTAGATTTATTGCTGCTAATTTATCCCACTGACTTTAAGCAGGATGCAAGCATGTCTGTGTCTTCAGTGGGACAGAGACAGATATGTTCAGGTCCCACTCTCCAGGCACAATGCATTCTCAGGAAATTGTTTGTTAAGTGAGTGTTTGCATAACAAGCTGGTGATTTCCATTATTTCCTATGGGAACATTTCCAATCCGTGATTTGTCCATGCTCCCTCCCTGGTCTCTGCCTGAAACTGTTGCAGCCAGTCAGCAGAAGCCAAACAAAGGAAAAACTTATTTGTTCAATCCCTCCTGCTCTCTGATTTGTTCAATCTCTCTCCCTCCCTCCATGGTTTTCTGCCCCAAATGGCCACTAGCCAGCAGAACACAAACAACTAAGGAAGTGGGCAAACTTTACTGTTTGGATATCTGAACCAATCATTCATGTAGCAAGGTTTGGGCATAATTTTTTGTATTCAGATAACAGAGATTTTGGATAATGAGTGTTCTGATAGTGGGACCCGTGTATATTACATTGTTTAAGTTGTTGAGTGTCATAGTTGATACACAAATAACCTGCACCCAAAGTGGTTCACACATAGAAGATAGACTAAAAACAGTGGTACAATATCAGTAGATAAAAATAATATGTATAATATCACTACTGAAAAAACAACAACAAACAGTTCATTTAACACGCATCAAAATTTAAATGAGCATAAAATCACCAATAGGTCAAGTCATCCAGTAACTTCACATCCAAAAGCTTTCATAGTTATGTAAAAAGAGACAAGAATAGAATCTCTGTGGCCAAAACCTTAATCTGTAAATAGGAAGGAAGGTAGATAATCTAACATGACTTCAGACCAATGAAAGGGTAAAATCTAAAGCATAATTATGTGGTTCCATTGAAGTCCATATACCCAAGTAGCTGTTTTCAAAATCATGGCAAGAGCACCAAACAGAATACATGTGTTTATTTGTGGAAGCCATTATTACCCTGCCTTTTGACCTGAAACAGATCCTTGGGGTGACTTAAAGGCTAAAATCCAACAACATGCCACCTCAAATGCTAATTAAATCAAATGTTTTGATCTGATTGGGATAGTCTGAAGTCATCACAAATTTGTTTATCACCTCCTGGCTCCGCACATAGTTTGAGGGGGTTTCCAGGCTGAGGTGAGTTGCATTCACAAGCCCCTCGCCACTGCAAAAAAAGAGAAAGGAACACCCAATTTAACCATATCAAGGCAGTGTGTAAATCAGCCGCAGAGTTAAACTGAACCAAAAGATCCACACGATGCATTTAAAGCATGCCCAATGCACATTGAAATCACATGGATCCTGGGAACAGAGTGAATGTAGCTCTGTGTGAGGGAACTACAGTTCCCAGGATTCTTTAGGGGAAATCATGAGCTTTCATTGTGCTCTTACTTTCTGAGAGTAAGAGCACTTCAACTGTGGAACGGACTGCTTTGAGAGGTTGTGGACTCTCCTCCCTTGGAGGTTTAAAAGCAGAGACTGGAAGGCCACCTGTCATGGATGGTTTAGTTGAAATTCCTGCCTTGCAGGGGGTTGGCCTAGATGACCCTTGGGGTCCCTTCCAACTCTACAGCTCTATGGATTATGGTTGGGTATGCTTTAAATGCATGATGCAAATCTCCCCAACTTTTGCGTAAGTCATAGCTTAGGCTGTATGCTTATTAAGGCTACAATCTTATACCTAGGTAAAGCTAAAGGGACCCCTGACCATTAGGTCCAGTCGTGGACGACTCTGAGGTTGTGGCGCTCATCTCGCTTTATTGGCCGAGGGAGCCGGCGTACAGTTTCCGGGTCATGTGGCCAGCATAACTAAGGCGCTTCTGGTGAACCAGAGCAGCTCACGGAAATACCGTTTACCTTCCCACCAGAGTGGTACCTATTTATCTACTTGCACTTTGACATGCTTTTGAACTGCTAGGTTGGCAGGAGCAGGGACCGAGCAACGGGAGCTCACCCCATTGCGGGGATTCGAACCGCCGACCTTCTGATCGGCAAGTCCTAGGCTCAGTAGTTTAACCCGCAGCACCACCCGCGTCCCAATCTTATACCTACTTACCTGGAAATTCTGTGGAATTAACTTCTCCATAGACGTGTATAGAATTGCAGTGTAAGTTGCACACCCACTGCAAGCAGTTTGCAAGAGTGAAATCCCACAGAGGGCTGCAGGATGCAATAGCATGACAAGCAGATCTGCTGGAACCGACCAGAGGCCCATCTGCTATTACAGCAGGAGTGAGGAATCTGTGCCCCCCACCACACATTGTTGGACTCCCAACTCCCACCAGCCCCGGCTAACAATTAGGAATGCTTGGAGTTGTAGTTCAAAACCTAGAGAGTCATGGATTACCCACCCCAGGCCTATGGGATGCCCAGAATAGGACATGAAAGCAGTAGCACCCTGTGCTCATCTTCCCCAGCAATTCATTGGCCTCATGAAGGAAGCTATTTTCAGGCTCACCAAACATTTAAAACACTTTAACCCCCCTTTGGCAGTCATGGCTCCCCTGCAAAGAATCTTGGGAACTGTAGTTTGTGAAGGGGGCTGGCCTCAGAGACCTAGACTTCCCAGCGCCCTGCACAAACTACAGTTCTTGTGATTCCCCATGACTGCTAAAGTACTTTCTCTGTGCTTTAGATGTACCATGTGAATATGACTTCAGAGGACTCCTGCTCCATTTTGCAGCTATCAGAAGAAGCAATGACCATTAATACTGAGAACTCGCATCAAACCGATTCATCTTTTCTTTTATATTTTTGTTTCCTCCAACCCATCCACTACTTTGTCTCTAACCAGACCAGGCCAATCATAGCTCCAAGGATGACCCCACAGTTGCCTAGCAACCCTCTAGCTGTTATGGGAGACCCAAACAAAAACTCTCCCTCCCAAATTATCTGAAACTGTAAGTGACTTAACTAATGTTGTCATCGTCCTTCTCGATGACGCCATGTGGCCGGTTGTAATCTTGTTGCATGAACTTGACGTTGATCTTTCTACATCTCTGCTTTATTTTTATTAGTTCTTCTTCCCACCCCTTCCTCCTCTCTTTTTGGCGGTTGTGCAGTGCCATATTGATGCCCATGGTGGATAGTTTTTGGAGTGCTGATTGGTCAGTCTTTTACTAGTTGTGGATTTTTTGAGCCCATAAACTCCACTTTGTCCTTCTTTGTACCTCCTTTTCTCTCTGTTGTGATGTGACAATTGATGTGTGTGTCCTCTATATTTACTGTGTGATGATGATGGCTGAGTAACTCAGTCCTGCACAAGAAACACCAAGTTGTGCTAGCTCTCCCCACCCTCCTGGCATCCCAGCATAATTTAGAGTCTCTATATTACCCCAATGCTTGTGGAAATTCAAGCATTCCACAGTCTCAAGAGCATGAAGGCTTCACTGCTAAGGATTGACAACAAATGCTCCTTGATTGTTGGAAAACACATGTTTTGTATGCAAAACATCTCAAGTTCAGTCTCTTCAGTCACATCTTCAGCAGGGTTGGGAGAAACCTGTCTGAACCTTGAAGAGTCGCTTCCAGTGAGTGTAGGCCATCTTTCTTCAATCCTGTGTCCTCCAGATATCTCAGCCTACAATCCGCATCATCCATGACCATCAGCCATGCTGGCTGCTTCTGATGGAAGTTGTAGTCCAAAACAGCTGGAAGGCACTAGGTCAGGGAAGGTTAGTGTAGAAAATACTAAGTTAGATGGACCAGTGGCCTGACCTGTTGTACAGTAGCTTCTCACGTTCCTGTTTGGAGATAATGAACCCGGATCGCCTACTCCAGGATAAAAGATATGTAAAGCAAACAAAAGCCCTGTTCTGTTTCATTTTCTTTTTGCATAGAAAAAGTCCTAGTCTTGATTGCAGTCATGGAGTGTGGTACCTTAGCAGAGGAGCAGGAGAGTGTTACTGGTGTAGCATTTCACGGGAGAGGACCCTTCATTCAGCAGCAGAGCATATAATTTTAATGCAAAAGATCCTCAGTTCAGCCCTTCGAAATTCAATTAAAAGGACCAGGTAGCAGGGGTGGGAAATATTCTGTTCTGCTCAAGATCCCTGGAAAACCACTGCCAATCAGAGTAGACAATATACTGGACTACATAGACAAATCTTCTGACCTGGTCTAAATCAGCTTCCTATTAAAGCACACATTGGAAGCACATGACTTCTCCCAAAGAATCGTGGGAACTGCTGTGTATTACGATTGCTGGGAATTCATAGCTCTGTGAGGGGGGAAAACCACAGTTCCCAGAAATCTTTGGGGGAAGGCATGTGCTTTAAATGTATGGCGTGGATCTGCATATATGCTCCTAATAGGGCAGAAATGCATCAAGAATGGAACCTGCTCAAGATGGTCACCAGTTCCATCACATAGGGAGCTCTTGGTCCCTCCCTCTCCTCCTCAGGCCATGCCCCTCCCTCTTGGCTCCACCCCTTTAAGCTAAGACAAATCTCAACCAATATGACATCCCTGGCCTCCTGCAGTTGCTATGCTAGCTTCTAGCAGCAGTTATCTGAATTTTGGCCAACAATACATTGACCATCTTGCTCCATGAAACTTGTTCTGTATATGGAGCTGTTGGGATCAATTGCATTTTCATTTTTATTTTACACAGGCCCTGCTCTTTTAACAGCAGCCTGACACAGCAGTGGAAAGGGGGGGAGCTTGTTCAACATGAGCTTCACGTCTGGGATGGGGGGTGGAGGGGAAAGAAGAAGTGGTTGGAAATCAGGAACCCTCACTATGCGGCCTAAGTGTGTTACATACAGAAAACAAGATAACTGGTGGTATTTCGCAGTGTTTAAGGTAGCTAAGTATGTTTATTTCGCAAGCCACATTGGCCCATCTATCTCAGTACTGTCTACACCAGGGGTAGTCAACCTTTTCATACCTACCGCCCACGAATGCATCTTTCTTAATGGTAAAATTTTCTTACCGCCCACCAGTGCTCAAAGGGGGAAGGATTCAGCTTGTGCTGTAGAACCCACTACCGCCCACCTAGAATCCTGAAACGCCCACTAGTGGGCAGTAGGGACCAGGTTGACAACCCCTTGTCTACATTGACTGGAAGCAGCTCTTCAGGGCTGTTGGGACACCCACAACAAATGGAAGGTCAGACCTAACCTAGAACATTTCAGAATTCAACATCTTCTGGTACGGAATTGGGGAGTCATTTGATATATATATTTTTACACACTGAATAGAGATGGCCCTGACAAGAGCTTCCTTTCTCTCCTAACGCCATCACTCGCTACTGGGGATGGGGCTTCCTGCTAGCTCCTGGCACTGCCTGCCTCTTCTTAACATCCCTTCTCTCTCTTTCAGATGGGATGCCATGCGGCGTACGAAGAGTATTCCCCTTGTCCCACGTGCAGTATCCAGACTTGTAACTCTCTTTCTTTGCAACATATCACGGAGGAGGAGGAGGAGGTGGAAGAGGAGGCAGGATGCTCGTGAAAAAGAGGAGAGCCAGTTTGGTTGTACCTTTTTTATTTTTATTTTCCAAATCGGTTGGGGTTTTGGGGGGGCGTTTCTTTTTCTTTTTCCTTTTGCCGCTTTAAGGCGAGAGAAAGCAAAGAAGGTGGTTGTGACGATATTGGACAAAAGGGAAAGAGGCATCGCTATTTGCCGACTCTAAACTCCACGACGGGAAGGAGCCGCTGGAGAAGACGTGTTTTTTTTAAGACCCCTCACGAGGAGAGGGGTAGGATTTTGCAACAGGAAAAGGTTGCAGGCACAGAGCCTGCTGGTGGGACCAGCCTCTCTCTAAAGCACTTGACCGATGCTCAAGATTTCAGAAGAGGGAGGCCAAACAGATCTAAACCAAAGCCGGTGGGTTTGGACCAGGCCTGTATGTTACACCTGGGAAACGCTTTTTGTTTTTAAAAAAGGGGGAAAGAAAAAAAAGGGGAACTTTTTTTTCCGCATCCGTTTAGGAAAAGAAAAATCAGTTGCTAAGAGGATGTTGAACTTAACAGAAGATATATATATAAATAGGTCTATATATCTATATCCCGTGGATTGGGGGTGGGGGTTTCTGTCCCACTTTGTCGCCAGTCCAAGGAGATTGGATTAACTTCTTTCAAAGTCATATCATTCCTTAGAGTTTAGGGACCAAAGGACTATTGCTTTTTTAATATATATATAAATTAATTAATTTAAAAAACAAAACAAAACAAAAAAAAGAAACTCAAAGAGGTTTAAAAAAAACTAAAAAAAAAAAGCTTCATGTCAAAGCTGCAAGTTGTTTCCAAGAGAAGCGAGCTCAAGCAAGCAAGCAAGCAAGCAAGCAGATGTCGCCTTGTGAGCAGTGTGGCCAGTGCTGGTGGCCTTGTGACCGCATTGAACACTATGGGGTTCGGGTGAGTAGTGAAGCTGGCAGGAGGGGCCACTTTGGCCAGGGTGGGGTGGGGGGTCTTGGCAACAGCTCTCTCCTCCTCCTCTCGCCAGATAGGCACTTGGATTTCAGAAAATTGGGGGGTTTTAATCACAGTTCCTGATCTGCTTCTCCCATGCATTGAAAGCTAATGTAAACCAGAGTAAGAAGAGACACAGGACCATATTTTTTTGCACGAGAAGCTGCCTTGCGCCAAGGCAGATCATTGGTGCGACTAATTCAGTATTGCCTACACTAGGGGTGGACTCCAGCTGCTGTCAGCCCCAGCCAACATGATCAGTGGCTAGGGATAATGGGAGCTGGAGTCCAGCAGCATCTGGAATGCCACCGGTTTCCCACCCATGCTTAGATGGCTGTGTAGAGGAGCTGCAACGTCTCTCCACACTTGGACAATGCTTTGATTAGGACCACCCAAAGTGTCACAGAACGTTGGGTCAGCTCTTAGTAGGCTGAACATCTAGCAAAGCAGAGGAATGGAGAAAGTTTGGCTTATGGTAGCTTCAAAGTCTGCATTTGGTGTTAAAATAGAGGTGCATTAGGAAGTTGCAGGCGTAACTGGATGAGGCTTGGCGAAGGTGTTATTCAGGTTTCACAGTGCGCCCAGGACTGATAGGACAAAGAAATGACCGAGGCTGGGTCATGGGCAAGTCTGGAGCATGACAGCAGCCAGGGACTGGGGGTGGTGTTCAAAACTAGTCCTGTTCAGAGTAGATCCACCAAAGTTAATAGACATGACTAATTTAGGTTCCTTGATTCCAATGGGCCTACTCTTAGTAAGAGTTTGAGCCAGATTGAAAGCGCTATCCAGATCAGAGGGCAAACCAGCAGGCAAGACCAAAGAATAAAGTTGGAAATGCAAAAGCCACCAGAGCTTGGGTACCCCTTGTTGCACCACAGTGACAGGAAGTCCTCTTAAACTCCTTCCTGCCCAGGAGGAGCCAATGACCAGCCTAATGGGTGGAGTCAGCCCACAGCCTGGAAAGTTCTTTACTGAGAGGCTGCAGTTATGCATGTCACCACATGGGACAGCGGTCAGCAATTGCTGGCAGAAACACAGTGGCGCATGAGCTCATGCACGCACAATTTTTTAAAAAAGAACCTAGTAAAGGACATAACCCTATCATTAGGCAAAACACACTGGTTCCTTCTTAGAACGCAAAAGTAAAAAGGAATATGGCTGGAGGTTGATTTCAGGTGGAATGCTAGGTCTTTAAAAATGTCAAAAGAAGTCAAAGTGGGTTACATTACCTGGTGGTTAGAGGGAATGTGTAACCCTTGAAAAGTAAAGTGCCATCTTCAGGTGGTAAGAAATCATATTCCTTCAGTTTTAGGGTCCCACTTCTGAATGGTTAAATTTGGTTATCCAAGTCACACATAAAGCAAGAATCTGGTATCTGAAGATTCTTGTGGTATCTGAAGAAGTGTGCATGCACACGAAAGCTCATACCAAGAACTAACTTAGTTGGTCTTTAAGGTGCTACTGGAAGGAATTTTTTTATTTTGAATAAAGGAAGAAGAAGTCCATAAGGGAAAAAAATCTGAACTCCACAGTCAGGCTACAATACCATTCTTAGCCCTTGCATATTTCCTGGTCTCAGTAGTCCTTAGTTGCACCCTGAAGCCTGCCTAGCACCTAGCCAAGCCTAATGGACTTGGTGTCTGCAACCTCCTCCTACATTCGATCTTAAGACTGTCAAAAAATGCAGAGTGACCACAACATGCTAGATTTCCCCCCACTTCCTCTCCACACTTTGCTCAACATCCAGCCTGACAAAGAGCTTTAGAAAACTCAAAAGCTTACTCACTGTTTTGTGGCATTTTGGCCTGACCCAGTAGAGGTATTTCCGGACTGTGGGTTTTTCTAATGCACCAACATGGCTTCCTTTTCTTAAAGTGTATCTTGGAGAATTCCCTCCCTGTCTGGGATAAGACCCAGAACTCTTTCAGTCAGAGAGCTCCCAGGATGGAGACAGTGGAGTCCTTCAAAACTCCCCAGGAGATATCATCCAACGCATTGACACCAGTAGAAGCTTTCATGGAGGAAGAGCCCCATCAGACAGTGGGGCCAGCATGCCTTGCTTCAAGGGATGTAGCTCTGCTCTCCTTATCTGACTCAGATGACTCCACTACCTGCACTCCAGAGGGGCTGTCATGGGAGCATAGGAAACTGCCTTATATTGAGTCAGACCCATTGATTCAACTAGCTCAGTATTGTCTGAGCCAACTGACAATGGCTCTCTGGGGCTTCAAACAGGGGACATTCCCAGGACATTCCTGGGGGTGCAAGGGGTTGAACCTGGGATCATCTGCATGCAAAGTGGGTGCTCTGCCACTGAGGTACCACGCCCTTCACTCTGCCATGTCCAGAAGCCAGGGGAGGTGCTCCAATCTCGCCCGAGTGCACACCTGTATATTAGAATACTTTAACTACCGTATTTTTCGCTCTATAACACGCACCCGACCATAACACGCACGTAGTTTTTAGAGGAGGAAAATCCGTAGGCATGCCACCCGTAGGCATTCCCTCCATAACACGCACAGATATTTCCCCTTACTTTTTAGGAGGAAAAAAGTGAGTGTTATGGTGCAAAAAATACGGTACCAATCAGGCTCCAGGGAAGCCACGCCACACAATAAAGCTTCAGCCAGCTCCAGACCAACGATGAAGCAATATTCCTAGTTCTTGCAAGAACTATTCTGCTCCACAGGGAGCTCTCTGTGGTCCTGAAGCTCAGCCATCTACTACTGATCCCCTCCTTGAGCTCTAGCCTTGAACCAGCTCACTCTGTGAGCAGGTGCTGTTTGCAGATCACATGGGATGGGCAGGTGGGTGGATTATTCCCTTTGTAGGAAATTCCTCTCTGTGTGTCTCTCATTGCCCTGGTGTAACATTAGCCAAATTCTCTATTACTTTCAAGAATCTGCTGGAGAAGAGGAGGAGGTCAGGGGGAGGGGGTCAGGTTTAAGGAAGTGCCAAATAGAGTGAGCAAAATGTCACGGTACATGAAGGATCTGGGGTTGTCTCATTGTCCTTCGTGGTTCACATTCCCTAATGCGGTCGCTTGGCCACTGGACGACTTCTTTTTCTTTCTTCTCTTCTTTGTTTTTATTTTTTTTATTCTTTCTTTCTTTTTCTTAAGAAAAAATGTGCTTCATTGTTACATTTCCTAGTGGTTTAGAACAGAATGCTTTTTGTAGAGCGGTTAGCGTTTAACATAGGAGAGCCCTCCATTTGAAACAAATGAAACCTAAAAAGAAAAAGGAAAAAAAAGACAATCGACTTTAGTGACCTTGTGAAAGTGACTTTTTTATATAAAAAAAAAGAAAAGAAAAAGGCAAAACAACACTATATATATATATATATATATATATATATATATATATATGAGAGAGAATGACACAGAGACCTAAATTTGGGGTGGGGGAAGGGAGTTGTGAGCACTGGGGCTCAAGCTGTGTTTCAAATGCTGCCTGCTTGTATGAAATGGGAGGGTGATGGGTAGTATATTGGGGCAGAGTCCAGCTACATCTGCTGTAAGGAAAGCAATTGCAGAAAGCAAGGATATTGGGTGGAAGAACGGGCAGGTGTGTTCTGGGGCAACTGGTCCAAGCAGCCCCATGAACTGTTTCCCATCTGGTCTGAACCAGAACGAAGTTGATCATGTTCTCACAAGTCTCCTTTGGAACCCTGGCAGGGAGGTGTACATGAAGCTGTGGGTTGCAGCAGGATCTCAGCCGTAGTTAGCTCTTGGGACCACCCACGTTGGGGTGAGGAACCTGCGGCCAATGGCTCGACTCCAACTCCCATCATTCCTGTCCATTGACCATGCTGCAAGGGGCTGATTGGAGTTGGATTCCCACGTCATTGGGAGGACCACAGGTTCCGCATTCCTGATCTAGATCAAGGTTCTAACCAACCTGAGAGAATCACATCCCTGTGCTTGAATACAGAGGAATTTCTTGGCTTCGGTTGCCTTCGACTAACAAGCCAGCTGGCTAGACCAAGAACCAGGTCTCTTTATTCAGGAGCTCTGGTTTACTTTTCCGATCCTGCAGAGGTAACCTTTTCTCTTCCTTGTTCCCCTGACTTGGGAATTGCCCTCTGCGAGAGAACATTAATTCGGGATTTGCTTTAATCATGCAGCCACCTCTGTCGTTTGCCCTTGTGTGAGATGGGGAGGGCCCAGTCTACACTACAGGCTTTAAAGTGATGCCAACTGCCACGTCTCCCTCCCTGGGAAGTGCAGCTGGGCAAAGGATGCTGAGATTCCTGGTAGAAAGTTGGGGCGGGTGGTGCTTATGCATGTCGTAAGCAGATACGGCTGGAGATGACATCAGTGAAAGGTCCCAGAGACTTTGCACTTCTTATCCTTACCTTGGAGCAAGCATGAGGCAGGTCGTCTTTTGTCAGCACCTTGAAAGGGCTCATAGCTGTCAACTTTCAGATTTGAAAATAAGGGATCAGCAGCCTCGAAAATAAGGGATCAGCAGCCTCACCTGTCCCGGGGACAGTCTATGGGATATCTAACAATCCGGGATAGCAGCGGGAAGCAGCAGGAAATGGCGCTGGAATAAGGGAATTTCCCGCAAAAAAAAAAAGGAAGGTTGACAGCTATGAAAGGGCTATGGAAGCACTGGTCGGTACCATGGCCAGCGAACCTGTGCGCCAGCAGATGCTTTGCTGGGCTCCCAATGCTCATCAGCCCCGGTGAGCAAGACCAGTGGTCAGGGCTGGGGGTAGTTGCATTCTGAGAATCTCTGTGTTAATGATACTGAGCTAGCAAGACCAATAGTGTGGCTTGAGTAAAGGTGGCTCCCTGTATGCTCCCAAAAGCCAGCGAACTGCAGGCCCATTGCTTATGATGCCGTAAATCAGACAAAATCGTGGGCCTACCCATTCTACTCATGACCTAAAGCATCCCAGGGCTACTCTGGGAATGCACCAGCCCTGTAAATTAAGGCTGCCAGATTACAGCCCTGCATATTACTTTAAATGGGGAACAAGGTACAAAATACAGCCATTTTGCCTCAAGCGCCATTCCCTCACCAGTCGATTTTACTTGGCAACAGGTAGTGGGGAAGGTTGAGCTAAGAGACTGCTGGACCGTGGTGCATTTTGTGACCCCCTCCATCTGGGGCTGATGGGAATTGGGAGTCCAACAACATCTGGAGGGCCACAGGCTTCCCATCCTTGATTTTTAGATGGATGGTCTCATGGAGAGAGAGCGAGAGACCCTCTTTAGACATTTCCACATGTGGAAAACCAGCTCTGCTGGGAGTGAGGCCCCTGATGGCACTGCTGCTGCTGGAGCAATGTCACAAGACAGACAGAGCTTGTAAGGGGGAGGGGGAGGCCAGCCTGAGTTAGGAAGCAAAGAGGGGGGGGTGATACATCTCGATGGGATGCTACCATGTGGGAGAGATGAGATCTAACCGTTCCTGCACCCAATCAAATGCTGGTGCTGCCCGTTTGCAAGTGATCCAGGTTCATGGTTACATTCCCTGCAGCTAAGGGCTAGGGGAAGCCTCTTAAGCACCACTGTGCCTTTCATTCCCTGCATTAGCTAGCCATCCCTGTGCCAACAGGTCTGCGACAGTTACAGCCACAGGGAAGGATTCCCGTGTTTGAAGCAGCTGACGGTGTCCTCCTCAACCCAAGCAAAGCAAGCCAGCCCTACCAGCAACACAACTTCTGTGTCTTAATTGTGAAAGTGCCAAGACATGGAGCAGATGACAGGAGGGGGCAGCAACAGCATCAGTGGTGGGCCAGCATTTGCAGTGGGGGCATTTGTTTGCACTGGAGAGAGAGGCACCAGGGACTCTCAACTTCTCCATCTTCCCTTCTCTGGCAGTTTTTGAGCACAAAGCAGGGGAACCCTTGGCCAGGGACATTGCTAGGTGCTAAAAAGGGCAGAGGCCCATGACACGAATAATTTGCATAACATTTGCCTATGCAATAGTTTAGCGATTTCATTCTGAACACATTGAGGTGGCAGGTGGTCTCACTGGCCCTTTGCCACATGCCCAAGAGCCCTCTAAGCATAGATCAATAAATAAAAGGGAGGCCACCCCTAACCAGACCCTTGCTGTTAGCAGGGGATGCTGCTCACACAATACTTTTGTGAATGCCCAACATCAAAACCCAGTCCAGCCCTTTGGATTGCATCCTGGGCAGTTTCAAACCAACCCAGGCTTATAGCCATGAGCAGATGTTAATGTCCAGGGATCCCAGTTCAGAAGGGAGCTCAACCCAAACCTTTCTTGGAATGGCTATTATTATTATTATTATTATTATTATTATTATACCACAAGAAATGTAGATTTCTATTTGGAAACTCAACGAATTTCCATTGAATTGCCAGAATGTTAAACTGATCTGGCATACAGTAAAGTATTGAGCTTTTAAAAATAGTGCTCTGGTGTTAAGCTGCAGGTCATATTATCTAAGCATACATTGAAATGGAATAATTTGTAAATGAACCACACACCTTCCTCCCCGCCTGGGTGTGGTGGCAGTAGCCTTTTCAAGCCCTGGTGGTGCAGATAAAAATCCATTCTCCCCACCCCCTTCCCAAATGATAATGAATGTTGCAGGGTTGGCTCCATGCTTGAGAGAAGACCCTCTTGTGGGCTCCCTTGCCTGCCAATGGGTCTTAGAGAGCTTTGTTTGTGCTGGCCAGGGGTTGGGGGGGTGGCACTAGGCAGCTTGATCTAATCACCATTTTAATTTCCCCACAATTCTCAAGAAGAGCATTCATCCTGCCAATGTTTTTGAACTACAACTCCCATCATCCTCAGCCACCAAAGCAGAGGCTGGTGGGAGTTGTAGTCCAAGACATTCGCAAGAGTGTGTACCAGGTTGGTGAAGGCTGCCCCAGAGCAGAGCACTCTGCTGAGATTTAAATGGAGGCTAGTCCCAGCTGTTGGGTGCCACTTACAGTGCGGGGCCAGAAAAGAAGAATTAACAGGAGGTGCAGAGTAGACAACAGTGCTGGGCCCTACCTGGGAGCTGGCAGCTGCCCAAGGACACCTGTTGGCACTGCTGGTCCTGCCTTTATGGTTTCAGAGAATTCCTTGCTAAACTTTCCTTAGCGTTTGCAGTGGCCCAAGAAGACCCTCGGCCTGCATGGCTTGCCTTGATTCAGGGAGGACAATGGGCTGCAGCAATCCCTTTGCAACATCAGGAGACCGAGCGACTTTGCATGATACTCAAGCTATGCTCAGTACTTCAGTCTTGGCCTGCATCACACACACACACCCATAGCTCCATGGACCCACCCAACCCAACCATGCTTTTCACAGTGGTGGGGATTCTCTGCACATGTGTTCAGGGCAGATCTACAAAGAGCTACGGTCAGCAGGCTGTATTGCCCACTCAGCAGTAATTCAGTTGGGTGGGAGGCTACATCTGTAAGAAGGGCGAAGGTGCCTTGGAGCATGTGCAAAGTACACTGCTCTTGACAGCTCTTACTACTGTGACCGTATGCAGCTGTGCAAGTGGCAATTGGTGTGTGTGTGTGTGAGAGAGAGAGAGAGAGAATGAGAGAGAGAGAGAGAGAGAGAGAGAGAGAGAGAGAGAGAGAGAGACGGATGGACTGACTGACTTCTATCATTCCCTCACTTTTGCCCATGGACTTTTGGGATTACAGAGGAGGTGGGAGAGCTCCCTGCAGGGTGAACACTCCACAAAATCTATTGCTGTCTGGGCATGTACAAAGCACAGCAGCACCAAACTGGAGGAGACCATTCAACAGATGGTGGCGGTTGCTGATTCCCTCTGCCTTTGCATGGGCTGCAATTGGTTTTCTTGAACTGTCTGTGAAGGGACCCCTTTCCCAATCCTCTCCAAGCCCTTGCCAAAATACTGGTGGATCTGTACAGCAGTGTCCTGGATTCCCATAAGTGAATCAAGCTTGCAGACCATGCATTTGCCTCCTGGTCCAGGAGATGTTCCACTGGACTTCTGCAAAATGCCTCCCTAGCCTGGAATGACAGGTGCCATCTCTGGCCCAGAACGCCACTCCCTTTCAAATCTTACCTTGAGGTGTCTGCTCCTGATGATTGCCAGCTACCTGCAGCAGCTGTATATAGCAAAATAATCATGGATTTTCTTTATAAATTATGAGCTTGTAAATGCAAGTGATTCCATTGGGTTTGTGAAAACAAAATGGAAGCCAGTGACGGTGGAGGGGGATAATCTTTCCGGTTCATCCGAAACGCCTGCTCTTTGTGGATAAAGGCTGCAGAGAAGATGGGAACAGAGGGGAGAAAAGGGAGAACTCTTCTCAAGGCGGGATGGGGGATGGGAGAACCCTTTCCTGCTCCTTTAAATGAGAGGGAATCTTCTCAGCTCAAGGGCCACATTCCAGGGGTGGAGGCAGCCAGAGGCAAAAGTGGGTGGACCAAAAATAAAGGCACATTTTACCTTTGCACAGCAAGCTAGTTTCTACCTGCATATTCACACACACACACACACACACACACACACCATCCTCCTTCCATACAAGCAAGAGGCATGGTCAGAAGTCGAGGACACACTCCAGCCAGGCACAAACACTCATGGGGCACAGGGAGGGGTGTGGCCTGTGGAAAATCCTGAGGACCAGATAAAGTGGGCTGCATAGAATCATAGAATTGTAGAGCTGGAAGGGTCCCCATGGGATCATCTAGTTCAACCCCCTGCAACGCAGGAATCTCAGCTAAAGCATCCATTACAGATGGCCATCCAATCTCTGCTTAGAAACCTCCAAGGAAGGAGAGTCCACAACCTCCCAAGGGAGTCTGTTCCACCATGAAAAGCTCTTACTATCAGAAAGTTCCTCCTGGTGATTAGTCAGGATCTCCTTTATTGTAGCTTGAATCCATTGGTTCAGGTCCTGGCACGTTGGCGTAGTCCAACATGCAAGTATAAGACTACAGTCTTCTTTAGACAGACAAAAGAATGGTGTGGGTGCAGGATCTTGCTGTGCTGCAGTCTTGAAGGCCCCTTACAAATCATATGCTTTCGAGGTTCTGCTTGGGCACTCTTGTGCCAACTTAAAGTAAGGAAGACTGCCTCTTTCAGCTGCAGCCTGGAGCCTCCATCATCCCTGACTTGGCTCTAGGTGTGGTTCTCTAGGTGCGGTTTTCAGCGGTTCTCACTCCCCTCTCCTCGGCCTGCTCTGGCTCCTGCCGCAGCCGCCATTTTAATCCACAGGCTTCAGCTAGTACTTCTCATTGTAGCCAAATGCCCACCAAGCCTTATGCAAGCACCATTTTATTTTGTTGTTGTTTTTAATAAGAATCCACAGATTAACAGTCATGGACACTGGGTTCCATGCAGGGTGCAGGACAGAGAAAAGTGTGACTTAGATGTGCAAGAGACAGGATGGAGGGCACACTTTGGCCTCTCCCCATCTAAACTAACCATGTCTACAGGGTCTTTCCCCAAGACCCACTATTCCATTGACTCCAGCTCTCATAGCTCTAACCCTCTCTCCCCCAGCTCCCATAGAGCACAAACAGCCTACAGCAGTGACTGCCGTCTCTAAGGGCTACTTTTTTGCTACCATAGTCTTATTGCTACCTTTGAAGGGATGTATGGGGTGGAAACTGTAGGAGTGTTTCTTATTGCAAAGCTACCTCTGATGCCAAAGCTGGTCTGTCCCGCCCTCCCCCCTTGCCATTCTCCAAAACTCACTAGAAAGATATCCCATTCATCGTTTCCTGCAAGCAGAAATTCTCACGGCAGGGAGGCTCGAAGAAGACGACTTTGCAGGCTCAGGCCAATGCAAACCTCTCAAGGGTATATATATGAGCCTGAGATCTCCTTTGTACCCACTGCCTAGTTCTTGGATGTGATGAGTGGGGATTTAAGTTATTTAAATGGGAGAAAACGTGTACCCATTAAAGATTTGTTCTGGACATTATTATTTATGTGGGGTGTCCCTGGTATGGGGGCAACTGTGCGTAATTCGAGCTGACGCTTTGCTGAAATAAGACCTCGTTCATTGTTTCAAAAGGCAACGGGGTTCTGGAACTCAAAAACTGCTGGAACTGTTTGCCATATGCAGATTGTGTCCCGTTTGCAAGAGAGGCAGACAGACAGATATAGGAGCAAGTGTGCCTTCCCTTCTCCATTTACTCACTAAAAAGTCTCCTACATTTCTGCGAATATAGGATTTGAACTTCTGGATGAGAGCTCCCAGCACTCCAGAGAAACCCTTCCCCCCAAGTTAGGTACTGATCAGTCACCTCCTGATCCAGTGGTGGGTTGTGTCTGGCTTTTGGACATTTGAGGGGCACAGGAAAAACAATGTTGCAGGCAGGATTGCGTTCTGGCCCATGCTATATATATATCTGTCATGACATGAACATGCCGGACTCCCAAGTCAACTCTACAAACAGGTTGGAGAGAAGACTCACCTGGCTGAACTGTCACCCATATTAGAATGAGAAAGATGGCAAGTAACAAATGCCTTTCTATCCTGCTGCTCTTAAACGTTACTGGGAAGTTGTTGAGATGTGGCATTTTCATCTTCCCACTGTCCCCTCCTGGTTCTGCCTAGGCAACAAGAGCCAAGGAACTAAAGAACAAATTTCACACTCAGGTACTGCTTGTGAGTTTCTACTAGGCTGTTGGAACAGAATCCTGGACTAGGTGACCTGATCTGATCCAGCAGGGATCTGCTTATGTCCACTGCACCTCAGATAAAACTGATTCTAGGATACTTCCCCACCCTCATGCCTCAGGCATCATAGAAGGGTTATACAGAAGGTGAGTTCACCCCAGTTGCAGCAACACCAGAAAATGGCTTCATGTTCTCACAATGAGTTTTGGAAGCCATCGCATTCACTTGGGTGGAACGGTTACATAGCTGGGTCACATCTAAACAATGGAAAACCCATTTCAGTGTAACCTTTCCTCAAAGACTAGCTCATGTGAGAATTTCCATTTTAACAGTAATTGCATGGACTGCAGAATCTACTCCAAGAAGGAAAAGGTATTTCCCCCAGGCTGAGCCCAATATTTCCATGCATATTCCTTGTTGCAGTGTCTCACCTGATAACCCCGGACCCAGGCATGGGAAGGTGGAAATGGGAAATGGGTAGAAATCTGTTGTGCTGCATTGGGATGAAATGTGAGGAGGTTTGTGCCCTCCAGACGTTCCTCACAATTTTACTGTGTCTGCTTAACTTTGCCCCAAAATGAGGGTCTTTGCGGCAGGCAGAGATTCCCCCTCAGACTCCTTCAGTCCTGTCTATCTGACAATTCTTACAGTGGTGCAGCCACCCAAAAAGGAATCGGGTTGTGCTCTTGCATTCTTAACACATCCTAAAATTGGTGGCTTCAGCAGGGGTGTCACTAGATACGCAAAAGATTCAGGGCACAGGCTTGTGTGGCACAAATTTGCGTATGTTGATTCATATGTACAGATGCAAATTTGGGTGTCAAGATGGTGAGTGGGTGGGCTGTTGTTGGCACTGCATTGATGCCAAAGAGGCAGGAGATTTAGAACCCAGAGCAAAAGATACGGAGCTTGGACCCTCTGAGTAACCTCCTGACACGTTGACAGGAGGCCAGTGACAAAATTGTCCTAGGCACTCCAAAAATGTTACCTGGGTCTAGCAAAGGCCAGGGGAACGAGGCAAGTGGGAAGACTAGTAAGAGGTAAGTAATTATTGCCCAAGGATAAGTGGAGGAGATAAAGAGGGTTGAAGCCCCAGTATACCCCCAGATGAACGCCCAAGGACAAAGGCTGTTGCTGACTCCTACTGATGACTCACCAAAAAGCTAAGATCTAATGAATTGCTTTGCGCTACTATTCTCTTCCTGGTCAGTCTTGGTTTTATGTAGGAAGGCTACCTGCCCAACTAGGGTCTCAGGAGGACAACACTTGCTGGCCTCTGAGCATGTGTCTTTTCCCACCGAGTTCCACGACTTTGGGGGGGAGGCATCTTGCCCCGCCCCACCCCAAATGGGCTTTCTGTTTCAGCCATTCCAAAAAGGAACGCTGCCTCCCGGGGTTTGCAGGGGGAGCAGTTTTGGCATTCCAGTGGATTTACGATTCTTTTGACGGATCTTTCTTATGATTTCTTGTAGTATAATAAAGAAAGACAAAATGGACATTGTTATCTCTGTAGCTCTGTAGTTAAATGATATTCTGCTTAGACTGAAATAAAGCACAGTCCAGTGGGAATTTGCCCGGATTGTTCGTGTGTGAGTCTCTTATTGAGAGTTGTTCTCTGAACCTCAAATAAAATAAAGACTACAAAATCAGGGAAAGCATCACTAGGAGATAGTGTAAGGCAGCTCCCTATATTCCTAAATACAAATTGGTGCATCTACTTCAGTAATGTTTACACTGACTGGCAGCAGCTACCCAAGGCTTCAGGGAGAAGTCTTTGCCATCCCTACCTGGAGATACCAGAGGTTGTCCCTGCAGCCTTCTGCATGTGAAGCAATTGCTGTACCATTGAGCCAAAGACCTTCCAACTGTTAGTTCTGCTTTCATCCTTAGGTGAAAGGTACAGGCTTCTTTAGCAGATGGAGAATAGGAAGGAAGAGTAATTATGTAATCCTGTAATGCAGGGAAGTGATGTATGGAAGTGAGAGCTGGACCATAAAAAAGGCTGATCGCCAAAGAATTGATGCTTTTGAATTATGGTGCTGGAGGAGACTCTTGAGAGTCCCATGGACTGCAAGAAGATCAAACCTATCCATTCTTAAGGAAATTAGCCCTGAGTGCTCACTGGAAGGACAGATCCTGAAGCTGAGGCTCCAATACTTTGGCCACCTCATGAGAAGAGAAGACTCCCTGGAAAAGACCCTGATGTTGGGAAAGATGGAGGGCACCAGGAGAAGGGGAAGACAGAGGACGAGATGGTTGGATGGTGTTCTTGAAGCTACCAGAATGAGTTTGACCAAACTGCGGGAGGCAGTGGAGGACAGAAGTGCCTGGCATGCTCTGGTCCAGGGGGTCACGAAGAGTCGGACACGACTAAACGACTAAACAACAACAATAATAATGCAGCGATGAGGAACCTGTTGCCTTCCATATGTTGCTGGGGTCCAACTCCCATCAGCCCCAGGCAACATGGCCAATGGTTGGGGATGCTGGAAGTTGTAGCCGAGCAACACCTGAAAAGCCAAAGGTTCTACATCCCTGAGATCAACATTAGATGGTGTAAAGGTAAAGGGACCCCTGACCATTTGGTCCAGTTGTGGCCGACTCTGGGGTTACGGCGCTCATCTCGCTTTATTGGGCGAGGGAGCTGGCATACAGCTTCCGGGTCATGTGGCCAGCATGACTAAGCCGTTTCTGGCGCACCAGAGCAGCACACAGAAATGCCGTTTACCTTCCCCCCAGAGCGGTACCTATTTATCTACTTGCACTTTGACGTGCTTTCGAACTGCTAGGTTGGCAGGAGATTAGATGGTGTTTTGTGTATGAAAAAGTCTACAGAAGCCAAACTGGGTAACTTTACTTAGGCATGGGAGTAAACGTTCTCACAGAGAACACGTTTCAGAGTAATCCTTTGGAAAAACACAGGGCTGACGCACCCATGAGATGTGCTGAGGTAGTGGCCTCAAGCAGCGTAAGCTAGGAGGCAGCATCCCTGCAGGTACCCTGCCCACTCAGCTGCCTCTGTCACCAACAGAAAAGTAAGGCAGCAGCAGTTTCCAGAGAGATCTCACTGAACCCTCGCAAGGTATCGCTAAAATCTCCCAGTATCTTGTGCACTCCGCAAGATATTGTGAGGTCTTGCCAGAACCCACCACCATCATCCTTGCTGCCTTTGCGTGGGCTCTGCCACGCAACCCAGGGAAGGGTGGTCTTTGGCAAGGGTTTCCGCCAACTCCTATGGTTGCTATTAAAAATGTGTCCCGAAAGGGTTGTTCCAAAATGTGTCAGGCCTGAAATAAATTTTTCTTCTGGCACCTGGAGCTCCTTGCTCTTCACCCCACTCCCAATTGTAACCCCCTATTAAAGCTGCCATTAATAACCAGAGCTCTAGAATCCTCACCCTGATCTTTATTGCGCTGGGCAAAATGATGCCACAAACCCTCCAAATAGCCACATTTGTAGTTCCAGCATCTCTAAAACTGCCACGATTCATTGCCAGTCCCTGGAATCCAATTGTTGAGGCAGCAGCTTGCAGGACTGAAGCATTAATTGCCCCGGTGATGACACAACAGGTCCCTTTGCACCCGTGTAAGGATCCATGGGTGGTACTGCTTGGCATGTAAACTGCTAGCCTGAGCACTATTAATGTGACCAGATAAAGGAGCAGACAGTTTAATAGTTGTGTAGAAGAGGACGTTTCAGCAAGAGCAATGTGTCAGCTGGCAGGTGCAGAAGAGAAGGCCCCACTGCATTTGATCAGGCTAACCCCTAGTCATGGTGCAGCCTAGCCCCTAGTCACTGAGCCATTTGGGGGAAGGGCCATAGCTCAATGGCAGAGCATGTGTCTTGCACATGAAAGGTCCTAGGTTCAACCCCCAGCATCTCCAGGTAGGGCTGGGTGGTGCAGTGGTTAAGAGCAATAGACTTGTAATCTGGTGAACTGGGTTCACTTCCCCGCTCCTCCACCTCACAGAGTGTTTGTTGTGGGGGAGGAAGGGAAACGAGAATGTTAGCTGCTTTGAGACTCCTTAGGGTAATGATAAAGCGGGATATCAAATCCAAACTCCTCTTCCTCCTGGGGGAATCGCCTGCCTGAAACCTGAGCCAGATGCTGCCAGTCAGTGTAGGTGAACCAGATGGACCATTGGTCTGACTCAGGATATGGCAGCTCCCAACATTCATGAATCAAATATGGTTTTGCACAAGAGGAATCTTGATGTGCTTACTGACAACTGGGGGAACTATGGTATTTTGTAATCCCCTTTTCACCCACTGGCGCTGTGAAGCCTTCACAATCCACAAAGGTAAGACATGGAGATTAAGTCTTCCTGATTATAATGCTAGCACTTTTATTCCACTTTCTAATGTACTCCTGCACGGCATTGCCAGTTGCATTATGAAACGGTGGCTTTTTTATTCGACATGCCACCATGCCATGCTAAATTTTGTGCTGCAGGAAAATACCGAATGCTAGAATACCGCCCCAGATTTCATCACATGAAATTACAGTGCCAAACTCCCACAATTTTCTTGGTTAATGGGGTTGCAAATGGGTTTTGTTTTTTTGAGGGGGGGGTGGAGAGAAGCAAATAACCTAGAGATGAATTATAAACTGCTCGATTCTGCTAGTTTTTCAGAAGTGGCTAGAATGCCATGTGAAAGATCATGTAAAATATAGAAGTTATCAGGTAAGGAAATGCTGGGGGGAATCTTAGTGGTGCGGCAATAAAACTACAAGCATGTTTGCAGAGCTAATTAGGGTCCAGTACGGTTTCAGATTGGATGGGGGGCTGAGTGTTGGGATTCCTGCATTGCAGAGGGTTGGACTACATGAACCTGAGAGTCCCTTCCAACTCCTCAATTCTATGGTTGTCTGAAGGCAGCCTCAGTCTTGGGTCTCTGCTTTGCTTCAGTAGATCATTGGAAGTCAGACCACTGGTCCATGCAAGTCGGTACTGTCTCTGCATTGACTGGCAGGGGTGCTTCTGGGTTTCAGATGCCAGGGCTTGAGCCTGCAAATCTTGTGATCTACTGCTGAGCTGCTACAGTCCATGTGGACCTGTAACTTGAGTCATGCCATCATACATCCTTCGCCTGAGCACATATGCTTCGCCATGTCCTTCAAGCGAACCCATCCCAGATAGAGACTGGCAGCCGTTTATGAATGGTGCAGACTTAAAGGTTTGCAGATAAGATTGCATTTGGGTTCCTTATCCACCCCCTGGAGGTTTGAGAGCTGTCATCCCACACACATTGAGATTGTGCAGGTAAAGTTGGCACAGTGTACCTGTCTCTCTCTCTCTCTCTCTCTCTCTCTCTCTCTCTCTCTCTCTCACACACACACACACACACACACACACACAGCCTTGTTGGGCGCAGAGGAGAGATGAAGGAGACACACAGGCTGCATCCACACTAAAAATTGAAAGCAGTGTGGTTGTCACTTTCCCCCAAGGAATCTTGGGAGCCAAGGGTGCTAGGAGTTGTAAAGAGACCCCTGTTACCTGCCCACAGCTCCAATTCACAGAGTTCCCTGGGAAGGGGAGGTCGATTGTAAAATTACTCTGGGAATTATAGCTCCACGGAGGGGAAAGGGGATTCTCTAACAACTCTCGGAGCCCTTAACCTAATGTACGTATTTTTCGCTCTATAACACGCACCAGACCATAACACGCACATAGTTTTTAGAGGAGGAAAACAAGAAAAAAATATTCTAAACGAAATAGTGGATATATGATTTTTGTGGTTCATGCTGTGGCCACAGACATGTGATCTGACAGTGAGTTTGGAGTAGCCCAATGCAAAAATCCTGAGGATCCATGTGGATCCATGCTTTGTAACCACGGAGGAGGGAAGGAAGGGGAACCATGGATCCTCTGCTCACGACTGCAGCAGATCTCCCCCGCCACCCGCAGGCATTCGCTCCATAACACACACAGACATTTCCCCTTACTTTCTAGGAGGAAAAAAGTGAGTGTTATGGTGCAAACAATACGGTAGTTCCGGGATTCTTTGTGGGAAGCCATGACTGTTGAAGGGGCAGAAGAGAAAGCCTGCAGGATCAAATCAAGGGCTCGTCTGGTCCAGCATCCTGTTGTCCCACCAGATGCCTGTGGGAAGCCTCAAAGCAAAACCTGAACGTAACAGCGCTTTCCTCACCTGCATTCCTCAGTGGGTGCAGATCAAAGCCATCATGGTTGACAGTCATTTATTTAAATGTATACAGTGGTACCTCGGGTTAAGAACTTAATTCATACCGGAGGTCCGTTCTGAACCTGAAACTTGTTCTTAACCTGAGGCACCACTTTAGCTAATGGGGCCTCTCGCTGCCGCCGTGCCACCAGAGCACAATTTCTGTTCTCATCCTGAAGCAAAGTTCTTAACCCGAGGCACTACTTCTGGGTTAGCGGAGTCTGTAACCTGAAGCATCTGTAACCCGAGGTACCACTGTACACCGCTTGATTGTAAAAAAGAAACCCAGCAAACCCACACACCTCAAAATGGTTTACAAAAAGCCAATTAATAGTCTTTGCCGCCATCCAAATTGGTGGCCGTCTTTGCCTCTTGTGGGAGGGAGTTCCATAGTTTAACTATGCGCCGTGTGAAGAAGTTTGTTTGGTTTTTTGTCTGCCCCAAATCCTCCAACATTCATTGGATGCCAGGGAGTTCTAGTGTTACAAAATAACAACCTTTCTCTGCCCACTCCCCCCACACCGTGAATGATTTCGTTGCTTCCATCACATCGCAGATTACTTGCCTGTTCTCTAAACTAAAAAGTTCCAGATACTGTAACCTTCCTTAGTAGGGGAGTCGCTCCATCCTCACTGTGATAGGATTCACTTGCCCTTTCAACATATGCCATGGATATAATGCAGGTGTTTAAAAGCACCCCAGGAAAGTTGCCTGATGCTGGGCCCATCAAAATATTTCTCCATCTATCCAGAAGCAGCTCACTGGCTGAGGTGGAGCCACTCTGCTCACTTCCTTGCAGGAGAGTCACCGCTGTTTACTGGAATGGGAAGAGGGAAGGGACAGGGAGATCGGGCGCTCCTGCCAATGCTTTTGCACCACATTCACCTTCCCACACCCAGCAGCTAATCTGCTGGGAAACAAGGACTGCAGCTCCACAGTACCCAGCAAAGCACCTGCCGGGCCTCCAATATTACCTCCTGAGAGAACAGAGAGAGTGGCCAACTCATCGGCCAGCATCTGCGGGCAAGGCATGTGGTCCACCACTGAGCTGCTTTTCAGTGAGACAAGTTCCCTTCTTCACATCTACGGCATCCCCCACTTTAGTATGCACTATACAAAGAGGTTGTCTATTTTTCATTCAAACACAATTCAGCTTGGGAGAGTGACGGAGATCTAAAACACTGGGCACTTCAAGGCGGTCGCTGTTCTCAGATGGGGTCCAGCCACATGCTGGCAAACTCAGGTTGCACAACGGAAATGATGTGGTGCTCTGGAGCAATAAACCCCCTTCATAATAATAATAATAATAATGGGATTTTTTTGCAATAGGGACCAGAAAATGCACTTGGAAGTGTGGCCAAACACTTACTTGATCTTACGACCTTGCCTGTGGACAAATCAGGATGAATGCCTAATGAACAGGTTGTTTGGAAGAGGCCACTGTCCAACGTATAGACCCAAAGCCACAGTTTTCAGATCTACTGCCAGTGGAGGTTAATCCATCTAGGTGAATGGGGCACGTCCTCAATCTGCCCTCACCTGCCTGACTTCTTCCTTGCAGTCAGTCAGGGGGTGGCACTGCCTGTCAGCCTCCTGCTCCTTTGCCTCACAGTTGCCCTAACAGAACGGAGCAGAAAGAAGGATTCGTTGGCTCAGTCTGTCATTGGCTCTGGCGCCACCTGCTGTTCGTCTCCCTGTCTTCTGCCCAACCACTTCCAATGGCTGCCAGCACAAGGACAAGTGGACAGGGACAACACAAATACATATCATACTTGGGTTGGTGCCCTTGGCCACTTCCAGACAGGCAGTATTTTGTGGGAGGGATTCCATATCACATACCAGAGAACTAGGCCTGAATAATTTAAGTGGATTAAAATACACTGGTACAAGAAAATCTTTTTTTAAAAAAAGAAAGAAAGAAAAGAAAACCGCTGACTTCTTGCAGTTAGGAGAGTGACAGGGAAATGCAGTAAAAAGTGTGAGATAAAAAACTGATTAGTGGGAAGTTGCAGAATCAGGGAGCAAGCAAATCAGGATGAATGCTTCATGTCGTCTTACAACCTCCCCATGAAGGAAGTAGAATGAATATTCATTTTAAAGATAGGGCATCGTCTAACCTGTGTATACGTTTGGGGCAATGACCACACAAAAAACAGGTCACGTCGAGGTCACAGGTCTGACCTCATGGGCAAAAGGAAATAAAGGAAATGGCACATCTGCTGGGCACACACACAAGTGCCTGCAAACACACATACACACACACACACACACACACACACACACACACAAAGAGTCTGTGCAGGTGCAATCAGAGCTTCTTCTTTTAAAGAGAATTTTAACAAGCTAAAACCATTTGCGCTCTCTCACTCTCTCCCATTCTCTCTGTCTCTTCTTGTTTGTTTGTTTTTTGCTTGTTTTCATTGTTAAAAATGTTGTCACTGTAAACGTGGGAGCGCAAAGTCAGCCACCCCAACTGTCCTTGGGATTTGGTCCAAGTTTCCCCATTGGAGAGTCTCTCTGTATATTCTAGGTGCAGGCTTCCACCCTTCCAGAGGCGCTCCCGGGGCCTCTGCTGCCCAGAAATGACGCTGGTTGCCCCTTTGCCCCCTCCTGTGGATCCAGGTCTCCATCCAGCCAGGGTTATCATCGCTTCGTTGGCAGCCTCTGACCTCTGGCTCCCTTCTACCCATGGAGGGGCAGGGGCAACATTGGCACAAGCTTAAGGAACAGGGTCCTCCACCCCCTCAATTTGTATAGACCTGAGTGCCAATCACACGCATTATCTCCTTTTGGATTTTGGGGTCCTGAGTATTGATGTTGGCGTCTCCAACTTGGCCGTCTTCATACCTGTGAGGGAGACAGAAACTGCTTCAGAAATTGCCTTCTTCCACCATACTTTTTCAAGATGGTGCAGGGCTATTGGCAATCCCAGTGGGTAAGGTGGCACTGCCCAAGGCTGCAGCCTTGGCATTGCCATCTCCCTATTCTGCAAAATAGAACAGTTTCCCTTTCCCTACCCAGGAAATGTGACCACTCACACGAAGAAAAAGCGGGTGCAGACGTGGTCCGACACTGGACACACCCAGATGTTCCCGTGCTTCTGGAGATCCTTTGACGTGATCACTGCAAATGAGAAAGGCATCAGTCTTCTCATAATCAGAACACAACACACAAGGCCTGCCAGTATCACCCACTAACCAGGATGATCAGGTACTTTGGCACCAGAAACCCTGGATATTACCTCTGATTGACCCATTTATGCAGTTATGGACAGGGAAGGGAAGGGCAGTGAGTAGCATCAGTCCTCTTGCTTGTGATATAGTAGAACGGAGGACCATCCAATGAAACAGATTGTCAAAGGTTTCAGGATAAACCAAAGGAAAATGCATAATTTCACTGATGGAATTCACTGGTAACGGGTACCAGATTAGGTGCCTTCAAGACAAACCAGAGATGGGGTACCCATGGCTCTCCAAGATATTGCTGGACTCCAAATCTCATCATCCCTGACTCTTGCCCATGATGGCTGGGGATAATGGGAGTTGGAATCCAACAACATTTGGAGGGCCACAAGGTTCTTCATCCCTGGACTAGAAAAAACAAAACCAATGGAGGATGGCAATACCAACAGTAATTAGCCCTGAAAATTATAAATATGTAGTCTCCAAGCTCAGAGAAGGATGCTTCTGAATCAAAAATGTTGGAGTCAATTTTTTCTATTTTGTACTGCTTTTAATATATATTCCTTCCTTCCATGGGGCCTTAAGGTTCACGTACATCTGGTGTGAAGAGCCTTCTTCCCCTCCCCCCCCCCCGCTCTCCACTGTTGCCAAACTGCAACTCCCATCATCCCTCACCATGGGTCATTCTTGCTGGGGCTGATGGAAGTTGTTTTACAGCAACATTTCGAAGGCAAAGGTTCCCCTCATCTGATGTACAGTGGTGCCCCGCAAGACGAATGCCTCGCAAGACGAAAAACTCGCTAGACGAAAGAGTTTTCCGTTTTGGAGGTGCTTCGCAAAACGAATTTCCTATGGGCTTGCTTCGCAAGACGACAATGTCTTGTGAGTTCCTGCTGGTTTTTTTTTCCTCCCCCCCCCCTTTTTCTAAGCCACTAAGCCGCTTATCAGCTGATCCGATCAGCAGATAAGCCGCTAAAAGCCGCTAATAGCGCTAATCCGCTAATCCATCAATGGGCTTGCTTCGCAAGACGAAGAAACCGCTAGACGAAGGAAGAGAATCACAGAACGGATTCTTTTCGTCTTGCGAGGCACCACTGTACGTGCACATAGATGTGCATTAGAGACTAGGCTAGACCGTGAACAACTCTAGCATTTCATACTAACAAAATATTGTCATTCCCAGGAGGCAAAAAAACAGACACCAATGAGTCTGATTCTTATCCCATACATTGTCATCCTTTGTTCCTGTTTGCTATACCACTTCTGACGCTTTTCACACAAAAAGAATGTTACTCATTTGTAGAGCAGGAGCGAAGAACCTTGTGCTGTCCGGATGTTGCTAGACTCCAGCTCCTATCACCCCTGACTATTGGGCAAACTCGCATGGGGCTGATGGGAGTCGAAGTCCAGAATAACTGCAGAGAACCAGACTGGGAAATGCTGTTCTAAGGGCATGGAACTGGCTGCTGTTGGAGACAGTTTGCTGGACCTTTGGTGTGATCAGGCAAGATGAGCTTCAGGTTTCCCCGGCACACATTCCTTAAATTGGCATTTGTATGGGCCTGGTAGCCTGCACTTGGGCTCAGGCAGGAGTCAGGACAGATGTGGAGAGAAAGGAGCTCCAAGAGAGGGAGAGACATTGGCTGACGTGCCTCTCTCGCCCCATCGCTCACCTTCACAAAGTGCGATGCAGTTCAGATTGCGACTCTGCAAGAACCTGGACTGGATGGATCGAGTCTGCAAGCAAACCAGAGAGATCTAGAGTTACACAGACCAGAGGTGGGGAAGCTTGGTAGGGTCACCACATTCTCTCATGGGCAGCCTTCCAGAAGTAACCTACCCCCATCGTGAGTGGAGACAGTTGCCAAAGTGGGCAGAGCAAATGGATATGACTTCCACCTGACAACAGATGACATTTCAGTCATGAAAAAGTCAGAGGTTTCTACACATACAAACACACAGGCCATTTCTCTCTTTGCCCTCCCAGGCAAGCAAGAGTTGTTACCAGAGTTCAATGACATATTTCAGTCAGGCAAAAGCACTCAAGGGCTTATGAAAAGACTTGTGGCCTAGGGAGAGTCCCAGTGTCTGAACAAAGAGGCCTGGAGGGCTCCATGGACTAGAGCAGGGGTTCCCAAACTCCTGCCCCTGGACCACCAGTGGTTCGCAATATTCGTTCAGGTGGTTACTCTTTCCCCTGCTCCAAAGCGTATTGCTGAAACAAAGAAAGCTTAGAGTTTTGTGCAGAATATGCAGGCAGTTACCTGGGGGATGGTGTTCATTCGGTTATACCTCTGCACCAGCTCATCCTTGGAGGGCATCCTGTGCTGGCCTTTCCCCATCCCTGCATTGACAATAAAGAGAGTAAGAACAGCAACCCACAGGGTGCCAGGACCGGCTGCTTGCATGAGCGAGGAATTCTGCCAGTTGCTGGTGCAGTCTGTGCAGGGAGGACGGTGCAAACGAGCCCAGAGACACAAACAATGGCCCATGATCTCCAAGGATGTAGCAATGAGAAGACAGACATTCAGCCCTTATCCAGTGCAGTCTATGCTGATTGGGAGAAGCTCTCCAGGAGTCTTCATCTGCACAGCTTCCCAACGTCCTTTAACTGGAGAATCTGGGAATTGAACCCAGGAACTACGGCATAAGGATCTACCACCGGGCTCCAGTCTCAGCTCAACTAGCAAGCTCCTCAGCATGTCTCTTCAACAGAAACTCATATCATCCACTAGGTAAGGGAGAACACAGATAAAGGTTGCCCTGCCTTCTACCTGAGATGGAAGAAATGAAGGTGTGCTACTTAAGTCTTATCACTTTCCTTCTCATGCACACGATACAAAACCACCAAACTTGTCTGACACGATAAGCACCAGAGAAGCCACCTATTCCTATGGCCCGCACCTCTCCCAAGCAATGGAAGGAACTCATTCCTGGGGACAGAGAGAACATCAGGCCTGCTTGCAGCCCATCAGTGCTGTGATGAAGGCACATCAAGGGCTTGTGCCTTCCACTGAGTTTGGGTGCCCAGAGGAGAAACTAGGGAGATCACCATCAAGGTCTACTCTATAGCAATCCCAGCTCCAGGCAGCGGTTGGGCCTAGCTGAATCTCAAGACAATGCCTGCAAGGCTACGTGAGTCCACAGCCAGGCAACGCACATAGGCAGCCAATCTCACCACCACCACCACCACGACCATCACCCTGAGAATTTTAATCTCCCCAGGAGCCCAGCATGTGGATGGAGGAACACACACAGCGGGGGTGGGGGGAGCGGCTCTTGGATGCGCGGCAAGCATGTCTGCAGGACGAAGGGGTGCACTGACAGATGGAAGGGGACAAAGAGAGCCGCTTACCTGAATATCCAAAGGAAATACTGGAGATGGGGCTCAAATAGATGCCTTTGCCATAGGCTGCTCCATGCAGCTTGCAGGAAAACACCAATGTGAGCCAAAAATAATTTGGGGGGGGGGAATGCAGGCCAGGGAAGGGGGCGCAGCACGGTGCAAGCATCAGCAAACCCTGGGGTCTGTCTGTCCTTCCTGAACATTTGGCTTTCCCGTAGGGATGTACAAAGGATCTGCTGGATCAGGCCAAAGGCCCACGTGGGCCAGCATCCTGTTCTCATAGTGGCCAAGGACCTGAGGGCAACAGCAAGTGTCCCCACTGGAGATTACCATCCACTGGTATTCAGCCTACCTCAGATGGCAGAGGTATTCAACTGTGCCACCAGGGCAGGATTTGGGGGCAGAAAGCAGGGGTGCCACGGACCATCACCCTGAGCAGCAGGACTGGCTTCACACATTTGGAAATAAGTGACACACATTGTTCATCGAAGCGGAGGGTGGGGTAAAGGGTAAAGCGACCCCTGACCATTAGGTCCAGTTGTGACTGACTCTGGGGTTGCGGCGCTCATCTCGCTTTATTGGCCGAGGGAGCTGGTGTACAGCCTCTGGGTCATGTGGCCAGCATGACTAAGCTGCTTCTGGCGAACCACAGCAGCACACGGAAACACCGTTTACCTTCCCGCCAGAGTGGTACCTATTGATCTACTTGCACTTTGACGTGCTTTCAAACTGCTAGGTTGGCAGGAGCTGGGACCGAGCAACGGGAGCTCACCCTGTTGCGGGGGTTTGAACCGCCAACCTTCTGATCAGCAAGTACTAGGCTCTGTGGTTTAACCCACAGCGCCACCCGCGTCCCTAGCTCCATTCAGAGCCACCTACTAATCACGGGTGTGCGTACAAGCCTAACCACAGAAGACTGGTGTTTCCTTAAGCAGAAGAAGGTATATTTTGCTTTCAAAACAGAGAGGACCAGGACAGGGGGACAGGGGTACAGCCCCTGACTCCAGCTGAGATGGGGATCTATTGAGGCCATCTGCTGAGGGGAGCAGGAGGCAGGAGCAGGAGCACCTGATAGCCCCTGTCAGCACATAGGAGCACTGGGAGCTGTTTAACGCCAAGTCAGACCATTGGTTTATCTAGCCAGCGATGACTCGCGGCAGGTGTAAGGCAGGAGGGCAACAGCAGGGGGAGCTAGAACAGCAGGGGGAGCTAGCAGTGACACCTCCTAGACTGGTAATAGGGCAGCTGGCAGGTAGGGGCTGACTGGGACAGTTGGTGGGGCAGTGCCCCATTTGCCCTCCTGGACCAGTTTCCAGGGCATCTACCTCAATACTATCTGCACTGACCAGCAGTGGCTCTCGAGGGCTTCCAACGGCAGACATTCCCAGCCCTACCTGGGGAGGCCAGGGATTGACCCTGCATCCTTTCACGCACAAAACAGATGCTCGGCCCTCCCCCCCCCCCAAATTTGATGGCACCACCTCCCAGGAGAGCGGAGCTGTGTGATACCATTGTTTAACCTTCCAGACAGCACCTGGTATTTCCAGATCTATATTATTATGGCAGCAATATCACCCACTGAAACATTTCTGATATTAGAGTGTTGGACTAGGACTGCAGAGAGCCGGGTTCAAATCTCCACGTAGCCAAAAAGGTCGCTGGGTGACTTTTGAGCCAATCGTTCTCTCTCAGCCTAACCTACCTCAGAGGGCTGTTGTGAGGACCTGTAGGGTAGGGGTGGCCAGAGGGCTCATGTATGCCACCTTGAGCTGACTGGAGGAAATGCAGGATAGGGTTGTGGGGCAGAAGTTGTGGGGCATGGGCTGGTTCTTGGAAGAGCCCCCAGTAGAGATGCAAAGTTGCTGGCCAGTGTTGGATGGCTGGTGTTATGTATTAAGATTAGCTGCAGTTCTCACTCAGGGCCACCAGTATGCAAATGAAGGATTGAGAACTGTCGCTCACTGATTGGTTAGCTAGTTGGAAGTTGTTACTGTTACAAGTTACTTAGTATTATATAAAGCAGCCAGCGAGGCTGCAGTCAGTCTGACTCCAGGAACAGTTCTAACTGCTGTAATAAAGAGCTGTGGATCTAACAGAGCTGTGTCCTTCGTCCATCTTTCCCACTATTTAAGAGCTGACTCCTCAAAGAAGCAATTCTAGCCTTCAGTGACGCCATGCTGTTGCTTGTTCCCACGGCCCACAGCAGTGCAAATATAGCAGGATGGCAGCCTGGTGCAACCATGCGCTGCCCAACTAACCCCACTGAGTGGATCAGAGTCTTGGGATCTGCCTGAGCAGGGAGGGAGGACTGTACCCAAGGTGAGCTATGCCCCCCAGGCCGACCAAGTGGCAGTTTGTGCCCTTTGGACAGGGGCAGCCCATCTCGTTTCGCTGCTGGAAGTGAAAATGGGAAGGCCCTGCCCCGCTGCCAAAGCCCCTGTCCTCTAGGTCATGTGAGATCACATGAGAACTAGCAGAGCCCTCGCAAGATCTCATGGAGAGCATGAGCTCTTGCTAGATTTCGGTGGCAGAGGCAGCGGGGCGGGACGCCCGCAGGGGTGCTGCCTCTTTGGTTCTGCTGCCCGAGGCGGCTGCCTCAGCCTGCCTCCTGGGTGGGCCGGACCTGCCCAAGAAGAGGTGGAGCCAGAGCCAATGGCAGGAGGAGCCAACGAATCCTAGTTTTGTCCCCAATCCTCCTCCTCGCAGAGTTGTAGAAGGAGGGGACACTGAGGCAAAGGAGGAGGAGGAAACTCACTGTCATGGCCACCTCTGGGACAGATTGTAAGGAAAAAACCAGACAGGTGGGGGCTGGTTGAGGGATGACGAAGGTTGCTGGGGTGGCTCCACTGCTTGGGGCTGTTCTAGCTATGGGGAGTAGCAGGGGTCTGTGGAAGTCGCTTACCTGCAGTTTGGTGTAGGATGCATTGACCAGCCCGTTGCGCAGAATGGAGTGCCAGTTCTCAATGTGAGAGCCACTGCAGGGGGAGAGAAATGGTTCAGCTCGCCAGCACTTGGCCTTGCCCCAGGCCAACACACACAATAAAAGAAGATTTAAAATGGTAGCACATTATAAAATTAAGGAATGTTGACATGACGTTTAATTGAAAATAAGTGGTACTGGTAAAGAGATGCTTAAGAAAATGTAAATAGGGATTGATAATTGGGAATTGAGATTCATAATGATAGGTTAATATATGGAGTAAGGATAAATGTTAGAGGGTAAGGATTTGCTGAATTTAACATTTGAACTGGAATACAAAATGGGAGGTGTGAGGAGGTCAAGAAACTAGTGAAGGAAATATAAGATCTGAAAATATAAATCTATTTTTAGTTTGGATTTTTGGTTTTTCTCTTTGTTCTCATTCTTTATCTGTTCTTTTTTCTTTTTTCCCATTTTAACTGTGTGTTTTTTATTGTGTATTTTTTACCTGTTTTGTCTCTGTAGTTTAAATGTTGGAATTTGTTTTTATTGTTTCTGAAACATTAATAAATATCATTATTTTTTAAAAAAAATGGTGGCACATTATTCCGTTTCCCAGAGCTTGTGCATCCACAGGAATGTTCCCTGCCTCTGGACACCTTTATATCCACCATATCTTTATTTTTAAAAAAACTACTCAAATTTGGAGCTGGGGGTGGGATAGAAACTCAGCTATGCAAGCAATAAAGGAGTTTGCTATTTTATTCAAGGTGCCTAGGATTGGTTCCACACAGCACTAAGTTAAAAGCCACTGAGCAGAATCCTTTTTCCACTGGCAAAATGTTTTGTATCAGATGAACACTGTTGCCTAAGGAATGCATAAATAGGTCTCTGGTAACTCTGTTGTACAATAGTCTGTGTGACAACAGGTTTCCACAAGTGGACAGGGAAACCCTTGCGCTAGGGAGGGAGAATGCTGGAGACAGCCCTTAAACGTTGAACACACTTTATCCTCTTCAAATCTGTAATATTTTCACTTTCCCTTCCAAAATGCGGAGTCTGCGCAATTGCACTCGTGCAAACCCCCAGCAAATTTCATGCTGGAAAGCAGCAGAATGAAATCACAGGGCGTCTTTCAGAACAGGTGCAATGGGCAGCAGATAAAGACATTGCCTGGAAGAACATTGTGCAGCTAAGGAGGCCTGGGGCTGGTAAGTACCTGGATGACAGACCATCTAAGGACCCCAAGGACAACCTAGAGTCCCTTGTTGAAGAAAAGGGTGGATATTCAATATAATCCCAGAGACCCACCTTCCCTAACTTGATGCCCCCCAGGTGATTTTAACAACAACTCTTGTCCCTGAGTATTGGCCATGTTGGCTGAGGCTGATGGAAGTTGTGGACTATCAACATCTGGAAGACACCAGGTTGACAAAGGCCAATAGCAGACTTGTTCTCTTGGGATGAATCTTTATGCGTTCATGTGCAAGAGGAAGATATCCGCAAGTTTAGGGGAACCTTGAGCTTGATACTAAAATTCCTTATGGCCGAAGCAAAGGGCAAACCCACCCACCCCGGAGATGAGGCTTGGGGCAGTGGCCACAGAATGCTGAGTATCTGGAGAGAGAAAATGGGAATCTGGGGGTGAAGAAGGAACAAAATATCCCGAGAAAGGGCCAACCAGCCACGAACATGCCACACTGCAACTTTTTTTTTGCACTTTCCGCTTATGAGTGTTATAATTCCTTTTCAGCATATATTATTTTTAAAGGTTCCAGCAGTGATTTTGAAGAGAAGCAGGACAAAGGCCAAGAAACGCTATTTCAAGGAACGACAAGCTTTTAGCCTGAGGGAAATAAAACAAAACAAAACAGTGGGGGTCCAAACTTACTGGAAGGCAAAAGTGCTGCCATAGAGCTTCTTGGCTGTTCGGAAGCGGGCTTCCTTGGCAGGGGGACTGCTCAGGAGGAGGAACTGGTGAGAGGTGTGCATAAATTTCAGCTGCTACCAAGGGAAACAGACCCACAGGAAACGGAGAGGGGCAGCCAGGAGAAGGAACAAAAGCAGAAGGAGAGAGAGAGAGAGAGAGAGAGAGAGAGAGGGCCATCATGCAAGGAAGTTTATTCCTCCCCCTCCAGAACCAACTGCCTGCCTTTCCCTATTATTATTTTCATTTTGAAATGCCCCATAACTTAGAAAGCTTGCCTTCACACCCTGACCATCTGCTAATTACACAGGGCACCCAGGCAGTGGCGTATCATGGGTGGGTGGGGGCACGGGGCACTGGCAGAGGAACGGGGGTGCGGAGGGAGCGGACCGCCCCCGGCACCACTATTCCGGTAGGGTTCCATCACGGTGGGGCCCCCCCCAGACACGCGTTGTGCACACACACACACACACACGCCGGGCGCCACGCCCCCACAAGTGTCTCGCCACACCCCCAGAACCCGCATCACGCCCCTGCCGGTGGCACACCATGCCCTCACAGGTGGCTTGCCACACCCCCGGGATGTGCGCCATGCTCCTAGGGGGTGCCAGCCATGCCCCCACCTGCTCTCCGCCACTGGTAGCGGAGCATGCAGCTTCGCCACTGCCCAGGGCCAAAATTCTTAGGGGCACAACATTTCCGCTCTTCACTTGTCCCAAGGCCTTGAAGCAGCTGAGCTGCACCTCAGAAATCGCTTTGGCAGCCTCCACGGCTGGGACAGCAGAAGGCGGACTCCACTAGCCAACCGTGAGGCAGAAGGAATGGGAGCTGGGCTTGTGCATCTAAGCAAGGGCCCATAACAGCACCAGCTGCCAGTTAGGCTCAGGGTGGGGACAGAACAAAACTGGGGAGCGGTAGGCGGGAAAAATTATAATGGGTGAAGCAGAGCCAGAACAGACTCACAAGGCAGACCTGGCCGACCGATTCATTTTGTGTCTCTCTCATTCTGTCCTCCTGACTTTGCACTTACATAAAACCGGGGTGGGGGGGAGAGCATGGCCGGTGACTGTGGCAGTGACCGTGAGAGCTGAGACAGCGCTTCTCCCGCTCTAAACTGTCATCCCAAAGGGACAGAAGAGGCCGAGGCGCCCAGTCAGTTAGCACAGGAGCAGTTGCCCCCTCAGCCCCTTTGAAGGGGGAAGTTACTGGACTGGGTGGGAGTTGAGGGGAGAGAGAAGTTGCTCAACACCCTCCTTCCCTGGTGAGGGGAGCCAAGTCGGAAAGGGACACTGAGAATCACCTGGTCCAACCCAAAAATATGCAGCTGTCCCATACGGGGATCAAACTGGCAACCTTGGCGTTATTGGCAACCCACTCTAACCAACTGAGCTATCCTAGAGATTACTGTATTTTTCACTCCATAAGATGCACCTGACCATAAGACGCACCTAGTTTTTAGAGGAGGAAAACAAGGGAAAAAATATATTCTGAACGAAACAGTGGATGTATGATTTTTGTGGTTCATGCTGTGGCCACAGACATGTGATTTGATGGTGAGTTTGGGGTCGCCCAATGCAAAAATCCTGAGGATCCATGTGGATCCGTGCTTTGTAACCACATTTTTGCACCATTGCAGCCCCAGGCAACAGTGGATGCGTGATTTTTTTGGTGCAGGCTGTAACCATGGACATGCTATGTGATCTGATGGTGAATTTGGGGTGACCCAATGTAAAAATCCTGAGGAGCCATGGGCTTTTACCTCCCCCCTCCCAGGCAACCTCCTGTATCGCATCCCTTATCTCTGTCCCGATCCCACCGATCAGCCGCTTCCTTTCAACACTCCCTTCCCTCTTGTTTGCCTTAGTGTCTTTTCCTTAGCTGGAGCAGTTTTTTGCTCCTCCTTTTCTTCTAATTTCTCTCCTCGTTGATTTAGTCTTCCTGTCTCCTCTCCTTGCAAGTTTGCTGTCTTTACCTTCCCCCTCCCAGGCAGACTCCTTTATTACATTTCCCCTTATTTTTTAGGAAGAAAAAAGTGTGTCTTATGGAGCAAAAAATATGGTAAGTCTTGTATGTGCTCCTGAGCTATGGCCCCTCCCCACAATGTCACCCCTTGTGGATGGGATGGCTGAACGCAGGAGTGCTCACTTACCCTGCTGAGAGGTAGCTTGACGATGTGAGACCTGTTGCTGGAGATTATCCTAGGGACGACACAGAACCTGTTAGTACGCCGGCAAAAGAATGCTGACTCTGCCATTGGTCAATCTGAAGGCCAGATGAGAAGACCGCAGCCCTTGCCACTGGTGCAGCTTCATGCCATGCGCTCCAGTGGAGCTACCTATCAGCACATCCACATCTGGGGATGCCCATGGCGTGATGGCAGTTAGGCAGAAAGACCTCCCAAGCAGGCAGCAACGCGATCTGGTGCTGTGAAACCCTTTAGAACTAAGTGATCTCAGGACGGAGATTGCAGGACTTTGCAATCTAGGGCATCCCTCCACACCCCAGATGTCAAGATTTTCTGAGCTGTAACTCCAAGCAATCCTGCTTAGGATCTCACAGCCATTGGGGATCAAAGTCTATTCTCCACTCACTATCCATTCCTGCACTTCTATCCCTTTTGAAACAGAACGCAAGGCAGTGGCGCCCGCCCTGTGGAACGCCCTCCCATCAGATGTCTAGGAAATAAACAACTATCTGACTTTTGGAAGACATTTGAAGGCAGCCCTGTTCAAGGAAGTTTTTAATGTCTGGTGTTTTATTGTATCTTTAATATTTTGTTGGAAGTCGCCCAAAGTGGCTGGGGAAACCCAGCCAGATGGGTGGGAAATAAATAAATAAATAAATAAATAAATAAACAAACAAACATACCGTAATATTGTTATTATTTAATTTGTGCAAACATTTTTTGCTATTGTAATTCTGCACGAGTTCCATTTCAGTTCTGACCCTTTTTTATTTACTTTTTGAAAAATTGTAATTACAGTGGTACCTTGGGTTACATACACTTCAGGTTACATATGCTTCAGGTTACATACGCTTCAGGTTACAGACTCCGCTAACCCAGAAATAGTGCTACAGGTTAAGAACTTTGCTTCAGGATAAGAACAGAAATCGTGCTCCAGCAGCACAGCGGCAGTGGGAGGCCCAATTAACTAAAGTGGTGCTTCAGGTTAAGAATGGACCTCCAGAACGAATTAAGTACTTAACCCAAGGTACCACTGTATAGGAATTGCTTTTTTTAAATTTCAAAAAGTGGGGAGGGATTTCGGAAAGCCAAGTTTTAAAATGGGGTGTAGTTAAAAACAATAGGCTTGCTTTGGATCGCATAGCCACTGGGGATGACAATCTACCAGGAAGCAATGAAGCAGCCTTATGTCCTGCCAGACCATTGGGTCCACCTAGCTCAATACTGTCTACACTATCCGGCAGCAGCTCTCCAGTGTTCCAGGCAAGAGACCCTCCTAACCCTCCCTGGGGATGCCAGGGATTGAACCTGGGACCCAGCCAATGCACTATGGCTCTTGCCTATGCTCCAGTCACTCACTGTACCATGTGCTGTTCTTCTTTCCCCTGGCACTGGGCAATATCTGCACAACATTCCCCCTTCCCGTCTTCCTGGGGGCAGTCGTTGCAGCCCGGCATGGTGGTGGGGGCAGAGGTGGTTTTAGCGGAGCGTGACCAGATTGGTCACACTGGGTGCCAAGCCGAGAGGGCGCCACAGGGGGGCTACGACTATGTTGTAGACTAGGAGGCAAGGGGCAGGAAGGGGGCACAGAATTTTGGTGTCGCGCAGGGCACAACTGAAACTTGAGACCCCAGGGTGTGCCACTGGTGGGGGAAAGGGCAGGAATTCTTCTTCTTCTTCTTCTTCTTCTTCTTATTATTATTATTATTATTATTATTATTATTATTAGTGGCTCTGGGTGGCTTGCAACAAAATATTAAAATACAGTAATGCATCAAACATTAAAAGCTTCCCTAAACAGGGCTGCCTTCAGATGTCTTCAGGAAGCATCAGGTATCTCCTACCCTGGCCAAGGAGCTTTGCACGTTCCAGGTGGAGTTGATACTCCATCAATTTTGTTGCTGGGCTCCTAGGAGGCAAGGCTTCTGAGGCAGACCAGAGGGAAGACTTTGGTAGCCTGGTCTGCCAGGGGAGCACAAAAGCAGCACCCGCCCAGCCTTCTCCACTACAGTCCGTAGCAGATACATGCCCATTGCTTATGCCAAGCCTCTGTCACTGTGATTATTAAAACTGTGGCCTGCTTTGATGCCGCTAAGATTGTGTCTGGCTTCCTGCCTCCCGCCCAGCTGCACTGTGCCCAAGTCTGCGGTGTCCCCTGCTTCTTTACCATTGCAGGAGAGGGTGGGCCAGAGGGTCCAACTTGTCCATTTGTTTCTTGATCTCCAGGTAGGAACCCTGTGGAGAAAGGGCAGCAGGAGCAGTTGCAGCAGGTTTATCATCAGTGCTGGATTTATGTATAAGCTAAACAAGCTTTAGCTTAGGGCCCCACTCTCTTGGGGCCCCAAAAAAATTTAAAAGAAAAAATAGATGTACAGTGGTGCCTTGCAAGATGAAAATAATCTGTTCTGTGATTCTCTTCGTCTAACGTTTTTTTCGTCTTGCGAAGCAAGCCCATTGACGGATTAGCGGATTAGCGCTATTAGCGCTTTTAGCAGCTTTTAGCGGCTTATCTGCTGATCGGATCAGCTGATAAGAGGCTTAGCGGCTTAGAAAAAGGGGGGGAGGGAAAAAACCAGCAGGAACTCGCAAGACATTGTCGTCTTGCGAAGCAAGCCCATAGGAAATTCGTCTAGCGAGTTTTCCGTCTTGCGAGGCATTCGTCTTGCAGGGCACCACTGTACATTTCCAAAATATAAGATAAAAAACAAATAAAATAAAACCTACATACAGCAACAGTGTTTAGTGTTGTGTAGGCTCCTATTTGTTATGTGCAAATGGCTTTAGATGCCTATTAGGTCCATAAATTACTATACAGAATATATTCAACACAAAAATCAATGGCAATTTGTTGTTGACAAAGGACAGCTGGACATAAAAAGGGCCCCATTACCTTCAGTAGCTTACGGCCTCATCAAACCTAAATCCAGCCCTGGTTATAATCACAAACAGAACATCTCACCTGAGCTAGGAATTCACACCAATAATTAATTAAAAGGCCCTGATAGGAAGGGTAATGTGGCTTTAAATTGATTTCCTGGAACATAGAAGTTTGGGTTTTTTAATGCTTTCTCTGTCTTTGTCTTTGCCAACTCCCAGTTTCTCTTACGCATTTGCCTTGCTTTAAATATACCAAAAAATTCTGTCGGCAGATATTTTTCCAGGACCCAACTTTTTCTCTTGAAAGGCTTCTCCAAACCTTACACTTTCTTGATGGTTCACTCCCATCCATCCCCCTTCATAATACCATTTTGTCAGCAGCATTTTGTTCTTTATTCTCATTTGCTACATGATCCAGCCAATCTAGGTTCACAGCCAGTGTGATGGCATCATGGCATGACACAGCCAAGTCAGAGCTGGCTACGGAACTAAATCACAAAGTCAAATCAGAGTGACGGTGATGTTTCTTGCCTTCACTCTGAGTAGACAAGCCATTTTGCTCCGTCACAAAACCTCACACACTCAAACGCAGGCTTGGGGCAGAGATTTCTATGCTTTGTGTCAGGTTTTCTAGGCGTTCTTGGGATAAACATCGGGGCAGGCAGTAATTCAAGCATCCTGCCTGGTGATTGTCTTACGTCACTTCAGACACAAAGGAGAGGAGCAGACAAGATGAATAAAAGGCCTAAATGATATCGAGCGTCAGAACAACTTGGCCACCATAAGGAAATTTTGCCATGTTATGACTATTTTCCACCTTCCCATTTCAACTCTCTGGCACCCTATCTGCATAACCTAGCAATTCTAAAATATAAAGGTAAAGGAACCCCTGACCATTAGGTCCAGTCGTGACCGACTCTGGGGTTGCGGCGCTCATCTTGCTTTACTGGCCGAGGGAGCCGGCGTACAGCTTCTGGGTCGTGTGGCCAGCATGACTAAGCTGCTTCTGGCGAACCAGAGCAGCGCACGGAAATGCTGTTTACCTTCCCGCTGGAGCGGTACCTATTTATCTACTTGCACTTTGACATGCTTTCGAACTGCTAGGTGGGCAGGAGCAGGGACCGAGCAACGGGAGCTCACCCCGTCGTGGGGATTCAAACCGCCGACCTTCTGATCGGCAAGTCCTAGGCTCTGTGGTTTAACCCAGAGCGCCACCCGCGTCCTATTCTAAAATATAGATGCACTTTTACTCTCGCAAGATTGAATGTATTGCCGTCAGCTGCACTTGAGGGATGATTCCCCATAGATTCCACACAAAAACGCTTATGTCCCTGTGGAGATGGCAGTACCGAATCGGTGGTGCATGCCCTTTTGGCTTGCACTCTTTATAAAGACTTGAGGAATGAGATTATCACCCCTCTTCTATTGTCCATTCCGGGTCGCCCAACCGCTGCCAGAGTGTCCTTTCTCTTGGCAGAGGAAGATGAGCAGGTGACACAGCAAAGGCTGCAAGGTTTTTAGCTGGGGGAAACAGAATAAGATCCCCTATTTGACTATTGATTCAAAACCCTAAAATGTATTTTATATAACTGACTTTTTATTTCTATTATTTGTATATTGTATTGTTGTTTTGTTGCTATGGCCGATGGCTGACGCGAATAAAGATTCATTGAAGGGCAAGATGCAGAGAAAATTTGTGGGCACCTACTTGGGTCATTTCACGAATCGACATGACACTGTCCAGAGCCTTCTGCAGCCTCTCATAGTTCTTTTTCTGTGTGTCAGGAAAAAGAGAGAGAATGTGCATCAGATACACAAATAGTTCTGCCCTATTTCCCCGGACCCATTACCAGGAAACCGCAAGGCCTGAGTGTTGAGAAGGTCCCAGCGTATGCAAAGCATGCTCCAGAATGCCAGAGACAGTATTGCTTCTGAATACCAGTTGTTGGAGAGCAAGGCTTTCTGCTTGCAAGGCTCCCCTATGGAGCCAGCCTCCAGATATCATGGGTCCCACCCCAGTCTTAAGAATCCCTCGCAGCCCTGGGCCTGCTACCTTACACTAACCTTGGGGTTGAAGGCAAGGGTCTTAGGGTCACTGGGGTCCACAACAGAGGGGTAAGGCTCAAAGATGATGCTCTTGCGGGGAGACTCCAAGGCAGCTCGGCACATCGCCACCAGCAGGTCCACTACCTGAAAGAGAGAAGGAACTGAAGAGGGCATATCCCAACACCTCATCTCATCTCCATCCTGACTTGTCCAGACAGAGGTAACGGGGCATTGTTTAATTTTCATGAAAATAAACCAGAGTCCTACAACCCAACAGGGCTGAGAAGCTTCCACGTGGGGATGGATAGCTTCTGAGGCCGCATTCCCAGGGAGATGTTCCAATAAAGCTTTTCCACCCTTCTCAATGAGCGGCTAGGCATACTCATCCATAGTGACGAAGGAGAGCTTTGATTCCATTCACATTTAAAGGCAAATATATCCAGTTCACACTTTCCAAAACAATATTTGAACTGAAGCACAGCTGTCCATCAAAATTTGCACTTCTCAGGCTTCTGTAATGCCCTTCTTCCACCAGGTAATGTGTATAAAAAACATCTACAGCGGTACCTTGGTTTAAGAAAATGTCTTAGTTTACCATATGAACAACTTGGCTTAAGAACGCTGCAAACCCGGAAGTAGGTGTTTTGGTTTGTGAACTTTGCCTTGGAATAAGAACATGTTTCGCTTCCTATTGAGTGTGTTCCATTTGTAAATTTAGTCCCCTGCTGCTATGGGAAAGCATACCTTGGTTTAAGAACGCTTTGGTTTAAGAACAGACTTCTGGAACGGATTAAGTTCGTAAACCAAGGTACCACTGTACTAGGATAAAGTGCATAATTTAAAGTATGCCTTAAAGGGCATATCTTCATGAAAACAACATACAAATCACTATGCCCCAGCTCTCTTTTTATGTACAGCATTGTAGCTGCCCGGTCAATCGTTGCTGCTTCTGTTGCTTCTATTACTATTATTATTATTATTATTATTATTATTATTATTATTATTATTATTATATTTATGATTCTCAATTTTATACATTTCAATAATTTTACAATCATTTCAAAACTCTACTTCTTTCCCCCTCTTTCTGCAGTTCCTTAAATTTATTTTTAATATTTTCTGCATATCGAAATTAACTTCATTTGCTCATTTATTCATCTACTTTAAATAGATACTCTTATAAAACCTTCAGGTTATTGCAATAATCCTGTCAATGTTCTTATCTGTTTAAAATTTATTTGTAAATATTCAATAAACCATTTCCATTCTTTTACAAAAAAAAAAGTTATATTGATTTCTTATTTTTCCGGTAAGTTTCGCCATTTCTACATATTCCATAAATCCATTCTTGTTTGGTGGGACTTCTTTTTCTTTCCATTTTTGGGCAAGTAACATTCTTGCCACTGTAGTCAGCTACACGAATAAATTTCTATACAGTACAGAATCCTTGCTTCATCAGTCAGCTTCCATAGATTGCCATCACACTTGCATGGATGAAAGAGTGACACCAGAAGATCAACAGAAGGAGAACTTTCAAGAATCAGCCCTGGCTGTAGGCGAGCCCTCAATTATTGTTTGGTTCCCAGTTTTGGCCCCAGACCGTCCTCCCTTCCAGCTCAGCATCCCAGCCCTTGTACCTCTGCTCCTGTGGCCACCTCTTCTGCAGCACCGGACATCACACCCAGAGTGTAGAAAGAGAAGACACACAGCTCCCGTGTGCACACAGCTGGCTGAAGAAAGGCAAAAGTAAAAGATTTTAAAAGCCGCAGAGCTAGTGTGTGTGTGTGTGTGTGTGTGTGTGTGTGTGAGAGAGAGAGAGAGAGAGAGAGAGAGAGAGAGAGAGAGAGAGAGAGAGAGGTGCCAAAGTCCATCTGCATGCCAGGATAACACTTCCTTGAGGCCACCACCGATGGCCAGGAGAGACCATAACTCTGCAGGCAGAAGGTCCCTGGTCCAAGAACCCAGGGAGCTGCCTCACTCTGCCCAATGGTAGGGCTGCCCCTGCCTCATGCTCCATTAACATGACCTCCAGGGCCTCCATTCTTTTTCCCCCCATAATAATATTTATTATTTTCCATACATAGACATAACAAAAGAAAAAGTTAACAATAATAAAAGAAAAAGAATGAAACAGAAAAAAGAAAAAGAACAAAGAATACAGAACATAAAATACAACAAATCATCACTACACTAACACTTAATTAATTAATTAAGATCCATCTTCATAAACTTATTATTTGACTTCCTCAAATCTCTTCCATCTGAATTTCTTAGTAATTATATATAGCAGTTTCCAATATAATTGTTTCATAAAACCATATCACACCTCCATTCTTTTTTTAACCAAGACAAATCAAAAACTACAGAACGCCCACCCCCCCATTTTTTCCAGTGTCCACTCAGCTCCCCCACCAAGAAATCCAACGAAAGGAACACCAAGTTTTTCAACTCTTGAGCTCAGGGATTTTATAAGCGGTGAAGAAAACCTTTCCCACAACGACATTTCCCCCAGTTTGGATTTATATTTTCTTCTGAGTATTTTATAATATGTTATAGAAGTAAGTCAGAGGGTTAGGGATTTTTTTGGATTTTAATTAAGTATTATGTACACAAAAACTGTTTTAAAGGGGTAGATTCTACCATATATCTTGGAAACTTTTTGTTCACTATGCATTTAGATAGCTCTTAATATATCATAACCTAATTTTACCTGGCGGCTCCAGAAATCAGGGAGGAGGTTTTTGTCTATGTTTGGATGTGATTGGGTGCCCTTTTGAATCAAGATGGTGGATTGCTCCATTCAAAACTGCACTGATTTAACCACTGGTTTTGAAATAGTACTGTTTTTTTGTTTTGTTTTGTTTTCTTAGAACTCCCAAGCAATGCCAGGTATGAAGCTGCTTGTTTATTTTTATTTTGATCATTTTATTATGTAGACTTGTTTTTAAAGTCTCTTCGTTTTATCAGTATTTCTTAGGAATTACACACACACACACACACACACACACACACACACACACACACACTTAAACATTCATTCATACTGGCAGACAGAGAGAAAGAGAGAGAGAATCATGGAGTTGGAAGGGACCTTGAGGACAATCTAAACCAACCTCAACATGGGGTTTGAACCCACAACCCTGAACTTAAGAGACTGAGAGTAGTACCTTCAGCATGGATCCATTCTGGAAGACGTGCTGTTCGTCACACACAACACAGTACTCATTCAGGGTAGGGATCCTCTGCTCGGCATACTTCATGATCTGAGCGAGAGAGGGGAGACCACATCTAGATCAGACAAGGTGGACACTTTGACATGGCCAAACACAGAGGAGTTCTGTCACATCACACACAAAGCGGAGGCCAATTTGCATAAAATCTGCACACATGAATTTCTGTGGGCAGATGCAAATGTAGAAAGAAATCAATCTTCACAGAAATAGAACAAAAGAAAAAGACTGTGAGCAAGTGCTATAAGTCCAGGTGTTTTTTTCCCCTGCCTTCTTAGGGTTCTTCTTCACTACGCAGGACTTGAACCAGTCAGCCCTTCAGATAAATGACTGTCTTTGGACAGCCCTCTGTAAAATAGGACACAGGGCCACCTCCAGGTCAAAAGAAGGACTCGCTCTGCGGAATGGGGGCCACAGCTCTGTACATGCCAGGGCTGGTTCACTCCTCCGTGAGGAAATGCCCTTGTGGACATCTGGCCGCCCCCTGCCCTGTCACTGGCGTCTCACCACGACAGCTTCTGATGAGATCTTGTGGAACTCTCGCGAGATCTTGCTGATCTCGTCGGAAGCTGCCACTGCCTTGAGGCCCCAATCAGTGGGGGGTAAGGGGGTCAGCATCTTCTCACTTTGCCTTAGGCAGCAAAGCGGGATGGACCACCCCTTTGCCTGCATAAAGTCCCAGGAAGAAACAGTCTCCCATATTTCCCCTTCAAGGATCTCAGCAATGGTGGCTGGTGCCCATTGGGGTTGGTGGGGCGGAAAGCCAGGTCAATAGTCAATGCAGCCAGAGTTCGATGGCATGTGGCGTTGTGGCCAACAGCAGGCAGAGTGAAATTGTTTTACTAGTGTCCCCCTCCTCTGCCCCCTGAGTTCTACAAGGGGCAAAACAGGAACTAAAGAGGAAGCTGACAGCCAGGACCACCTCCTGGATTACTTGTAAGTAAGAAGGCAGGCAGGTGGGGGTTGGCTGAGAGGAACCAACTGAGGTTGGTGGGGCAGTGCCCCATTTGCCCGATGGACCAGTCTCTACTGGATCTCATGTAACACACTTAGCAAAGTGTGCTGGGCCCGGGGGTAAACCCAAGCAACACAGTCCAGGTCCGGTCCCGAATCCAAGGATTCCGAGAGGAGACAATCCAATAGGGCCAAGGCAAATCACAAGGCAGACTAGGTCAGGCACAGGGTCTCAGGCAGGTAGCAGCAATGTTGCTCCTGCAACCAGGGGCAGGGCCCGATAACCTTTTATCTCTGTCGGGGTAACGGCCAGTCCTGATCCCCCCGTGACTCACCTCCCTGTCTCACCCGAAGGTGGGCACTCCTCCTGTGAGTACTCAGGTCTCTCCTTCTCTCAGACCTGAGTCTCTGCAGCTCCGGAAATGTCGGTGGGTTACTAGACCCAGAGGCCGCCTCAGCCTCACCTGACCCAACTGGTAGTGGAGCAGCTGTAAGTGATGGCCCAGCTGGAGGCAACGAGGCAATCCCCGCATCTGGAGCCAGGGCAGGCTCAGGCCCCTGACTCGGCCCAGCTGGTGCTTGTTGCAGGGGAACCTGTGCAGACTGGGGGTTCAGATGCTGGGCCCCCAGACTAGGTTCAGATGCTGCCTGAGGCAGAGGATCTGGTGCAGACTGAGACTCCTCTGGTTCCGAGTTCGAGCCCGAGTCCCAGGCCATCACACAAAGAAAGCTGCCCAAGCCCCACTGCCAGTCAAATTAAACAAGACTCAGCTACATGGACCATTGATGGAGTTGTGCTGAAGGGTAGGGTGGGAGATCTTGGGCCTTGGGCCAACCACAGCCCCCCAGGTCTCTCTTGGGGAAGAGCCATGGCTCAGAATATGCTATTGCATTTTTATTACATAAATGCAAACATAAAAGAAACGCAGAAATGTAACAATAGCCAAGGAGGTAATGTTAAATCTCATGAGACATATTCCACATTAAGAAGAATACATGAAGAATACATAAGTGATGTATGTGAGGTGGAGGAAAGGCGGAAAGTATCTCTGTAAAAATATCTATCACTATATCTGAAGTCAGAACGCAATTCCAGATTTCCATAGATACTGCTGAAATCTGGTGTTGCAAAGCGGCACCATTAATATCCACCAAGTTGCATAAAAAGCCTGTGGTCATTCTTGGCCTCGTATAACTCTCAAATTCTGTATCCTTTTCTTTCTTTCAGAAATGGTCAGGTTCCACACATCTGATACCATAACGAAAGTCCCAAAGTGTCTAAGGTTTTCCATCTTTGAGCAATTCAAACCCACGTGGCCGTTAGTGAAAGGATAAGAAGTTCCTTAGTTTTGCTGTCTTCATTAATGTTGTCAAATAAAGATAATAATGACAGCCATGGTGCACTTTGCAATGGTTGTTTCACAATTCCCAGATCAGTTGAACAATCAATGCCTCATCCCAGGAAACTGAATAGGTGTTGCTCTCCTAACAGTTCTCAGCTCCTTCAACAAACTGCAGCTCCCAGTATTATTTGAGGGAAGCCACGACTATTTAAAACAGTATGATACTACTTTAAGTGTATGGTGCAGCTGTAGCCTTTATCTCAAATAAGCCTCCTCAGAACCCTGCCCAAAGGAGAATATTCCACAATGTGTGTCTGTGCTTCATCAAACTCATTTCTCCAGATCTCCAAAGTGACAGAAGCCACCGCAGATCCACAGAACCACTTTGGCTCTCATGTGCTGAATCGGAAAACACAGAACAAGGGCTACATACCTGCACGAGGAACCCATACTCCAAGGTAGGAATGTTTTTGCAGTGGCCACCAACCTGTAAAGTGAGCAGACAAAGAAAGAGCCCGGCCACATTACTCTGCACCTGTTCATTCATCACCAATAGAACACATTAACTTTCTTCAAGCACGTATCTGCCGGCCACCAATTACATGTAAAGATATCTAGAAGGGTGTCTCTAAGCCCAATTCCTATTCCAGTTGGGACCTTGGCATATGAGAAGAGGCTGCAGTTTCTCTAGGTCAGGGATAGGGAACCTATGGCTCTTCAGGTATTGTTGAACTACAAATCCCAGGCTACTGGCTATTCTGGCTTGGGTGGATGGGAGTTGGGAGCCCAACATCTGGGCACTTGCAAACTTGCTAGGACCACTTGCTGATTCTTTCCACAGGATCATGAAGAAAGGAGCCTGTTACTGCAAGGGAGTTGAGGCTGAGAAACCTTGAAAGCAACAGCCAGGCTACAGAACTGAATCTCAAAGCCAAACTGCAACTTGTCTTGTAAAAGGTAAAGGGACCCCTGACCATTAGGTCCAGTCGTGCCTGACTCTGGGATTGCAGCGCTCATCTCGCTTTACTGGCTGAGGGAGCCGGCGTACAGCTTCCCGGTCATGTGGCCAGCATGACTAAGCCGCTTCTGGCGAACCAGAGCAGCGCACGGAAACGCCGTTTACCTCCCCGCCAGAGCGGTACCTATTTATCTACTTGCACTTTGACGTGCTCTCGAACTGCTAGGTTGGCAGGAGCAGGGACCGAGCAATGGGAGCTCACCCCATCGCAGGCATTCGAACTGCCGATCTTCTGATCGGCAAGTCCTAGGCTCTGTGGTTTAACCCACAGTAACTTGTCTTGAGGAGCACTCTAAACACAATGGATTCCAGCGATGCTGGCAAGCTCAGCTGGCGATGCAACCAAATGCCAAACCTCTGAGACGTTCGGGTGTTCCCTCTCCAGCTCAGAAATGCCTGTGGCTTTCCACATGTCGCACTCCAGTTCTCATCAGCCACAGACAGCACGGCCAAAGATCAGGGATGATGGGAGCTGCAGCCCAGCAACATCTTGAGGGTTGCCAGTTCTTAGTCCTTGGTCTAAAGCAGTGCTTCCCAACCTTGGGTCTCCAGCTGTTCTTGGACTACAACTCCCATCATCCCTAGCTAGAAGGACCAATGGTCAGGGATGGTGGGAGCTGTAGTCCAAAAACAGCTGGAGACTCAAGTTTGGGAAACACTGGTCTAAAGTAACCTAGCTGCACCAACATCCAGAGTATAAAATCTCATCTTCAAGAGGTGTCAGATCAACTTCATCCAATTTAGGATTCTGCTTTTTTATGGGTAAATTTGGTATTTTTTTCAAATCACATTTAGAGTGTTCTCTGTGTGAATGCTTCCTCCAACTATTAGGTATAGCTACCCAATTTGGCTTCTATTTGACTTTTTGTTTTTAAGATAGCACAACTTTAATCTCTGCATCTGTTTACATAAGGACTGGCTTAGCTTCTCTTTGTTCCTTTTCTGAGCCTAGCAAAGAAACATGTGCATGTCACCTATAGGTAGAGGCAGAACGGTTAGAAGGACCATGGCTCCGTGGTAGAGCTTAGGGCTGTGCACTGGATCTGGCCACAGCCCAGATCCCAAAATGAATCAGCCCAATTTGGGCTGATCTGGGCTTTAGCCAGATTGGGTTGAGATGTCCCCAGATCAGGTTGACGCACCTGGAGCGACCAAGGGCTGTCAAAAGGCAGAGTGGCTGGACAGCAGGAGAGGCAGGCAGTCTTTGCAGCACCTTCCCCACAGGGAATTCTCTGGCAAAGCAACACGCATCAAGACCAAATGCTGCAGTCATCAGCTGGTGAGCAGAAGATTCAGTCCGAAGGCTAAACCCTAATTCAACACTGAGGCAGGGCCCAGTTCAGGGTCAGCTCAGGTGAGCTCCAGCTTTGCCCAGGTTGTATTGGGGCTGATTCAAAGTGCTGGGTTGGGCCCTGAATCGGATTGGATTTTTGGGGGATGTGTGCACAGCCCTAGAAGAGCATCTGCTTTCCATGAAGAAGGTCTCGGATCCAACCCCCAATATCTCCAGGTAGGGCTGCGAGAGACCCTTGGTCTGAAACTCTGGAGAGCTGCTGCCAGTCAGTGTAGACAATACTGAGTTAATTGAACCAATAATCTGAATCAATGTTAAGGTAGCTTCCTATATTCCTGTGCTGGTTGTATTTGAAGAGATGGGGATACAGCCATTATGTGCTGCTACTTCCCAGGAGGCTGTGGTGCAACTTCAACCCGAAAAAAGCACCTCTTTTGAATGTCTGCTGCCTCCTCCCATATTCCATCCACATGGATGGCTTGGCAAACACCAACAGCCTTTTCTCTCTCTCCTCCAGGCCACCTACCACCACCAATACTGCCAGCATTTTTAACATCTAGCCTGATGAAGTTATGTGGAACTCAAAAGCCGGCACACTATGTTATGAGACTTTGCCATTGCCCTGATAATCAGAGCAGACAGTACTAGGCAAGGTGGACTGGCTTTCCATTCTTGCATAACAAGGCAGCAGCTGCTGCTCCAATGACATTCGCTGTCGCTTTTCCCAAGGCAGGCAACCTCCTGCATATCTGAGATGTAAGGACAAGAAAAAAAGAGGCACTGCCCACTTGTTTTGGAAGGATAAAGAGAAGGGAGGCTATTTTTGGCCTGGACTCTAGAACAAAGGGCCTCCTTTCCTTTGCTGCACTCAGTTGCCAACAGAGACCAAATGTCTCCAACGAGCAATAGATGAAAACCAATGCAAATATACCCTTGCAGGTTGCAGCCAAGCTATAAAATAAGCAGCATCACATGGGTGCAACAACTACCAGATCATTCTCTTTCAAACGGGAGGTGGCAGGTCATATTTGAATGTAACTCCCAGGGAAAAGCAAAAACAAAAAAACACCAAGCTCTCTGCACAAAGAAAACTAGAAAGTCAAGGAGAAAGGTTAAACCCCAAGATGCTCCTTGAGACGCTCATTTTCTACTTGCAGGGAGCTTTGTGGCTCAGGGGTTTTGGGTTGCATTGAATGTAGCGCCAAGTTAAAGTCATCGTCAGCACAACTGTTGCACTGGATTCTTTTGCAGCCCAACCTTTAAACTCTGCCATCCATTAGCACAAGGACTCTTGTTATAGCAGACAAAGAATGTTGGGTGCAGGCAATTTTTTTAATGTGGAAAAGAATCTACATATGTGATTCTCCCTGATTGGAGGTTTTTAAACAGAAGTTAGATGGCCACCTGCCAGAGAGTCTTTAGTTGTGATTCCAGCATTGCATGATCTCCTCGTCATTTATCTCGCCTCCAACTGCTAAGCACTAGGAGGAGGAAAACATTATCAAGAGCCCTCCAAGAGAAAACCCATAGCCAGCCCCAAGGGACAAGGCCAGAGAAGAAACCCACCAGAATGTTGAATGGGGCGACACCTGCCTGGGTGCTGGGAGGGTAGCCAAACACTTCCACCTTAGGGTTCTTCATGGTGCAGGAGATGGAGCGGTTCATGAGGCGATTGACGCGCAGCTCTGGGACGCTGAGTTTGCCCTTCAGCATGGAGTCCTGGATGACAGGGAAGCTGGGGGACCTGGAGACACAGAGAGATCGGCCCTCACCATCGGAGGAGCAGTGGCGACTGGCACCCATTGGGGCGGGTAGGATAGAAAGTGGGGAGCCCAACGGGAGGGGGCGCCAGAGCCAATGACAGGCTCAGCCAACTCATTCTGGGTGTACAAGGGCAGCCCTGACACAAAGGAGGAGGAAGCCGACAGACAATGCCACCCCCTTGGGTTGCTTGTGAGAAGACAAGTGGAGGCTGGCTGGGGGCAGATTGAGGCTGGTGGGGAAGACCCATTTGCCCTTTGCTGACAAGGAGGGGTCTCCCATCTGGACTTTGGAAAGGAGAGTTGCACAACTTTTCAAGACCTTCTCTGGGCTAATGTTTGGGCTGGGCTTTCCATGTATGTACACCCCAAACTGGAGAGCTTGCTTGCTCTCTTCATCCCTCAGAGAGAATCACAAAGTAAAGGAATTATGAGGAAGAAAAGAGAACTGCTCCACCAGGCTCGTCCTTCAATTGTCATCTGCAGCAGCCATTCCACCAGCCTGTGGGACAGGGAGAAAGATGGGGCTTGCAGGGTCTCTCCACTGCAAGAACAGACAACCTTTGGCTCATATCTTTAAAAAAGATCCATTCCTGCTGCTCACTACAAAAGCTCTGCCACTAAGAATTAGTGCCTGAGCTTGCTTTTTTCCTCCTCCTTCCTCATACCTTTCCCTTTTGTGTCATGTCTCTTAAGAGCCGTGAGCCTGGGGGAAGGGACTGTTTTCTCTCTGATATCTGTAAGCTGCTATGGGAGCCCTTTTCAGCTGAAGTGCAGCATAAAAATGATTACAAATAAATAAGTAACAAGGAAGACCCCAAGCCACTCTTGGGAGGAGACGGCGGAAAAGACATACTTGGGGATGGGTGAGAAGATGCTGAGACCGGCACGGAATTTCTTGATGGTACCACTGGCCTTGAACCAGCTGTGCCGCTTCTCCTGCTGGGTCTTGAGGAAGTCGTTGCTGAGGTGTTTCCATTGCTGGGATGTGAACATTCCCAGGATCCTATTGGGAAGAGAAACGGTGATTGACAGCATCAGTATCATGAACCCAGAAACTGGTAGTGACCACAACACCAAGTCAGCGGCTAAATAGGTCAGAGGCTGAAAAGCTGGATCAGGTCCCTAGCTAGTGATCAGAGGCCCAGTGAACTTGCTCCTACAATTTTGGGGCCTCTGGAGCCAGAGCTGGGACTCTTATGAGTGCCTTCTCCTGAACTGGAGAGGTGGACTGGAGACAGAGCCTCAAAAGGCCCCCTTAATCTCCAACCCTTGTTGGAGAACGTTGCTCACTGGGAGCTCTCCATGGTGCTGAAACAGCTGGCCTCATTCACAGCTTCCCATCAATGGGACAGGTAGAAACGAGTCCGAGAAAAGATATTGGAAGTGTTTTATCCCCATCACTGAACCCCAAAGCACACAATACAATACTGTACTGCTTTTAAAGTAAAGTGCAGATAGGGTTGAAGAGAGGTGTGTTTGTGTCTAGAACCCTCTGAATTACGTAAGACTTACTGTATGTATGTATGAATATACATACAGTATAACCTAGTGTAGAAGGGTAGAGAGTCACCCCCATTGTTCCAATCACTTTCCCTTCTTACCCCACCAACCACTGAAATGTGGCCTCTTGGACTAGACAACCCTTGCTCTAGAGCAACACCTTGTGCTTCATGACTCAGCTTAATAAGGCCTTACTCACTTCTTCAGCTGTAGGCCCAGTCCAAACCCTTCCTTATTGGATGGCTGGAAAACTTCAATGGACGGTTCTGAAGAACAAGAAGAGTTAAGAGTCAAGGGAAGAAAGTAACGTCTAGCCAGGGAAAGAGACTTCTGAAAGACTGGACCAGCTTCAGTGCTAGGCGCCATAGTAAGGCATCACAATAAATGAGCTACAGGGGTGGTGCATCACATTTCACCACTTGAGATGAAATGGGAAGTGCTGCCCAACCCTGCTGTCACCAAACTGCCACTGCTGAAGCACCCCTTACCTAGGTTGCGCAGCGGCAGGTTCCAATGAGATTTCCGCAAGATCTCATGTGATTTTGATAAGACCTCATGAGAGCTCACCAGAAATCAATGTCTTAAAAAAAAAAGTTTTTCAAATTTTGAAATTTACAAACAATTGCCAAACAACCAAAATAAAAAGAGAATTCCATAAATTCCCCTGGACTTCCCTCCTCCACTTTGTGGGTCCTTGTGTTAACATTTTTCCTCCTGCATCTTCTCCGTTAATCCAAATCTATTACATCTCCATTACAACCATAGTTCAACCTTAAACTACAAGTATCATTCCAATCCTACTAATACTTTAAATTGTTTACAATGAGTTTTAAGGTAAATTATATATTTTCCTTATAAAAATTTTGGTCTTCCTAGTTTCTGATTCTTCCGGTCATTTTTGCCATTTTGGCATAATCCATCAATTTAATCTGTCATTCTTCTCTGGTAAGGGACTATGTCTGCTTTCCATCTCTGGGCTGGTAACATCCAAGCAGCAGTGTTCGCATACGTAAATAGTCTTTTCTGATCCGTTGGTATTTCGGCACCCAGAATTCACTGTCAATGCTGCTTCACCCCATCTTATGGGTGGGCCAGCCCTGGTGAACTTTTTTTTTTTTAAGATAATCTTTATTGATTTTATGATTACATACTATACATATACACATTACTTTACATTTACATTTACTCCTAAGAGTTGACTTCCCTCCTTCCTTCTTCTGGCTTTTTTATGTCGTCTCTTAAGTTTTTCGCATTGTCTTTATCGATTTTGTATATTGTTGTTCTTCTTTCAACTTTATCCATACAGTGTCTATATGCAAATAAATCTTTCTGTATATACACGTCTTCTTGTTTGTCTATATTCATATACAGATACAATTAGTTACCTTGACTGTATTTTACATTTTAATTCATATTGTCATTAACATCCAATAAAGTTTCTTTTAATTTCCCATTACGAGGTTTATTTCCATTCTACTGATTTCACTATTTCACCTTACCCTATGTATAACAAATTTTTCCCATTCTTTTTGAAATGTTTCATCGCCCTGTTGTCAAATTTTCCCCGTTAACTTGGCTATTTCCCCATATTCCATGACCTTGTACTGCCACTCTTCTACTGTTGGCAATTGTTGTTGTTTCCACACCTGAGCCAGCAGTAACCTCGCCGCTGTTGTTGGGTATAGGAACAATTTCTGATCCTTCTTATCAATGGTGAACTTTATTAGTCTAGCATTACAAACTGTATCCTTCCATCTCCCTTCAGAAGCAAGTACTTCTCTGTTCAGTGCATAGTTAGCACTATGGAATTTGCTCCTGCAAGAGCTAATGACAGCCACTAACTTGGATGGCTTTAAAAGGAGATTAAACACTTTCATGGAGGATAAAGCTACCAGTGGCTACTGGCCACAATGGCTAGTACTGCTGGAGAAAGGATGTCTCTGAATACTAGTTGCCAGGAATCCCTGGTGGGGATGGTAGCATTGTGCTTGTGGGCGTCCCATGGGCCTCTGGTTGGCCATTGTGAAAACAGGACGTTGGACTAGGTGAACCTTTAGACTGACCCGGCAGGGCTATTCTTATGCTCTTCCTTGTTTAGAGGCAAATGTGATACTCACCGGGGCCATCCAGGTACTGGGAAAGAGAGAACCGCAGTCGGAGGACAATGGGCTCGGTCCGAAGGACCTTCCAGGCTGTTGCCACCTCTTCCTGCAATGAGAAGCAGAGCATCCTCATTAGTCAGGGCTGTGACTATGGAAGAGGGGAAGGACCAAGGGCTCAAAGTGGAAGTCAGAAAAATACAAGGAAGCAAAACACTGCGGTGGATCATGGCACTGGATCGGGAGACATTTTCCTCCCTTTCTCATATTCCTAATATTCAGGGCTCTCCAGTGAAGCTTTTTTGCTGGAGATTTGAAACAGACAGAACAAGGAAGTACCGTATTTTTTGCACCATAACACTCACTTTTCTCCTCCTAGAAAGTAAGGGGAAATGTCTGTGCGTGTTATGGAGCGAATGCCTGCGGGTGGCGGGGGGGGATCTGCTGCAGTCGTGAGCAGAGGATCCATGGTTCCCCTTCCTTCCCTCCTCCGTGGTTACAAAGCATGGATCCACATGGATCCTCAGGATTTTTGCATTGGGCTACTCCAAACTCACTGTCAGATCACATGTCTGTGGCCACAGCATGAACCACAAAAATCATATATCCACTATTTCGTTTAGAATATTTTTTTTCTTGTTTTCCTCCTCTAAAAACTACGTGCGTGTTATGGTCTGGTGCGTGTTATAGAGCGAAAAATACGGTAGTTCTTCACACAGTACACAGTTGACCTATGGAAGGCATCACCAAACTTGGCCCTTCAGATATTTTGGGAATACAACTATCATCCCTGACCATTAGTCCTGTTAGCTAGGGATAATGAGAGTTGTAGTCCAAAAACATCTGGAGGGCCGAGTTTGGGGGTGCCTGATCTATGGAATTCACTGTGACAGGCATGCACTGGCAGATGAAGGTGGAGGTGGGGGCGGTCTGCCCTGGGTGCCCTCCAGGTAGGTGAAATTGCAGCCGCCCACATCCCCGCCCCTGGGACGCTTGGCACTCACTGCACACACCCTGGGACACACACCACTCGACGCACACCCCTTGACATGCGCCACACACCCCACGGGCCGCACAACATGCCCCCTTGGACATGCACCACCACCCCCCGGGATGTGTGCCAGCCATGCCCCTGGATATACGCCACTCCCGGTGCCAGAGCAGGTAGCTTCACCACTGCAGGGGTGGCTGCAGTTTTAGATGACTTTAATTGGGAATTAGACAAGGGAATAAGGCTATCAATAGTTGCCAGTGTCATGCATTGCAGTGGTACCTTGGGTTAAGTACTTAATTCATTCTGGAGGTCTGTTCTTAACCTGAAACTGTTCTTAACCTGCACCACTTTAGCTAATGGGGCCTCCCACTGCTGCCGTGCCACCAGAGCATGATTTCTGTTCTCATCCTGAAGCAAAGTTCTTAACCTGAAGCACTATTTCTGGGTTAGCGGAGTCTGTAACCTGAAGCGTATATAACCCGAGGTACCACTGTATATGCCACTAGATGCCAAGGAGAAACTATAAGGATCATTGCTTTTAAGCCTTTCTTTGTGGGCTTCCCAGAGGTATGTGTTCTGATGTCTCTGCTCTGCCTCCATAGCTGCAAGCAGCCATGCTTCTGAATACTAGTTGCTGGAAACCCCGGGAGGAGAAACTGCTCTAGTGTTTGAACCCTGCTTGTTGGTTTGCCACAGGCACCTGGTTGGCCACTGTGAGAACACGATGCTGGACTGGATAGGCCACTGGCTTGATCCAGAAGGACTATTCTCTCTTCTCCACCCCACCCCCATAAAATTTATATGCTACATGATTGTAAAACTAAAACAGAAACAAAACCTCAATGTGATTTACAAAGAGGATAAAACAATAAAATTATCAGTGAACGCCACTCTTTAAAGCACTTTTTTAAAAAGAACAGAATCAGCAATAAACTAAAAACAGATTAAAACATGCATCAACAGTCTAGGTGCCAATGGATCGACTCCAAGTCTAAACGCTAGCTGTCCAACCCATTGCACCATAAAACGTGCAAAGGCCAAGTGTGAGAATTTCCTGTTGCTAATCCAGGAGGAATCAATCTTCCTGACAGTGTCAGAGTTGGGGGAATTTTTAAGGCTTCTGGTTCTGCAGATATCCGGAAAGTGGGGATTTCATTTAAGCATGTGACTGTGTCCCAAAACTTACATCTAGAAAGCCGATGTTTATATGCAGGTCAATATCCACGTCGTCAATGGTCCCATATTCGCTGAGGAGGAAAACAGGAGCATTAGGGAAAGACCAGTGTGAGAAAAAGCAGGAGGGAGAAGAGCAAAAGGCCGGGGCCACATGGAGCTAGCTGATGGCAAAGAAAGTAACACGGAGAAGCTGCCCCTCTGTTGATCTGCAGGGCTTTCTGCCCTTCTTAATCCAAACCTGGAGTTAAATTTGTGCCAGCTACTCTAGGTGTCAGGGACGCAGGTGGCGCTGTGGGTTAAACCACAGAGCCTAGGACTTGCTGATCAGAAGGTCGGTGGTTCGAATCCCCGCGACGGGATGAGCTCCCATTGCTCGGTCCCTGCTCCTGCCAACCTAGCAGTTCGAAAGCACGTCAAAGTGCAAGTAGATAAATAGGTACCGCTCCGGTGGGAAGGTAAACGGCGTTTCCGTGCTCTGCTCTGGTTCTCCAGAAGCGGCTTAGTCATGCTGGCCACATGACCCGGAAGCTGTACGCCGGCTCCCTTGGCCAATAAAGCGAGATGAGCACCACAACCCCAGAGTGGTACACGAATGGACCTAATGGTCAGGGGTTCCTTTACCTTTTTTACTCTAGGTGTCAATGCAAGCACTGTTGTTTTTTGCACTTACATTCCACCATGTGGCTCTGTGGGACCTTTGCCATGGCTCAGGCTGTTTTCCTGACTATTAAAAACCATCTCAGTGTTAAAATAAAAAAATTCCTTCCAGTAGCACCTTAAAGACCAACTAGGTTAGTTCTTGGTATGAGCTTTCGTGTGCATACACACTTCTTCAGATACACTGAAACAGAAGTTGCCAGGTCCTTCTATATAGTGAGAAGGTGGGGAGGGGTATTACTCAGAAGGGTGGTGGGAATGGGAAATTGGCAGATAGCTGAGATGAGCCTGTTGACGACATCTCAGTGTTACGCAGACTCCCAATCCCTGAACAGCAAGGATCTTGGGGATGCAGTGTTTGGTTCCCTTTGAATGAAGTCTACTGGAGTCAGGCAGCTATTGCGGTATTTGCATTTGTCTACAAAGATACAGGTTGAGCATAGATGGAGGTTTCAGCTTAAACTGGGTAGTCTAACACAAGATAAGGTACCTTCCTGTGTTCCTGTTGGTTAAACCAGTTTGGTAGATTCTTTACAATAAAGAATCATAGGGCCAGAAAGAACCTGGAAGGGACCTTCAGCCCAATGCCAAGTCCACAACTCCAGGACTGGAATTGAGTTTAAAAAAACCTCTTTGCTCATCAAGATCCATCCATGGACTCAGATCCTAAGGTCCATAGTTGTGCAGAAGGACCTTGCGCCTTTCATAGTTGCGCAGAGGAGGGAATTTCTGCAGGTGCCACGTGGCATGCAAGCCACACCTGCTGTGCTCCTGCTACACATCTGTCACCTGGCAGCAGCCATTACATCTGGTTGCAATACAGGAAGGGAGAGGGACAGGACTACTCCATCGGTGAGAGACCAACAACTTTTTGTGCCTCCTGTCCTTGATCTGCTTCACCCCAGAGTGTGCTTATGTCCTCTTCTATCTAATTTTCCTTTTGCATCATGTCTTTTTAGATTGTGTGCCTGAGGAAATGAACTGCCTTTTTAAGTTCCTTTTTAAGTGCCACTCTAGGAGTCTTTTTTGGCTGAGGACTGAGATAAAAATTCTTTAAAAGAAAAAACAAACCAACCCTGAACTATTAAGGGTTTTCTTTTGCATCTGCCCACTCAGCATCCTTGCTTCTAGGGATATTTCTTCCCACCATTACTGTCCAACCTAAAGCGCCAACCTGTATGCACAAGACCTACACAGTCCCTCTATTGACACTGGACTCCACTCTCAGTCGCTAGGAGTATGTGCATTGCCCTGCTTGGCTTCAATGCACCAGCTGAAAATCATCTCTAGTTTATCTCCCTGGGCACAGGTTTGCTGACGATGCTATTACTAACGAGTGCTTCTGCTTCAGAAAACTGGAGAAGAGGTAACTTACCCCAAGCCATGATCAGCTCACAAACACACACACACACGTGTCACAATCATGCCAAAAGATATCCCGCTAGCACGCCGCATACGTGGAGAGCATGCTTAAATTCTTCTAAGATGGATTTGTCATTCTCAAAACAAAATAAATCTCTTCTTCCTGTTATTGGTAGTAATGAACGTTAGATATTTTTTTCCATGGGGTTAAAAGGTACCTAAGTATATGGTTGCAAAAATGGGGGGGTGACAGAGGACAGAAATGGGTATTTTCAAGCTCTTCTTCATTTTCATTTGTGTGTGGATTTTTAATATAAACATGGGGACATAATGCATTATTGCTATCAAAAACAATTTCAGGGAACAATTATAAATATGCCAGTCAAACTTTTCTGGACAATGCCAGAATTTGATTTTTTTTTAAAAAAAATAGGTAAATTTCTTATTGATGGCAACTATATGGTGTCTGTAACATTTTTATCATACAGTAGATTCCATCCATTCGCTATACTTTTCTAACTTAAGTTGTCCTACATGCAAGTACATGTTTTTAATGTTGTCTGTCTTCTGTGCTGTTCCTGTAAGTTTGCTATTAAAATACATGAAATAAAACAAATACACACACACACACACACTGTAAAGGGGTCTTTGAAAGAACAGAGTAAAGCCCTCAAATAAGATTGCATTGCTCTTTCATTGTTAACTATAAGTCCATGGAGAAGGCAGCGCTTCTCTCCTATCAGAGTACTCAGAAATATTTCCATTGAACAGCAGTATGGTATCCTATCCTGTTAGGCAAAGGTTAGTTTTCTGTGCAGTTCAACAAAGGCAGTGGTTAGTTGCAGGCAGCGTGGCAGAAGAGGTTGCCATTTTGGTGAAGAAATGCCTATCTGCATATATGCTTCCCTCCCGCTTTCCTGCCACCCCTTGTGCCTGTCCTCAGAAACGCCTGAGTCTTGAGAACTATGTCCCATTCTAGAAGGCTCTGAATACTTGGTGGAAAGACAGGAACAGTGGACAGACAGCACTGGATACAGCCCTAAGAATGCATTTCCCTACCCTAAGGAATTGAGAACTGATGATCTCCAAGGGGCTCAGGTCACCCTCTCCAGCTTCTAGTAATATTTCCGGTGTCTTATTTTTATTGCATCCACTCAAAGATTTGAACACAGGTGTCAGGCAGCAGAGGAACCAACCCCCACGGCAGGTTGCCAGGAACGGATAAGACAAGGGAAAGTCCTTACCATCTGCTTTTTGTTCAATATCCACAGAGAGAGGTTTGGGAATAAATAAATAAAAAATATTTATACCCTGCCCTCACCAGCCAAGACCGGACTTAAGGAGGCTAACACCCGATATAAATACAATTGATTGAAATACAACTTAAAAACAAGATTAAAATGCAGCATTAAAACATCATTAAAATACAGCCTCATTTCAGTGAAAACTCAAATCAAAAACTTTTTTGAGGATGAAAAGTCTTCACCAAGGCTAACTATCCAGACTGGTCCTACATGGGCCAGAAAAAAGCCAAGGAAGTCCCCAAATAGGAGTTCCAATACAGAAAGAGAAAGGAAAAAGGAAAGAGGGGGAGGGAATCAAGTTGATTCCAAGCCAAAGGCCAGGTGGAACAACTCTGTCTTACAGGCCCTGCAGAAAGAAATCAGATCCTGCAGGGCCCTGGTCTCATGAGACACCATCTTGGATGATGGTGTTGTCCCGAGTGAATCTCCACCCCCACCCCCGTCTCTTCCACTTCCTCATTTGTCAACAGCACCACCCCTTCTACAGTTGCCGCTTAGGGCTATCTGTCTCCAAGCCCTTTGCTCTCCTACTTTTAAGGCTCGCTGGGTTCTGGGAGATGGAGGATCTGGAATACTTTCTAGTGATAACGTGTCAGCCAGCTGCTCCGACTCTGCCGCCTCCTCCTCTCCCATTATTTCCCAACTTTCTCCTCATCTTCCTCTGAACTGTGACCTCCCACAAACCCCTGTTGTAATTCTGAACTGTCTTCTTCTCCTCTGAAAGGGTCAGGCTGGGGAGGTGGTCTCCACCATTCCTCCTCTGCCTAGTCCCTGACACCAGGTCCCTGATGAGAACCTCATAGCAAGACAGGTCTGGCTTTGGGGTCCTGAGTTAGTGCCAACCTGGACCACAGAACTCACCGGACAGACACAGAATTCTCACTGTACAGTTCCTTCACGGCCTCGATGTCAGCATCCAACTGCGGGTGACGGTACAGGTCCGCCGCACAGGTCCCCTGCAGAAATACACACCGAACCAGTACAGGGGGTACATATTCAGAGACAGCGAATATACATGAAACATGAAATCCTCTGAGAAACCAAGCCTGATGAGGAATGGTCGAGGGAGTTGGGGTAGGTTTAGCCTGGAGAAGAGAAGACCTTGAGAGGTAATACGCTCGCCATCTCCAAATATCTGAAGGGCTGCCACATGGAAGATGTAAGAGCTTTCTGCTTCTCCAGGAGCCAAACCAATGGATTAGAATTGCAATAAATGAGTTTCGGACTAAAAGTTAGTGCCTCGGAAGGTGGAAGACCCTTGGAAGTTTTTATGCAGAGGTTGAATGGCCATGGGTCAGGGGTTGCAGGGAGTTGGACTAGATGGCGCTCTGGAAACCCTCCCAACACGACAGTTCTATGATTCTATGAGCAAAATTGAGCGTCTCGGTCAGATATCATATGTGGCTGCCTGTAGGATTGTGGGCTTTGGCAAGTGCCCAGCAGTGTGGACCCATGAGAGGAGGCCTCTACATCCTTGTTGCTTACTCTGAAGCTCCACAGGAAATTGTACAGAATCCTGCAGCCGTTCACTGCTGCCCACATTTCCCCTCCACGAGCCCCGGGAACCTCACCTGTACTCCATACAAGAACTCCTCCGACTCATTTTCTCCATCAGAATCATCATCAGTCCAGTACTGACCTTTGATGTCCTAAAGTCAAGAAAAGTGCCAGATGAGGAAGAGTGAGGACTCTGCAAGTATAATGTTTTCACAATGGCACATTTTGAATCACAACATCTGATGCTTTACCCATTATTCAAGGATTCTTTCAAGCTTTCTTTTTCAATAATAATAATAATAATAATAATAATAATACTAAGTTTCCGTTCCTCGTACATGAAGATGAAGCCATGTTAAATGATCCTGAGGAGGTGTCTTTATGAATGGAGTGGCATTTATTTCCTCCTGTTTGCTTTCAACTCTGTGTTCCTCTCCTCTCTCATGTTGCTTCTGTTGAACTTTACACTGTAAGCTCCTTAAGGCAGGGACCTGCCTCCTTCTGATTATTGTTCAAAGTGCCGGCAGCACGTTAATGGCATATAAGATATGATCATCATTCCTCCTATTTCCAGCGTTCGGGTGGTGAGTGGCAATTCTTACGTCGCCAAAACAGCACTGCCCGCCCCCAAGAGGGAGGCAGCAGCAGGTTAGATGGAACCCAAAGGTTGCGGAAATGCAAAACACCTTTAGGGGAGGAAAACTCTAAGGGCGGATCTCAAAAATATCCCAGGATGCTCAAGGGCTGTGAAATGTTGACTGACTGCTGTGGTGGCAAATGGAAAGCCAAGAATTCACACAGGTGTTATAATAATTTTAAGGTCATATATATATATATATATATATATATATATATATATATATATATATATTAGATGTTCATAAATGTACCAAGCAAACACATACAAATATGTAAACCACATGTCTGAAACCCACAGAAAAGTCCTGAAACCATTTTTCTCTCCCAAAATGACCTCAAATATTTCTCTGCAAGGTTGAAGGAAATGGGAAATCTCCCCATTGTCTCTTTGCTCACAAATTCTGTCTCAAGGACACATTTAAGATATGAATAGGGTGTGAGCCTGTGACCTGGATTCAGGAGTTGAGTAGTTATCATAACAAAAGAGTGGCCAGGATGCCCAGGTAATCCAATCAAGTAACCTAGCAGACAGGAGGAAAAAACAACGCACTCAGATTTCTGTTGTAGTCCGCCCCTTCTGTGATGTATGTATGATGTATCTGGGGGTGGTCTTGGACTCCAGGGTGAACAATTTAAAATGTCTATATAAGGGCTTGCACACCTTTGTCCTGGGTCCCTCCCCCCCCTCCTGTGGGGGGGGGGGAAGCACCCTGTTGCAACAGCTTTAACAAAGATCAGGCTGACTAGCTGCTTTGCTTCTCAATATTCTCCAGTTGGTCTCTGTTATTTTCTCCTACCGATAGAGAACCTACAAAAGGACTCTATATGGGCTCTTGTGTTCCCCATAAGGGAAAAGGAGCAGTTTTTTTTCTTATAACACAGACACACAGGCACCTCCCTCAGCTTTCATTTAGCCATTTCATGCAGGATTTAACTCGAACAACTCATTTTAATGCTACCAATTCTCCCAACCCAAACAACACCCCACAATGCACTCCCTACAATTCATCATCACATGCAGATGAACACAGCAATGTGGGAGGAAATCACACACACACCCCAGTGATCCTTAGCACAACCACCCCCTGGCATCCAATGAAAAAAGAAATACATACGTAATACATAAATAGATACACACAGGTCACACCCACCCCTACATTTAAAGCAGTCTTCTACCACTTTTACAAATACAGTGGTGCCCCGCAAGACGAATGCCTCGCAAGATGGAAAACTCGCTAGACAAAAAAGTTTTCCGTTTTGGAGGTGCTTCGCAAAACGAATTTCCTATGGGCTTGCTTCGCAAGACGACAATGTCTTGCGAGTTCCTGCGGGGTTTTTTTTCCTCCCCCCCCCTTTCTCTAAGCCGCTAAGCCGCTTATCAGCTGATCCGATCAGCAGATAAGCCGCTAAAAGCCGCTAAAAGCCGCTAATCCGCTAATCCGTCAATGGGCTTGCTTCGCAAGACGAAAAAACCGCTAGATGAAGAGAATCACAGAACGGATTCTTTTCGTCTTGCGAGGCACCACTGTATAAAAAAGTATTATCAAAATGTACAAAATGCTGTTGGAGTGGGGAACTAAAGAGGAATTTGTGAAATCGAGCATGATTAAGTGGGCACAAGATGTGGGTCACAATATGGATTATGAATTACGTGGAAAGTTGTGGAAAATAAATATGAATTTTACGGCATGTTATGCGATAAAAGAAAACAGGATGAAACTGGCCCACAGATGATATTCGACACCCACCAGATTGGCAACTATGTCTAAAAAAGAAAAAGGTGTATGTTGGAAGTTGAATGAAACTGAGGGATCTTTTATTCACACGTGGTGGTCCTGTAAAATAATGAAGGAATATTGGGAAATGATATATGATGGATTTAAAAAGATACTTTAAAAAAACTTTCCCCGAAACACCTGAGATTTTCCTCTTGGGGATGGTAGCAATGGAGGTCCCCAAAAAACAAAAGTTTATTACTATACGATACTGTCGCAGCTAGAACCTTATGGGCACAAAGGTGGAGAACAAGTCTAGTACCCACTCAGGAAGAATGGCAGTGTAAAATGTTTGAATACGCTGAACTGGCTGGTCTGACGAACAGGATAAGATAAAACAAAGATAAGGAATACAGTGGAACCTCGGTTTTCAAATGTAATCCGTTCCGGAAGTCCATTTGACTTCTGAAACGTTTGAAAACTGAGGATCAAAGGGCTGTCAGCAAGTTCAATGGGGGAAATTGAGAAACATGGGGGAAATTGCAAGGCTCAATCGAAAATGGAAGCGTTCACTTCCGGGTTTTCGGCATTCAGCTTCCATAACGTTCGGCAGCCGAGACGTTCCAAAACCGAGGTTCCACTATATAAGGAAGAATGGATAATGCTTATTGAATATTTTAAGAACTGGTATAGACAAATACATAGGTTAACACAGTGCTTTTTTCTGGGGGGACGCGGGGTATGCAATACCCCTAAACGTTTTGTGAATCTAAGTTTGGCCTCATTGAGGGCCAGTATTTCAATATGAGTAGGAAAATGAGAGAAACCCTAAACATTTTTTAGGGGGGAAAGGACTGGGTTAGCAGGTCTTGAGTAAATCCAGCAAAGCCGAAATAGATAGAGTATTTAATAGATTACAAATTGGATGATTAAAAAGATGTGGAATACATGGAGTAGTAGAAAAGCAAAGGAACCAGGAAAAGGGTGGAAGGGAAGTCATATAGAATTATTATTATTATTATTATTATTATTATTATTATTATTATTATTATTTTATTTATTTATTTATATCCCACCCTCCCCAGCCGAAGCCGGGCTCAGAGCGGCTAACAACAATAAAAGTAACACAGCATTCTAAAATCAATTCAAAAAATCATAATAAAATACATGCTGTATTTGGTACAAAGTTGTAAATGGGACAGGGGGAGGGGGGTTAAATATGCTCTCTGTTCCTGTTTTTGAAAATGCAAATATATATATATATATATATATATATATATATATATATATATGCAGTCTTCTATCACTTTAACAGTTACAGCTTCCCCCCAAGAATCCTGGAAACTGTAGTTTGTTAGTGGTGCTAAGAGTTGTTAGGAGACCTCTCAGAGAGCTACAATTCCCAGCATCCTTAACAAACTACAGCTCCCAGAATTCTTTGGGGAAAGCCATGACTGCTGAAGTGGTATAAGAATTCTTTGACTGCATGGTGTGGATTGGCCATACAAACACCTAGGACAGAGGGATGGGGTTACACTGCCGCATTCATTGCAAGTCCCACCCATTCACTCCATTTCCAATGTTCAGGCATGACTGCAGTTGCTTATGCACTCAGAAAGTCAGCACTACATGACAAGAGAGGACCCTAAGGCTTGCAGATGAATGTAGACACACAACCAGACATACAAACATGCGCTTAAGGGGTTTTTAAAACTCATTAAGAGGTTTGCAAATGGTTTGAAATAAAAAGAAAAGAAACAACTAAGCATTAAAATAAGGCGGTGGCTGTCTAGATTAATAAAGCTAAAGCAAAACCATGATGTGATCCCTTTTTGGAGAAAAAGGTGGGATACAATGAATAAAATATTGCACTTGGTCCACCTATTCTGCATTTCATTTTTCCGCTTAATAACTGACCTTTGTTTCCAAGGATGTACACACACTACACAATTACAAAGCACATTTCTTTCCCCAAAGAATCCTAGGAACCACAGTTTACAACCCCCAGAACCCTGAACAAACTTCAGTTCCCAGGATCCTCTGGGGGAAGCCATGTGCTTTCAATGTACGGCATGTATGGAGCCCGCTGTCAAACCTCCAACCCATCTCTTATTTTTGCATTTTAACCGGGCAACCTTCACTCCTCGCTCTTCTCCTCCAACACACGCAGAACATCCCTTCCCAGGCGAAGTCAGCATTGCCATCCGTGGTCCAGCAGTCGCTCGACCCCCTCACACCACCGCAAACCCGTCCTGCGAGCCTCACCCTGCTTACCATTTGCTCTGTGGTTCACAGGCACTCCTTCCACAGGGCTAGGCCTCTCCTCTCCATGCCACCAGCCAGCCTGGGAGCTGCGAGACAGACATCCAGGCGGTGTTACGGCCTCCAGCAGAGAGAGTCAGCCTGGGGAGTATGTTCTTCCGTCGCCCTGGCAACCAAGTCACTGTCCTCGAGAAAGGCTGAGAGCGATGGGGCTGACGTCAGTGCCGTGGAGAGGCCTCCTCATTGGCCGTCGGAGAACTGAAAAGGGGAAATCCAAGACAGTTTGGCTGTTTACATTGAAACCTATAGTAAATACAGAGTACGAGGCAGGGGGGGACCTATGAGGCCTTGTACTTCCAGAATGTAGCCTTGTACTTCCATGGCTGCCCACCTGCCTACAGCCCAAACAGCTCCTGCTGCAATAAAAATCAGCATGCACATGCACTCGCGCGTGCACACACACACACACACACACACACACACACCTTGATCTCAAGTGCACAACCATTTTTGCAGCATTAACAATGAGGCTTTGATGCCTAGCCCATTTCAGGTGTGTGGAATTGTGCTCTGCGCTGTCCTCTGCCGGTTATCCTCAACATTTTCAGAAGCAAGATGGAAATGTCTAAGGAGTGTGCCATCAAAGGCTTTCTCATATGTGAAGGCCAGCCCTGCCATTAGGCAGAGAGAGACGGCTGCCTCAGGCAGCCGGTCTTGTGTGTCACGGAAGGGCAGTCAATTGTTAGTTACCCTAGTGACTTGTGTGTTGGGGCAGCACCGCTCTCCTGATAGCAGCCTTGCTGCAGCTTGCCTGGGCAGGCGGAGGTCAGGGCTGCCCAGGCACAGCCAGGGCTCTCACTGGTGCACCCCCACAGCCCTGATCTCGATGCTGCCCTGCCCTGTCCCCACACAGGTCAGCCACAGAGGGTGGGACCCTCCACATGCTCTTGGACCACAACTTGCATCAGCCCCTGCCAACATGGCCCATCATCAGGGATCCAGCAAACAACAGCGATAAGTGAGGAGCAGGAGCCAGGATAACTGCAGAGCAGCTAAAACTTTTGCGTCAGTCTTCCCACTTTACTTTGCTACTGCTCCCCTATGAAGGGAGGTGCCCGACCATCCCTGGAAGACGCTGGACCCACCCACCACTGATTCACAACAGCTGGCCTCCAGACTTCTAGGTGGGGTGGCTAGATTAAAGGGGGTGAAATGTTTGTTTGATGTGAATGATTTTGTACATATATATAAAGGTAAAGGGACCCCTGACCATTAGGTCCAGTCGTGGCCGACTCTGGGGTTGTGGCTCTCCTCTCGCTTTATTTGCCGAGCGAGCTGGTGTACAGCTTCCTGGTCATGTGGCCAACATGACTAAGCCGCTTCTGGTGAACCAGAGCAGCGCACGGAAACGCCGTTTACCTTCCCACTGGAGTGGTACCTATTTATCTACTTGCACTTTGACGTGCTTTCGAACTGCTAGGTTGGCAGGAGCAGGGACCAAGCAATGGGAGCTCACCCCGTCATGGGGATTCGAACCACCGACCTCCTGATCGGCAAGTCCTAGGCTCTGTGGTTTAACCCACAGCGCCACCCGCGTCCCATATATATATATATATATATATATATATATATATATATATATATTTCATTTTAATACATCACACACACAAAAGAAATCTAGAAGTAAACAAATATCCATCACCTCCTAGCAACTAAAAAGGAGAAGAAGTAGAAAACAACAACAATAATACATTAAATAGTTCTCACAATACATTTAACATAAAAATGACTTTTTTCTATATAACTGATGTGAATGATTTTGGAGGAGGGAGGGGGGGTTGAAGTTTGTTTGCTAATGAGTGGTCCGAGTATTGCTTTGCTTATTATTTGACTATTGTTAATGTCATTTGCTATTATTTATATGGCTGGTATGCTACTTTTGTTTTCCATGAATGTTATGTTGTGTTATATGAAATGTTAATGTATTATATGATTCCCTCCTTTCCCTTCCAGGATTTTATGCCCTGCATATTTTTCTTTGCTGTAAGTCGCATGGAGACCTTCAGGCGACAAGCAACTAATAAGTTTAATAAATATTAATAAAACAGGAAGACTCTGGTGAGTACCACGTTGGCTGTCCCTGAGCTACCTGCAGCGCCAGAACCAAAAGTGGGCAAAACAATGGATGTCTCTTACGGCAGAGACATAGAACTGTTCAGGGTCCCGAGGGTCATCTAATTCAACCCCCTGCAATACAGGAATCTCAACCTAGAGTCCCCCATCCAATCTGAAACCAAACCGAACCATGCGCAGCTTGGAAATGTGGTAGCAGTTTCAGTATTGCCCACCACACAAAGTCGGAGGTTTCTAGTCCCCCCACCCCCAATATCTCCATCTTCCATCCCAGTAAGCAGGATCACTGGCAGAAGCAGAGAGGGGGGCAGGGGGCCAGTGGCATGTGTGGAGAGTGCTGAGGACCAAACAGAGAGACACAGAGATCTGCATTTGGCCCTTGGGTCTGAGGTACCTTGGGTTACTGATGCTTCAGGTTACAGACTCTGCTAACCTAGAAATAGTACCTTGGGTTAAGAACTTTGCTTCAGGATGAGAACAGAAATTGCGTGGCAGCGGCACGGTGGCAGCAGGAGGCCCCATTAGCTAAAGTGGTGCTTCTGGTTAAGAACAGTTTCAGGTTAAGAACGGACCTCCAGAATGAATTAAGCTCTTAACCTGAGGTACCACTGTACAGTGGTACCTTGGGCTACAGACGCTTCAGGTTACATACGCTTCAGGTTACAGACTCCGCTAACCCAGAAATATTACCTCGGGTTAAGAACTTTGCTTCAGGATGAGAACAGAAATTGTGCTCCGGTGGCGCAGCGGCAGTGGGAGGCCCCATTAACTAAAGTGGTGCTTCAGGTTAAGAACAGTGTCAGGTTAAGAACGGACCTCCGGAATGAATTAAGTACTTAACCTGAGGTACCACTGTATGTTTCTTTGGGGTTTGGCATGAAATCACCAAGACAATCCTTCTTCTCACTGCTCAGCCCCTGGATGATGCTTTATTTATTGCACTCAGCATCTAGCGTGACAACATCTTTAAAATGTTGTCCCATGGGTGCACAATCCTGATGTTCTATCATCTGGACTCATTTTATTTATTTGTTTACTTGCTTAGTTGCCTGCAGAAACTTATCAGCCACACAAGTGCTCATGAGTCTGAAACAAGCTGAACATGGCTGAGGAAGGGAGCACTGGTGGAGGAAGAGGCGTGCGGGGGGAGCGCACTGCCCCCGACAGCACGATCCTGGCAGGGTGCCATTGTGGCTGGCCCCTGCCCTCGCTGGGTGCCACGCCCCCAGGACGTGTGTCACACCCCTACGGGCAGCACGCCACGCACCCAGGATGCGTGCCAGCCCTAACCCCCCCCCCGCTCTCCACCCCCCAGTGCCAGAGCACGAAGCCCCACCACTGGGATGGAGGAGGAATTCAGTTCAGTTCACAGTAAAGGCAAACTTCATTAATTTGCACCTCCTGAAACAAGGTACAACTGAAAAGCACTTGTCCTTTAATATTTGCACAACAGCAACAGCATCTCTCATTCCTCTTTTCCATGTCCGAGTTCAGATGTTCAGCCAAGCAATGTGTTAAAAAATGCATAATACTAGGGAGAAGCGTGCATAGAAATGCATATAATAAAAAAAAACAGATGGAAATGCATTAGATTAGGGAAAAGGGAGTTGCAAAAACATGTATTTTAGACAGAATTGCATACCAACATTTGCATATAAGGAAAAAAATCACGCTAAAGTGCTGGTGAATTTTCACAAGGACTTTAAAGAGATAATAATCTGCAAATGTGTGGAATCAAATTTAAGGCAGGAAAAATGAGAAACTGAGTGAAACCGAAATTGTTGGATTCAACCATCTCTAATGTGGCTTCACCGTCATTATCATTATTATATAATAAACAACCACATCAGTCAACCCTTTCTTTCACACCCAAGTCAATGTGCATAGTACTCAAAGCTAGTCAAGCTATTTTGGCACCAGAGGCAGAAAATCCCTTCTGTCTGGCAGTAAAAACACAATGGTAAACATGGTGACCAACCATTTGCTGTCCTTTCATGACCTTCATTCTGCCTAATGGCAGGGCCAGCCGTGCTTCCTTCGGCACTTTGTATCATGCAAAGTGCTTTACGGTCACTGTAATTCTCTCTAATCCTTACCAACTCCCTTTGGAGAAAGGCCATTAATATTCCCGTTTGCCTGATGAGCAACTGAGGTTAAGAGAGAGAGGCACTTACAACAATAAGTTCATGGCTCAACAAGCATAAAAGCCAAATTCGCAGGCACTTTTTAGCCACTTCATAAACATTTGCTCAGCAATCTTCCCTTGCTTTAGTTAATGTGCATTAGAACAGTTCACAAGTTAATCTTTTTCCACTTTCAAATGTCATCGCATCTTCTCCAGCTTGTAGAGAAGACATTCCTTCACTAGCCTAGCCTGGATATTGGCCCAGTCTGCCCTGCAAATGGATTTGGATGTGTTCCTACCACGATGGGGACAGGCTGAGCATGTGAAATCCACCTTTTTGCATTACCCCACAATTTTCTAACAAAACTGACAAGGCTGGAGGAAATGCTGCCTATTTGCCCTCTTGGGTATCTGACAAAGCTGGGAGAAAGCTTGTCTGTTTCATCCATTTGTATGGTTGCTGTTGCTGTTGCTGTTGTGTTTTTGTTCAAAATGGTACATACAGTAATATTAAAAATACAACAATTAAGTGAAATGGAAAAGGTTCCAATTTAGGCCAGTCAGAGGGGACAATGAAGGAAAAGGCCTTGAACCTGATATTTGAGTCAGCGTAAAAAAAGGAAGAATCAGGTATGGGGGCCATGATGTGCCGGTTCAGTGGCCCAAAAGAGACATTTTGCCACAGGGAGAAGAAGTTAAAAAGAGATAATAAGCCACTCTGGGTGGCTTCCAACAAAATATTAAAATACAGTAGTCCATCAAACATTAAAAGCTTCCCTAAACAGGGCTGCCTTCAGATGTCTTCTAAAAGTCTGGTAGTTGTTGTTCTATTTGACATCTGGTAGGAGGGCGTTCCACAGGGCGGGTGCCACTGCCAAGAAGGCCCTCTGCCTGGTTCCCTGTAACTTGGCTGCTTCTCGCAGTGAGGGAACCGCCAGAAGGCCCTTGGAGCTGCACCTCAGTGTCCGGGCAGAACTATGGGGGTGGAGACGCTCCTTCAGATAGGATAAATAGGTTCAATCAGGGACTTTGTAATTTGTAGTTATGTCTCTTAGCCAGCATTTATCCTTTGAGATATCCTCTACTTCAGCATAAGTACACTGTAAAGGAGCTACTGCTGGGTTTTTGATGACCCAAGTGCTAGCCAGTCAGTACTGTGCACAGACAATTTCTGCAAGACAGCAGAACCAATTTCCCCTAAACTCAATCCTGGACAGGGAATTTTACATGGTGAATACACTTCCCCAATGGAGCAACTACTCGAACATACTCCTGCCTCTTCACCATCAAATCTGTCCTTAAATGGCAATCATCTTGCACTTCTCTAATCTGCACTGACCCGGCTGCATCTAGAGTTCTATATCCAGTTCTGGGTCCTGCATTTTAAGAAAGATGTTGACAATCTGAAGCATGTCCAGAGAAAGGCAACCACCACCATGGTGAGAGGTCTAGAAATGATGTCGTATGAGGAAAAGTTGAAAGAGGTGGGTATGTTTTGCTTGGGGAAGATTGAAGACAGGCATGAATGATAGCTGTTTAAAAATATCTGAGTGGCCGCCATGCAAGATGTGGAGCAGACTTGTTATCTATTGCTCCAGAGGCCAGGACTAGAATGAACAAGTAGAAATTGTAGGGAAGTACATTTTGTGTAAACATGAGGAGAAACCACCTAATGGTCAGAGTTGTTTGACAGTGGAACAGGCAGTCCCAGGAGGGGTGGGCTCTCCTTTCCTGGAGATATTTCAGCAGAAGCTGGGTGCCCATCTGCCAAGCAGATGGCTGGACTGTATGAACTTTCAGTTGCTCCAGGCCAGTGCTGAGGCACCTTGTTCTGTCTGCCTCAGCTGCGGGATTGCTGTCCATGGTCCTGAACCCTAGGCACTGAACTCTGAACTAGCATCTCTAACCGTGCCCTGGAGTGCTGATTCCAGAAACCCAGACCTGCCTTTTGTCCATCTTGCATGGGCTTCTGCGTTCAGCACAGCACTAAGCTGGGGATTGGACTAAGATGACTTCACTCCAAGATTCTTTATGTGCATATAAAGAATGAACAAATAATAATATAGACTGGAAAGAGAAGCTGCTGAATTGCAACTCATTACCAAACTTAAAACCATGGAGAGACCTGGTCTGAACAAAGACATTGGATTCTTATCTCATTATACATGACTAAGCCATTTTTCACCTTCTCACCCCTTGCCTTTTCCTGTAAGACCTATTGCAGTCGTTAAGAGTCGTCAACAGGCTCATCTCAGCTATCTGCCAATCTCCCATTCCCACCACCCAACCACCCCTCCCCACCTTCTCACTATATAGAAGGATCTGGCAACTTCTGTTTCAGTGTATCTGAAGAAGTGTGCATGCACACGAAAGCTCATACCAAGAACTAACTTAGTTGGTCTTTAAGGTGCTACTGGAAGGAATTTTTTTATTTCAAATAATAATTATGAACCTGCACTCTAATTCTATAAATCACAGGTCTTGGGATACTGGAGACTTGGCAATGCTTGTGGGAACCTGGGAATAGGGATGGGGGAGCAATTCAATTCAGTTCACATTCAAAGGCAAACATACCTAATTCACGCTTCCTGCAATAATACGCAAACCTAAACACAGCCATCCTTCAAAATCCACGCTTATCCAGATTTTGCAATGCAGGCCTTCAGCCAAGGTGTGTGAATGGACATGCATATAAAGTTGGCATTAAAATGCATATATCAGGGGAAAGAACATTATATTAAGAGAAATTTCTCTGCAAAAATGTGTCTATTAGGGAAAACTGCATACAAAAAAGTGCATGTTGGAAACGCACTGAGATGCTGAAGAACTTCCATACAAACCCTTAAAAAGGAAGGTTGCAGAGCGATGTGAAAATGTGGTGAACTGAACTGAACATTGGAAAAATGAGAAATGGAGAGGAACTGGAATCAAGCGATTCACCAGTTCCCACCTGGCAGGCCCATCTCCAGGGCTCTGCAGTGCCCTTGTCCTGTCCGTCCCCCTGCCCCCCATCACCATCAGTACTGGTTTTCCGACAGCCTCTCTTACTGATCCTTCCTTTGCCACAGTGGCTAATTGGAGAGGCAGCAACATGGCTGCAATTAGGGACCCCAACTGACCAGAGGCCTCTTCTTGTGCCTTTTAAGAGCAGCATAATATGGGGAAAGCAGCAGGTGATGCTTTTCAGGGAATGGAGATCAAACATTTCATCAGCTGCCAATCAAGCTGCTGGAAAAGAAACAGATGGAATGATGGGGGTCGGGGGTGGGGAGTTCAAAAGGTCTCTCTGCTAGTGGGAAGGAAGAGGCAATCCTAACCTTATAAAGGCGGCAGGGAGCTGTGAATCATCACCGATCTGTTATTGACAGACACGAATGTGTGAATCAGCTCTTCCGTAATCTGCAGAGAGAAACATATGGGGCAGGTTGTGCAACAGGACCTGGTGGGAGAGTTTAAGCATTCTGGGAGAATTTGGGAGATCAGCTCTCAGCCTCTTCAACAGAGACTGGGAGTTTGAACAATAACTTCCCAGTAACTTCAGGTGCATGCGTAAGGATGGCCACATGTCCTACTTTAGAGGGGGCAGTCCTCTATTAGAAGGCGCCCTTTGTTTGAAGGGCTTCCCAGGCCAGGTGTTCTTTAAAGAGAAAGAATCATAAGAAGGGAGAGCAGGAGGGACCTTAAAGTTGCCCATCAAAAGCAGTGCAGATTGAGCAGATATAACCAGGGTCACCTGGCCACATTCTTCACCCGCCATGGCAAAATACATTGTAATTCTATTCAGATCATAGCAATCATTTCTGAATTTGCATCTCATCTCCACTGCATCTTAGCAATGCAAATGCAGATTTTATGCAGATCTGTATCCTCATTTGTCCTCTTCTGTGGTGATGTAAGAGTGGCGATGCATAAGTGTTTACTAGTATAAGAGGAACCTAGAATATTTTGCCTGCCCATTTGAAAACCAGGCATGTCCTTTCCTCTCCCAGAACACAGCCTCACAGGGCCACCTCTGCAGAAGCCAAAGAAGTCAAAGGAACATCACACACCAGAACAGCTTTAGGGTCAGACTAAGCAATATGCTTAGCTACAAACATGAGTCTGACCAAACTGCGGGAGGCAGTGGAAGACAGGAGTGCCTGGCGTGCTCTGGTCCAGGGGGTCACAAAGAGTCGGACACGACTAAACGACTAAACAACAACAAAAGCAATATGCTAAATGCATTCGTGTACCTTTAATTTTTAATAAGAAAAAGAAGAAGAAAAAGCAGTCAAGATGTCCCTGCCCCAATTGGAATCAGGACCATGGCTCAGTGTGAGAGGGAATTAATCCTTTCTTCCTCCCCCCCCTGCTGTTTTCCCCTCCCAAATTTGCTATTTGCTGCAGGAGGGAAGCTTCTACTGGTGCAAACGCACTTTTCCTTCCAGGCAAATAGCATTTTCCAAGCGGTGGCTTTTATCACAAAAAAAAGCACAGAAAATAAAGGGCCCCATCCAGGGGGTCTTGAGGCTGCTTTTTCGGGGGGGGGGGTTAAGATACACCAGTCTGATTGTGTATATAATACAGGGGTGGGCAATGTGAATCCTTATGGTCTCATGTGGGCCTTGGCCTAACTGCAATAGCTCAAGATGCAGGTGATCAGTTTGGACCTCTGGCAAGCTGGTAGTTGGTTGGGTGGGGAGAAAAATCGAAAGCAGGTGGTGGTTGTGAAGTGGGTGGCATTAAAAGAAAGAGGGAGAGAAAAGGGTCACATGCTCACTTTTGGTTCTCAATTTCTCGTTTTTCTGGTCTTAAATTTGCTTTGCCCCCTTGCAATTAAAAGATGGGGGGGCATATTCAGCACTGACTAGCACTGTCCATATATCCAGCGTTCTCTGTCTACTAGCACAAGATTCCATGTGCTGGCAGATGACAGAGTTCAAAGGCTGAGCAAAAGCAACAGTTGCCCTAGCGGAAGCTTATTGCACATTTATTGGTTCCAGTTGTGCAATCTGTTGCGAAGCTACCTTTAGAAGGGGAATTGCATTTTCCCTTGTGCAATAACATTCTGCCAATGCAAGAAGTGTACTGCTAAGTGACTTTAACACAGCGCTACCTTGGGTACAACTCAATGTCTGCATGAAAATTCATGTGTATTGTGTTTTTGTGTGTGTGTGAAATTATATATAAAAAGTTTTGTCTAGCCTAAGCATTTTTGCAAGCAACTTCTGCCATATTAACAATGTACTCTTGTGTATCACTAATATGCACGTGTTTGTAAGCAGTTTTAGGCTGGATAGCTGCACTGCAAAATTAGGCACCGGGCACATTTCACAGGAGAGCTGCTTCAGTACACAGCATTGGTTCAGGAAGTGTAAATTTGGGAAGTTCACATTGAAATGCAAGCAAGGCAGGTATCTATCTCCCCAATCCTGATTCTGTCTCTGCTGCTGGCTTCGGCCCTGCCCACCTCCAGCATATGGCCCCAGACAGATTAGCCTCAAGGGAAAGTGGCCCTCAACAGAAAAATGGTTTCCTGCCTCAGTTTTGACTACTCCAGTTTAGGGTCCATAGATAGTGGTCAGCAAAAAGCTGACAATGGCAGACAGTTCCTCCATATCCAAAAAGTATCCTCATCCAAAAGGGATTCAAGTGCTAATACGTGTTAGTGATCTTGACAGCACTCAAACACAATTAAAACTCGCACCAATTAGTTTCGGATTTAACAATGTTTCCATGTAGTTGCTGGTTTATAAAAAGAGACAGCAAAGGCTGAACTATGAATGGGAATAATATTGTTGCTTCCTAATCCACATGATCAGAAACATTTTTACTATGATTTTTGACATGTCCTGAGCAATGGGAGAGTTGGAGAGCATGTAAAGAAGCTCAGAAGTAAAACAATGGTAAGCAGAAAGAGAGGTTCGGGGAAGCTTGTGGCAGCGGACAGAGGCAGACTGCTATGGGCCACAAATAGAGAAGGAAAGGGGTCTAAAGAAGAATGAATGGAAACAGCACAGCCCAAGAGACTTCATTACACGAGGCAGGACCTCCCTTCATCTAAACTCAAGATCCCTACCCAAGACTGATCAAGTTATTCCAGCACCTGAGTCAGAAAATCCCACAAGCGCCTCTGTCCCTGGCAGCAAAAATGCAATAAGAATAAATCAAGTAACTTAACCATTTTGTTCCCCTTTTGTGGCTCCCAAGACCAGTGTGGCATGAGGCAGCTGCCTTAGTTTGCCAAATTAAGGGTGGGGTGGGGTGGGGTGGGCTGTGTGGAGTGCACCACCCTGGTGTAAAAAGGAAAACACAGTCCTAATTTTCCAAAGCCTCATTTTTCAGTGGTTAATATAGCAGCATCGTCCCCACCCGTTAATTTTATTTTAAAATGTCAAAGTGGCCCTCCGAGTGATTTTGAGCTGTGCATCCCAGCTCTGGACAGACAGGGCCCAAGCCAAGAAGTGAGAGCAGGCCTGTCAGAGAGCCACCTGTTGACTGTCATGGAAGCCTTTGGCTCTCCAGTCTTGGCCTGGTTTATTTGTCACTCTGGGCTTTTTCATGGGGCAGGGGACTGCAGAAATCCCTAGCTCTAGGCTCCAGCAGAAATCTCTGAAGCTCGTCTCCAGCAAAACACACACAAAAAGAGAGGGGGGGGAGGGAGAATGGGAGAGTAAAGGCCCTGATCAACCCAGCCGAATTTGCTCCATGTATGTACGTGCACAAATGCGCAGCAGTCAAACAGGCACAATCCTTGGCTCAGATCTTGCTCCCAACCCGACTGGAGATAAACTGCCGCAACCTCTGGAAGAGCAGGAAGGGAAGGGACAATGCACAGCTGGAGTTCGGGGTCCTCCCCTCCCGGCTTCTCTTCTGCATCTGTCGGCCTCGGTACCCGCAAAAGGCAAATCCATGCAAACGTCCGTCCCCCGCGCCCCGTTCTCCATCATACTTACCTGCCTCCACTGCTACGGAAGGCCTGGCGAGACGGGGACCGGGATGCTCACCAGGCTGCTGGTGGCAGGCAGACGGGCATGGTGCAACGGAAGGGAAACCTGGACGGGAGATCAACGGCCAGCTTCTGCTGCACAAGGAGCCCGGCGAATTGCGTGCGCGCTAGAGAGAGCGGGGATCCAGCAGGGCAGAAAACAAAAGGCTCGTCGGCGGCTGCTGGCTTTGTCGCTCTCATAAAGGAGCTCTGTGGCCCCGATGCTTTTGCCCATGCTCAGTGCAGCTCCGGGATGCTGTCATGTGATGCTTCGCAGCGAGACGAAAAGCTTAGGGGGGGGGGAGAGAGGGATGCCGGGGAAGAGCCAGGCAGCCAGGCGCCCGGGGGCGCGCAGGCGGGGGCGCCACCAGACGCGCGCTACCCATCCGAGAAGGCTGCTGCCGCCCATTTGCCAGCCTGGCACTGGCAGGCAGTGCCCCTACCTCCCCAGCCCAGCCCTGGCTGCGTGTCTCGCACAAAGGAAGAAAAGGGGGGCGCTTTTGCCTAAGCATTTGTTGTTATTATTAATTGAATTTATATATTGTCCTGTACCCGGGGGTCTCAGGGCGGTTCACAGAATAAAATCAAGATATAAAACCATGAAATAGCCAATAAAAATAAAACAACAACTCAATAGCGCGCCCCCCCCCACAAAAAAACACAATTTAAATGGGCATAGGATGTAAATCGGATCAACCAAAGTCCTGGTTAAAAAGGAACGTTTTTGCCTGGCGCCTAAAGGTGTACAGTGGTACCTCGGGTTAAGAACTTAACTCCTTCTGGAGGTCCGTACTTAACCTGAAACTGTTCTTAACCTGAAGCACCACTTTAGCTAATGGGGCCTCCTGCTGCCACTGCGTGATTTCTGTTCTCATCCTGAAGCAAAGTTCTTAACCCAAGGTACTATTTCTGGGTTAGCAGAGTCTGTAACCTGAAGCGTCTGTAACCTGAGGTACCACTCTATAATGAAGGCGCCAGGTGAGCTTCCCTGGGGAGAGTATTTCAGATGGGGAGCCACTGCAGAGAAGGTCCCGTTCTCGTGTTGCTGCCCTCCGGACCTCTCGAGGAGGAGGCGCAAGAAGGAGGGCCTTGGAGGATGATCTCAGGGCAGGGGCGCCGACTTATAAAAAATATTGGGGGGGCCCATACCAGGGTCCATACTGGCGGCAGGATGGCAGTGGTGCTTTTGCATGCAAGAACCAGCCTGCCTTCCCCAGGCTTCGCGCCGAGGGCGGCCACCCCCTCCTACCAACGTCACCTTAGCCGAACCCAGAAAAAAAGCCCCGCTCCGGCGGTGGGAACTCCTATCCCCTCCATTCTCCCCTCACCCCGGTCCCTCACCGGCGACGAATACGCCGTTCCTCGGCCCCGCGGCTCCATTCCTTTCTAAAGTCCCGTCGCTGGGGGTCTTCCTCTGACTGACCGACCTGCCCGCCCCTTCTCAGGAGCTCCCGGTCACTTTGGGAGGCGCGCGCCGGAGTCCCCTGCGCGGTTTTTGGCAAGGTGCCTAATAATTTTCTTAAATTATTGGGGGGCAGAGCCCCCCCAAACGAATTTTTGAGGGGGCTCGGGCCCCCTCAGGCTCATGGAGTCGCGCCTATGTCTCAGGGTCCAGATAGGTTCACATGGAAAGAGACGCTCCTTGAGGTATAGTGGTCCTGAGACGTTTAAGGCTTTTTAGGTCCACTTGAAAGGTGTGAAAAACAGGCCATCCTTGGTTAACTTGGCAGTCCATTTGCAATTAAGAAATCTGCTGAAAAGGGATGCAGTCGTGCTTCCTGCACAATTCCACATGAATGTAGAAAAATAGGGGTGGTTGGCTTTTGCTGCCGAGCTCCCCAAGGCCCCTAAGTCCATGATTGGTCAGAGATGAATGGATGAAGGCAGGATGCAGTGAATGCAAGGCAGATCTTCATTTTTCTGTTGCGACAGAGTTCCCTCCCCTCCTAGCAAGGAGGCAAGAGAAACCCAGAACCAAGAAGAAACATCTCTTTTAAGGGTTTGCATTTTGGCTTGGAGGAGGAGGACATCCCCTCTACAGTCAGCAATTACATTACACCTAAGGTGGGGTTACTGTGGCTCAGGCAGGCCAAGGTGTGGTTTAGCAAGTTTCACATTGTTCCAGACACAGTTTGCACAAAATATTAGCATTTGATAAGACAATCAGGATCCCTCAATGCAGAGCATCTGGGTAAATAATGACAATTAACAGAAAGGAGGTTCATAGACAGAGGAGAGGAATCCTTTCAGGAACTTCCCCTGACTGTTCTCAGACAAGGGAGATTAAGGAGGCAGAGGAAATATTTAGAGTCTTTTGGGGAGCTAAGGTGGCTTTTGGGTTGTTCTCCTGTACTATTTTAGACATGTGGTTTATATACTTATGTATGTGTGTTTACAATGTGCAATGATCCACATTTATTCTATATTCCTATAACAGCTGGAAGGATGAGGTAGAAGTGGGGATCCTACATATTTATTTATTTACATATTCCCCCTCCCCTGCCCCTGCCTGAAGGCACAAGATGCATTGCTAACTTGCTGAAGCTAAGCAGGTCTAGTTCTGGTCAGTGCCCGGATGGGAGACTCCCTGGGAACTCATTTTACACCACCTTAAGTTCCATGGTGGAAGGAAATGGGGATATAAATAAACCAGATGAATAAATAATTAATAAAGCTGGAAAGACTTTAAAATGTGGGGCGAGGAGGGATGGGGGAGAAACTGGATTCAGTTTGCACTTAAAAGCAAAGCTACATAATTCACACTTTTCAAAATAATATGCAGGCCGAAATGCAGCCATCTTTCAAAATGCACACATTTCCTCATTTTGTAACGCAGGCAAGTAATGGCTACAAAAAATGTATTTACTTGAGTAAAGTGTGTGTGAAAATGCATATATTTTACGAAAATAATATATTAAAATGGTTTGTAGAGAAAATTGATTTGCACAGGTGTACCATTGGCAAAACTAAATGGAAAAACATGTATGATAGGAGAAATTTACACAGACATGCTGGGGGGGGGGGAATCCTCATGAAAATTTAAGAAATTCCTAAACTGAAGTAGAGCTAAACTTAACAATGAAAAAATTAGAAAGTCAGAGAAACCAAAATGGACAGATTCCCCTGGTGGGGGAAAAGCGGGGGGAAACTGAGTGGGGGAGATCAGCCCGATTTCCAGTGGTCAGTGACTTATGAATAAATGCTGCTGATGTCGTGTTTTGGGCAGGAGCCAGGACAAAACCCTAATTTTTGTATGCTTTAATTGTTTAGAACATTAAAACTCAAAGTAAGGCAAATCATCTACAAAACATTAAACTGTTTGATTGTTAATATGCATTGTTTATTTTTATCATCAACTTTTAAATTCAACGTTGACCACACACTCAAAAGAGAAGAGGGGCGCATAAGGGGTCCAGGATCCATTTTGCAATTTACTCAGTTATGTCTACTGGCACCTCATATTTAACATACACAAAAAAAGGCATTCAGTGTGACAGTGTGCACATCTGAGTATAGCAATGCATCGGCTATATTTTTTGTCCCTTCTTGGGGAGATGCCAAAGGTTCTGTCATCGTGGGCTGCTGCGCTTCAACATTTACCTGTACATCATATTCAGATTGTCCATGAGTTGCCTAAGCTTCCTTTAACTGGTGACCTCCCTCATTGTAACGGAGCCATATTGCCGGGCAGCTTCCGTGGAAGTGAGAAAAATCCCCTCTGCAATTACCGTATTTTTTGCTCTGTAAGACTCACTTTTTCCCTCCTAAAAAGTAAGGGGAAATGTGTGTGCATCTTATGGAGCGAATGCAGCCTGCACAGCTATCCCAGAAGCCAGAACAGCAAGAGGGATTGCTGCTTTCACTGCGCAGCGATCCCTCTTGCTGTTCCGGCTTCTGAGATTCAGAATGTTTTTCTTGTTTTCCTCCTCCAAAAACTAGGTGCGTCTTGTGGTCTGGTGCGTCTTATAGAGCGAAAAATACGATAAATGCTTAGGAACTCATTCTTGCACAGTCAGGGAGAGAGAAAGTCTCTGCTGCCACCAGCCTCTCTGCCAATCCAAGAAATGATTCATTTCAGAAATGGACCTACCTGTTTGTTTTCTTTATAAGGAGCTATGACAGGCTTCCAAACACTGTTTTTCCTCATCCCCCTCATAGCAGCGGGGAGGCTGCTGAGTCGTGACAGGTCCTGGCCGCCTGCCTAGAGAAAGGGATGTACCAGTGGAGCTGATCGGTGGAGCATCTGTTTTGTGGACCAGGTCCCAGGTTCAGTTTCAGACACCTCCAGGTAAGACTGGGAGTGCCCGCTGCCTGAAAGCATAGAGATCCATTGCCAGATAATACAGAGCTAGATGGACCAAGGGCCTGACTTTAGGGCTTAGTGGCAATCTGCCTACAGTATCTAGGAAGAACTTTGAGCAGATGGGGGCAGCTATGGCCTGCCGGGAATGCAGAATTGGAGAACCTTTTCTGCAAGTAAAGACTAAATCCTTTGGGAGATTTGAGTTTAGCTTCAGGGGAACGGGGAGAGAGGGTTTGAGTGTGGCCTTCTAGATAATAATAATAATATTATAATAATTTATTATTTACACCCCACCCATCAGGCTGGGTTTCCCCAGCCACTTTGGGCAGCTTCCAACAGAACATTAAAATACAATAACCTATTAAACATTAATAATAATAATAATAATAATAATAATAATAATAATAATAATAATGATTTTTATTTATACCCCGCCCTCCCCAGCCAAGGCTGGGCTCAGGGCGGCTAACAAGCAATAATAAAAACAAGTTGAATGAATACAACTTAAAAACAAGATTAAAATACAACATAAAAATATTGAAACATTAAAATATTAAAATGCAGCCTCATCACAGGAGGAGAAAGGAAAAAAGAGAGAGGGGGAGGGAATCAAATTGGCTCCAAGCCAAAGGCCAGCGGAACAGCTCTGTCTTACAGGCCCTGCGGAAAGAAATCAGATCCTGCAGGGCCCTGGTCTCAGGAGACAGAGCGTTCCACCAGACCGGAGCCAGAGTTGAAAAGGCCCTGGCTCTGGTTGAACCCAATCTAATTTCCTTAGGGCCCGGGACCACTAGGGTATTGCTATTTATGGACCTTGAGGCTCTCCGTGGGGCATACCGGGAGAGGCGGTCCTGTAGGTACGAGGGTCCTAGGCCGTGAAGGGCTTTAAAGGTCAAAACCAGCACCTTAAATCTGACCCTGTACTCCACCGGGAGTCAGTGCAGCTGGAAAAGCACTGGGTGAATATGCTTCCATGGCAGAGACCCCGTGAGGAGCCTCGCTGCAGCATTCTGCACCCGCTGGAGTTTCTGGGAGAGCCAGTGTGGCGTAGTGGTTAAGAGCTGTAGTCTCATAATCTGGTGAACCGGGTTTGATTCCCCGCTCCTCTACATGCAGCTGCTGGGTGACCTTGGGCTAGACACACTTCTTTGAAGTCTCTCAGCCCCAGGGAAGGGAAAGGAGAAGGTTAGCCACTTTGAGACTCCTTAAAGGGAGTGAAAGGCGGGATATCAAATCCAAACTACTCCTCTTCTTCTTCTTCTTCTTCTTCTTCTTCTTCTTCTTCTTCAAGGGCAGCCCCGCATAGAGCAAATTACAGTAGTCAAGCCTGGAGGTGACCGTTGCATGGATCACTGTGGCCAGGTCGGGGTGGGAAAGATAAAAGCTTTTAATTAAAAGCTTCCCTAAACAGGGCTGCCTTCAGATGTCTGCTAAAAGTCTGGTAGTTGTTTTTCTTTTTGACATCTGGTGGGAGGGCGTTCCACAGGGTGGGTGACACTACCGAGAAGGCCCTCTGCCTGGTTCCCTGTAGCTTGGCTTCTCGCAGTGAGGGAACTGTCAGAAGGCCCTCAGAGCTGGACCTCAGTGCCCGGGCAGAACAATGGGGGTGGAGGCGCTCCTTCAGGTATACTGGACTGAGGCTGTTTAGGGCTTTAAAGCTCAGCACCAACACTTTGAATTGTGCTCGGAAACGTACCGGGAGCCAGTGTAGGTGTTATATGGTCTTGACGGCCGCTCCCAGTCACCAGTCTAGCTGCCGCATTTTGGATTAGTTGTAGTTTCCTGGTCACCTTCAAAGGTAGCCCCACATAGAGCGCATTGCAGTAGTCCAAGCGAGAGATAACTAGATATTGTTGCAGTACCATTCCCATGCAGGGAAATGCATGCAAGGACAGGCTCCAGGCAGATTGAGCAGACGAGACCAAGACTGGGTCCAACAGTCAAGAAGGTGGTTTCTGTAGAGGGAAGTGAGGGGGCAGATGGGGCTCGTTCACCTGGGAAGGTAGCCCATCTAGGAGAAGGAAAACTCTGACCCTAAACCTCTTCTGTCTTGCAGCTACAGTGGAACCTTAGTTCTCGAACAGCTTAGTTGACAAACATATTGGCTCCCGAATGTCGAAAACCCGGAAGTGTGTGTTCTGGTTTTCTAACATTTTTTGGAAGCTGAACATCTGCTGCGGCTCTTGGCTATTGTTTCCAAGGCGCCTGTGCCAATCGGAAGCCGTGCATTGGTTTTCAAATGTTTTAGGAGTTGAACAGATTTCCAGAATGGATTAAGTTTGAGAAAACAAGGTTCCACTGTATATTCGTTTGTGAGAAAGGCTTTGGGAGTAAGCTCTGAGGGAAAATCCATACCTGTTGCCTTGTGGGACGTCTTCGGGAGAAGAAAAGGCTAAGGAGTAAAGCCTAGAGAAATCCATAGGGGGGTCCCTAAAATGGTCGGATGGCGTCTTGTGCGCTTCCTTCTGGCACCTGCTGCAGCCAAGCTGGTGCCAAACGTATTGCTCTGCTTTCCTTTGGACCAGGGACACGGGTGGCGCTGTGGGTTAAACCACAGAGCCTAGGGATTGTCGATCAGAAGGTCGGCGGTTCGAATCCCCATAAAGAGGTGGGCTCCCATTGCTCAGTCCCTGCTCCTGCCAACCTAGCAGTTCGAAAGCACGTCAAAGTGCAAGTAGATAAATAGGTACCGCTCCGCCGGGAAGGTAAACGGTGTTTCTGTGCGCTGCTCTGGTTCGCCAGAAGCAGCTTAGTCATGCTGGCCACATGACCCAGAAGCTGTATGCCGGTTCCCTTGGCCAATAAAGCGAGATGAGCGCTGCAACCCCAGAGTCGGCCACGACTGGGCCTAATGGTCAGGGGCCCCTTTACCTTTACCTTCCTTTGGACCCCATCAGGAATGCCAAAGGGGATGGTCTTGTTGTCTGAGCAGTCCAGGACCTCCAGACACACTGGCCTGGAGAGGTCCCCTTTGCACTGCTACTGCAGCAAAAACAACACAGGAGGCAGCAGTTATGATTTATCAGTCTCTGCAGCCACAACAAGTGCTGTGATTCTCTAATTGTTTGGCACCCCCTGGAGGTGCACTCCATTGTCTCTCAAGACACACGGATGCCAACAACCACTGCTTCCATCAACCCTGGCCATGGCTTATGCCACCTGGGGCCAATAGGAGTCAAGAGTCGATCAATGTCTGTAAGGTACTACATTGGCTACCCCATGTTTATTTGAAGAATTTAGAACACGCACATCTCTTTCTGCCTGTGTCTCAAAGCAGCTTACGAAAAATTAAATCCCACCCAGAATGTATGAAATTCAAAACACAGACTAAAACTTCAGAAAATAAAAAGAGCAGAGCAGCATTCCGTGGTGTCAAGGCATCCTGGAATAAAATGGCCTTGATCTGACACTCGAAACTTTGCTGGGGCAGTGATTGCCTTGTTTCTGATTTACAAGAAATAATGGGTAAGGCTGAGCTACCTATGCACACTTACCTGGAAGTAAGAGCCATTGAAGATAGTAGGAATTGCTTCTGGAGGTGAGGAGCATGAGTCTTTTAATAATTATGTGAAGGGAAAAGATTGAGTAGAGATTAATTTCCGCTCATAATACCAGAACGCAGCATCGCCCAGTAAAATTGTCTGGCAGCATGACTCAGGACAAAAGAAATTATTTATCTTCCTAATGCATAATTCACTTACAGAAGGGATGCAGAACCACCAGCCCTCCAGTTCTTCGACCGCACCTCCTCTCAGTTCTGAGTTCTGCCCAGCAAGGATGATGGGGATTTGTTTATTTTTATACACACACACACACACACACACACCGGCATATAAAATCAAAGCAGCTTGCACAAATAAAAATGTACAATACTCTAAATTTTAAACATAATCTGGCTGGACTACAGGTTTCCCACCCTTGGCTTATCACATCCATGGCAACAAGTTCCATGGTATGGGGGCTATTAGCAATGATAGGTAAATGGAACCTCCATGTCCATAAGCAGTGTACCTCGTGAGTGCTGTTTGCTCTGGATGTTGTTGGGCTCCAACTCCTATCGGTCCTAGACCGTATGGTCAGACGTAATGGGGGTTGTAGTCCACTGGATGGTCACAGGTCCCCCAACCCTACTTTAGGCTTTACTTTTGGGTTTCCCATAACATCTGTGTAGCTACTGTTGAAAACAGGATATTAAACAAGGTGGGTGGGAACATGTGGCCCTCAAATTATTTTTGAATTTTTTAAATTTTACTGAATTTATATGCCGCCCTATACCCACAGGTCTCAGGGCCACTTCCATCATCCGTGATCAGTGGCTGTACCAAAAACATCACGGTGTCCAACAAAATCTGGATACAGTGGTACCTCGGGTTACATACGCTTCAGGTTGCAGACTCCACTAACCCAGAAATAGTGCTTCAGGTTAAGAACTTTGCTTCAGGATGAGAACAGAAATTGCGCTCCGGCGGCGTGGCAGCAGCAGGAGGCCCCATTAGCTAAAGTGGTGCTTCAGGTTAAGAACAGTTTCAGGTTAAGAACGGACCTCCAGAACGAATTAAGTACTTAACCCAAGGTACCACTGTAGTCACATCCTTTCCCCACTCCTGGACTAGGTAGACTTTAAGTCTCGTCTTGTGGGACTCTTTTGTTATGTGTTTAGGGACACTGGTAGGTGGAAACAAAATTTTAAAAAATTCTTCCAGTAGCACCTTAGAGACCAACTAAGTTTGTTATTGGTATGAGCTTTCGTGTCCATGCACAAACAAACTTAGTTGGTCTCTAAGGTGCTACTGGAAGGATTTTGTTTGTTTGTTTGTTTCGACTACGGCAGACCAACACGGCTCCCTACCTGTAACTGGTAGGCGGATGAGAGAGAGACAATTTGTGAGTCAGTGGCAGACACTGGACCTGGTCCTGGACCTGGACCTGGTCAGTGGCAGACACTGGACACTGGCAGATACTGGACCTGGGCACACATTCGGTTACAGATGGGCACAGATGGCCCACACCATTTTGGTGCCCAAGACAGAAATGTCTAGATGGCAGCTATCCCACCCCAGATGGTATAAACTAAATAATAAACCATTTCCTGCTCTGATGTTGCATCTCCAGAAGACTAGCAGCGGTTTTTTAAATTACTTGCTCCTTTTAACTGCAGACTGAAACTGGTGCCATCCTACAAGCAAAGCACAAAGTAGATTCCGGCCTTGCAGGGGGTTGGACCCTCGAGGTCCCTGCCAGCTCTGCAGTTCTATGATTCGCTGAGCCATGATTCATGCTCCCATGGAGCTATCCCATAATGAATGATCCTGCAATCCCTTTCAGTCTTAAGGGAGGGAGGGAGGGAAGGAGCCAATGCAGAACAATGAGCAGAGCATGTGGACTGCAGAGTACAAATGGGTCTCAATTGTTAGGATATTTCCGTTCCACCTTAAAAGGGAGCAGGATGTTTATGTCACAGCCTGCGTATTTCCTGTTCACAGGATGTTTATGTTTGCTATTGCTTTCGTTTCTCTCTCTGTCAAAGACACTGACGGAGACAGTCCTGTCTTTCTTTGTTCTGATCAACGCTGAATAAAAGCTTGTAAATAATGCTCTCCTGAGTGCGACTTCTGGCTGTACATTATCTGCTGATAAGAGTGTGCATGAGCCCTGGAATGTGGCAAGGTATTTCCAGGAAACTCGTGTCGCTAATAGATGATACTGCGTGACTACGGGAGATCGATGGATCGTCCGGCAGCCGGCTTGGGGGCCATGATGGACTTTATCTCCCTGGCAGTATCCCAATAACAATGTCCTCCCCGTAGCTGAAAGTCACTCTTTGTCAGCAAAGATGTGAAAGTCACCCAGAGACTGCAGTGGCAGGAGAAAAGACCATTTTGGTTTTTGGGCACAGGAAAGAGGAACATGGGTCACTTGCACACACGCACACCCGAAGAACAACGTGGCCTGGGGAAAGCCAACTCCGCTAGAGAAAGAACATCTGCGGGGAGTTTGTTTTATCCTTCCCCTTTTTTGATACAATCCTGAGTTTGCAATGAGAGGGAGTGATTTGCTGGTAGCACCATAATATGTGCTGAAGCCCTCAGAGATCAACGGGCAGGTATAGCAACCGCCTGTCAGGCTCTAAGTAGATTTAAAAGGCACAGGAGAAGGCAGGCCTTAGTGGAACTAACAAGCCCAAGGAACAGGGATGCTGCGTGAAGATGTGCTGACAAGTCTTGACCACAGCCATGAGTGTAACCAGATTCACACTATCCACATGTCCAGCAGGTGGTAGCAACGTAACCCACAAGGCCGCAAAGCAAACAACACACTGAAAACAAAGACCTCACAGGATTTCTCGTTATGATATGCCCCTCTGGAAGTTTTGCACAAATCCAGAAATTTACTGAATAAGTTAAATAATAAGCCCTACGCTTTCAGCAATAAGAACTAGATGGTACAACTGTAAGCATGAGAGAGATCATTCAGGCATTCTCAACGGCTAGCAAATTAAGCACAAAAAATTAGAGGAGTCTGGGGCAAGGGGAGAGCGCAAAGATAAGCTCTGAGTGCCCCTGTTTACTGTTGACGGTGCAGAGGACAGCAGCAGTCAAGGCATGCCATGTCATTTGTTTTTTATTTGAAGGAGCTAGAAACAAAAGACCATCTGACTAGTACCAAATGAGGGTTTCACAATGCATCCTGGGTAAACTCATTACACAAGGGATCCTGACACATGCAAATCCTCCCACCGTAGGGACATAAGAAGCTGCCTTGTACCAGGTCAGACTACCCATTCCTTTTGGTCCACGCCACTGTCTACCACAGGATCTCCAGGATCTGAAACACAGAACTTTCCTGTCCCTTGCCCCATCTGATCATTTCAGTTGGAGATGCCCAAAATTCAGCCTGGGACCTTCAGCAGGCCTTTGCACCGAGCTCTAGTTCCTCTATCTTTCTTGTCATCCGTTCTTTTTGTCTTCTCAGTTCAGTGAATCTCCGCCTGAAGGCTGGCTGATGGGGCCTTTTGGAAGATGATGAGGTCCAGTCATCGGGAGAGCTGGCTGAAGGCAGGCTGCTCACATGACTGAGGACAGAGACCTGGATTTGACCGATGAAGTAACATCAGGAGAGACAACTCCATTCGGGGGAAAGGCAGATCCTATTGAACAGCAACCAGTCAGAAATCCCATGGATAGTTTCGTCTGCTTGCAGGAAACTACCAGCTTTGAAGCTGCGGCAGATAGAGGTCAAAATAGAGAGAGGGGAGTCAGCAAGTTGTGAAACCAAGAGGAAGTTGGTGGCTGGTTGGCCCATTTGCAGGCTCCCTCTCTTGATTTCTCGTCCCTTTACAACTCTCAGTCAAAACAGGAAAGCTATCTCCACAGAACAGTACCATGCTTCATGTGACGTTGGATGATATGAATGCTTGATCTGCGATGTGCAGGCAACATGTGGCAAACAGGCCTGCTGGAAGTGGCCCCAAAGGAGTCAGATGGGAATAATGGTGCAGGTGGTTAGACGCCTTCACACTCGAGGTGCCACCCAGTTTTGTAATTCCAAGTCCTCCTCCCTGAGAACTGGTTTTCTCCTACTTTGGGGGGCCTGCCCTGAAGATGTCAAGAGAGTTAACTGGCACCCAGCGAGGAGGGCCTGGAGTCCCAACATGCAAAAAGCCTGGTTTCTCCTGCAGATGCAGAGCTGAGGAAGGAACACTTCCGAGGTCCGTTTGGGTGGCCTGTGCCTTCCAGCCTCACCTTGGACACCTCCTCTTCCAATCCATGCAAGCAACTGCAATCCCAAAATGTTCTGCTCTGGTCCAACGCTCACCTGTCCTCCGCAAGAAGTCACTGCTCAGCTGCAAGGCAACTGGAGGGTTGCGTGGTGACGGGATAGAGCAGGGACATGTGCTCTGCTCCCTGGATGGGCAGCTTGTGGCTGGCGTAGTGGTGGATGATCTCAGGGACGTTGTCAAATGGAGGGCTGTGCTGGCCCAGGACAAATTTGTGGTCTTCAGTCTGCAAGAGCTTCATGTGAAGGAAGCCTTGGCTGCTCCTAGGGGAAGGAATGGTAGGTGGGTGGGTCAGCAGTGGGTTGGATCAGAGGTCCTGGGCCTCTTTCTCTCCTAGCCCTCTTTTCCCTGCTGGGTAGCCCTCTCTCAGCTGGTTAAATCCTCCCCTCTCCCTGCAATTCCAGTGCTGATTGACCCCCATGTATTGAGCTTTCTCCTAAGCTTAAAAGCAGCATGGGATAGGGAATTTCCATCAAAATCCTCTTGTGTAGCTCGGTGGGGGAAAGGGGATTGGATCTTTATATGGAGCTCCATCCCTTCTTCCTGCTGCTCAATGGGAGAGTATAACGTGGGGTCTGAAATATTAAGCAGTGGGCAGGAAGCAGACCAGAGGTGCAGATTGCATATTTCTGTAAAAGAGGCAAGATTCTTGGAGACTATGCATCCTGACCAGAAAATGTGCATATTGCCTAGAAAATGTACAGGAGACGTTTGATATATATGCACATTCCCCAAGGCTTGTTGGAGATTATGCGTACCCAAAGAACGTACAAAATTCATCCACGATATGTACATTTACCCAGGGGTCAGCAAACTTTTTCAGCAGGGCGATGGTCCACTGTCCCTCAGACCTTGTGGGGGGCTGGACTATATTTTGAAGGGAAAAAATGAACGAATTCCTATGCCCCACAAATAACCCAGAGATGCATTTTAAATAAAAGGGCACATTCTACTCATGTAAAAACACACTGATTCCTGGACCGTCCGCAGGCCAGATTTAGAAGGCAATTGGGCCAGATCTGGCCCCCAGACCTTAGTTTGCCTGCCCATGCGTTTACCCATGCCAGTTTGAGAGTATGTATATTGACCGAAAAATGTGCACATTCCCCTCTTCATGGATGGTTTATGTGCAGATTCTCCATGAGGTCTGGCGAATGTGCAGTTCTAATGCATATTAACCACTCAAATTACACTCCCCTTCCACTTACTATTCTTTCCGGATGGTCTCCCATCCACCTACCAACCACACCGAGACCTGCTTAGCTTTAGCAAGTTCCAGATTGCAACCTTTTTGTTGCACGGCCCCATTTACTTCATCCTAATGCTCCCTGAACCCCTGCCAGGCTTTCCCAGTGAAACTCCATGAACTAGTCAGCTCAGAACAGTACGATGCATACAGAATCCTCAATGCTCACTCACTCACTTCAGGGAGAGGGAGAAGGCATCATGGCTGCTCTCACTGTTCCGCACCAGGTAACTGGCTTCTCTGCAAAGTCGCAGTAGCCCCTCGGCACCCACTCGGCTCAAGGTCCCATGATACCACCTGTGGAGGAGAAAGGAAGTCATCCACTCATACCCCTATAGAGAGGTCCTTCAGGAACCTTCAGCTGGAGACGTGAGATACTAACCTAATTTTAAAATAAACTGAATAATAATAGTTTGTGGTCCACACGCACCTACATACCAAGGCATGAATTTCTCCACAAGGAGCCATATAAATAGAAGACACCTGAAGGTTTTCAGCCTGGATTAGGTACCACCTTTGTCACTTCAGAAAGATTCAAAGGGAGGCTCCAGAATGAAACTCATGATCTACAATGCACAACTAAAATTGACGGAGTGGGCTTAGGACTCAGTTGGAACAAAGGTTCTCTCCCCCGGCTGTGGATGTTAAATTAGCACAACAAAGCTAAGACGGGTGTGAAAATCACCTGTTGTTGCTGTTGTGTATGGCTATTGTTCTTCTATTATATGGGTGTGGGGAGCCTTTACTGGCCTTATCTCTCCACCCATGCTGAACCAAATGTGAGAGGTGGGAGGCCCCCTGTCCATTTGCCAATCCCCTGATGTCACTATGATGTCAAGCGATGCTGCACTTTGAAGCTCCGGTTGTCGAGACTTCAAAGCACAGCACAGGAACATGCAGGAGCTCACTTTACACTCCCAACTGTTATTTGAAGCCCCACTCTAATCTGCCCCACAGCATCTGATGAAATGGGTTTTATCCACACAAAAATAGATGCCACAATGAACCTTAGTCCGTCAAAGAGTCACGGATCTCTTTTTTTGAGCTCGTTTCACTACTGCCATTTTTGTCCAGATTGTTATCATCAGTCGCTGCTTATTGGCTAAGAGGCCCAGGACGAGTTCTGGGGCGGGACATCGGCTTGGTGTCTCTGTCAACAGGAATGGCCAGAGAAGGGTTTTGCTGAAAGTGTTGTATTCCTACCACACAAAACTCAGCAGAGGAAGGTGGATAGGGTCAAGTATGTGGTGTTGTCAGTGCCCTGGTGTGTGATTAGACATACAATGAAGATTGCCAGTGTCCCTGTCCCAGCCTCCTCTCCTACGCTCAAGCTACTTACGCTTGGCTCTCCAGCGGCAAATTGGGATTGACGCGTTCACCGAAAGCTAACCCGTGCTCCATGCTCAGCCAGCATGCGCTACTCCTCTTCTCTGGGCAAGGCTGGTTCTTGACAGCTCCCTTGCCTTGGGGCAGAAACACATGAGTGTGCATGAAACAAGGAACACGTGGTGGCGAGTCCCAAGGTGCAGAACAAGAGCGACTCAGAAAGCAGGATAACAGATTGGGGAAGAGCGCAAGAAACTTGGGAGCCCTGAATTTATAGTGCAACATCAGGGCGTGAGACAAAAAAGGAAGAAGGTGGAGGTGGAAAAAAAGTGACAGGAGATCACATGGCAGGGCTATCCGGTAAACATGCAAAGGAACTGAGCTAATAAAATGCTGTCCTGATGTTGGGAAAGGTTGAGGGCACAAGTAGAAGGGGAAGACAGGGACGAGATGGTTGGACAGTGTTCTGGAAGCTACTAACATGAGTTTGACCAAACTGCGGGATGCAGTGGAAGACAGGAGTGCCTGGCATTCCCTGGTCCATGGGGTCACGAAGAGTTGGACACGACTAAACGACTAAACAACAACAACAAAACCCCACTGAACACTATGGGGCTTGCTTCTGAGTAAGCGTGCACAGGGTTGCACCACAAGGCCTGTTATGTAGTCTGAGAGATTCACTGCAAGCAGGAAATCTACCCCCTGATCACTGGAGGCCCCATCCTTAACTTTTTAGTATCTCAGGGCCAAAACATGTTTTGTCTACTTCCATGATTCCCACCCCCCGTGCCCCCCGGGTTTGGTGTGTTTTAAAAAATGAAAAAGCAACTTCAGGGAGCTAGAGGGTTAAGGAGATGAGGGCTCTTTAAATCTTTCACTGCCAGCCACTCTAAAACCACATATCTCTCCAGCAGCTTTGCTTCTCAACAGGGAAAGGATGTGGGGACCACATATGCTTTCTACCATGGAATGAGTCGACCAACTCGGGAGGAGGCAATTTTGAGTGGACAAATTGCTGGCCAGAAAAGGGATCAATGGCTCCTCGCATTCCTCCCTGCAAACCAATGCCCCCTGCGGCTACTTCCCTGAAAAGCATAAAAAGGAGTCCACTAAAAAGTATCAGTCACATAACTGTGCTGTGTAGCCCTTAGCCTTTGAAGTAGGAGCTGCCCATTTTTCAGATTCATCATGAGGTCTAGGAACTTTATCTTTAAATACAAGATAAAAACAAGAGATTTGTGGGACCCTGTGTTGTCTTGCATGTCTGTGGAGAAATTGCTGCCACACAAATGCCCAGACCCTCTGCCTATATTATCTCAATGGCTGGAGCATCCATATTCCCATCCCAAAGATTGTGTGGTTTGTGGATACCCACTACTGACATCCAGGGGTCTGGCCAGAGCTTCAGGGTCCTGGAGGCTGGCGCTGGTATCCTGGAGGCTTGGCGGAGCATCAGCCGGCAGGCATCTGGCGCTGATGCTCTGAAGAGTGGGTGGTCCCTCAGCATCCATGTGGTTCGCAGCGCTGTCTAGCTGGCCAACGGGCGGGGGCCATGGCAGCTCCTGAATTCCTTCGATTTCAACTGGACGGATCATTAGGAGAGAAAAGAAAGAATTCTGGAGGGAGGCTGGCTAGATATTCCCAGGGAGCAGAAAGGGCTTAAAGCCCCCTCCCAAAGAGCTGCTCAGATCAACCTATCAGTCCCCACAGCAACATAAAAAAAGACATTAGGATGTCCAGACACCCAGGCAAAGTGATGGAATGGCCAACCATCGGGGATAATGGAAGCTGTGTCCAAAACATCTGATGCGCACCAAACTGCAGAAGGCTGGTTTAACTTTTAGCTTGGCTCTCCATCCCACCATGAAAACATAAATAAAGCAGATTCTGTTAGGGACGGGCAAATCTGTCATATTCAGTTTCTCAGGGTTTGTCAGGTTTCCAATCTTACGTTCAGTTTGCTACATTTCCATATAAATTTGTGATCTTTTGGAATGTCCTTGTAAAAATCCATCAGAATTTTAGTGTGGATTTCTCCTAATACACATACTTTTGTATGCAATTTTGCCTAATATACGCTTATTCCACAGCAAGATTCCCTAATATAATGCATTTGGTATGTCGTTTCAGTAATATGTGCATTCATATGCCTGCTTTGCCCTGCTATTTGCATTTTTGTACATGTTACGTGGCTGCAGAACTGCATTACCTCAAATAAGTTTGAAAAACAGCTGTGTCTCAGTTTGCCTAGTGTAAATTTGGTAGGTTCGCCTTTAAATGAGAGCTGAATTGAAATTCCATCCTGGCTCCCTGTCTTTTGTCTTATGCCTGCCTAATCCCACCTATCCCCCAAACCAAAAAAAGTCCGTGTGCCAATGCTCCCTTTGGCTACTTGCCTGCAAATACCCTGGAGATACGCTCCTTTTTCCACTCCCAGGGCTGATCATATTCCTCCGGTGGCCGCTCATCGTCTTCTGGCAGCCACGAGTATCGGCACTGCACGCCAGGTGGTTGCTGGAGGTCAGGGTCCATGCAGTTCTCAGGTGCTTCATAGGGAATGTCATATAAGTGCAGAGGTTTTTGAGCAGCTAGCGCATCGTTGGAGCCGGTTTTCTGGATCTCTGGTAGCAAAGAAGGAAAGATTTCACTTTAAAGCAGGCTTGCAAATAGTTACTAGCCTGCAAAAGAATTTTACCTGCCTGCTGGGAGCTGGCAGAAGAGGGATAGAGAGCTCGCTCCCTCCTGCAGCAGTTTGCGGTATCTTTTTGCAGGGCACAGAGAAGGCATAGAGTGCCCCAGACCACTCCTGTGTCTGCATGAGTTTCCATGCACTTGTTTGCATGCCATTCTTTCTCGCTTCTTATGGCTACTGCTTAAAATGCAAGGCCATTTTAATATCCAAGCACAATTCCAAGCACAATTCAAAGTGTTGGTGCTGACCTTTAAAGCCCGAAACGGCCTTGGTCCAGTATACCTGACGGAGCATCTCCACCCCCATCGTTCTGCCCAGACACTGAGATCCAGCGCCAAGGGCCTTCTGGCGGTTCCCTCACTGTGAGAAGCCAAGTTACAGGGAGCCAGGCAGAGAGCCTTCTCGGTAGTGGCGCCCTCCCTGTGGAACGCCCTCCCCCCCAGATGTCAAAGAGAACAACAACTACCAGACTTTTAGAAGACATCTGAAGGCAGCCTTGTTTAGGTAAGCTTTTAAAATATCTGAAAAAGGAAACTTTGTTGTTAGATCTGCTGTTAAAAAAAAAGAAAAAAGTAAAGAGATTGATACAAATAGAAGTTCTTCCCCTAGAGGGAGCTTGTGAAACTGTTATTAAATTTGAACTGGGGAGCTTTGCAACTGCAAACAGATTAAGATTGTGGGAACAGACTTCTGACCTTGCATAACAATGTATTCAGACGCTCTGGTGCGTGCTTTCTGCAAGACAAGTGTTTTATTGGAACAGTTACATGAGAAGACGGATTTGATGACTGTTGCAATTAGAAATTTTGGACAGGTAGTGGGTATCTATATAGAGCCCACCCAGGAATCAACTCAGGAGTGTGCTCTGACAGATCAGATGAGGGAGGAGGTTGTTGCTGGACCTCGGGTGGCAGAGATGGAGGGAGCTGTGGCCCAGCAGGAACATGAGTTGTTGGATCTGACAAATGAACTTGGAAAAAGCCAGATTTGGAGAGATAGAGTTTTGTTTGGCTTGGAGATGGGGGGCTGGATAGACCCCCCCATGCAGGGATGTCTTGACTTTTCAAGTCTGGCAATGGGCCGTGAGGAGTTTGGGGTTGTGGGGGTCCTCAACTCTGGAGGGACCTTGAGACATGCTTTTAAATACCACATGGAGCTCAGTGTGGACTATGGAAAAGGGGCTGATCTGTCGAGAAGGGACAAAAATACTGTCAAGTTGGAGTTTCCACGAGTGAAAGGACCAGGAGACAAAGTAAAGTACAGGTATAAATATGAAGAAGATCTGCGGAAGGGACATGGATTTCCCTTGTTTTTTCTTTTTTTCTTTTCTTCTTTGTTTCTTTGTTTTTTCTGTAATTTTAAAATGCTTAATAAACATCTTTTTTTTAAAAAAAGTACACTTGAATTAATGGCTCCTCCAGTGACCTGTTGAATACTGAATATTCATTGATTGCACAAAGCATACGTGGTGTTTGGAGGCCATTCAAGTCTTTATTGAGCCTTCCTTCTGATTTGTTTACGGGGCAGTTATACCACAACTGGAATTCCGCCTGTATCCATCCTGATTTATTTGCACTGTTTGCACACCTTCCTACTGACAATTCGTAGCAACCCTGGCCGGCATCTGAGGTGGAACTTTTATTAGGAGATTGCCCAAAGTTTTTGAGCTTTTTTAAGGAGACCAGCCAAAGTTGCTGCTTTTTTAAAAAGTGGATTTGTTCCACTAAGGTAACAGAGCACTTCAATCCACTTGAATTTCCCAAACCTACAGTTCAAGTATACATTTGAGCCCCTCCTGCAAAATACTGCCAGTCTGGACTGCTGCAGGTTGCTTTTCGTATGCAGTGACAGGCAGAGACAGCAGTGACCATAATTTAACTTTCATATTTGGGGCAACTGTTAAGTGACATGGTTAGGAGGAAGAGAAGGAAGAGAATTTCTTCCAGAACAGGACTGCCTCCTTCCGGGTTTGTTCTTATTTTTAATGCACATTTCTGGTGTTGCATCAGAACAGGACTTGAGGAATCCACATTCACTCAGCCATGAAGCTCCCTGTGGCAACTTTTGGCAGCCACCCAATCTTTCACTGGAGTGAAAGATTATCAGTCATGGGGGCAGGGAGAGTGTGCGTATGAATTTAACAGCGCTCAGCTTTTTATTTTATTTTTAAGTTGCTGTTTTGTTACTGTTGATAATATGGTTTTATAGATTATATATGCCATATTGATTTGTTAATCACATGAGTTTTGTTGTAACTGCGATATTTAGCTTATTTTTAGTAGCTGCTTTGTTAATAGCGTTTTATAGATTGTAATTGTTTTCTTGATGATTTGTTACTTATTTTATATCACTGTATTTGTGATGTTCCATTATGTTTTATTGGGACACAGGTGGTACTGTGGGTTAAACCACAGAGCCTAGGACTTGCCGATCAGAAGGTCGGTGGTTCGAATCCCTGCGACGGGGTGAGCTCCTGTTGCTCAGTCCCTGCTCCTGCCAACCTAGCAGTTTGAAACCACGTTAAAGTGCAAATAGATAAATAGGTACCGCTCCAGTGGGAAGGTAAACAGTGTTTCCATGCGCTGCTCTGGTTTGCCAGAAGCGACTTAGTCATGCTGGCCACATGACCAGGAAGCTGTATGCCAGCTCCCTCGGCCAGTAAAGCGAGATGAGCGCCGCAACCCCAGAGTCGGTCACGATTGGACCTAATGGTCAGGGATCCCTTTACCCTTTACCTTTTATTATGTTTTATTATGTCTTCATCCTTTCATTAAGTTGGAAGGGACCCTTGGGATCATCTCATCCCACCCCCATATTTTTTGTAAGCCGCTTTGGGCTTCATTTGAATGAAAAGCGGCATAAAAATACAACAAATCGAACCAAATCAATCAAAATCTCAGCCTAACCTTCCTCACAGGGTTGCTGTGAGGATAAAAGGCGAGGGAGGAGCTGTCTATTCTGCCTCCAGTTCACTGGAAGAAAGATGAAATTTAAATGTAGTAAGGGACACGGGTTGTGCTGTGTAAGCCACTGAGCCTTGGGCTTGCCGATCGGAAGGTCGGTGGTTCGAATCCCAAAAAACAGAAAATATCACAAAATTGTGAACTCACAGCTAGAACAATGAGCATGCCACTACTGCGATTTTTTCTGTTAAATACTTTCTACTAGCTTCGTGAACATACAGAAGCCAACCTGGAAACACAATAAACCGAAGGATGAGGTTGAAACAAACAAGTACTGAGTGTAGGAAAATAGAAGATAATGAAATACAGTGGTGCCTCGCAAGACGAAATTAATCCGTTCCATGAGTCTCTTCGTCTAGCGTTTTTTTCGTCTTGCGAAGAAACCCTATTAGCGGCTTAGCGGATTAGCGCTATTAGCGGTTTAGCGGCTATTAAAGGCTTAGCGGCTATTAAAGGCTTAGCGGATTAGCGGCTAAAAGGCTATTAGCAGCTTAGAAAAAGGGGGGGAAAGCGGGGGGAAATCGGAACACTTGCAAGACGTTTTCGTCTTGCAAAGCAAGCCCATAGGGAAAATCGTCTTGCAAAGCAGCTCAAAAACGGAAAACCCTTTCGTCTAGCGGGTTTTCCGTCTTGCGAGGCATTCGTCTTGCGGGGCACCACTGTAAAGATCATATATGACACTCAATAGACGTCTTTGCACTAGCTCAGCCTTCCCCAACCCAGTTCTCTCCAGATGTGTTGGACAAAAGCTCCCATAGTCTCAGACCATACTGGCTGGGACTGATGGGAACCGGAGTTCAAAATACCCAGATTAGAGAAAGCTGCATCAGAGAGCATCATTATGTTCCCTATTTCAAAGTTTTCCATCCAACACTGCAAGGTTAGTCTGACTCCAGATCCGGGAGGTCAAGAAACACAGAAGACTTAGCATCAAAACGGTACTTTACCAGCCAGCAACTTCTGAGCTTCATATGGTTCCATATAGCCTTCGCTTTTCACCCTTTCCTGCTCCTCGGTTTGACAACTAGTTTCTTGTCTAGTATCAAATGGATCTGCGTAGTCCTCCACTATCATCATCTGAAAGGGAGAAGACGACCCAATTAGTTAGAAAAATACGGTACTGTTTTATACCGAGTCAGGCCATGGCTCCATCTACTTTGGTACTGGGTTTCATTGTATTTTACCTACTGTTTGTAACATGTTTGCTCTTTCGCTTTGTGCTTTAAATCCATAATTCTGTGGAACCTGAAAGCCAAGGCAGCTAGTTTCCTTCACCTCCTAGAGGATAGTCGTGATGGCAATGTTCAGAAAAAGTTATTTATGTGTGCACCAACTGCGGCCCGTGTTTTGTTAGCCCCCAAATGGAAAACGAGTGAGGTCCCAACCAAAGAAGAATGGCAACTTAAGTTGACAGAATATGCACAACTTGCAGACATAACATATAAGAGAACAAGAAGAACATATGTTTAAAGAAGATTGGAAAACATCTACTGAATATATGGGAAATAATTGTGTACAGCTGAAAACACTGACAGCATTAAGATAAATTCAACAGCGTAAGTAAGTTTTGATGGATGCAATAATGGAAAACTGATTGGTATAGTTTTTGTAAAATATGCAGGGATTTATAATATGTAAAATGAACCATGGAAAGTGAAGAAAGGAAGTCATTGATATCTTAAGGATGTCAAATGTTTATTTTAAACTGTAAAACAGAATTTTATATATATATATAAAGTTCCAAGTCTGCCTTCACAGACTCGGAACAGACACCGAAACAGCAAGCAGTCGACATGACTTCTCCATACCTGGGAAAGCATTTAGACTTACAGTGGTGCCCCGCAAGATGAATGCCTCGCAAGACGGAAAACTCGCTAGACGAAAGAGTTTTCCGTTTTGGAGGTGCTTCGCAAAATGAATCTCCTATGGGCTTGCTTCGCAAGACGACAATGTCTTGCGAGTTCCTGCGGGTTTTTTCCCCTTTCCCCCCCTTTTTCTAAGCCGCTCAGCCGCTTATCAGCTGATCCGATAAGCCGCTAAAAGCCGCTAATAGCACTAATAGCGCTAATCCGCTAATCCGTCAATGGGCTTGCTTCGCAAGACGAAAAAACCGCTAGACGAAGAGAATCACAGAACGGATTCTTTTCGTCTTGCAAGGCACCACTGTATTTATACAAAACCAAGCTATGTAAACTGGCGTCTACAGCCCAATTAACTCGCCCTTGGCTTGCAGGCCCCTTCCCAACTCTCACCACAGGAGCCAACTCCTAGGGGCCAAGGTACCTTCAACCCCCTCCCCCCAATAAATTTCTGAGTTGACCACCTACCCCAAAAAGTTTGTGGGCATTGCCATTCAAATGACGTGCACACGCCATGTTTTGTGATCAATTATGTGGGTCGAGGCTTACCGCCCCCACCCCCAATATTTTATTAAAGTTGGCACCCCGACTCTCACCCATCTCCCCGATAAGGGAGAAGCTGGCAGGCGGGCAGTGTGAGAAGCCTCCCCTCTACCAACCAGCTAACCATCCCAAGCCCGCCGATCAGCAGCGCATCAAAGCAAGCCAAAGAGCACATTGAAAAGCAAAGGCTTCAACATATGTGAACTCATTCATGCAGCAACTAACAATTAGTCCCAGTGCTATGTTGTCTACCAAGGTGGCATTTACAGGCCTTCCAGAACATTTTCGCGGTTTGGTTCTGCACAGGAGAGCGCTGTTGCACAGCACTCAGAATCCACTTGTCGATTTCCCAGAGGCACCTGGTTGGCCACTGAAGAACAGGATGGTGGACTAGATCGGGCCACTGGCCTGATTCAGCTTGGCTTTCTGAGTTCTTATTCCTATTCTTTATTGAATTTATATACTGTCCTATACCCCGAGGTCTCAGGGCGGTTGACAGAAAAGATCAACATAAAAACCACAATATACCGGTATACACTGGACGCTCGGGTTGCGAACATGATCCATGCGAGAGGCACGTTCGCAACCCACAGTGTTTGCAACCTGCAACTCGCACATCTGCGCACGCGTGGGTTGTGATTCGGCGCTTCTGTGCATGTGCAAAGTGCGATTTAGTGTTTCTGCACATGCACAAGCGCCAAAACCTGGAAGTAACCATTCCGGTACTTCCGGGTTCAGCGCGATGCACAACCCGAAATCACACAACCCAAAGCGTCTGTAACCCGAGGTATGACTGTATAATCGAAATAAACAACAACAACAACAACTCAATAACACACACACCCCAAAAAGGAGCCACACAAGAAGTAACTTTCTAATGCAGGGGTAAGGCAGGAGCCTGTGGCCTCCAGGTCTTGCTGGACTCCAACTCCCATCCTCCCTGACCATTGGCCATGCTGGCTGGGACTGATGGGAGTTGGAGTCCAGCAACATCTGGAGGGCATTGCATGGGCTACAGGTGGTCTAGGGGGGGGAGGGGATAAGCAAATCCTGGTAACCTGTGGTGCCCAAAGGGCCATGAGTCAAGAAGAGCAGCCAAGGACGTGTCTATCCAAACCCAACACGACCACTTTAATTCCTGCCTTGCAGGGGTTGGACTAAATGACCCTGGGGACCCTTTCCAACTCTAGAATTCTGCGATTCTAACAACTGGGAGACAGACCCGTTTCAGAACTGCTGGCGAGGTGGCCTCCGGTCCATGCAGGGCGAGGGCACGGTCCTATACACGTGAACTCGGAGGTCGGCCCCAGTGGGCTCCCGGCTGCTTACCTCCGGGGAAACGTGTCTGGGATCGAAGACGAGAAGTCTTGCCCCGCCCGTCCCCAGGCTCCTTTTTGCGTTTTGCTGGGACAAGGAGAACAATGGGGGCTTACTTCCGAGTAAACAGGCTGGAGGCTGAAACGAAAGCCTCCCCTTCCCTTCCCACCCTCCGGAGAAATTGCATCGTGTAAACAGGGGCACCTCCGGCTCCAGCTCCCGCCCCGGCAGCCCCCCGACGGAGAGGGCGGCCCCACCTTTTCTCGCTGGCCCTGCGCATCGCCGGTCCCGGAGGCCGCGGCTGTTTCGGCCGCCTGCGCCGCTTCCACCCGGATGAGGCGCCTCCGGGGCGATCGGCAGCGGCGGCCGTCGGGGTCGGCGGCGGGCGCGGAGGAGGAGGCGGCGGCGCCGCCCGCGTAGGGGTCTTCGAAGTCCCGCTCCCGCTGCAGCCGGTAGGCAGCGAGCAGGTCGGGCTGCTCGGGGCCCGCCGCGTAATCCGGCTGCGGCGGCGCCGGCTTGGCGCTGCGGAAAAGCAGGCGCTCGCGGAGCCAGCGCGCCATGGTGCGCCCCGGGGCGGCGGCGGCGGCGGGGCGCACGCGGAGCAGCGGCGGCGGTCCCGGGCCCGCCGCGGAAGGGCCGGTCGGAGCTCCTGCTCGCCTAGCCGGCCGGTGCGGAAGCGCTGTGCCCGCCCATCGCCCCCGATCTCCCCCTCCTTTCCCGGCGCGCTGCTCCCCGAGACGCATCGGGCCTTTGGGGCGCAAGCTCGGCGACGGGGCGGCGATCGCCACGGAGCGCCCCTGACCCCGATCGCTCCCGTGGGGAGCCTTGGCCTCCCAGTGAACCCACAGCTTTAACAGGGCCTTGGGGGCGGGGGGTTCCTTTCCGCCTGCGTTCCACGTCCCCCCTCCCCATCGACGCGCCCCGTTTCCTTTTTTTTTAACATTGTGGAACAATTTATTCTTTTTTTAATAACTTTTTTATTCAAAATTAAAACAAAACATATTATCCAGAAACATATCATCCTTATTCCCCCCCCATTTTCCCCCTCCCCCCACAGAACCCCACCACCACCCCGACTTCCCTCAGTTCCAGTCTTTGATTTCTCTAAAAGTGCTGTTTTCTGCATGTTACGCAGTTGTATAGATCCTCAAACTATTTAGCTGATTATTGTCAATAAAAAGTTTGTGAATATTTATTCAAAGCCAGCTAAGGAATCCAGTTCGCTTTGTTGCATCTTCAAATACTTTGCAAAGGCTTCCCATTCATCTTTAAAGTCAGTTATCCTTGTCCTGTAGCTTGTATGTCAGTTTTGCCAGTTCTGCATGGTCCATCAATTTTTCTTGCCATGATTCTTTAGTTGGGGTTTCTTCAGTCTTCCATCCTTGTGCTATTAAAATTTACTCTCGCAGCCGTCACATACATTAAGATGTTTTTCAGCTTTTTTGGCAGATCTTTGACACGCCCCGTTTCTAAGCATAGCCCAGGATTCCCCCCTTTAAAAAACATGGTCCATGTTTTGCTCGGATCTCTGACAGTTGTTACCGGGAAATTGGAAAAGGGGTGAGAGACCTCTGCCCCCCTCCCAGCCTTGCCTCTCCACACTAGGAGGCAAAGACAAAGAGCCTCAGCTGCACATTACCAAATATAGCAGTTCACTGATAAATTTATCTGTGTACTGACTCAGTGGGGAAACTTTAGGAAATCATAAGAAAACGCATCGTGGTGTCAATGTTCCAATGGCATTTAGGACCCAGGGAAGTGAGGTGTAAGGGGAGGGGTGAGTGAGGCCACCATAATCTCAGATGTAGTCAAGTCCAGGGGTGATATCCTGCCCCAAGAGTGTCAGACAGATAACCATCTCAATCACAATGCCTACCCACCCCATAGTGGGATGAAGACAAAGTGGGGTATTTGACTTGACTCAGGGACCAGGGAACTATAAATGTTTTCCTTTATACTCTGATGGAGTATATTTGAGTGACAGGGCCATGCCTGGATCTCAGGTTCTACCTGAGACCACAACTTTTTCTGTGACATATCTATGATGTCTTGATGATGCTTCTGGAAATGGGAAACTTTGGGGAAACTATAAAATACAGTGGTACCTCCGGTTACAGACGCTTCAGGTTACAGATGCTTCAGGTTAAAGACTCCGCTAACCCAGAAATAGTACCTTGGGTTAAGAACTTTGCTTCAGGATGAGAACAGAAATCGTGCGGCGGCGGCTGGAGGCCCCCTTAGCTAAAGTGCTGCCTCAGGTTAAGAACAGTTTCAGGTTAAGAACAGACCTCCAGAACGAATAAAGTTCTTAACCCGAGGTACCACTGTACTGATGTAACCATTGTTTGGGGCTTCTCTCTGCCTCTTCTGTGTAGTAGTTTGAAGTCTTGTTTCTATCTCCTTGTTGAAGTCTCTTGCTTGTGACCCCCGACCTGAACGTATGGGAGCAAAGGGTAGGCAATTGTGGGGTTGCTCCAAGGACTGCCTTATACACAGTGAAATCTAGCGCACATGCAATCAGATCCCATACGGAACTACTCAGAAGAAAACCCCATTCACTGCCAGGGTAATTATGTGGGATTGGAGTGTGGCGTCACAACCCTAGACGAGTTGCGATCAGAGGAGAGTTGTTCTCTAGTAAGGACATGCCAGATTGCAGCCGTGTGTACCTTGACATGCATTGAGCTCTGTGGAACTTAGCTGCATGCACACGCCATACAATGAAAGCACATTGAATCCCCGCTGAAGAATCCTGGAAACCATAGTTTGTTAAAGGTGCTGCGAGGCATAAATTAGAGTACCCAGGATTCTTTTTTGGGGGGAGAGGTATTTTCAATGTATGGTGTGTACAGTGCCAACAGGTGTGGATTTTGCTGTTAATGCACATGCATAGAATATACCCCTTTTATATTGAACACATAGAAAGATGGGGGCGGGAAAGAGAGAAGCATAACAGACATAATTTTCACTCTTGCCTGCCATGTATTGTTCAGCTAAACTTGCCCTTAGATTCTGGGCACATGACCAGGAACACTGGAAAAACAGGCTACCTGAGATTCCTGATACATCACCAGAGAGTTTCGGATCACACATGTGCAACTTCTGTGCACATGCACAAAGCTGAACATGCCGAGTTGGTTGCATGCATGGAGATGGTGCATGAAAACCCACTGCTCCACTCATGTGCTTTCAATACATTATATGAAAATGTGTTCATCTTCCAGCACCAAACCGGAGCACATTTGAGAGCCATGTATTCGTCCCCTGTTTATCCCTGCCTCGACTTCCCCTATTGTTTCTTCTGTGCCAGGTTTTAGATAGTATGCTCCTCAGGGCACAGGACTATTGCGCCTGTAAAATGCCACGTACAGTGATATATTAATCGTAACCGTAACCTACTTGAGATATTTTATGGGAAGTGAGTAAATAAATGAAAATAAATTGCCCTGTTTTTGTTTCAGCTGTTGAGTGGATAATGGACAGCCTGCAGCAGGAGTCTCACAAATGCAGTATGCCTGTGTTGCCTAGATCTCAGAGGCAGGGGACCCAAAGCAGGGTCCTACAAGATAAATAAAGTTGGCAGCAGTGGCGTAGCGTGGGTTGCCAGCACCCGGGGCAAGGCAAGTAATTTGCGCCCCCTAACCCGTGGATTTGCGCCCCCTTACCCGTGGATTTGCGCCCCCTAACCCGTGGATTTGCGCCCCCTAACCCTAACCCCCAGATGTTGCGCCCGGTGCGGCTGGCCCCCCCTGCACCCCCACGCTACGCCACTGGTTGGCAGGCATATTTATATGGAGGAATACCATTCTTGAAATATTCTGTTCCTGGGTGGTTTAGGGCTTCACGGTAAAAACAGCACTTGATTTGAGCCCAGAAACAGATGGGCAGTGTTGGTTCAAGATCTGTGCAATGCAAGCCGACCATCCAACCAGTTTGAAGGAGCCTGGCAGCCACCTTTCCAACCAACTGAAGTTTCCATGCTTTCCTTGAGAACATCCCCAGACAGAGGGCATCAAGGGAGTCAGATCTGGAGATGCGCACAAAAGCATGAATGTAGGGAACAGATAGCTGTATGTCCCATAGTATTCTCTTTATGAAAGCCCTTTCAATTGAGGACCCAGCCAACCCAAGCCTGACCATTGAAATATTGTGTGCCACCCTAGGTGTGTGTGTGTTTTTTAAACTTTCTTTTCTTTTTTTTACTGACAAGATCTGATTAGGCTGGTCTTTGTGGGTCAAATGTAACTGTATTTTAATAAAATTCATTCTATTTGTGGCGGTGGGGAAGCCTTTGTTACTAACGCCGCTCTTCAGGGATGGAGCAGGCTATATTGCAAGAATGCTACGAATGGAAATCATGTGTGTAGCAATCTCAAAAGAGCATAAACACATAGTACCTGCATAAACCAAGTCTAATCTGGTGCCATGCTTGGAATCCGGGTTCAACGCTAAGTTTTTGCATGATAAAGACACAAATGAAAACAAACAAGCCGCTCTTTTAGCCGTAAAAAAACAAAATAAATCGCACAGCCCTAACTCAGATACACCATTGCGTCTCCAAATGCCTTCTCGCTAATCGAGCCTGGCATTTGGGAGCAATGCTTGGGTTCCACGTTACAAAAGCACAATTAAGCAAAACCAACTTTCCTTTGAACCATTAAAAAGAAAAGAAAAATAATTGCCTTCCTGCCGTGACTCGGATTCGAACCGAGGTTGCTGCGGCCACAACGCAGAGTACTAACCACTATACGATCACGGCGAGCTACCAGGGAAGACGAGAGCGGAGGACGCAGCCGCCCTCTTCAGTGTCACAGTCAATGATGTCACTCGTTCTCGAGCTGCGAGTGGCCGTAATCGCTTTCACCGCCCTTCTTTCCGACGCATGCGCTTTAGCGCGGCTGCTCTCAAGGCGCGCGCCTGCGCTCTAGGGCGCCTTCCGCCTTCAGACAGATGCCGGGCTGCCTGCGGGTGGGGCGAGCCTGGAGGGAGCCGCTTTATAAAACTAAGCCATCGCTCGATTGCAGCAGGAAAACCCTCAGAAGCTAAAAAAAACCAAAACCCTAAAGATAAAAGGAGCTTCTTGTACTTTCCTCGTGGCCTAGGTGAGGCGTTGCGCCACTCTACACTTTTGCAGGCTCTACGGTCACTTTCCTCGCCCCGCCCATCCTGGGCTGAGCACGCCGCCGTGCTGACGTTGCCTCCTCGTATTCTAGCCCCGCCCTTTCCGAGAGCGGCCGTTGCTGTCTGTCTCGCGCGCTTGATTTGAATGTGAGGCGGCGGTTGGCCGTTGAAGGGGCGGCTGAGGCGGCGCGTCGCTCGCGGCCCTTGGTCGGCGGCTGAGGGCCTTGCTCCGGCCCCTTCCTCCGAGATGGTCGGAGAGGTTGTGGTCAACGACTCCCGCCCCTCGGGTTCTTCCCGGCTTTCTTGGCTCGAAGGGTAGAGGCGAGGGCCTTCGCCGCCGCCGCCGCCGCCGCCGCCGCCGCTTTCCTGAGGTGACACAGCCGTCTTGGGAGCCGCTTCGTACATCGCAGCGCCTCCAAGCGGTGCCAACTTCCTCGGCGCTGGGCAAGGGAAAGGTTGGCCGTTTCCAACACCTCCTGGAAACGGTGAGGTTTGGGCGTCAAATGTACGCATCAAGTTACGGACACGTTGCGTTCCGTTTACCATTTTTTTTTTTAATTAAGGGTCAGTGTATGTTCCAGCAGATTCTAAAACTGCCCCAGTTAGCGGGGATGTAAACCTAAACAAACAATCCCTTCCATAGAAAAAGCTCATAATAGCAGAGCCAGTGCAGATGCCACGCAAGGAATTCTGACCGGATCTCCCCTCCTTGTTCATAAAGTAGCCACAGAGGGATGTCGGGATGTTTTCATTTTGGTTATATATACAGTGGTACCTCTGGTTGCGAATGGGATCCGTTCCGGAGCCCCATTCACAACCTGAAAGGAACGCAACCCGTGTCTGCGCAGACGCGGGTTGTGATTTGCCACTTCTGCACATGCGCGTGACATCATTTTGCGCATATGCGCAAGTGGCAAAACCCGGAAGTAACCCTTTCCGGTACTTCTGGGTCATTGCAGCACGTAACCTGAAAAAACGTATCATGAAGCAAACGTAACGAGGTATGACTGTATTGCGGTTTTTAAGGCTGATCTCTTCTGTGAACCGCCCTGAGACCTCTGGGTATAAGGCAGTATATAAATTCAATAAATAATAAAAATAAAATCTGTTGAGCTTTCCTGATCAAAATCAGTATACTGGGGTGGGTGGTGGTTTCCCTCAGATAATAAACTCTGGCCAAGAAGCTAGTGCCATCCACTCCTTAGGAGAACATCAGTGGCCCAGGAGCTCTGCTGTTCTATTTTATTTGCAAATTTTAATACTCCTATGATAATGGAGGAGAGAAAACCCAGGAAAGGTTCAGTCAATAGAATCTTCCCCACAAACAAAGGGCCTGTGTAGACCTCTGAAAGCCTTTAGTTGGATAGGTAACGAGAGACTGAGGCCAAGGTAAGTTGAAGCAAAGCAGTCTGTAGGCTGGTCTTTATTGTCGCTGTTGCAACAGGTGAGTCATACAAGGTTTGGGGATTACATGAGGTCTTATATTTGGTTTGTTTCCCGTTCCCCTAGGTGTCATGAGAGGATGAAACGGGAAACTGATAGTTGGAGACAGTGCCTGACAGGATGCTTTTCAAATACAATCACAAACTCAGACTAATTTACAGGAACCATAAGGATGTTAACAAACTGAAAGGTTTTAACAAGCAAACGAAAGGTGATAACATAGATCTCAGGAATAAACAGTAAACTGTGTTGCAAGTCATCAGTCAGTGGTTACAAAGTACTTAATTAAATGGTGCAAAAACAAACTGTTACATGACTTCGCAGTCAGTCACAAGGGAAAAGGGTCTGACTCATGGGGATATATTTTATATTAAGATACACTTTTATTTCAAGAGTCACATTTGGAGGAGGAAATTGAGACAGCATTTCCATATCACCTAAATTGTAAACCATTACAGGTGTCTTAGCAGAAGAGTGATACACAAATGCAATTAAAAAGGTACCTGCCTTTCCTCCAAGCCCACCTAATTGCGGCATGGAACTAGTAAGTTGGGAAAACAGCGCTGGAATTATATATTCCATCTCCAATAAAGGCTCCACTTCAAACAAGATCCCTTGAGGAAGGGAGACAGGATCACGTGTCACACCTACTTCATCCCTTTGTCAGTTTTCTTTGCCCGGCAATAAAATTAGTAATGGTCTGTATATACTTGTTGCAAATCATAAATTTGCCAAAGATCTCATATTCAAATCAGGGATACCCAGTAGGCACCAGACATATTTGCCCCCCCCCCCCGCCTTCATTTTAAAATCTCTTTCAAAAAAATATATTAGGAATATTATATAACACTACAATACAAAATATAATGAATTGTGTTCCTGGCAGGTAACCTAGTGCAGGAGTTGCCAGTGTGTCTGCAGGTGCACATGTGCCTACAGAAGCATTACCGTATTTTTTAGCTCCATAAGATGCACTTTTTCCCTCTAAAAAGGGGAAATGTGTGTGCGTCTTATGGAGCGAATGCAGGGGGGGCAAGCAGCAAAAGCCCCCAAGAGCTCCGCATGGCTCTTGCGGGCTTTTCCCCAGGAGGGAGAAGGGACTGACGTGGCAGGTCAGTCCCTTCTCCCTCTTCGTAGAAAAGCCCGCAGGAGCCGCACACTCCTTAAAGGGTGTGCGGCTCCTGTGGGCTTTTGCAGTAGGTGGGGGTATTGCCATAGCTATGGCTTCTTTAGCCGCACGCAGCCTCTCCCGGCTGGAGAGGTTGCGCACAGCTAAAGAGGAAGCCAAGACAGCGAGTGGGATCCATCCCGCTCAGTGTCTTGGCTTCTCCCATGGCCGCGCACGGCCTCTCCCAGCTGGAGAGGTTGCACGCAGCTATGGCAGAAGCCAAGGGCAGTGAGCGGGATGGATGCCGCTCACTGTCTTGGCTACTTTGCTCTTTGGGGCTGTGGGGGGGACCCGGGCTTCCCCCAGAAGCCCCATGCAGCCTGTCCGCTGCTCTTTGGGGCTGGGGGGGGGAATAAGATTTTTTTTCTTGATTTCCCCCTCTAAAAACTAGGTGTGCCTTATGGTCCGGTGTGCCTTATGGAGCGAAAAATATGGTACTTGGTACCCACAGCGCCTCCTCCCTTTGCTGAAATGTGGGTTGAAATAAACATTATGTTGTAGCCATTAGACTGCAGCATGTGCTTGACTGTGGGGTAAGTGTGGTACCTGTGACAGTTTCTCCTGTTTGCAAAAATGCCCATGAATCAAAGAAATACACTAAAAATCTAGTGTATTTGCAAAAGGTCTAACCTAATATTTTCTTTAGCGTGCTACATTAATGGGGTCACAGTTTCACCAAAAGCCCTATGTCTGATTCACTCGAAACAGTGCCAAACACATGCAAATCACCCTCTGCAACGTTGGGTGGTGCAAACCCCATGTTTCATGATAGCACACGTGCAGTGCAAGTCCCACGCGTTTTAGTGCCTGAAAATCATAAATTCCACTCTGTCTTGGGGAAAGCAAAATAAGGGGAATTTACTCTACTCCAAAGAAACTATCCTTTTGTTTCTGTGAGCTTTCTCCCTGCAGCTCTTGAGTTGGGGCATTACATCTGCACTGTACAGTGGTGCCCCGCAAGACGAAAAACTCACTAGACGAAAGAGTTTTCCGTTTTTTGAGTCGTTCCGCAAGACGAATTTCCCTATGGGCTTGCTTCGCAAGACGAAACGTCTTGCGAGTTTGTTTCCTTTTTCTTAAAGCCGCTAAGCCGCTAATAGCCGTGCTTCGCAAGACGAAGAGACTCGCGGAACGGATTAATTTTGTCTTGCGAGGCACCACTGTAGTGTAATACGTAGTTTTCTATTTCCCCAGAGTTGTGAAGTTAGTGACCAGTAGATGGCACAATTTTTCCATAAAAAGCTGGGAATCCAGACCGCTGACTAGTTTGAAGGATTCAGCAAACTTGTATGTGATGGTCAATTTTTCAGTTTTCCAGGCCACTGTGTACAGGATAGCTATTCCAGTAGCTTTCTTAGAATAATTGCTGTGTACTGGCATTATCCTGGACAAGTAAGAGGGTTGTGTTTGTGGCAGGAGGAGAAAACAAGATTGCTGCTGTTGATTTTTTAATTATTATTCTCTCACAGCACCACAGCTGGAGCTAGTGAATCATCTTTCTCTGGAGTTTGGACCACGGTGCCTGTTAACAAAACTTGGACGTATATCAAGCAGTGCTGTGCTCACTAAAGTGACTTAGTCTGTAAAAATGCTTAGCAGGGGACATCTCACAGTGTAGAACCTGATCTGGTCCCACAGCCACTGCTTCCCTTCTGCCGCCACGAAAAGATGGAGAAGGAGGTCTTGCCGGCAGCATTCTGTCACCTGCAAGAGAAAAATGGTAAGCAGGACGCCAGGAGTGCCTGCTTTTCTCGCAGATGAAACAGGGCATCTCTAACTACAGATGGGCTTTTGAGAAAGTCTTACCTGCTGAGTGCATTTGGATGTTGGCCTCTCTCTGGTATCCAATGGAGCCCGAGGTCCGCACTACTTATATATCTTCAATGATGATGTCATCTGGATGGAAGAGAATGAGAAGAGAATGAAAATGAGATTTTCCCACAGGCCTTTAGTCAAAGGGCGCTGTCTCCAAGGTGTGGGGCTTACCTTCTTTCGGCTTCAGGCGGAAGCAAGCCAGGTCCGGCCGAACTACTATCATCTCCAGAGGAAAGAAAAATCGGGGTCAGATGGGAGCAAGAGAGCACAGAAGCAGCGCCAAGTCAGGAAGGATGGGTCTCCCTCTGTCTTGGGCCCAATCCCTTGTTCCAGAGGACCTCCCTGGGCCCTGCAGCCTCCTGGGCAGAGGTGGAAGGGCAGTAGCAGGAAAGGTGGCAGAAAAAGCCTCTGGCCTCATCCTGACCCCCAGAGACACACCCTGCATCATCTGCGCTAAAGATCACTTGGGGATGTGATCTTGGGGGGATGGAAGTAACCAAAGAAATGAATAGAAGAAGGCAAGGTACTTACTCTGAGGTTGGGGTATTTCCGGGCAATAGCCAGCAGCAAGGAAATGCTGCTGGCCACTAGTTTTTGAGCCTCCCCACTTTCCCCCAGGGCGTATCCTCGGAGGTCCTGCAGAAGGAAAGAGAGTCTGAGAGTCAGGGGCCAGTCTGGGTCAAAGCGGCCCCCACTGCCCCCACCACGGAGTCCCTGGCACTTCTGGACCATGAGGGTTTGCCAGCTTTGGTCTTGGACCAAATTGGGGGTCAAACAGGCTCTGTGCCCCAGAAATGGTGCAGTCCATTGGGTAGGGGGGGGGGACAACCCTAAAACCACCCCTGATGCCATCGGGACACTTACACTGAGAAGGTGGAGGAGGGTGCCAGGGTTGGGGGCTTCCATAAGGAGACTCCCAAGCAGGAGCTGGAAGTGCCTCTTCAGTTCCTGCAGGAAAAGAGAGAAGAGAGTTTGAATGCTGGGTTGGATTCTGCAAGTGTGTGACAAAGAAGAAGAAAGAGCCGTGAAGGGAAGTCAAAACAAAGGGCATATTTCTGTCTCCTCCTCGGCCCCTTCTAGCACGGCCTCCAATGTCCTGTGCAGGATCGCACTGATCATATCACAGCTGAATTTGGGCCTCATGGTGCTGCAGAGATGAAAGGGAGAGGGTTAGATTCTCCCTTGCCCCCTTCTCCCTCCTGCCTGCTCTTTCCCCCTGGAGTTCTACCCCCCACCCACAACCCCATCCACGCCAAAGACCCCACTCACCTTAGCTGGAGGAGGGCCTCCAAGGCAAGGGTCAGGGGGCGATGCCTGAAGTGCTCCAAGGGCCCCAAGATGTCCTAGAAGAGAACAGAGGAGGAAAATCAGCTCCGACCCCAAACACCAGGTTTGGCTTTGCAGGGGAATGGCAACCCCATGCCCTAAGCCGGCAGGGTCCTCCTCCGCAGATGCACAACCCCTTCCCCCCACACCACCCATCACTCACCAGAATGGTTTGGGCCGTCTCCTGCTTGGAGCACTTCAGGGATCGGAGCCCCCTGAGCTCAGCTGTCTGGCAGCTCTGGATAACCCCCAGGAGGTAGATCTGTTCATCCTTCAGCAGCTGAAATGTCAGGCTATCAGTTCCTCGTGAGGGGAGGGATTCTCCGCATCTGAGAGTGCAGAGTGGGAGGCAAAGAGCCGGGGGGGGGCAGGTCTGAGGGATCCAGTCCCTGCTCTTGTTTTCTCCAATACTCACCCCTGGGGCTGGGATGTGGAACCGCAGCAAAACTGTAAACAGAAGGACATGAGAACAGGCGAATCCTCTTTTGCATCCTTGGACTGGTTGCCCCCCATGCCCATCCCTGCCCTCCTCTGTCCAAAAAAGGAGGGCCGCTTGCTCACCTGGCGCCACGGGCTGCTCTGGGTCTTGCTGGAGGGCCACCCTGTGGCAGCGCCTGAACAAGTGCCTTAAGCACCTGATCCTAGAAGAGATGAGCGGAAAGAGCGACTCAGACGCCAGCAGCCCCAATTCTTGGGGGTGTTTGTGTGTGAGGAGGGGCGTCTGGAGAAAACAGTGAACCACTGCCAAATTGGCAGAAGAGAAATATGTATGTGGAGCCTAATCGATCCTTGCTGGCCCACCATGACCAATTCCTTCCATCTCTCTGCAGTTCAGTGACCTGAAGGGGCATCATCAGAGCCTGAAAGGGGCAGCCCAGAGCATGAAGGGCTGGCAGAGAAAGAAAGGTGGTCCCAAGTGCTCTGGGTTCAAGAGCTCTGGCCATGCCAGGACCCAGAGAGCCTGGTCCCCTCATTCATGCAGTCAAGCAGTGTATAAATTTCATGAAGCAAATGAAATGAATAGGGAGAGGGGATAGCTTTGGGTCATCCATTAACATTGTTACCGGAAGTTTTGGAAAGGGTGGCGGGGGGGGGGTTTCCCCTCCAGCAGGCACCATACACCCCTCCGACTGTACCCCAAATCAATACCTTCGCTTCTGCAAATGTCCCCACAAAACACATCCCAACACAGTCCTTTCCTTTTTCTATTCCAAAGGCTCCCATAAATAAGGGTAGAACATTTGCCCTAATGAAGGCTGAGCCTCTCGCTCACAAGCCACTCAACCAATCTGCTCAGACTATCCAAAGAACTGTCCAATAGCAACCAGTGAGCGCCACAAAACAGCACCCTCTAGAACAAAGCACTGAGGGCACAAGGAGAAGGGGATGACAGAGGACCAGATGGTTGGACAGTGTTCTCAATGCTACCAACATGAGTTGGACCAAACTGCGGGAGGCAGTGGAAGACAGGAGTGCCTGGTGTGCTCTGGTCCATGGGTCACAAAGAGTCGGATATGGCTAAACAACTACAGAACAAAGCACACAGGCATTGCAGCTGCCGACCAGCCGTGGCCTCTGCTCTACAAGTAGGAATTCCCACTGGGAAAGGGGGAAAGTCAGAACCAGCCATGAAAACCATTCTTGGTCCATTGAAACTAGTATTTTAAGTTTCGGTCTAGGCTCTTGCACTACCAACCCAGCTGTATGCTTGTGAAACATGGGCCGCTTATAGACGCCATCTCCAACTCCTTGAAAGATTTCATCAATAGTATCTCTGAAAAATGTGACACGCCACTTGGGAAGGCAGGCGAACTAATACCAGTGTCCTGCAAGAAGCAAAGATCACCAGTGTTGAAGCAATGATTCTTCAACACCAACTTCACTGTCATGTCCAATGGCTGGGAAACACTGGCCTGCAAGCGCTACAGCCTTTACCAATGAGAACAGCCTTTACCAATGGTGCCATGGGCTTTGAAGACATTTGAACTCAGGACACAAGGGAGAAACGAGCTAAGAGAAAGGCATGCTTGGCAAACCCTCACTGTGATCAACTCCCGCCCAGAAAATATGTCCCCACTGTGGAAAGACGTGTGGATCCAGAATTTGCCTCCACAATCACTTACGGACTCACAGTCAAAATTCACAGTTCATGGAAGTCAATCTTAATCGGCTACGAGTGATAGAAGAAGAAGATGGTATCTGGTCATAGCGCTCGCCTGCTCTTACAGCGGGAAAACCTTCAACTATTCATATAAAAGCAATCCAACATCGGATTGACACCATTCCAATGCTGTTCTGCTCAGGAGGAAGTTAGCTACCAGAGGAGGCACTTGGGACATGGCTAGGGGCAGCCATCATCCCCGAAGCATGAGACCACGTACACAGCAACCCTTCTGCTTGGGTGATAATCACTGCCCTCCTGGTCTCTGAGTGCCAGACATGTAGCCATCTCAAGGACAAGAGTGGATCCAACCTACGTGGATTGGGGACTTGGCCAGGACAACTTGGCTGGGAAACAGACTCACCCCCCCCCCGGAAATGAAGAGAAAGTGATGCTACTTACAGCCTGCCCGTCGTCCACGAAAGATCCCACCCTCCTATCTAAAGTAACTATCTGAAATGCCCACCCAAGCCTAAATCTGACCCTAACCCCAACCCCTGCCCTAAGTCTATACCTAACCCCCGTCCTAACCTTACACTTAACCCTAACTACTCCTCTATATAAAAAATAAAAATTTACAAAATATATACAGAATATGCACAGATGTGCACAAAAAACAAAAATATTAAAACAAAGAACAAAAAATAAAAGTGTTAAAAGAATAAAAGAAAATCAAATCAAATAAAAGTAATAAATGAAATCAAAATAAGAAAACAGAAAAAGAACAATTCACTAATCCTCCGTCTACTCTCCACCAACTGCCACCACCTCCTCTCTCCTCTGACCTCTCCTCACTAACCCACAATGGCAGCCTGCAAGTCAGTGGCTTTTAAGGGAGAAGCAAGAGATGTCACAAAGGAGGGCGGGTCCTTGTTGTGGGATGTGAAACACAAGGCAGTCAAGTACAACATTCCTAGAGTGAACATGTTTACACATGCGGAGGAATGTTTGTCCAGCCAGCAGAATGTTTGTCCTGTTTCCTTCTGGGCTGGGACAGACTTCCTCTGCATGTGACTAGAGGTGGATGTGGCCTCACCTGTGCAGGTAATCACAAAAGCACAGGGCAGGGCAGTCATCTCTCTTTCACTACATGCCTTGAAGAAGCAACATCTGCTTAGTCAAAGATGCCCTCTTGCCTCCAGCCAAGAAAGGACAAAGGGACTGTCTTCTTATGGAATACTTTCCAAGTGTATGTTACTTTTCTATGCTAAGTCTGACTTCTGGGATCCGATTGTGAACAGAATGATATGTGAGTAAACCTTTTTATGAGGGACACAGGTGGCACTGTGGGTTAAACCACAGAGCCTAGGGCTTGCCAATCAAGGTCGGCTCCTGTTGCTCAGTCCCTGCTCTTGCCCACCTAGCAGTTCGAAAGCACGTCAAAGTGCAAGTAGATAAATAGGTACCGCTCTGGTGGGAAGGTAAACGGCGTTTCCGTGCGCTGCTCTGGTTCTCCAGAAGCGGCTTAGTCATGCTGGCCACATGACCTGGAAGCTCCCTCGGCCAATAAAGTGAGATGAGCACCACAACCCCAGAGTTGGCCACAACTGGACCTAATGGTCAGGGGTACCTTTACCAGAACAGTTATTATAGAGGCTTTAGCGAGCCTGAGCAAACGCATCTGCTGCAAGTTTAAAAGGGGGAATGTTACTCTGCTAAAATTGTAAACTTATTAACACAAGTTGGAAAGGGTATTACCAGACAACATATCCTCTCCTGCATCCCTGAACATTCCCGCACTTGTCACCGTGGCAACTCCCCCACCAGGACCTGGCCCCTCCTGAGTGGTGATGCTCCTCTGTCAGAACTCAGAGGCACCTGCTGTTCCGCCTGCAGCTGGGCTGCATCTTCATTTCACATCCTTCCTGCAGCCCCATTCCCAAAGGGAGACCAGCCCCACACCCTTCCAGGCAGGCTAGTCATCTCCATAGCGCAGAATTGGACCATCTGCTTGGCATGCAGGTCTTCTGTCCTGGGCGGTATCTCCGGGGGAGGGGTGGGATTTGGGAGATTGGGAATGTCCCCTCCTCCAAACCCAGGAGAGCTGCTGCCAGTCAGTGAGGGGGGTTGAAGAAAGATATTGAGCGGCTGGAAAGTGAGCAGAGGAGGGTGACCAGGATGATGAAGGGTCTGGAAACCAAGCCTTATGAGGAACGGTTGAGGCAGTTAGAAACCAAGCCTGATATATAGCTTATAGATATGGAAGATAACATCAAACAACTGTGTGTGTAAAAAAACAGGAAAAAGGGAGGGCAACTCTATTTTGCAAAAGGTTTACGATGGAGACTTAGAGCTGACTCTTCCCCATCCTTTATTATTTATGGAGTGAATCTTGCAGTTGTATAAGGGATTATTTTTTTGACTGGAATGTAATTGAAATTCATAAGATTTTGGAACGCAGAAATAAAATAATCAACCATCAATTCTAGCAAATGGGAAGCCACCTAAATTATATAATTTTGTATTTGAACAATAGGTGTTTGTCATTGTATTATAGTTTGGTATCATTATAATGAGGCTATTATTGGACTGAAACTGAAAATTAATAAAAAAATTATTATCAAATATGTTAGTTCTTTTTATTGCTTGGCCAGTGCTTTCCATTTGCTAATCAGCATGCAAATCATATCCAATTGCTAATCATTCAATCAGTTATATTTTACTGGATTTTGTGTGAATTACCATATATTCAATTTTCTATTTCCCCTTTTCTGTATACATTCTATATTGTTTGTAATTCCATTTCATATCATCTCCATTTATCATTTCTGTTAAGCTTTGTATAACAAAAGAGCCAAGAGATTTGTTTCTCTGCAACCTCGCCCCACTTTGGAGGCTGAAGGGGGAGGGGCATGAAATTCCCCACAGATTGATGGGAGGGGGGAACCCTGTGGATTTGTGCTTTTTATCAGATAGGCAGAATCCTCTAATCCCAAACTCTCTAGCCCAGGCACCCCCAAACTCGACCCTCCAGCTGTTTGGGGACTACTATTCCTATCATCCCTGACCACTGGTCCTGTTAGCAAGGGATGATGGGAGTTGTAGTCCCAAAACAGCTGGAGGGCCAAGTTTAGGGATGCCTGCTCTAGCCCTACGACTGGCTCTGCCACGATAAATCCATTTGTTTCTAAGGTGCTTGGTGGCTCTCTTTTTCTACGTTTGCTGCAGGGGGCTTAATAATATCACTACCCTTCTGCACTCTGAATTAAGCAAGGGAATGGATTTGCAAGCATTTGTAACTTATGCCACATAATTTTCAGGCGGAACTCAAATTGGGAGAGAAAAGGGTAAATGCAGCCTATTCTTTCCATGTGGGTGGCACATTTCGTGGTGCATGCAAGTTTAATGGTGGGCCATAACATTAAAGGCAGACACGTGGGGGGCCTGTCTGGCCTAAGTGGGGAAAGGAACCATCAAATTCGCTCTCTGGCATGGGAGCACATGAATTCCAGAGCCATGGGCACATGGGGCACATGAATGCTTCACAGTCTGTTGTTTTTCTGCGGAATTCACATTTGGAAATATGCCCAGTCGACTGCAAAGAGCACATACCTGCTTGTTTCCAAAGGAGTGCTAAAATAAATTAAAAAGTCCTCAAAGAGGCAGGCCTGTTCCAGTCCCCACCTCAGATAGTCTCAAAGGGCGAGGAAGCTAGTGCAAATTTATCAGCAATTTCAGCAGACGTGTGCAGCAACTACCTTTGGGCTGACCAAAATTCTGGCACCTTGGCTGAGTGTCCTGGAGCATGCACAGAAATCCTTGATCTCCAAGGGGGATGTAGCATTTCAAAGACCGCAGGGCAAATGTGCTCCTGAGCATATGCAGAATCCTTTTCCTCTGGTGAGGTGTGGGGAACCTTTAGCCACCCCAGCTCTTGCTAGACTGCAACTCCCGTCAACTCCAGCAAGCAGGAGTTCAGCAACATCTGGAGGGCCAGAGGTTCCTCACACCTGAGCCAGAGACTGTGCAGGTATCTGTGGATTCTGGAGTCCCAGAATTCGCCTTAGGTATTGTAATGGTTCTGGGGGTTGCTCGTGCGTAAATCGACGCCACACCTGGCTGGGTTGCCTGAGTGAACCCTTTCTGTCCGGACAGCCACTCGCCCGTGGCTGTCTCAATCGCTGGCAGAATCCGTCAGTGGGCGTTTCTTGAACTTCTTCCAGCAAAGAAGCTCTTTGACGCCTAGTCTCCGCCTACTCTCCCTGCGCGGAAGCCTTCTGCGCAGGGAGGGTGTGGGCAGCAGAGGACCTGTGCTCTCCCCGCTGGTCCCCGGTGAGGAGTCATGGAGCCACCTCGCCGATTCCCCCATCTGCCCCCCTTCTCCACTGGTGCTACGCTGATTTCCTTCCCCAGAAGATGTGCTGCTTCTCTCCCTCCCAGGACGCTCTCCGGAATCCCTCTGGAGCCCTCCCTCTCCCCCTGGCTCCGATGGCAGTTCCCTGACAGGTATATTTTTTCATGGATGTTAGTGACTTCACCTGCCTGATGCTGTGTAGGAGGTGACCTAGGATGAGATGGCTGGCAGGTACTCATGCTATGGCCTGGTTGACTTGCTTGCACAGTAAACGGGAGACAAGAACTCAGTGTGTAATCTTATCACAGTGAAGAACGGTAGCAACTTCCCCAAATCTCTTGCTAAGCAGCAAAACTCTGTATTGCTGGGTCTGCCTGCTGGCAAATTGAATCACAATGGTACAAAATAACTCAGCAAGCTGACATTTATAAAGAGTTAAACAAAGGTTAGTGTACTAAATATTATTTCCAATTCTAGGTAGGTTGCTATTGGAGAAATACCATATATGATTATAAAAATCTAAAGCAAAAATTATTTTAAAATATGATTTCATTTCTTGATCAGACAAGATTTCTTCTACTATGTATTTCTTTATCATACAAACACAAAGCTTCTATTTACAGTAGCAATTACAGTAGCAAAATGGAGGCGACAAAAGTTACAAAAGTACAAAATGTAAGTTTAAAAATGGTGCCTGAGGTCAGACACGTACCTGTGGTCAGCTTGCAAGCTGGATGGGGAAAGACTGCCCAGGTAAGCAGGAAGTCGGTAGCATTCCAGCTTCCTACCCAGGCAGACAAAAGAAGTGATCTTACAGAGTTCCCTCTAGCACATTCTACAAGAAAGCTCTATGGGTCTCGATCTCTTCACATGCCCATCTGCCCAAGGAGGAATTGTTGGTTTGACTGCAGTGATGTCCTACAATTCCCCTGACTTACCAGTTTGCCACACAATGGATTGGTAATACTCTGTTAAATGAGGGGCTCATGAGCCCATTGTCACAGACAGATCACTGAGGTTCAGACTTAACACAACTACTTTATGCTGTAGGAATGGAGGACCTAGTTGGCTGAGGTGGCCCGTAATATTGAAAGTGATTGCTTATCTCTAACAATGGTACTAATAGGGCCAGTATTTAACCATTCTTCTCCCAAGACTCAATTTATCTCTAATGCAAACTTAGGTCAAAATAAAAAAAATCCTTCCAGTAGCACCTTAAAGACCAACTAAGTTAGTTCTTGGTATGAGCTTTCGTGTGCATGCACACTTCTTCAGATACACTTCTTCATCTGAAGAAGTGTGCATGCACACGAAAGCTCATACCAAGAACTAACTTAGTTGGTCTTTAAGGTGCTACTGGAAGGAATTTTTTTATTTTGACTATGGCAGACCAACACGGCTACCTATCTACTACTGCAAACTTAGGTGTGACTGCAAGCAATAGAATGAAGTGATTTTGCTCCTGCCTCCAGGGCTATTTCCAAAAAGTTGTGGGAAGGCACTGTTTTCAGCACCATGGGAGATTTCCTGCCTTGACCCTCATGGTTCCATCTTGTCTCCCAAGCTATTTAAAAGCAATTATGAAGTGGCTGAGAGCTGTCATCAGCAGTTTGCGAATGGAGTAGCCTTTGACATGTGTTTTCAGGACGCATCCTATTCCCGTGACTATTTTGTTTCAATTGTTTTTAATTCTGAATTTTAATTTTAAATTAGCACAGGTCACAAGAAATCTAGACACCCATGGACAGGAAGGATTGGGATGAAGGATATATCAGTTTAATTATTTTTTATATACCCTGTTCTCTTGAAAATCAATGCAAATTTTTTTTCTTATTAAAAAAACCCCAACAACCACTGCTAACAGATAACAGAACTGCCCAGTTCAGTATGACTAAAGAGGCTGCTAATTTGTTATCTGTGCCTTCCAAGGTTGGTGGTAAAGCAGTTGGCACCAGCAGCTCTCCAAAGGGACTTTAGCATGTTGTGTTTTCCGCAAGTGAATTTGCATGGATTAAAGGTTATTCTTTTCCTGATTGCAGTCAATTGAATCCCTTTTTTGCTTTTGTTTTAAGAAACAGGAGCTTCTAGAAACAGGAACGTAAATCTTCCATTTATTCATAGGATTTGTAGCCTATTTTAGACCTCGGCCTTCCAGAACGGCTTACTTAAAATTAGGTTGAAAATACTAATAAAATAACAACAATCATACAAATAAGTGAAACAACCAGATAAAAAATGGAGTGGCAGAAAAGCCCAGTCATTGATAGATAACTACCGTATTTTTTGCTCTATAAGACTCACTTTTTCCCTCCTAAAAAGTAAGGGGAAATGTGTGTGCGTCTTATGGAGTGAATGCAGGCTGCGCAGCTATCCCAGAAGCCAGAACAGCAAGAGGGATTGCTGCTTTCACTGTGCAGCGATCCCTCTTGCTGTTCTGGCTTCTGAGATTCAGAATTTTTTTTTCTTGTTTTCCTCCTCCAAAAACTTTGTGCGTCTTGTGGTCTGGTGCGTCTTATAGAGCAAAAAATACGGTAAATCTGAACAGCAGGGGAGAATAAAAAGGTATCCACTGGATGTCTGTGTCAAGCAAGCCTTCAAGTGCAAGGATGCTACAGAGTTGGCGTGCCACCACCAAAAAGTTCCTGTCTGCATTTAGCACCTGCCTTATCTCTAATGATGAAGGGACCCTCAGAATGGCTCCTGAGACAGACCTTAATATCCAGGTGAGTTCTTGTGAGAGAAGGCGGTCCTTTGAGGCATTGCAATCTCGAGCCATTTAGGCTGGAATCCTATACACACCAGGAAGTAAGGTTTACATGTGTGCAGAAACCAGTGAGCAGAAACCAGTTCTGCTTGTACTTTAAAAGTTGAGACCAGCATACCATGAACTGGTATCTTTTAAGAGCAGGTTGCACATCCCTCTGACTCCAGTAGGCAGGGCCATGCGTATCAGACTTGTCCACACAATGTGTTAGGAAGAAGCCTTTTCCCATTTCAGTTCTGGCTTGCTCTAAAGAACAGGAGTTTTAACAGAGTTCTGTCATTTTCTGACCAAATTTCCTTTCCCATCTCTCCTGGATGAGTCTGACAGGGCAAGAATAGAGTACGTGTACTGTCTTCTCCCAATTGACCAGCACATCAAATGACACTGTACTGTTTCTTTTGCAAATAAACTAATGTCGGAGGACCACTGCTTCCCCATCCCTGTGCTAGATAAAGGGATCCTAGTTCAAAGAAGAGTTTGGTCAGATGGTGTTCTCATCCATCTGGAGGAACCTGCCTTACTGTTTCCCAGAAAACGATACTTATCAGCAGGAAGTAATGAGGCTGAAAATAAACAATCCCTACGTGTGTGAAGAGGAGCAGGACTTTGCTGTGATAGGAGATCTGCCTCCAGTTCTTTGGACTGTTCTGTTAATTGATAACTTTCCATTGCCTCGCCTGAGGCATGAGTGGATCTGACCAAGAAGGAATTCCCTACGTCTCATGAGGAGCAGGACAGAGTTCGATATTGCTGTGAGTTATTTGCCAGCCACTCAGGATGAGATCACTAGGGTGGGCAGCATTTATTTTGAGGGAAGAGAGCATTTAATTTGGGGAAAGTCGAACAATCGAGCGATGGGGGGGGGCATTTCTAAACCTGGTCCAGGAGACCAGAGAGAGAAAAACAAGGGCCATCTCTGGTGCATTTGTATCATTTGCTTTCAAAGCATTTCTGTGCGAAGAAAAGAACAGTCCTGTGTGTGCATTGTCAATGTGGGGAATCTCTTTTCTTTGAGGGTGATGTTTTGACTTTTTCAAGGGCCCCAACAGACTGCACCTTTTACTTACCATGTTAAAAGAGGATCGAGCATATTCATGGAGGAGCGACTAGCTACAATGGCTATAATCTACCTCCATAGGCAAAGGCAACAATGCTTCAGAATACCAGTGGCTGGAATCCGCAGGAGAGGAGAGTGGGCTTGTCCTTGGGATCTGCTTTGTGGGCTTCCCATAGGCATCTGGTTGGCCACTGTGAGAACAGGATGCTGGACAACATTGGCCTGATCCAGCAGGACTCTTTATGTTGTTATGTTCCTCCTCCTGGGCAGCGCAAGACATCGGCATACCATTTTATTAGTGGGCCAGTTCTTTTCCCAGCTCGGACCTTTTGCAGCCCATTCATGTCTGCACTCCGATTTATAATCAGTACAAGACCAGACAGCAGGATTGGTGTGATCCTGAGACAGGAGGGTGCCGAGGGCTCCTTTGCTTCCAGACTGACTATGCACTGTCTTTGCCAGCAGTTCAACTTCAGGCAGCTGCAGAGATGGGAGAAGTCAGGATTTCACTTGGAGCTGGCGACAGAGGTTTGGAGAATCCAGCGTTAGAGCTCACGGTAACACCATCACTGCTTCTTAACTCTGCCCTTTGCACTTTCTCAAAAGAGGACCATGTTGTTGTTGTCATTGTTTATTAATTTATATAGCGCTTAATGATAAAATAGGCTTCTAAGCAGTAGAATAACTGTACCTTTGTATGCCTAGACCAGAGAGAGCAAAGGCCACCTCTGGTGCATTAATATCAACTGCTGCTTTAAAAGCATTTATGAACAGGAAATATTTCCCTGTGCCCTTTGGCAGGAAGCAGACAGAAATCCGCAGGTGGCAGAGAACCCTTGGCCTTCTGAGTTCAAGGAGGGCAATGATGTGCATGATACTTCTTTCCAGAGGTATGGAAAATATATTCTTTATTGATTCATTCTGCGTTGTGCAAATAAAAATAAAGCCACAATGAAGCTTAAAAATCCAGCCCAGCTTAACCCCCAAATGTAAGAAGTGATCACAGTAAAAGACCATATAAATCGTAGGCTTTGAAAACAACCAGCAAATGCAGGATACCTTAAGGTTTGGACAGGTACTTACAGGAGGAGGTATCCCTTCTAGACTCCCCCAGCAGCCTCAGAATTGGAGGGAAGGTGGTTATCCAAAGTCATACTGCTGCATCCCTGGTCCCCACAGCAGTGACTTGAAGGGGCATCAGGTAAGCATCCTCATCTGCCACTCCCCTGCACCTTTTAACAAGAATGAAGGGAGTCACACAGGTGCAGAAGCTCCTCCAGCCTCTTGCAGGACACCTGGGACTGCTGGAGCTACAAATGGCAGCCCCGTTCCCCCTCTTTCAGACATGCACCCAGGCTTATTCTCTTGGTGTGATTCTCTTCAGGATCAAGAATGCAGCAGCTGAGCCTTTCTCTAAGGCAAAGTGCTTTTGCAAGGCTCATGCCAAGATACTACGGAAGATCTTCTTGGGCATCCTGTGTGCAGGTGAGGCTATTATTCATACACACACCTTGACACTTTTGTGGCACTGGAAGGAGTGGGGGCGACACACCTAATAATTTGGGTTTTCTTCCCTTTTGGTAAACCTCTAGGCCACATGAGCTGATCATATATGACCCCTCTAAAAGTCTCCACACCATTCTGAGAAATTTCAGCTCGTGTCATGCTGAATGCAACGTGATTGTTAAATTCAAGCCGGTGTACGAAGGAAGCAACGGGTTAAGACAGAAAGGTGTAGGAAGTAAGCCCATTGCTTTCTTCACCAATATGAAAACAATGTTCCCTGGGGAAGACCAAAATTCTCCCAGTGTTTCAGGAGTAGCTTTTAAAAAAATCCAAATAAATTTTGGCTCAGATGGAACATTGGGAGGGATCTTTGATTGAGAGCAAAGTGATGAGCACTTGTAGGATATAGCACCCCTACAAAGCCCTCTAGAAGCAGTTGTGCCTGGTGCCCATTGGGACTGGTAGGGCAGAAGACAGGGAGCCTAACAGTAGGTGGCGCCAGAGGCAATTACCTCAAGACTTAATTCTGCATTTGTAACCATCTACCTTCCTGCTAGGGACGCGGGTGGTGCTGTGGTCTAAACCACAGAGCCTAGGGCTTGCCGATCGGAAGATCGGCAGTTTGAATCCCTGCAACGGAGTGAGCTCCCATTGCTCGGTCCCTGCTCCTGCCCACCTAGCAGTTTGAAAGCACATCAAGTGCAAGTAGATAAATAGGTGCCTCTCCAGCAGGAAGGTAAAGGGTGTTTCCATGCACTGCTCTGGTTCACCACGCTGGCCACATGACCCGGAAGCTGTCTTTGGACAAACACTGGCTCCCTCAGCCAGTAAAGCGAGATGAGTGCCACAACCCCAGAGTCGTCTGCGACTGGACTTAACTGTCAGGGGTACCTTTACCTTTTTACCTTCCTGCTGAGTCCTACAAGTGCAACACTGAGAATAGGAAGCTGGTTGTTAAGTAGGGAGTCAGGGGTTGGCAAAGGGTAGGCTGAGATTGATGGAGCCGTGCCCCCTTTGTCCTAATGGACCAACTTCCACTGTCCAGAATTGCCCACAGCTGTTTGCTATTGAATGCGGCCTAAATACCGAATGAGGTGGGGCGACTTGCTAGATTTCAACATTGCAGTACCTTACCTCAGTGCAATGGCCTGGAGAGAATAATATCTTGATAACTACAGGGAGAAAGCAGAGCCCAGCCCTGCACTGTTGGCAAAGGACTTGACCCACAGGTGCATTTCCTGACCTTTGCATCTCTTCTCTCTAGGCTATGTGGCCTACTTCATTGCAGCCTGTTGGCTGGACTTCAACCGAGCCTTGGCTTTGGTCATTTTGACTGCCCTGGTGGTTTGTTTCATGATCTATAGCATGGTCAAGAAATTCTGGGGTTCCAAGATTGTCCAGATGTTCGGCCCTTTCCGAAAATGCTGCCGGAGCATCTGGCCATGGCTGAAATGGTGAGTTAGGGGCTTGCTGCACAGATCCGAATAGGAGCGATCTCCACCCTTGTAACCATCCATTGTGAAAACTGCAAGGGAACCTTTTGCAAATATGCTCAGGATGGTGCAGTTCTCGACACGCTTAATCTGGCAGCAAACCCCACTGAACAAAATGGGACTTACGTCAAAGTAAACCTGAATAAAGTTGCACTCTGTAAATGTATCTTGCTGTAGATGGATAGCTCTGCAGTGATTTATTCCACACTGAAAATTATCATTTTTCTTAAAACAACAACTCCTTTTTTCAGTCTTAAATACAGTTTTCCACATTTTGTGGCATTTCTTTCTTTCTTTCGTTGGGGGGGAAACACTCATAAAAATTAATCAGCATTTTAATGCAAATATATTGTAATGAACACATTTGTATTGGCAATTCTGACTAATGTACACATTTTTGCAAGCAATTTTGCCCAATATAATGCATTTTTGTGTGTTATTTTTTACAAATACCTTCATTTTTAGCACACTTCCCCCTAAAATATATATTTCTGTGAACACCATTTGTTTGAAGAACTGCATCGCAAAATTCCAGTAAGAGCAAATTTCAAAGGATGGTTGCGTTTTGGTTTGTAGATTGTTTGGGAAAGATTCAGCATCAATTGCTTACTGAATCAAATCTATTCCCCATCCCTAAATTCAATGTTATACAATAAAATGGCAAAAAAAAACCACAACCCAATAGAAATGGTAGAGAACTTCAACCAAGTTCTGTTGGCAAGCAATGTGCCAGAAGAAAGAGCTGAAAAGACAACAGTTCAGTTCTACAACCCTTCAATCCAGCAGGCCACATGCTTGCTAGAATAAAACTATCTTAGCTAGGCAGTGGAAGGGGGTGAGGAGGGGGATGAATCCCATAATCATGTATGGACACAGTCTTGCATCCCAACCATCAGGATGTGAAGAACAGCCTCCCCAACAAATCTCATTTATTTAGCAAAGCCTGTCTGGGTGTATCTCTGCAATAGTGGTGATCTGCTTCCCTCCTAGGGTGCTGTGTGCAATCATTTTGATCGGCCTGATAGTGTGGCTGGTTCTTGACATGTCCCAGAGGCGAGAGCAGTTGGTGTCCCTGGGTGGCTTCGCTGCGCTGGTGCTGGTGCTCTTTGTCTGCTCCAAACACCACGGAGCCGTAAGTAGCTGCATTCTCTTTGCCCTGGGGTCCTTAGATGATGTGATACACCTACAACCCACACTTTCCCACAGATGATTTGATACATCTGCAACCCACAATTTCCTGCCACCTTCCCAGTCTATAAAACCCACAATCCTATGTATCTATCCCTGGGAGTAATCTTCTCAGAGTTCGGTGGGGCTTAACTTGAGAATTAGCAGTCATAGAATTGGGCTGAGGTTCTGCTAGAGTTCAGGCGCCAGATTTTAAATAAAACCTGCAGAGTGGTTGGGCAAGATAGAACTTCGTAACGATAAGACAGTTACAGTGGGGTGGGTGGGTTGTAGGCCTTGCTTGATGCCAGAAGTCCAGAACTGGAGCGTTCCAACAAATGGCAGTCCACCATCTGTTTCTGAAGACACGCAATGAAGGACAGTTTATTTATGCCCTACCTTTCCAGGCAGCCTATGAGGCATGCCCTTCCCCATTTTAATCCGTGTGAGGTGGGGCTGCCTGAGAGGTCATTCAGCAAGCTTTATGGCTGAGTCAGAGCTTGGACATAGACCTCCCCAGTGTTAGCCTGACACTCTAACCACTAGGCCACACTGGGTTACTCCATCTGCTCTGCTTTTTCCCTTTGGGGGCAACAGCTGACAAGTTCAAATGGCTCTCATTCAGTTGATTTGCTCACTTAAGACCCTCTCTCACGGAATCCAATTGAAATATGTAGAATTTGAGCTGATTTTTTGGACTTTGCACAGCAACCACCCTATTCATGCTGGGGATCATTGTTGCCTCCTTCTCAGGTGAATTCAAGAAATCAATGTGCTTTGTTAATCCTGAGGTTAGCACTTCTGCAACCTGGGGCTATCATTGAGTCTCACTGACATGTCCCTTGGTTTCTGTATTCACAAGATTCCCTCTTGTGCTGTGTTGCAGGTGTCATGGAGAGCTGTGTTCTGGGGGCTTGGCCTGCAGTTTATCCTTGGAGTGTTCATCATCCGGACAGAACCTGGATTTCAGGCCTTCCAGTGGCTTGGTACTCAGATTCAGGTGCAGAGCAGTGTTGTTGGAAATGACTACATCTAAGTGCATTCTTTGCACTCCCCAGCTCCCACATTCAGCCCCAAGTATATGGATTGCAGATCCAGTAGCATCCTCTACTCAAGATCTTGGGGAGCAGCTGCTAGATGTAGATGCAGCGGCTGGTTGCTCCTCAACTCTTCCTTGCTGTATTATACTGTATTGTTTTAATTAGTGTTTTTATAGTTGTTTTGATTTTGTGTGGAGTGCCCTACCTGGGTGGATGGAGCAGCCAAGTAATTTCGTTGTCCCCGAGAGGGGGCAATGACAATAAAGATATTATTATTATTATTATTATTATTATTATTATTATTATTATTATTATTATAAACAGGACTGGGTTGGTTCAAGTTCAACCAATATTCAGACTCAGTATTAGGTAGAGGTAGCCAATGCAGAGCCCCATGAATATTGTTAGACTCTAAACTCCCATCCAGCTCAGCCAGCAAGGCCAATTGTCATGAACGATGGGACTTGCAGCCCAAGAACATCTAGAGGGCACCACATTGGCTACCCCTGGTGCAAGGCAGCTTCATGTGCCAAACATCCTAACTCAGGGGGATGAGAGCAGCCCTTCCTGAGACAGGCGGGAGTGGCAGATGTCTTGAAAATGTGAAATAAAGACCCGGGCAAATGGAAAAGGCAAGGCAGGGTGTTCACGGTATATAAGAATGCATTCCATTAGGGGTGCATCAAGCTGCTCCAGCACCAACCTGGTCCACAGACAGTGAGCTAGCATGGCAGTTTTATTTTCCTCAGTGGGGTGGAACAGAACTGATTCAGATGGCGGGGAGCCACCTTACTTTGGTGGTGGCAGTAGTGGCAGTGCAATGTCAGTACGGCTCTCCTTCTCTTAATACCACCACCTGTGAAAGGACTTCCTCTTCCCTTTCTCCTGCCACTGTCACCATAGATGGCCAAAGTAGCCAGAGGTCTTGCTCTCTGACTGTTGTCATCTTTCCTTGCTCCCAGCATGCCGGTTAGCCATAGTGTTGTATGCAGAAGGCCCCCAACATCTCCAGGTAGGACCGGGGAAGATCCAGTCTGAAACCCTAGATAGCTGTTGCCAACCCTCAACTAGATAATCTAATATAAGGCAGCTTCCTAATGGTGGTGGCAAGGGCTCTTTATGGGGGAAGTGGTCGTTAAAAAAAGAGAGAGTCTCTGAGCAGCAGTGGGGAAAAGCTATCTATTGTGTGGTGACCAGGGTCATGAGGCCTGAATAAGACTTGCACGAGTAGCACCTCTGGCTTCACAACGATGCTTGAACTGTCCACTGTAACATCATATGTACATTTCAGGAAAGATGTTCCAAAATAAGCACTTAGGTCTCCGCCTTATCCAATGCAACTGAGTAAAGTCCTGTGCATACTCATTCTCCTCAACGTTCCCTCTGTTCCCTTATAGACATTCCTGAACTACACCACAGCTGGTTCCAGCTTCGTCTTTGGAGACAAGTTGATCCAAGAGGCGTTTGCCTTTCAGGTTAGTTTAAGGGGCATGTTTGACCCTAATCTCTCTCTCTCTCTTTCTCTCTTTCTCCTTATCCTTCCCTGAGTCATCTTTGCTATTGAGTCCTTGACACGAGAGGCTGGCATTTCATTGTGTGGTTGGACTGGGATAAGACCTGTCTGAGCTGTGGGCTACAGTCTGGGCAACAGGCCTAGTGTCGTTATCTGGCATAGTGGGACAAAAAATGCCAGGGTCCATGGAGCCCATCTGTGGTTGACATCAGCATTCTTAATTTTTATTTCTTTTAAGAGCTATGTCCTTTGGAAAATTCATGCCAGGCCAGGTAGTTTTAGCTGCTGCCATCTTCCCTGTCTCCAATGCTTCTGGGTTCTGTTCTGATGTGCACTGCGCATGTTGGAGACATTGGGGAAAGTGAAGAGGGCAGCTAAAGCAGCTTCACTGAGTGCTACTCCTTTCAGCACCAGGGTGAGGAAATCCTGGGAGACGGGAGTTGCTGTGCTTTCCCCACCAACACCTGTCCCTACTGCTTTCTGCCTCCTCTTCCCCCGATAAGCTTGCAGGTGGCAGACACAGGAGCAACACTTAGGAGGCATCAGAGGGCACCTTGCCCATAACCTCCACAAGGCTGCTGCTGTCTTCCTGGAATTTGCACTCACAAATGCTCCCAAACAAGCCAAGTGGTGAGTTTCTGGCCATTGTGTTAACTCCACAGATGTCCAATCATGTTAAGTCTACTTCGCTTTGCCAGTGTGGGCCATTGGACTAGCTCACTGTGCCCAGGATTTCTATAACATTCTGCACCTTACAAGCTGCTCAGACCTTCTGTGCTCAACTTTATAATCAACCCCTATATATGCTGTGTTGTAGGTTGTCTAGAACTCCCTAAAGCCTGACGTTCACTGTTTGCTTTCTGCCTCCAGTCATTGCCCATCATTGTCTTCTTCAGCTGTGTGATGTCCATTCTCTACTACCTGGGAGTCATGCAGTTCATAATCCTGAAGGTAATGCTGAGCACAAGGCTCTGGGCAGTGGAGAGATGCTTTTGAGCCCCCACTGTGTAGCTGAGGAGGGTCAACCATTTCTCTCTACCATGCAACTTACTATAAAAGATCATGAAAGATCTCTGAGCTCCGGAGAAAAACTCCCAAGATAAGTGTGTGTGAAGATTTTGGACGGTGTGGGAAACCTAGGTAAGGCACTGCTGCCTGCTAGTGGGGAGGGAGATCATGCCACAAGGATGGAGAAGAAGTTGCTCTTGCAGGGAAGATGAGGCAACCAACATGGCTGTGGTAGAGAGAAGGGGGCAGGAAGAGTGATTGCTGTCACAAAGGGGAGGGTTTGTTGATGGAAAGTCAGTACTAAGACATGTGTGATGGAGGGGACGAGAAGCAGGGACCAGCTATGCTGCCTGGAGAAAAAGAAGGAATACAGGAAGCCTTCTTATACTGAGTCAACTCCTTGGTCTACATAGCTCCATCTTGTCTACTGGCAGCAGCTCTCCGACATTTCAAGAGAGGGGTCTTTTGGCCCTATCTGGAGACACCAAAGGCTGAACCCAATAAGTTCTGCGTTCGCTCATTGCTAAGCTTCATAGCTAAGGAATGGGTATGGGGAATGGCTGTGCTTGCAAGGTGAGCCAAACAAGAGCAAGAGGAAAATTCATAGCTACTGAAGATCTTCGTTGTCAAGTCTTGGGGCTCAGGTGGCCTCAGTGGCACAGAGTGCCTTCCATCAGCTTTGTCTGCTGACCCAGCTACCCCTTATCTGGACAGGGATAGCCTAACTACCGTTGTCTATGCTCTGGTAACCTCAAGGTTAGATTACTGCAATGCATTATATGTAGGGCGGCCTCTGAAGACAGTTCAGAAACTTCAGTTAGTGCAGAATTCAGCAGCCGGGTGTCTCACTGGGGCAACTTTTGAGCATGTTACACCGATCCTGGTCCGACTGCACTGGCTACCAGTTAGTTTCTGGGCCCCATTCAAAGTGCTGGTTTTAACCTATAAAGCCTTAAACGGCTCAGGACTGCAATACTTCAAAGACCGCCTCTTTCCATATGAACCTACCTGGACCCTGAGATCAACTTCTGAGGCCCTTCTTCATGTGCCTCCTCCATGAGAAGTCCGGAGGGTGGCAGCACGAGAACGGGGCCTTCTCTGCAGTGATTCCCCTTTTGGGGAATGCTCTCCCCAGAGAGGTTCAGCCGGCGCCTTCATTAGACACCTTTAGGAGTCAGGCAAAAATGTTCCACTTTAACCAGACCTTTGACTGATCGACATCCAGTTCCCTTTTAAAATGTGTTGGGGACGTGGCGGGTTATTGAGTTGTTCTTGTTTTTATTTTGATTCTGTATTCTGTGTTTTTCTATCGTGATTTTATCCTGTGAATAGCCCTGAGACCTGTGGGTGTAGGGCAGTATACAAATTTAATAAATTACAATTATTATTAATAATACTAAGTCTTGTAGGCTGTGTGACGGGGCAGTAATGCCCTCTGACCGTCTCCTACTCCTTCCTGCAGTTGTCCTGGCTCCTGCAGATCACCATGGGCACAGCAGCCACGGAATCTCTGAGTGTGGTGGGGAACGTGTTTGTGGGAATGGTAAGCAGGGCTTCTCTTGTTTTGACCCCTGCCCCAGGCAAACCTTCATTATACACCTTTAGGGACCAGGGAAAAAAACATTCCTCTCCAACCAGGCTGATTAACGTCCTATACCCTTTTAAATGTGTTTGTGGGAGGGGGTAGTGGGCGGGGGTCATTGGGTAGTGTGTCTGTTCTTGTTTTTCTTATGCATTTTTTGTTTTCATCTTGTATTTTTATGTTGTGAATTTCCCTGAGATCAATGGATGAAATGGACTATACACCATCATCTCAAAATGCCCAAATTTGAGCACAATCAGATCAGGAGTGTTTTACTTCAAGACTGTGATTTCTTCTGTTTGGTTTCATTTGCTCTGGAAGCAAAAATCTCTCTAAATTCACTACTTCTGTGAGTGCTGTTTCTAGGGCTGCAAACTAGGGGGCAAAAACTCTGCAACATGTGCCTCTCCCCTTTTTTCCCTTCTGCCCTCCAGACAGAAGCGCCACTGCTCATCCGTCCCTACCTGCTGGACATGACGCGGTCAGAGGTTCATGCTGTGATGACTGGTGGCTTTGCCACCATTGCCGGCAGTGTGATGGGAGCTTACATTTCATTTGGGGTGAGTCAGCAATGCAGAGAGCTACCCAAGGTCCTGGTTGTAGAAGGCAAGTTTCCATTTTACCATAAGTGCCCTTTCTGGAGGGCACAGTAGTTGAGAGAGTAATGGCTGGACAACTCCAAGGGCTCTTGTATTTAGCTTATTGGTCTGGAATCCATATAAATATGGTTTCACACTGAGGTTCACAACAGAAACTTCCACCACCAAGCAGGCCCTGTTTCTCCTTGTCTATCACATGTCAAAGAGCAAAGTGGCTTGCTGGATTTAATATGTAACATTTTTTAGTTCTTTGGGGGACACCAAATATGCCTGCCATCCCATCATTCTACCGTATTGTGGTGCTACTGAGATATGTATCCAAGATCACAATCCTGCATTTACATTCTGCTACAGATTGATGCCTCATCCTTGATTGCTGCTTCAGTAATGGCAGCACCTTGTGCTTTGGCTATGGCTAAGCTTGTCTACCCAGAAGTGGAAGAATCTAAGTTCCGGAGCCAGGAGGGCGTGAAAATTGCCTGTGGGTGAGTGTAGTCAGAGCACATGAGGATCATGAGGCTGCCCAAAGGATCCTGGAAGGGTGCAGGATTAAGTGGGAAGAGGGGTGCAGAACTAGGGGAGTCAACATCTGAGAGACACAGGAACATCTTTGCACAACTTCTCCATAGCAAAGAGAAACAGAGAAAGCTTGGAAAAGAAGCCAACGTGAAGTAGGGAGAACTATTGCAGTATAGGACTCAGTTGATGAATCTTTGGCTCTCCAGATGTTGCTGCATTCCATCTCCCATCACTCTGAGCCAGCAATGGCCAATGAGAGCTATACTTCAACATCTGGAGGTTCTACCCACCCCAGGCATAGTGAGCAGCATGTTAGCCAGAGACTGCATGCACACCCTGCCAGTAATTATTTGGCATGAGTACTTAACTGCCCCAGTGGAATCAACAATTTAGACCATTTACTGCTATAAATAGAACGACTGGAGTTGCTCTTCATATACAAATCAAAATATGCGCAGGTCTAAGTCAAGTGGATTAACAGCTAAATAATGCTCAAATGTGGACAAGCCCTCAGATAGTAGGATGCAGAATTGTCTGCTGAGCTCTACGTGGTGGAGCTTTGTATGTCATTGCTGCTTTGCCAAAGGAGGCAATTTTTGGGCCTGTTTTCTTCTCACTTGGTGTATTGTTGGTGCAGGGAGGAGAAAAATGTCCTGGAAGCTGCCAGCAATGGAGCAGCCGTCTCTGTGGGGCTGGTGGCCAACATTGCGGCCAACCTGATAGCATTCCTGGCTGTACTGGAGTTCATCAATGCTGCCCTTGCTTGGCTGGGAGGCATGGTCAATCTGCCAGAACTCTCCTTCCAGGTACCATCCACAAGGCAGCCACCCTGTGAGTACACCAGGGTGGTCAACGGATGCTAAGAGGGAATGATATGTGTATTGTCACTTATTGGCTCTCTTGCCCTCTCACTCAATGGGTTGCCAGGGCAAGGACAGGTCAGACATCTGAACCGACTGGTGCAGAGGGCTTCCCCCTACTGCTTCCATCTTTCAGAATGCTGTCAGCGGCTCCCGGCTGGTTGCCCAGGAAAGTATAAAGACAAGGAAAAGTTTCTTGCCGTCCTTTATTTCAATCTTTACAGAGAGAGGCTATAGAACCCAGCCTTTTGGATAATGGCGTTGTCCCGAGTGAATCTCCACCCCGTCTCTCCCACTTCCTCATTTGTCTGTCTCATCATCTCCTCTACGGGTGCTGCTACGTGCCCTCTGTCTTTGAGCTCTTTGCTCTCCTACTTTTAAGGCTCGCCGGGTTCTGGGAAATGGAGGGTTTGGGATGCTTTCTAATGACGTGTCAACTGGGTTTTGTTCTGGCTCTCCCATTATTTCCCAACTTTTCCCCTCATCTGCCTCTGGGCTGTGACCTCCCTCAAACCCATTGTAAATCTATACTGTCTTCCTCTTCCTCCTCCATGGAAGGGTTAGGATAGGGAGGCGGCCTCCACCATTACTCTGCCCAGTCCCTTACACCATCACTCTGCCCATTTCCATTTCCTGTCCCCATTTCCCCCCATTTCACACTCCATGCTCCCCCTGCCCACATGAAATTAGGTTGAGGGCCACAGGTTGCCCATCCCTAATCTTGCCCTCTCCTATAATCTTAGTGTGGAGGATTTACTGTGGATTCACAACAGATGTGGGGAGGGGGTAGCTGGGCAGGAGTAGAGATGGGAAGTGAGTTTGTGCCATGGATATGGGTGCTAGTGAGGATGGGTGGGGAAGGTGGCCTGGGATGGCAGAAGTCATGTGGGTACCTGACCATTGATTTTATTTCTAAACCTTTCTTTTCCCTCCCAGTTGATCTGTTCCTATGTCCTGGTGCCTGTAGCATTCTTGTTGGGAGCAAGTTGGGAGGATGCCCCGGTGGTAGCTGAGCTTCTAGGAATCAAGATATTCTTAAATGAGTTTGTGGCTTATCAACAGCTCTCAGGCTACAAAGAGAAACGATTGAAAGGACTACCCGAGTGGGACGGGACACACAAGCAGTGGATTTCGGCAAGTGCGCCAGTCATGTGGTGGAGGGGAAATGTCAGTTCAATGGACTCATGCACCAACATCTGTTGTGTACAACTGTCCTCCAGACCCAAACACTGCAACAATACCTGACCATTGTGCAGTTGGGTTTGAGGCTAGGGACACAGCACAGCAGAAAGTGGTTGTACATTGGACTGAATGAGAAATTGGATTCAGTTCACTTTTAAAGGCAAACCTGCCCACTTCTCATTTTCCAAAGCAATACTGAAACACAGCAAATCCTTTGAAATTTGCACTTCTCTGAATTTTATACTCTAGTTCTCCTGTCAAGTGATGTGTGCAAAAATGCATGTACAGTACCTTGATTTTCAAACAGCTTAGTTTTTGAACGTTTGGCTCCCAAACGTCACAAACCCAAAAGTGACTGTTCCGGTTTGCGAACTTTTTTTGGAAGCTGAATGTCCAACGGAGCTTCTGCGGTTTCTGATTGGCTGCAGGAGCTTCCTGCAGTAGCCAAGAAATCACTAACTGCAGTAGCAATGTGTAGTAACAAACTGAACTAAAGACTAGGCAAATGAGAAATGGAGAGAAATTAAAATGAGAAAGTCACCTATTCCGGTTGCACATCAGCAACCTTGTGTGTGCAACAGCCCCATGGTTTTATAGTAATATATGCAGGCAAGCGATGAAGCCCTGGCACAGGAAACCAGTATGAAAACCCTGCACATCCCGAAGCTCATTGCTGCCTTCTGTGTTGGCAGTGGAACTCCTGATTACCCAAATCCAACAAGTCATTTTTCTTTTGTCCCTTGCTCATTTTCTCTTGGGTACCCAGGAAGTTTCCCTATATCAAATCATCCAGCCCAGTGTTGCCTGTTGTGACTGGCAGCAGCAATTCAGGGTTTCCCACCCCCTGCTACCTACTCCTTTTAAACTGAAAATACCAGGAACTGAACCTGGCATTTCTGCCATGGAAATCAGGGGTGGGAGACCTTTTAGGCTTCATGGGCCAAATCTGACAGGTGTGTGGGGTTGCCCACACATCAATTGCCTCTAGTCGAAGACCTCAGGTAATTTGGCACTTTGAAGTCCCGAAGTTGAGACTTCAAAGCACCGCATGCCGCCCCAGCAATGGGTGTATGAGGGTGTTCCCCAAGGGAACACTAGATCCAGCAGGCTTTGACTGTACCACCTATCTGCAAATGAATACCGTTTGCCAAAGCCCACTTTCCCTTGCCAGTGCACAACAGAGAGTGCACTTAAAGGCTGTCAGTTGTGACCTGGTAGTTGCATCTCTACCTGCTCCACCCTTGATCATATATGACACCAAGCACCAGGCATGTAGGTATAGTTTGGGGGAAACAGCCTCATGGGCCAAATATGAATTCTTGGCAGGCTGGGGGCTCCCCACCCTGATGCAAAAGCATTTGCTCTGCTCCTGAGTTAGTGTCCTCCTCCAGAATCACAAGCAGCCCAGCTCTGGTCCCAGCGGCCATTCCTCAGGTGCTCCATCATCAGGCTGTTTGGGTTCTTGGCTCCATTTACTCCACCCAGGCAACAGACTTGGAGTAGCTGAAGTCTTCTCCATTCAGCACCCCTATTTACTGATCTTGAGTCCAATATTTATATAGTAAAACAAACACAACATTTATTCAGGAAAGTAATGAAGTTACATAGGTTGGGTTAGGTTTGAGAGAAACTAGGAGGGCTGTTCACAAACAGTCAACAATTAAAATGCACTTTCCATTATAGCACTTAGACGGCTGCCTTAAATTTGCACACGAAATAACTTTCAACCCGTTTGAAGGAAACCAATATTCCTCATTTGCCATTTATGTTTTGATTCCTTGTCCACAGTCCTCCCGTTGCGGGATGCTGTTTTGGACTCACATGCAATACAAAGGCGTGGGTTTTGGTGCAAACAGCGAAGTAGGAGCCTCAGGCTCACCCAGCCCTTGGATTTCCATCAGAAAAATGTGCCTTCATATTTCCCGAGGAATCACAGGGCTGGCCCCTCCCTCCCAAAAAAGAAAATACATGAAGGATTCTGACAATGCGTCCTGGGTAATCCATGTTTAGGAGGTAGGTAAGCTGTCCAAGTGAGGCAATGAAGGGACAGAGTTTGCTAGACTCGAAAGAAGCATGTTCTCTTGTGTACACTAGGGTGAGCCTTGCAGCTCCCAAACTCCTGGTGAGCAAAGCAAGATGGAAAAATACTACTTCTTGCAAAGAGCTGGGCTTCTACACTCCAGCTTGCCGTGCATCTTGGTGTAGAGGCGGTCAATGTGGTGCCCTACAGATGTTGGACTACAGCTCCCATCATCCCTCACCACTGGCCACACTGGCTGGGGCTGATGAGTTGGGAGTCCAACAAGGTCTAGACGGCACCCCTGATCTGTTGATCCAGAACTCAGAAACAAGGAGCAACCCCTCAACTAGCTAGCACTGAATTACTGTATGCTCTTGATTGCATTGGGATGCTGATGCTGCTTCCCACAGAGCACCCCTGCAACAGGGCAAAGAGAGAGGCCAGTATTCAGTATGGCAGGAGTGATTGGCATGGGGCCACTTGTGCTGTTACAGCAGAACTGATCACATTGTCTCTCTTGTTCCCCAGGAGAGAGCTGAAATCATAACAACCTTTGCTCTTTGTGGATTTGCCAATCTGAGCTCCATTGGGATCATGCTGGGAGGCTTGAGTAAGTTGGCCATCCGGTGAGGAACATGTAAGCTCTGAGATCAGGAGGAGAAACTGTCCAGCCCATAGCTATGTCTTCAACTGCTGTGGCTTCCTGGAACTGCCTGCCCCGGCTAACACACTGGAGACACTTGGGGGGGGGGGTTCGACCTGGTGTGAACAAATCAGGAGGAAACCCCATATATAGTCACTTGATCCAGTTCATCCTGCTCATCCAGCTATTTTTTTTGTGTGTGTTAAGCGTCCATGGCACCGCAACGCAAGGGTGAATTTTCCAGCATCGTTCCCCGGGCTTTGTTCACTGGAGCCTGTGTGTCGCTGATCAATGCATGCCTCGCAGGTAACATATGGGTGTTTGGTGGCAGAAAGGGGCCCAAGGGTTCAAGGAAAGGGAGCCTATGGCTCTCTGGGTGTTACTGAACTCCCAGCTAGCTCAACCAATGGTTAGGGATGATGGGAATTGTTCCTGCATCTGGGAGGCCACAGATCCCCATGCCAGGATTAGGGGAAAGGGTCAGTTTGCCCTTGTCACATTCAAAATCAGGAGCCATAAGGATCCTGGGAGAACAAAAAGAGGGGGAAAGGAGAAACTAACTGTTGGAAATGGGAACATGTAGGAAGCTGCCTTAATCTGAGTCAGACCATTGGTCCATCTAGCCCAATACTGTCTACTCTGACTGGCAGTGGTTTCAAGCAGGGGACATTTCCAGACCCACCAGGAGATGCTGGGGTTTAAACCTGAGATTGATTTCCGCACACAAAGCAAATCGATGCTCTGCCACTAAGCTACATCCATTCTGGAGAGAAGGGAGAGGTCAAGCTATATGCAAGGGCTAGGATTTATGATAGCCATACATGGAAAAAAGGGATGCACTCAGCCAACCCCAAAGAACCTTGCTTGTCCCATCAATATACTATGCAAACAACAATGCCATACAAAAGGCTGGTGGACAAAGTCACTCCCAAACACTGAGTACCAGCCCAAAGACATGCAGATCTCCTGGGCAAGTGCCACCAATTGTATATAACTCTCACCAACTTCCCAGCCTTCTCTCATGGACTCTGCAACCCACAACAGGTATCCTTTATGTGCCCAGAGGAGGGGTGACTGACTGCCTAGACTTCTTCAGCAAAACCAACCTAAACTCTACCAGCTACCCAGTCTATATTTGCTGCCAAGACTTGTTCACCTGGTGAGTGTATTCCTCTTACCCATTCCCCTTGCAGTGCTGGTGTTTGCAAAAGCTACATGGCCACCTCCAGCCAGCAGGGGAAGTGGGAGCAGTAAGTTATAGGGAAGCCAGGAGATGATCAGATGCCCATGCAAGTGTGTGCAACATCGCCTGGTTGTGCCAGCACCAACAGAAGGCATAGCCAGGCACCTGCCAAATAATAATAATAATTTATTATTATTAGGGGTTCCGCCAATCAGAGCTCCCTGGAGCTGCTATTTCTCTTCAGCACTGCAGGCCCCCTGTTTACCCGCTTCTGACTTGGATCCAAGGGGAGTAATGATGCAAACAGGGAGCAGGAGCAGGGACTGCTGCCAGCTTGCTCACTAGTTCTCGGCCCAACAAGCAAGCAGGCAGTAGCAATGGCGCAGAAGAGAGCAGCTGCCTCTGGTGACAATGGTGGTCGTAGGGGAGCAGCACCACAGAGAGGGAGCCCATTGAAGGTATCTTGCCTAAGAGCCTCCCTGAAACAGGTAACTTGGCACTGCCCGGCTCTGTGCATTTCTGTGCTGGAGGCAAAAATGTGGCGATGCTCTCATTCTGCGCTGTCGTCTCATTTGCCACCTGGCCAGTCTTAAACCATCCTCTCGGAATGTGCTACTATTGGGACAATTATTTTTTTAAATGCACATATATTTAAATGAATTAGATGTCCTCACATCTTTTTTGATTCTACTTTTGGGGCAAGCCAATTATGTTAGCTGCCTATTCTTTTGGTTGGGAGCTGGGAGTGTGAAATCCAAAAGCACAGGAGATGTCCCTGGAAAAGGCAGAGAGGTAACCCTCTAGAAGCCAATTCAACGACATACCGTTGTTTGCCTTGGTCTCCCAGTCATTTCTTTGATGTGTTTAAAGGATCTTAAGAGAGCAGCTTTCCTGGAAGGAATCTGTTTCTAGACAAAGAGCTTTTAGCTGTCAAATATTTGGTGCATCGCTCTCTGGTTCAATGAAGGTTTTTGGCAGGCCTAGCTTCTGCCGAATCTCTCTCTTTACAACTTAAAAGACCTGCTGTGTCAGACCAAAGGTCCATCTAGCCCAACATTCAACAAGGTGGCAAACTACTCTAGGAAGCCCACTGGCAGGATGCAAGGAAAAGAGCCCCCCCTCATGTTTCCAGCAACTGGTATCCAGAGGCAGCCTGCCTCTGATATGGGAGGTAGTATACATTCATCGTGACTAGTTGCCCCCAAAAGCCTTATCCTCCATGAACCCATCTAATCCCTTTTGAACACCGTTCAAGTTGCCAACCATCGCTTCACCTTAAAGCTTAAAACGTGGTGGCAGCAGCTGAGTTCTGGAACGCAACAGCCCTAGAGTGCCTGATCTTCTGGATTTTACAGACAGAATCTCAACTCAGCAACGAAGCTGGTGGACTTATGTTCAAACTCTACACAGAGCTGGTCATGTAACAGAGTGACTCTCAGGAGGAAAGTGAAGCTTTTGTCCTTATCTCTTAGAGAAGTTGGGCAGAGGGGTTTGCAGTGCTCTAAAGTGGAAGATGATTCTGCACCAACACCATTTATGGGAGCCCTATGGCTTCTTGCCACCCATTGACCCCCCAATGGAGATATTTTTTGAAGAGGGAAAGCATTGACTCTTATGCCATTGCCTGCCTTGTGTACTGCTTGCTATTTTGAAGATTGAACCAATTCTTCTATTAGGGAAAAGAGAGTCTATGGCACCTTCCTGTCCGTGGACAACTCCCTGTGAGAATGGCTGCTCAGGGAAGGCGATTTGATGGTGGACTGGTGCCTGCACACAAGAGACTGAAAGCCCTTAAGAACATGCAGCGAGGCAACATGCCGAAGAAAAGCACCCACTATTAGATGTATGGGAGACAGCATGAAAGTGTAGTGCCTGGTACCAGAGCAGTGCTTCCGGGAATGCGACAGGCTCAGTCCCTTCAATGCTATGTGTGAAAGCCAAAGGAAGCCCATTAGAGACAGGTCAAAAGTTGACCTGGAGGGACGAGACACAGACATCAGACAGTACTGGGGACATTACGGCTGTCCTCAATCCACAAAAATAGATTGAGGTTCAAACTGTTGGGTCACAGGCAAAGAAGCATCACAGCAGCTGCAATGCAACCAGCGGGGTTTCCTGCAATTCAAACTGAATCCCAAACGTATCAAACAGAGTAGACGAACAAAGATCATGTACAATGACAACACAATGCAGCCAATGGGGAAATGCAACAGTTGTGGAAAACCAGAAAGACCTGTTGTGTAGAGTTCTGCAATGGAGGCCACGGGCATGATCCAAGGCCTAGCATCAGAATTTTCTTTCCTCCGTTCAGAAAAAAAGAGTGCTTCTTCCATGTGCAATGGAGATTTTACAAACATACTAGGATATTGTCATTAGTGAAGCATGCCTGGATGGTGCAACCTGAGGTAGACTCAGCAGCAGGAGTGGTTTACATGCCATGAAAAAGACTCCTCCTGCTGCCTCATATAATCCAGCAAGAGAGCAACTTGAAATGCTCCACAGCACTGATACCTCAGCATCAGCATCAGCCCCTGCTTCCTGGGTATACACCACCTTAGTGGGAAAGAAGTGATCAGGCAAGCTGCAGTGACCAACAAAGGCCTAAACTCGAACACTGGAGAAATGCCACGATCCAGTACCTACGGTAGATAAAACACTGCCAGAATTTCCTATCAAGAACTGCTGTGGCTTGAACTGGAAACCTTCCCACCTGTGTAGAGCTGGCCCATGTGCCAAGCCACAGAACTGCATGTAGGAGCATTTGCCTAGCAATTGAGCATTTGTAGGCCCTGGACTGACTCTGCCCACACATACTGGCCACTGGACCCTCCTGGTCAGAAAGGGCTAGAAAGAGCTTTCTGCTTTGGTTAGACCTTGGCCTGAGCAACAAGGCTTATCAAGCTCTGATATGTTTTTCACCTTTGGTCCTGACTTTTGGCTTGCTTTTCAATTCTGGCTTTGCTCTTCAGACCTGCCTTCTGGCTCTGCCCTTTGGCCTCCTGGATTGCTCTTTCCTGCTGGCTTTGGTCTCAGCTCCGACATCTAGATAGCCCTTTGGTTGTGATTTCTGCTTGATTCAACTCTGCCTTCCCAGATTGCGTCTTGGTTTCAGCCTCATAGCTCAACTGCTAGCTCCTGGTTCCCTGTCCCTGGTTCCTCTGACTTTCAAAAGCTAGAATCTTCTACGTTCTTCTCTGCGATACAAAGAACAGATTTTGGCACACGTTTCTAAATAAGGATTCCAGCACGCTTGCAATCGCTGCAACTCCATTTAGTCACTTTGGGTGGCTTCATATGCCAGTGGGGATCTGTCCAGCATTACAGAGGTCTTTCAGAGCAGACCTAGAAGGGTGGAGTGAAAATAAAAGAAGAGAATATCCACATAGTAGATGAAGGCTGTGCAGGATCATGGCAGGAAATCAAAAGCCTTTCCACAACGATGCAAAGACAAAGACATTAAACAGAAGGCAGGGAAAAATGCAGGTGAGAAAGATAAAGTTAACATATGATGGACAGGTATGGAGGCTCAAAAGACCCTCACACACTTGAGGCAACCTGAGCCATGCCAGCTCCAGAAGTGCAATACATTATTGGAATGTTTCGTCGCCCAAATTCTGTCTTCATTTGGCCACAATTGTGAAGCCAATGTGACAACTTACCAGAAGGAAGTTCAGTAGGAATGGAGAGGTCCACAATACCACACATTCATTTCAGAGAAAGAAACGATTGCTAATGCCCCAGCCTTGCAGGACTGTCAGACAGAACAACAAACAGACACTCCAATGTAATGCGTCTAAGAAAGGCCTCAGTTCAGACCTTGTACTGGGCCACCTAATGGCCTTTGTGAGCACACCCTACAGGGGACTGGACAGAATTATAACCAGACACAGAATTCCTTGCAATGAATTTTTGGAGTTTTGCAATTCCAGCAACAACCTATGGTCATGCAGTCAATGCTATCACTTTAGACAATAACAACAAAGCCACCTCCTGAGGGCTCAAAGAGATTACTGTGTCCACACTGATGACAGGTAGTTAGCAGACATCCTTAGCAAAGCATATACAGCCAATGGCAAAAAATCTACAGAAAGGGGCAAAGACATTGAAGGGATCAATACATTGCACTATCTCCCAATATCAGCAACCAATATCCATGAAATTGAGGAGGCTGCTGAAGAATACATCTAGGTGCACTGTTAAGGAAGCAATAGTAAAAGGATGGACTGAAGACAAGAATCAGCTACCACCAGGAGCAGAACAATATTTCCTAATCAAAGATGAGCTCACTGTGGAAGAAGGAATCTTTCATTTCAAAGCAGAGAACAGTTGTTCCAGCCTTCTTGCATGAGAAAGTTGGGGAAAAACACTTGGGCAGAGTGTGTTTACTGGCCAGGAATGAACACACACCAGGAATTAATTCTTGATAGCAGGATGTGACTCCTGTTGATCATGCATAAATCAACAACATAGATTCTTCCACTGCATGTGCTACCCATAAAAATCATGGGGAAATGTTGGAGTTATGTTGCTCACCTTCAGGGAGCAGGAGTTATCTGGTCACATTGGATTACTACTCCCAATTTCTGGGAGATTGAAGGCAATTCAGATGCTAGAAATAAGGCAGTCATCAGTAAACTGAAGGCTCATTTTGCAAGATTTGGTGTCCCCAACACAGTGTGTTCAGATAATGGGACTCAGTTTGCATCTGAGAACTTCAATTCCTTTGCACAGAAATGGGAGTTCTCCAGTATACTCACAACGTAATGGCAACACAAACTGCTATGTAAACAGCTAAAGCAATTTTCTAGACAAGGCAATGTTATGAGACTCTGACTCCTTCTTAATCTTCCTGGCACAGATCCAAATGGTGTTGCCAATGACAGGAGACATTCTGCAACTAACAAGAGGAAGGTAATGCAGAAAAGAAATGGCCAGAAAACAATCAGAGGAAGCAAGCATCTCTGCACACTAGAGCAACCAAGGAGTCTCTCTCTCAGACTCCAGGCACTCCTAACCACTTGGCATGAAACAGAGGAAGTGCCCAAGAGAGGAAGCAGCATGCAGGTCCCAATTTCACTGAATCCCTTTCTTTACAAATTGCACAATCTCAATGAGCATGTGGACCAACCTGGGCCAAGCCTGCCTCCGGCACTTGTGGACTGTGTGGATTAGGTGTCCTGTACCTTTTTCAAAAATTAAGCCAGATTCCCACCATCATTTGAAGATGTGATGGTGGGAGAACTAGGATCCTCCATCCTTTTGATAAGCTGGGAGTAAAGCAAAGGTAAAGGGACCCCTGACTGTTAAGTCCAGTCGCGGACGACTCTGGGGTTGCAGCGCTCATCTCACTTTACTGGCCAAGGGAGCCAGCGTTTGTCTGCAGACAGCTTCCAGGTCATGTGGCCAGCATGACTAAACCGCTTCTGGCGAACCAGAGCAGTGCACAGAAACGCCGTTTACCTTCCCGCCGGAGTGGTACCTATTTATCTACTTGCACTTTGACATGCTTTCAAACTGCTAGGTTGGCAGGAGCAGGGACCGAACAACAGGAGCTCACCCCGTCGTGGGGATTTGAACCCCCGACCTTCTGATTGGCAAGCCCTAGGCTCAGTGGTTTAGACCCACTGGGGGTGGGGGAATATAGTGTCCTCTGGTCAGAGGATGGTGTCTCACATGGTCAAGTTGACTACATTGTCCATTTGAACCAGTACTCGCTACACTGACAGCAGCTCTTAGGAGTCTCAGGCAGAGCAATCCTGCTCCCTGGACCTTTTAGCTGAAAATGCCAGGGACAGAACCTGAGGTCTTCTGCATGCAGCGCATGTGTTTTGCCACTGTGCTACAGGCCCTCCGGCTTAGATCAGACTAATTCAACTTCATTGCCACCACTGGGAACTGCAAGTGTCATGGAGGCAGGGGAGCAAGTCTGCTTGCCTGCATCTGCCCAGCCAAAGGTCAAGGCAGCACACTTTTTAAAAATACAATTTTAAATGTGGGAGGGCCCATGAATGCATGCTGGTGAAGCTTTTCTTCATGGCCACCTGTGCATACATTTGCAACGATGAGCTAAGCACTTCAGCGATCTGCGCATTATATTCCGTTTTGACCCCATATGCTGCTTGTGGCGTAACTGTGGCCATTTCAGTGTCCCTGGAGGTCTTTCTTGTGAAGATGAGCATGACCAGCAGATGGCACCCATTTTCCTTTGAAAAACATTTATTGCTGGCTGGTTTGGAAGATTCAGCAAACCTGTAATAGTCAAGCAACATGAGGAACACAAGTTCCCTACCTCTAATCCAAGTCTTTCTCAGCCCTACCTGCAGATGCCAGAAACTGAACGTGGGGTATTTTTCATACAAAGCATGTGCTCTATCACTCAACAATGGGGCTTTCTCCAAATGGCCATTGGCATGAGCAAAGGAGCAGACTTTACAGCCTGTAGCCACCAGCCTCCTGAGTCAATGTCACAACCAATTAAAATGTTTGCATCTGCCTGTACCTTCAGATGCATTCAAGATTTTCTTAACCATGAGGTTGAGAAAATGAAAGTTGAAAGTTTTTGGATTCTAAAAAAAATGACACGTCGGATGCAGTCCTACCCACACTTGCCTAAAAGTAAGCCCCATTAAACTAAGTGGCATTTATTTCCAAGGAGGCATGAACAGGATTAAGCGGCACAACTACCAGAATTTGCAGTGAAGTCAGAAGCTGCACAACAGCATGACGACAATGTAGGTTACTTCCTCCAACACCATTTTTACTTCGTCATCTTTATTCCAGTATTTCTTAATCAGAGCACCATGGTGGACTTTCCAGTTTCAGAAGATGCACATCTTTACCCTGACTTTTGATACTTGAGATGTGTATGTTTAGGACCCACGTGATTTCTGTAATTTTAATTTCTACTGGACTTTATTTTGTGCTTTAATTGTTGCCACCTGCCCTGAGAACACAGGATGAAGAGTGGGTAAATGAATAAAATAATAATAATAGCTGTTATTATTCTTATTGGGCAATGGTGTTTTTTATTAAAGCACCTAAGCTAATGCATGTTTGCAGGAAAACCATTAGATGTGCCTCTTTGATTGGATATGAATCGATGGGCCAAGGTTGCAAAGCAGCCATGCTCTCGCCAGGTCCCTTTTATCAAAATTAATGCTCTTGATTAGTGCAGGCAGATTAGAAGGATATTTTGGTGCCAGGAGATGCAATCCTGATGCTTTAGTTCCTCATATATTTTTCTTTCTTTCATAGCACCTCAACTGCAACAAACGGTTCCCTTTCTTTCTCCGGCATTTGGGAAAGCTTGGATGTTGGGACTTCGGCGATGTATCTGCAACAGTGCTGTGCTCACTATAATGCCACAGCCTGTCCCAAGCCATAACGGCTCCGGAGCACAGCGCAAAAGAGGGTCTTGCTTGGACAACAAAGATGCAATAAAGTATTTATAGGAAGTGTACTGGTCTGATTGTGTGTGTTAAATTGCAATGCAGATCTTGGCTAGCAAGGGCAGAAATATCAGCGTCAAATGTAAGAGCAACAGGGGAAGATGTTGGCCCTTCTCTAAAGATTCATTGAAAAATCCCAGTGTATTTTCAGGTCACATTGCCCAGTCACGTCCAATGGAAGCAAGAGGCTATTTTCTGGCATGTCCAGTGCAAGAGCTGCTGCCTGCTTCTCTGTTTTGTGATATAAGAAAAGCTGGACAGGCAGGAAGAGTTGGCTGGCGAGACATTCACAAGATTTCCCAGCAATTTTGGGCAGACTGTTCAGCCAAGAAGTATTCGCTGCTCTTCAGTCAAGCAGAAAGAGGATGTCATTATTTTCATGGCTTTTTGTGCTTTGGCTTCTACGAACTAACCTGAGTCTCCCCTTCCCTTAGTGACTTATAGTGTCATCCTAAGCGTCTCTTCTCAGAAGCAGGTTCCCTTGAATTCAAAAGAGCTTGCTCTCAGGTTAAATGGTAGAGGAATTGCAGCATTCCTATGAACACTCCCCAGCAGTAAGAACCACCAAATTCAGTGGGACTAACTTCTGAGTAAACAGGCATCAGCCGCCAGTTAGACCTTTAAAAATAAGCTAGCATGCCTCCCATGTTTTTGTAGGGAAGATTGATGCTCTCAGGTTTAGGTTCCATAGTTTTACAAAAAGCCTGGAAAAGGACGCACATGTGCATACCCAGAAATTCAACAGACAGCTCTCAGTTGCTTTCATGAGTGAGGTACTTTCCTGCTCTCTTTATATTCAATCAGCAATTATTGGGCCACAAACCTAGAACTTCCTATCCAGTCCATCTCTCCGGAGAATCAACTTTAAGCTGTGTCAAGGCAAGAAGTCTTACAAGGTAGTTCCTGAAAAAGAGGCCGCCTTGTAGCCAGGATTTGGCCCGTTGCTGCCAAGATCCCAGCTTCAGCAGGCACTTTGATGAGCTGCAAAACAAAATTCTATACTCTTGCTGCATGACCCAACAGGCTGGAGTCTTCTCCACAGCTTGAACTAACGCTGTTCTTTTGCTTCTACAACCAACAAGCATTATTGACACTTACTTACTGCGCAAAATCCTTAGCAAAATTCTGGAAACGCACCATGCGCCGACCTGCAAAGGAAACCCTCCTTGCCAGAACCACCACCAACTCTTTTGTATCACCCTGCTGAATCTTCCTTGCCCCTAAAGTAGGTCTCAGTCTAGGCTTATTCCTAGGAAGGGTAAGGAAAGGTATCATTTAATAGCAGGAATAAAGAGACCCGCATCAGACGTCAATGGATCAGAGTCAATGGTGAGAGGTTAGTCTGTGGCATCTATGTTCCGAATGTCTTCCTAAATGCTTTCGGTTTACTGCTCCAAGGGGTCCTCTCTGAATTGCCCCTCCACCAACATCTCACTTGTTGGATTTGGAGGAAGCTCAGAAAAAAAACAGTTGCACAGTACGAGAGGAAAAGGAGAAGAAGAAGCGCCATCGAATATTTCAACAGAAAGCGGGTTCCTTGTTAAGGAAGAGCCATTTCTATCTGACTAGGCCAGAGGTAGAAACTAGTGACCTCCTGATGTTACTGGACTCCAACTCTCATCAGCCCCAGGCAGCAGGGGAGTTGTAGCCCAACATCTCAAGGGGCACCTAGATTAGAAGGTCACACTTCTCCCATCTTAGAACATAACAACATGGTCAGTGATCAGGGATGATGGCAGATGAAACCCAACTACATTGTCAGGAGTAGCCAGACAGCAGAATGAAGCACAATGACAGAGGGGGGGGTGTGTTGCTATTTGAGGACAGTAGCAGCTTACAGACATCTAGAATGGCATCATCCATGGGGCCCAGCACTGTGATTTGCAGCAGTTTCAAGAGGATCAGATCTGCTGAACCTGGAGACCACAGGGAAAGAACCTGGGACCTTCTGCGCGCAACCCACATGCTGCACAATGAGGCACTAATGGAAAGGAAGCAGCCAGGAGAGTCAAATCTGGGGGCTGAGAGTCTGTGGCCTTCCAGGTGTTGTCAGACTCCAATTCCCATCAGCTCTGACTGACATGGCCAGTGGTCAGGAATGAAGGGAGCTGGCTGCCTCAGACCTGATCTAAACCTCAGTGAAGCATAAGAAACCCCCCTTCTCTCTTCTAAACACATGAAACCACTTGACATTTTTATTGCCCTAAGTGCAGGCCCAGGAAGACAGAACCATACCCTCCTCAGACACAGCCCCATCAAGAAAGCTGCTTCTTCCACCCACGGGGAAAGAAAAGAATCCATCCTCTCTTTTCCGTCATAGGGGAGATCAATAGGGTGGGCAGACTGGCCAGACTGCGTGTCAAAGGGCTCGCTGTGATGATGGGCCCAGACAATCATGGGGAAAGCAGCGAGCGACGGCTCTTCTGTGGGGAAGTGCTGGTGTTGGGAGTCCAATCGGCAGGGCCCTCCCTGGAGCCAACAGAACACAGGGCCCAGCCGCCATTCCTGCCAGGGCTCCACGCCCCGAGGAGTTTAGCCCCTGCTTTGGGCTGCATCCCTATGGGACCCAGAGGAGCAGCCCATGTCCACAGGACATCTAGCGCACACAGCTGAGATGCCGCAAATGCACACAAGGGGTGCGTGGGGCTCCGAGTCCCACACAGCGCTGGTGGCATTGTGCATCCACACAGTCCGTCCTTTTCCCGATCCCTTCCCAAGCCCCCACCCCCACGAGTGGTGTGCTGGCGGGGTCCTCTCTCCGAGGCGCATCAGCGTGGCTCCCTCCCTCACACACCATAAGCCGCACACACTGGAGGGGAGGAGCCACGCAGGCGAGTACGGCGGGGGCAGCAGCAGCAGCACCCCTTCCCCCAGGCACACACAGCGCACTTCTGAAGAGGGTCCCCGCGCCTGTTCACTGCAGCCAGCTGGCCTTGCCACTGTCCCCTCCTTTGGGCCTTGCTACCGGCTGCAACTCTCCCGCGTTTTCAGGGCACTTCCGGGCACTCTTGGGGCTCACAGAACCTTTCCTGGAGGCCTGGGGGCTAGCCAGGCCTTTCTTCTGCAGCTGGGGGCTGGACTGGGCTGACGGGGTCTTCCTGCCCATTATGGGGCTCCGAGAGCCCTTGCCTTTCGGCGGAGGCTGGGGGATTTCAATGCTCTTCAGGCCCAGGAGATGGCAGAAGTGGTTACACTGGTGAGATGCCTCAAAGTGGTCGATCAGGCTGGGGGAGCAGCTCTCCTTGAGGCCTTGGTACCTGGCAATAAAGAGAGGATTACACACCTGGGCAAGCTCACTCCCAGCCCTCCCCGCCCAGCTCATACGGGTCGATGTGGAATGTCGAGAGAGTGCCCGTGGGCATCAGCCGCAAAATGGCTGCCATGGGTTACGTGGCATAACACAAAATGCCTCACAAGAAACTGAGAAGGAAGAGCAAACACTCTCCTGTACTGTGTGGATTGTTGAAGGGATATTTATTAAGACCTTTAGCAGGTCCCATAAGAAGTTCTAAGTATCAGGGAACTTGCCTCCAGATTAAGGAAACGATTCTTAATTCACAAATTCATATATAGTATGAGCCAAATATGCACACTAAATGAAAATGCCCAATAATGGTCCACGTATATGGCAGTAATACTCTTGATGCTTACTGTTTGCAAAACATTGTAAACAGAAGCATTTTAGTCAAAGTATACTATTTAGATGTGGAGTTGTTCTTTCAGAGGTTGAAAGTTGCTTTTAAAAAATATCTATATGCATTTTCAGTTCTGCTGATGCCGTAAGAATATGTATTTCCATACCACAGATTTTCATGTTGTTTTGTAAATGGATATAGATCTCCGTTTTACTACTGAAAAGACCTGTATGGGTTGAAACATGTCAAGTATTATATTATCAGATGTATTATTGTCATGGGACAGTTACAATGATAATGGGCAATATCAAACGTTAGCCTGTCATACTCAAGAGTAAACCCACTGGAATGAATGGACTTGAGTCACTTAAGTTCAGTTAGTCTAAGTATGACTAACATTGAATATCACCTTTAGTCTCTATATTTTGCTGACTTAAAAGATGAGCTTGTGAACTAAGAATTGTTTTCTTAAATTGTATGTAGGGACTGCGGTGCTTCTGTTAAGGATATTCCCTTTTGAATCTCTGTGCACCTAAGTGCATAAATCAGCTCTTCCCCCTGAGCCCCCCAAGCCTGGATCATATAGCAAGCCACCAGGAAACCGGATTGTCCCTCTCCTTTGCTGAGCAATTGTGACCAAAAGCTTTATCTGGTCTCAGTTCTAGGTCCACTGCATTCTAGGTCCCAACCACACCCAAATCTTCTGCAGCGGTGGTGAGCCAGCTGTGGCTTTCCAGATGTTGCTGGACCACAGCTCTCATTGTCCCTAGCCACTGGCCATGCTGACTGGGTCTAATGAGAGTTGGGGAGTCCAGCAACCCCCAGAGTTGCCGCAGCTCCCCCCCACCCCTGGTCTACAGCAGTCTGCAGACTCCGAAGATGGAGATGGAAGCCATAGCTGTTCAGGGTAGTGCCATGGGACACTCTGGGAGCCCCAAAGCGGGCATGAGCCTGTCAATTTGGCCAGGGGTGGGAAGCAGCCATTGGTGCCAATGACAGCTTCATTTTCATTAGGGCTGTGGCACAAGGGAAAAAGCGAAGCCCCCTTTTCCCTGCACACCCCCGTTCCAATCTCGATGGCCTGCAAGCACACATGCCCCGCTTGCAGAATTTCCTGAGGCATCTGGTTGGGAGCAAGATGGTGGACTAGATGAGCCTTTGGCAACAGGGCTCAGGTGTCCTGATTCAGCCCTTTGTCCCATGGCATCAGGGTCGAGAAAGATGTCCCCAACACACTGCATTGCTAGGTGGTCACTTACCCCTTTGTTTTGGTAGCAATCTTGACATTGGTAACCTTCCACTCAACACCTGTAAGAGACACCCAACCTCTAGGTCATGGAGCAGATCGGCAAAGAGGTAAGCAGCCCCTACCTTTTGCGGAGCTAATGGGACCTGGCAAGTCTGGACTCCATACTCTTAGCCCAGGCTTCCTCAACCTCAGCCCTCCAGATGATTTTGGCCTACAACTCCCATGATCCCTAGCTAGCAGGCCCATTGGTCAGGGATGATCGGAATTGTAGTCTCAAAACATCTGGAGGGCCGAGGTTGAGGAAGCCTATCCTAGCCCAACCCAAATCAATTCTGCTGCAGCGCTTACTGGGGGCCTAGAAGATGTAAACCCTAACCCTAAACTCAACCCTAAGCCTACTCATGGTTCAACTGACATACCGAACAACAATGTTGAGCAGAGAATGGGACTGACTGCATCTGCTGGTCCTTCCTGTGCCCCCGTAAGGGACCGGGCAGAGGAGGAATGGTGGAGACCACCTCCCCATCCTGACTCTTCCAAGGAGGAAGAAGAGGAAGACAGTACAGATTTACAACAGGGGTTTGAGAGAGGTCACAGCTCAGAGGCAGATGAGGGGGGAAAGTTGGGAAATAATGGGAGAGGAGGAGAAGCAGGCAGAGACAGAGCAGCCAACTGGCTGACACATTGTTATTCGAAAGCATTCCAGACCCTCCATCTCCCAGAACCTGGCGAGCCTTAAAAGTAGGAGAGCAGAAGTAAGAAGGTGAAATACCTAGGGGTTCACTTGACATCTAAAAACTTGAACTTGTATAAGGACAACTATGAAAAATGTTGGTCAGAAATTAAAAAAGATCTAAGAAATATGGTCAAATTTGAAACTATCATTGTTAGGCCGAATTGCAGTTATCAAGATGAATGTATTGCCTAGAATGCTATTTTTGTTTCAAACTTTGCAGATTCTTGACAAGATGGACTGTTTCAAGAGGTGGCAGAAAGACATTGCGAAATTTGTCTGGCAGGGCAAAAAGCCCAGAATAAAATTTAAAGTACTTACAGATGCAAAAGAAAGAGGGGGATTTGCCCTGCCGGACTTAAAATTGTACTATGAAGCAGCAGCGTTTTGCTGGCTGAAAGAGTGGATGCTCCTCGAGAATACAGATATCTTGGATTTAGAAGGTTTCAATAATACATTTGGTTGGCATGCATATTTATGGTATGATAAAATCAAAGTGCATAGGGCCTTTAAAAACCATATCGTTAGAAAAGCATTATTTAATGTTTGGACAAGATACAAAGATCTATTGGAAAACAAAACCCCTAGATGGCTGTCACCCTTGGAGGCTAAGGCATTTAAAAAACTCAATATGGAGGCCGGATGGCCAAAGTATTGGGAAATTTTGGAACAAGATGGAGACAAATTGAAATTACAGAGTCATGAGAAACTGAAACCTAAAGTACGAGATTGGTTCCATTATTATCAAATAATGGAGGTTTACAAACAAGACAGGAAAATTGGCTTCCAGGTGGAGAAATCAAAACTAGAAACCGAATTGTTAGAACCCAATACTAAGAACTTGTCAAGAATGTATAATTTGCTGCTGAAATGGAATACACAAGATGAAACAGTTAAATCGGTTATGATTAAGTGGGCACAGGACATTGGTCATAACATTATGTTTGCTGACTGGGAATGGTTGTGGAACACCGGTATAAAATTTACGGCATGCAATGCTTTCAAGGAAAATATTATGAAAATGATCTATAGGTGGCATATGACCCCAGTCAAGCTAGCAAAAATTTATCACCTGCCTGACAATAAGTGTTGGAAGTGTAAAGAAACTGAAGGTACTTTCTATCACCTTTGGTGGACGTGCCCGAAGATCAAGGCTTTCTGGGATATGATATACAATGAAATGAAAAAGGTACTTAAATGTACTTTCCCTAAAAAACCAGAGGCCTTTCTCTTAGGCATTGTCGACCAATTGGTGTCAAAGAAAGATAGAATTTTTTTTATGTATGCTACGACAGCAGCAAGAATACTTATCGCAAAGTACTGGAAGATACAAGATCTACCCACTCTGGAAGAATGGCAGATGAAAGTGATGGACTATATGACACTGGCTGAGATGACTGGCAGAATCCGCGATCAGGGGAAGGAGACGGCGGAAGAAGAATGGAAGAAATTTAAAATTTATCTTAAGGACTACTATAAACTCGATGAATGTTAGAATGTTGAGGTTTTGAGAAAGAAAGGGTTACAGTGATATAAGATTAGACCAAAGGAAAGATTAAGAGGACAGAGGCTTGACAGAAATATTTAGAAGTTGCTAAAAAATTTTGGACATTGGGATGCAGAAAGGGGAGGTACGGGGGAGTCTGAGAAACAAGGTTTATGAAAAAAAGGCTATGAAACTATACGTGTTTGTATGTCTTTTTATATGTTTGTATTGTTTTAAAAATTTTGTAAAACCAATAAAAAATTTTATAAAAAAAAAAAAGTAGGAGAGCAAAGAGCTCAAAGACAGAGGGCACGTAGCTGCACATGTAGAGGAGATGAATGAGGAAGTGGGAGAGACAGGGTTAGAAATTCACTTGGGACAATGCCATTATCCAAAAGGCTGGGTTCTATAGCCTCTCTCTGTAAAGATTGAAATAAAAAAGGACAGCAAGAAACTTCCTGATCACAAGCAGAGTTCCTATGCACGAGCTACTGCGTGCACATCAAGCCTCTTATCACCTTGGACCCAATGCACAGAAATTGGGGGTGGAGGGGTGGGCAGGCAAGACCATCCAGCACCACCCCCGTCCCGCTCATCAAGACTCCTTACAAAAGAGATTGAAGGCTGAACTGCTAATACTGTAATGCCCTGATGCAAATCTGTGGCGCGACTAACGTTTGGAAGGTTGCGTACATCTGTAGGTCACGGCAGGGTGTGACACTGCAGAGGTGGAGATGGTGTAGAAGTGGGCAACCCAATGAACGCCCCCCCCTCTAGATACACTCCTAAAAATATGGCACCCAGAACTGGACTCCATACCCCTTGACAAATAACAGGGCTTCACCCTCCACCCCCACTGCCCTGAAGCCATTCCCAGAGAGTGAGGGGACAGGGACGTGAGCCTCACCTTCCAAGTCTGTCACCAGGATGTTGCCATTTGTCCACTGGTACAGCCAGTGCTGGAAGGCGCAACACTTTTGCCCAACCTCGGAGAGGCTGGCTGGAGCCAGGCCGCCATTTCTTCGCCCACAGTAGCACTCGAACTGGCCGGGCAGGTCCTCCTCCATGGTGGCATAGGGAATATTGTTTGCCGGGCGGTAGATCAGGTAAAGAGGGATGATTCTGTCAAAAACAGATTCCCACTTTGGTTGGTGCGGCTGCTCAGAGCATTGCAACCAGGTCAAGCGCTCGCACACCTGGACAGAGCTGGCATCAGGGGGACAACTCTACCAGGACACCCACTAATTCCCAGCAAAGAAGCCACTGTGACCTCCAGAGCCTCCTGGTCCTGGTGTCAGCTGCTGCTGCTGCCCAGACACCGGACACATGAGCAGGGACAAGAGCAAGGAGCCACAGCCTCTACTGGCATTGCCCTCCGGTCCTTGGCAGCACTGCCAATTGGGTGCAGAAGGAGAGGAGGCAGCCATCATTCCTGACCGTGCTGTCTGGGGCTGATGGGAGTTGTGGTCCACTAATTTCTGGGGGGCCACAGGTCCTCGCTCCTGCTGCAGAGAGAGACTGGCTCCTTTCCGCCTACCTGCCCATTGTTCCTATCAGGGTATCAGGATTGCAGGGTTGGATTCAAAAACTCCGAGATAGCATAATTGGTAGAGCATGAGACTCTTAATCTCAGGGTCATGGGTTTGAGCCCCACATTGGGCAAAGGATTCCTGCATTGCAAGGGGTTATACTAGATGGTCCTTGTGGTCGCTTCCAACTCCACAATTCTATGATTCTATGAACCCTTTTCAGTGGGACTTGCTGGCTGGACTGCAGAGATACAACTTACTCAGGCACTGGACCAAAGGCAGGGATGGCTTTGGCCTCGGCAGCAAAGATCTTGCAGTATTCCCGACTCGAATTCTGGATCTTGCATTCCTACGGAAAGCAAACAAACAATCCTCCATGACACTTTTAGACTTTGCAGGCAGAATGGAGGGGTGATACACTCGTGGACACAAAATCGGCAGGCAGAGAGGATGCTTAAGCAAAGCGACCCAAGACAGGCAGTGGTCTAAGCACTTGCACAGCCTCTCCTGATTCAGATGGGATGGAGAGACAGATCTGGGTGGCATCTGCACACTGGTGAAGATCATCTCTGGGTGACTGCCCATAGCAGCTGCATGTAGGAATTAAGCCACAATGTGTCAGGGACCGTGCTTGGGAGGGCTGCACTGAGGAGCAATGGTGGGAGCCTCCTCCTGCTCCTGCTCCAGATCCCGAATCTTCCCAGGAGCAGGAGGACAGTATAGATTTGGAACAGTGGTTTGCAGAGGGGACATAGTTCAGAAGGCAGAAGCTGGGAAATACTGGATGGGGAACAGCTAGGAGAAGAAACACTGGAAGGGAGAGGGTTAACAGATTCACAGTCTCTAGACAGCCTTCCTCCACCGCCCTCCCCAAAGTTGAGAAGAGCTCAGAAAGTGGCTAAACAGCAAGCACAGAGGGGACAAGCTCAGATTGCGAGATGTAGAAGTGATGTAGAAGGGGGTGGAACACTTAATTGGGAGCACCGCCATTACTCGGAGATGTGTTCTTCATTCTCTTGCTGTGATTATTAAAGTTTCTAACTGGTAAGAAGACTCCTTTTCCTTTGTTCTGCTTTATCTATGGCCACAGGAGAGGAAGGTGATTCCCTGAAGCCTGACACAATGGGAGCAGAATGAAAGCTTTGGTGAATCCAGAAGCCATGAAACTATGCAGATGCACCCTCAATGCTTTTTACCTGGTAACAACCCTACAGGAAAGAGTGGAATGACTGCAAAGCAGCGCCCCCAACACCCAGAGCCATTCCAGGAGGATACCTTGGCCAGGATCAAACCTGGGACCTTCTACATGCTAAGCAAAGGCTCCAACTCTGAGCCAGCCAAGGCCATTTGGCAAGCAGCAGAGCACCGAGTCTCCCTCTACCCACCTGGATGGTGATGTCATAGTTCCTCTCCACCAGGGTGTTCTCACTGCGCCCACCAAAAGCGATGAGGTTGCGGACCTTGATGATGCCTGTGTGCCCAGACTCAAACACCGGCTCGAGGCCGTAGATGGCACGGGCGCGACATGCCTTGCGCAGGTAACCTTGGCCCACCTCCAGGTCCTCCATCATGATCCGGCCAAAGAGCTTGTCCCCCCAGAAGCCGGAGTCAGCCAGGCCTTTGGCAAACACCATGGGCGTCATCTCAATCTCTTCACCAACTGCAAGAGAGGGAGAAGGTGTGGGGCTCAAAGAGTGGGGGAAGGAGACGATGGCCAACCTGACAGGACTCAGTTCTCGTGGTGGAGACAGGGATGGGGGAAAAGGTCCACTGAATGATCTAGGAGGCATGACTTGTTCTTCAGCAACAGGTGGAAGGGAATCTCTCCTCGCCACACCAACCAGTGCGCTTGTTCCTTGATGCTCAGCTGCAGCTGTTGGATGATAATAGGAAGCCAAGGAAGAACAAGGCAAGGGACAAGGAGAGGCAAAAGGCCCAAGGGACCCAAAGCCAGCCAGGTGAGTGGATGAGCAGGATGTCCTCCATCAAGATCACGGAACAACATGGAGGGAAGAGGGCGGGGAAGACAGAGAGCCCAGCAAGGTATGTCTGGGTATTGTGACTGTGGGGCCCATGGGGATGGAGGTCTTGCTAGGACCAGGAAGGATGACTGAAGATGTGTCACTTGGAGAAATAAGGAAGCTGAGAGGCTCGCCCCAAAACAGCACCCTCTGCCTTTCGCCCCAAAGAGGAGACCATCTCACTGATCACTCCTTTAATGCTAAACTTTGCATGTGACAGTGGCGACACAGCTGCAGCAGGTGGGAGGGGGGTCCTGTTACCTGGAGGGGCACAAGACTCGCCACGCCATCTGTGGGGCACAATTTACCTTCTATTTCTTCCTTGGAGATAAATCCCGATAGCACTAGGAAGAAAGAGAGAGAAATACACACTTATCAGTTATGGAGCCCCACATACATTCACACTATACACTGAAAGCACACCTTTTTCCTAAAGGATTCTGGGAACTGTAGTTCACCCCTCACAGATCTACCATTCCTCACACCCTTAACAAACAACAGTTCCCAGGATTCTTTGGGGGAGACGCTGGGTGTATTAAAAGACAGCTGAGAAAAGGCAGGTGGGATCTTTCAGCCCATTTAATCCAAATTTTAATCGTGGTCCAGCTCCCTTTTCTTGCTGGAAGGTCTGCGTAAGTCTGGCTTCTCTTGATGCCCTGTTTCCCCAAACATCATATCTGCCGCCATCCTCAAAAGTACATTCTCGCCATTCTCGCAGCTGCAGGTGGGCTGCTTTCCAACCTGAGATTTTGTATGCTAAACGGCTTTCCTATATACATGCACGATAACAATTCGTCTGTGTCTCTGCTGAGACTCCTGGCTCTGTGGCAGATTAGGACGCACTCATTATTATTACTATTGCTTCATTTGTTTATATCCCACCTTCCCCCCCCCCCCGAACCAGGACTCAAGATGACTCACAAAAATTAAAACAAACATGGATAAAACACAGAAAGCTAAAAATAATAATGATAAATTAACATGTGCCATTAAGGTAAGGCGGGGAATATGCAGGAGAAATGATTTTGAGGAGATATGGAAGGTGTTTGTAGAATTTATACTGTTAAAATGGAAAGGGGTCAAGCCATCACAAGATGTGTTGAAATTTTGGGAAGTTGGATAGTTACAATGGAATGGTCTCGGGGTGGGGTGCACATTTTTATTCTTATTTATTTATTATTATTACTCTGTCAAAACAAAAAATAAAATTGTAAAAAAGAAACAAGTATAAATGGCAGCTCTAATAAATAGTAAAGAAAAGAAAAGAAAAGAACAGAAAAGAAAAGAAAAAAGCTAAAAAAAGATAACAGATAATGGTTTAATTACTTTTTATCTATTAAGGTTTGCATGTTTTTAGCTTTCTGTGTTTTATCCAGGAATAGAATAGAATCAAAACAATGTAACAGAATCAATACAATTCTAATTATAGAATCCTATAATTAAAATGATATAAAATGAAATCTAGAAGATGTAGCAAACTAGTCTAGTAGAAACAGCTCAGCACGGCTAAAAGCCCTTTCCTTAAAAGCAGCCAGCTCCCAAATACCTATCAGAACAAAACAGTCTCCACCTGCTTGGTGGAAGGACAACAAGGAGGGAGCCTGTCTAGTCTCCCTAGCAAGGGAGTTCCAAAGTTTGGGAGCAGCCACCGAGAAGGCCCTCTCCTGTGTCCCCACCAGGTGTGAACTAAGAGCAAGGCATCCCCTGTAGATCTCAGAGCTTGGGCCGGTTCGTATGAGAAAATGCATCTGTACAGATAGCCTAAGCTGTTAAGGCTTTATAGGTCCTACGGTAAAGGGACCCCTGACCATTAGGTCCAGTTGCGGAAGACTCTGAGGTTGCGGCACTCATCTTGCTTTACGCTGGCCGAGGGAGCCGGCGTACAGCTTCCGGGTCATGTGGCCAGCATGACTAAGCCACTTCTGGCAAACCAGAGCAGCGCATGGAAATGCTGTTTACCTTCCCACCGGAGCGGTACCTATTTATCTACTTGCACGTGCTTTCAAACTTCTAGGTTGGCAGGAGCAGGGACCGAGCAACGGGGGCTTACCCCGCCGCGGGGATTTGAACTGCCGACCTTCTGATTGGCAAGTCCTAGGCTCTGTGGTTTAACTCACAGTTGCCACCCATGTCCCTATCGAGCACTTTTTGCACATGCATGCGCATGCACTTAACATGCACCCCACACTGTGCATTGTACTGTGCATGCACAGCAAGCTCCCCATGAGAAGCCTTTGTGCTTCCAAACAGGTGCATCAGCAAAAAGCAGCCCAGCAGACCAACGCCGTGATGTGCAACGGGATGAAGCCAAGCACCTGCGCAGCTCAAGCACCCTGTCCACAGCCCCGGGTGTTTTCCTCCGCTGCGCACGTCTTGCAAGGTGAGCACCGCCTCCGAGGAGCAGCCGGGCCTGGCAGCAAGGGACAGACTCACCTTCAGCGCTCAGGAGGAAGTCTGTGGAGTCGGTGCCGTACTCGTTCTGGATGGTGCACTGGTAGACCCCGCAGTCCTTGAGGGAGACCTGCACGATGGCCAGGGCCGCTTGCCCTTCGTCTCCAGAGCTGGAAGAGAGCCCACCGAGAGATGAGAGCAGGGCACACTGCAAGGAAAATGGGTGCATGTGGCCTTCAAGCGGTCACGAGGCAGAAAGAGGGGAGAGGGGCCTGGTGCAGATCTTGGCAAGATCATTGTCAGGCTTTGGGGAATCATCTTCCTCAGCGCCCGCCCCCGTGGCAGTAGATAAAAAGATCAAAGAAAGGCATGTCTTACCAGTTAGAAACTTTAATAATCACAGAGAGAGAACAAAGAACACATCTCCTAGAAAAGGCGGTGCTCCCAATTAAGGATTACACCCCAATATATATATTAAGGAGGGACCCCAGCCAACAGGGCTGGAACTCCTATTAGCCGGAATGAGGCAGCCTTCTCAGGGAGCAGGTGTAAGTGGGCATGGGGTGGGGGAGAGGACTGAGCTCTTGCCCTGAGGCAAGGGGAAGATGCTCTCCATCATCAGTGTGGAAGTCAGATTCAATAAACAGTAAAAAGGTAAAGGTAAAGGGACCCCTGACCGTTAGGTCCAGTTGTGGTCGACTCTGGGGTTGCTGCGCCCATCTAGGCCGAGGGAGCCGGCGTACAGCTTCCGGGCCATGTTGCCAGCATGACTAAGCCACTTCTGGCGAACCAGAGCAGCGCATGGAAACACTGTTTACCTTCGAACTGCTAGGTTGGCAGGAGCAGGGACTGAGCAACGGGAGCTTACCCCGTCGCGGGGATTCGAACTGCCGACCTTCTGATCAGCAAGCCCTAGGCTCTGTGGTTTAACCCACAGTGCCACCCGCATCAATTTCAGTTTCTCTCAGCTTTTCATTTTTTCCAAATTTTAAGTTTAATCCTCAGGATTAGTTTGCATTAAAAAAAAAAGCCCTCAAGAATACATCAGCATTGTGCTGCGAATTTCTCAAAAGACTGATACGGATGAATTGGAAAAATAAAAATGCAGTTCCCTTCTACGAATGGTTTGAAGACTTGTACAAACTCGCAACATATGAACAACTTGCATATAAACGCAGACTTGCCATGGTCAAATCCAGTGATATTTGGAATCCATTCTTACAAATACTGTAATATTCGGTTATGATATAGGTTAAGATCTGATGAAGTACAAGAACAACTTTGTAAAGTATACAAAGGAATCAAATGTTTTGGTCCCGAATGCCACAAACCCAGAAGTAAGTGTTCTGGTTTGTGAAGATTCTTTGGAACCCGAACGTCTGACCTGGCTTCCGATTGGCTGGAGGAGCTTCCTGTAACCAATCGGAAGCCGCACCTTGGTTTCCAAATGTTTTGGAAGTCGGACGGACTTCTGGAACGGATTCCGTTTGACTTCCAAGGTACGACTGTACCGTTTTGGGTCCCCCCCTCCTTTATTTTCCCTTCTGCACGGCTGCTGCTTCTCTTTTTCTTTCTCTCTCTCTCTCTATTTACGTCTCATCATGTTTAGTGCACATATAATTATGTACTTTTTCAAATTTCAACAAAGATGTCTCGAAAAAATATATATTCACATTTATATGTAATTTTGGCATCTATATTTGTGCACAGCCATTTTCGCTAATAAAATGCATTTCTGCGTGTTATTTTCATTCATCTATGTGTTCTTACGCCCAATTCACCCTTGTACGTACATTTTGGTGCACATTACTTGGCTTAAGTTTGGGTTGCACTGCAAAATTCAGTGACCTGCAAATCTTGAAAGACAGCTGTGTTGTGGCACGTGTGGCGCTTCAGAAAGTGTGGATTTGGCAGGCCTGCCTTTAAACGCAAACTGAATTGAATTTCTCCGCCACCTGAATCAGCACCCCTCACCTCCTTTTGGCATCCGTCACAGGAACCTCATCCTTATACCAGGTCAGCTTTGAGTCACCCAAAATGTTGAAGAACTGGCACCAGAGCTTCAGATTTCCAGAGGCATCCGAGAACTGCTCAGCTCGGATTTTGCGAATCACCTGGGGAGCTGCAAAGAGACAGTGGCTGATTTATCAGGAGGAGGAGGAGGAGGAGGAGGAGGAGGAGGAGGAGGAGGAAGAAGAAGAAGAAGAAGAAGAAGAAGAAGAAGAAGAAGAAGAAGAAGAAGAAGAAGAAGAAGAAGAAATTTATTACTTATACCCCACCCGTCTGGCTGGGTTTCCCCAGCCACTCTGGGCAGGTTCCAACAGGAGATGAAAAATACATTTCCAGTTGACTGGAAAATGTGTGTCCTGGTAGACAAATAAATGAGCAAATTAAGTTAATTTGGATATGCAGAAAATTCCAAAGAGAAATTTAAGGAATTGCAGAAAGAGGGGGAAGGAAGTTGAGTTTTGAAATGTTAAAATGATTGTAAAATTACTGAGCCGCATAAAACTGAAAATCATGAATGAATGAATGAAAAACAAAAGTGCATCCTGGCAGTTGCAGTGGTTGGAGATCAGCCTGCCCCTGCCAAGGACTCCAACACCAGTCCTAAACGTGGAGAGGGGTTGTTGCTTGCTGTTCTGCACCAGGCAGCAAAAAACCAGCATAAATTTGGAAGGGTAGCTGCTTTTCAGGGCCTGTCTTGTTTCAGAAAGTGCAAATGGCACACGGCCACGTTTCTCCTTCCCTCATCCTCACTCTTTCTACCAACAGTGCCTCTGCCAGGGACCTTCTCCTGCACCTCAGGGTGCTCCAATGCCCACCCTCTCCTGGCTACGACTGCGGAAGCCTGAGAGGGGGGGGGGGAGAGAAAGCGTTGGTTCTTCTGACTGAAAGCATTGTTGGGGGGCCCTTGGGCAAGACCTCTCCCAACCCTCAGCGAGTCTCTCTCCTCCCTGCCATTCTCACCAGCTGCCGTCTGCCATCTTTGCCACCCCCTGCTTCCATCGCTCGCCGGGCAGCCAAGGAACAAGCAGCCAGTGGCAGCAACTGCTCTTCCTGCTCCTCGCCACCAGCTCCCTTGTGTGAGCAAAGGATGGATGAAGAAGCAGGTGGTCGTGGCAAAGAGGAGAAGCAGAGAGCTTTCCCCAGGGATCCCCCCCCCTGCTGGGGAGGGGTGGGGTACAGGCCTCCAGCGGATGCCCAACCATGCCGATCCTTGGTGCCAGCCCATCCTCTTGGCCCCTTGGGAGCCTGAGGAAGCAAGGCCAGAGTGGTGTGGTGGTTCACCTCTCCACTAAGCCATGAAACTCACCGAGTGACCAGTGGCCACCTGTCTTTTTTATTATTAAGTTTTTATTAAACATATCAACATAACAGTTTGTCAAAAACATATCATACTCATTCCCCCCCCCCATAAATTTCCCTCCTCCGTCCCTAAGAAAACCCCACCCTCCCACCCCCTCCCAGACTTCCCTCAGCTCCTCTCTCTGGTTTTTAAGCACAAGTTATTCTCTGCATGTTATACAGCTGTAATAATCCTAAATTAATCTGTCTATGTGTTACCAATAATAAATTTGTGTTTGTTTATTCGAAACCTGCCAAGGAGATCAGTTCATTTTGTTGTTTCTTTAAACCAGTGGCCATCAGTCTAAAGTGCCTCACAAGGCAAGGACTCAGACAAGAAGGTGGTCCCTGCAGGAAAGTGGGGGGGGGGGAGGTTCTTTCAGGGTGGGAGACTGGGAGAAGAGGTAGGCTCCCAGGTGGGTCTACTTTTCTGCGTGTGGATAAATATGACATATATTATATGAATGTGATAAAGGACCCCTATAGTTATCGTTCAGCCCGGACACTGAGGCCCAGCGCAGAGGGCCTTCTGGCGGTTCCCTCACTGTGAGAAGTGAGGTTACAGGGTACCAGGCAGAGGGCCTTCTCGGTGGTGGCACCCGCCCTGTGGAACGCCCTCCCATCAGATGTCAAGGAAATAAACAACTATCTGACTTTTAGAAGACATCTGAAAGCAGCCCTGTTTAGGGAAGTTTTTAATGTTTGATGTTTTATCATGGTTTTAATATTCTGTTGGGAGTCTCCCAGAGTGGCTGGGGAAACCCAGCCAGATGGGCGGGGTATAAATTTACTACTACTACTACTATTATTATTACTACTATTTCCTTTCTTTCTCTCTTTTTCTTTCCCCCCTTTCTTCTCCTTTCTTGGTTTCTTATTATTTCTGTTATTTAGATTAGTTTGATTTCTATTTTATGTCGAAAACTTTCAATAAAAGTACTTATTAAAAATAATAAACTACCTCACAGGGCTGTTGTGAGGATAAAATGGGGGGGAGGGTTCGTTTATACAAACCTCAAAATGAATTAATTACTAGCTGGGAGGCGGGGATTTCATCTGGGAAAGCTTCTTCCCCTAGATGTGACTTTCCCTCTCAATGTGCAAGAAGAAACTTTGCTCAGGGTGGGGCTAGATGCCCTCTCAGGAAGGCTGAAAAGCAACACCCCTCCTGACCTTTAAATGGGTCGTTTGCTTTCTGGGATTCGCCTGCTTGCACTTCGGCCGTGGTCTCTTCCAACTTCTCTGGAGCTCGCGGGGAGCTGCCTTCCACATTCTTGTTTTCTTCTGCTATTTCTTCATAGATCTTGGGCACTTCCAAGGTTGCCATCTTCCTAGCCGTGGTAGGGGAGCGCTTCTCCACGGGAGGAGAAGCCGGGACGGGGCTTTGCAAAAGTGCTGCGTTCTTGCGGCCCTGCTGTGGGGACACAGTGGGGCTGCCCCTTTTTGCCCGTGGCTGCCCATCTGGGGCCGCCCCTTCCATCTCGTCGGCCTGTTTGGCTTTGGTGAGGTATATTTTGCGACGGGCCCCGGAAGCCAGTTCCTGAGGCGTGGCGCTCGGCAGTGCCGACGGTGCCTCGCCGGAAACCTCCGGAGATGTATCTGGGGGGCCTGCCGGCTCACTGGAGACGCTCCCCACCACAATCGAGGGCACGCAGGGCAATGGGGCGGCCTCCGGTTCAGCCACCAAACTCTCTTTGCAAGCAAGCAGCTCTCGGTTGATCATCCCTGTGATCCTCCGGGAAGTCTTGGGAGTCAACTGCAGGTTCTCTGCGCTCTGGAAGAGCTGGTTGGTTTCTACCCGCTCAAAGATCTTCCGCGATGTCCTGGGAGTCAAGCCAGCTATGCCCACATCCGGCAAGTGCTTGGGAATGGCAGTCGGTGGGGTCCTTTCCTCTGCAGCCTTGACATCTTGCTTCTTGCTGCCCTTGCTTTTGTCGGCCTCTGTGGTCATCTTTAAGAGCAGAAGCAAGTAATTTTTAAGGGAAGACACTAGGTTCGTGTTCTGTGCCTTATCTGTGGTTTGATCCTCCTCCATCGCGGTCTCTGTTTGGCCCGAGTCTTGTATTGCAGGTGCCTCAGAGACTGTTCTCTCCCTTTCCTTAGTTCTGATGTCCATCTTCCTGCCCAGGCCAAATGACTCCTTCTGATCTTCCTCACCCCTCAGTGGAGTTGGGGGCTCTTCCTGGACGCGGACCTCCGTGTTGCCGACCTGCCGTTGCTCCGATTCTGAAGCTGCCACCTTTGATGGCTGCCAGGTTTCTATTTCTCTCTTCACATCCCTCAGCAAATGGGCCACGGACTGCTGCTTCTCAGTTGAACCTTCTTCATCCGGAGAAAGTGGAGCAGATTCTTGGAATGCCAGAGGCATTGCTACTGTAGGAACCGGATGAGGTTCCTCCGAAATACTTTGATGGGAAACCGGGGCTTCTACAGCAACTTCTGGGACCAATAATGGCCTTGCTGTCACTGCGGGAGGCCTCTCACCTTCAAGCCCTAAATCCCTGTTTAGCCTAGACCTCTTGTCTCCCTGGACCTCAAAGGCTTCTTCTTGCTTTTCTTTGCTCGCCGTGTCAATTTGAGGGGCATATCGCTCCAAGATGACTGTAGGTCTAGGCTCAAGACTAGATTCCTCAACCAATGACCCGGGAGCAGCCAGATCCTTACTCTCATGACTTGGAGCTGGTTTGGCTTGGGTTCTGTCACTTCCAAAACGCGGGGAACGCCTTTTCACATCTTCTCTCAAAACCCGCTGTTCCTTCCCAATGGGCAATGTGGTGCCAAGGGAGAGAACTGGGGGATTCTGGGAAGTCACTGAGAAGTGCTGGCTGCCATCCTGGCTTAGTACCATCATGCTTGGCCCTTGGGCCTCTCGGCTAGGATCTTCTTGCTCCTCAGCCTGTTTGGTCTCTGGCTCTCTTGGGGCACCTTCCCTTATTTCAAAATGGCGGGCATCCTGGCTTGTTTCTTCTCCAAGACCCACATCTGGAGTTTGCAGGTTGCGGGCAGTGGGCAAGGCTGGCTTTAAGGTTTGCGGAGCCTAGGAACAAACAGCACAGAGTTTATTAGTAGCAACGGGCACATTCCCCCCTCATCTCAACTTAATACTAGCTTGGTATATTTGATTATTTTCAGAGAACACTTTGAAGGCAAAGCTCATCTTTTCCTTGGGAGTTCTCTCACAGCTTGGAAGGTTCGCACTCTTTTTAGCTCTGCTTTATTAAAAAAAAAAATCACTTCTGTTTTTCAACTGTGACTCAAAATTCCATCCAAACCCTTGACACTAATCACAGCTCAGGCAAAGCTTGTGTTCGGAAAAAAGCTCATTACTTGATGCATTAATTTGTGTTCCAAACCCAAAACAGCAAAAGGTCAAGGATTTCCTCTTTCTTGCAAAGTGTTTCACAGTTCTTCCCTACAGAGGAGAGAGCACTTAGAGGATGGACAGGATTTCATGATGGCTTAGGCCTCTTCGAGAATTCAGTGCTAACTAGAACCACAAGCTAGGTAAGATGAAACTTGCTATGTTTCTTTTTCAACTAGTTTTGGTTTTGTTGAGAAACAATTCAACTGGCTGCACATTTCCAGTTCCCTTACTAAAACCACTTAAAAACAGACAAGCAGCACCACATCAGCCTATGCAGAAGGGATTTTATGCTCTGTAGCTCTGCCCAATCACCCTCACATTATCAAGAAATTTCCAAACCAGGAAATGAACTTTGAAAAGATAATTAGTCTCCTTGTGTGAGCTTAAAGCAGGCGTAGCCTGGGTGTTGCTGGACTACAATTCCCATCATCTTTGACCACTGACCACGCTTCCTGGCGTTGATGGGAGTTGGAGCCCAGCAACATCGAGACACTGCCACATTGGCTACTTTGGCTTAGAGAGAAAACATCATTGTAATCCAGGGGCCATATTAACACCTTCAAGCAGCTGCTAGGGTACCAGGATGCCAGGACCTAGGTGGGCTCGTCCACCCCATCCCCCCATCTGGTCCAGCATTCTGAGCAGCACTGGGTGAATGGGTCACATATAAAATTTCCCACAATGCCGCAGAAGTAGCATCACTCCAAGGTACTGTTGGGAATCAAAATGATGGCTACACCCGCCCAGCTTGTAGCGATGCTGCCAGATGAGCCTAAAGGATGCTATTGGCAAAGGCTGGGGGCTACCAGGCCCCGCTCAAAGCTGGCGCTGGTCCTGAAATGGGCTTCTCCATTCTGTTGTTTTTTATATATATAATAATATTTATTCAAAGTTTAAGGTTTCAAAAAGAAAAAAGAACAATACATAATATAAAAAAGAATGCAACAGTAACAGAAAAAGAGAAAAAAAGGATATAAAAATACATTCAATTAAAAAAGAAAAAAAATTATAGGAAAAAAAACAGATTAAACCTTTACATAGCTTTCTTCCTTTACTTATTTCCTTGACCTCCTCACACCTCCCAATTTTGTATTCTAATTCAAATCGTTTTTTCAGCAAATCCTTCCAACCTTATTTTCTTTTAATTTAATTTAAAATAATATAATTTAATGTCAACTCTTTCATCACATTCATCGACTCATTTTTACTTAATCCTTTATCTCATATCTACCAAAACTGCCTAATTTTCTTTTTCCAACACCTTTCTAACAGTCCTTAATCTTACAATATTTTTGAAGATATACTTTAAATTTTTTCCAATCCTCTTCCACTGACTCTGGGCTTCTTCATTCTGCAGAGGACCCTTGCTTGGAATAGAAACGAGCTCTTAGGGCAGGAACCAGTGGTCCTCCATATCTCCTAGGACTCCGATTCCCAGCAGCCCCAGAAATGTGGCTAATAGTGAGGTCAACGGGTGCAGGTTTTACACTGCTGTCTCGGGGCCAGGATGTGAATGAATCACACATGTATCAACTCCACTAGTGGGAGTTTAGTGTCAGAAACCATCACTGGCATCAAATCCGGATCAGTGTTTTGCCCTGGACCACAAAGCTCAAAGGCAAACAATGATTAATCAGCCACCTGGTAGGCAGCCCTAAATATACAAATCCCCAGATGAGATTGTGATTATGATTGACCTCAACTCTCCAGAGATCTTGGACTTCGCTGACCCTGCGTTTTTTGCTTCGGTTGTGAGCTGTGATGTCTATCGAGGGCACTGTTACCCATAAAGCCATCAGAGCAGCTTCCCTTCCACCAGGAACTGTCTGTGTGGTAGAAGGAAAGGGAGCTGGGCTCTAGGTGTGCATGTTGAGGTCTGGGCCGTCTCAGGGGTCAATTTGAAGAGAAAGAAAGAGAGAGCCGCTTCCAGGGTTCAAATCTTGTTCCAAGTCACACATTACTCTGGAAAGGGTTCCCATACAATACACCCGAAGCTTGCAAAGAGAAGTTTGAAGATGAACCATTGCAAGTAAAGGCCCAGAGACTTAAAAAGAAACACAAAGAACAAGGAGCAGGTGGCTAACAAGTTTTGGATGGTTTGGTGTGGCAGCTCACCTGACTTCCGGACAGCTGCTTACCAGAAAGGCGAGGGGCCGGGTGGAAGCAGCATGGGTGTGGTGCAAAAGCACAGGCGGGCGCAGCAGTTGGGCTCTGCTGGTGTGTTTGCACTGCACTGATCTCCCCACAGCCTCAGTCCTCCAAGCCTCCTTCCCAATCAGCAGCAGAGACTCAGCTGCCCGGTCAGGTGAGTGCTTTCTCCCCATCACAACATCCACTACTGACCCCATCCCTCCCAACATCTCTCAATCCTCAGAGCTGTTCCACTGTAATCACAGTTCCTTCAAAGCCATCTTCACCAACCTGGTGCCCTCCATCTGTTTTGAACTACAGTTCCCATCATGCCTGACCACTGGCTATGCCAGCTGGGGATGATGGGGCTTGTAGTCCAAAATATCTACATACAGAAGGTGCTCAGTTGGTGCGGTCTGCTTTAACGTGATCCTGAAACCTAACCAAAGAAGTTTGGCAACTTAAGTTGACAGAATATGCACAACTAGAAAACTTAACATGTAGAATAAGAGCACAAGAAGATTGGAAAATGTTTATTGAATATATGGGAAATACTCGTGTACAGCTGAAAACACTGGCAGCATTAAGATAAATTCAACAGTGTAAATAAGTTTTGATGGATGCAATAATGGAATACTGAATTGTTTAGTTTCTGTAAAATATGCAGGGATATAAGATATGTAAAATGAATCATGGAAAGAGAAGGGCAGTCACTGATATCTTAAGGATGCAAAATGTTTATCTGAAATTATAAAACAGAAAATTTAATAAAAATCATTTTAATGTGATCCTGAAACCTCACCTCCTTTGAATATCCCCAAAGCCTCCAATTGCACTGGGAATAAATTATCTAACTCTGGCTCAGGATTAATTCTCGGTTGTCGAATCAATACCTCTTCTCATTTAAACAAATAAACAAAAAACCCGGGGCCAGAGTATTGCCAAATCTCCATAGGAAATCCAAGGCTGCCATTCGGCTAGCGAAATGACCTGCGAGGCTCCATCTGTCAACTTTGAAGGCTGGTGCAACGGCACCAGGAATAGCTGCCCAGAGGATGGGCAACATCCAAGCCACACCGACCGACTGAACAGGAGCGTCGAGATCAGGTGGCTGGAAGGACTGACGTCTGGAAGAGATTAAAAGAGCTATATCTGTCCAGCCTGGCTGAGCAAGGGCAGAAAGGAATTGGGGGTGGGGTGGGGGCTGCAGACTTATGGATATGTGTCAAAAATACAGTCATCAAAGCAGAGCCAAGTAATCTGTAAGGCTGGGGGGGGGATAAAAACAGAAAGGGGGTTTTAAAAGACAGAAGGAAGGAAGGAAGGAAGGAAGGAAGGAAGGAAGGAAGGAAGGAAGGAATCAGCAGTTTCCCCATCAATGGCTATTGAAACATGATAGCTGTATGCTCCCTCCATGTCCAGATGCACCTTGGCCGCTGAATACTAGTTGCTGGGGAACTTTGGCCTTCCTAGAATCATAGAATTGCAGAGTTGGAAGGGAACCCAAGGTTCATCTAGTCTAACCTTCTGCAATGCAGGAATCTCAACACGTGGTCCCCGCCTCCAATCTGAAACCTCACTGGACACTGCTTAGCTTTGCAAATGCGCCAGCATGGATGCCCAGCTTGGGGTTCCCAGAGGATACTATCAGGGACGTCTTTACCATTGGGAGTAGTGGCGCAGTGAGCCAGGGAACCAAGCAGTGGAGGGCGCCAGGTGGAGAGTCCAGGGAGGGGAGAGCAGGGAGGTAAGTGAGGTGGAGCAGGGGCTTGGCGCCTCCAGCGCCCTTCAGAGGCACTAGGACCCTGTTCCAGGGCCATCCCTCATCCCTCATTTAGCACCTGGTGGAGCTCCCAGTGCAAGAACAAGAACAATGGACTGAGTCTACCCAAACCTGAAACCTCGTTATCTTGTTAACTCTATCATAACCTAGATGTAATGTAACAAGTCAATGTCAGAGTATTTCCAAAAACCTGTCGACTTTAGGAATAATAATTAATAATTAATAATTACAACAACAACAACAACAACAACAACAACAACAACAATTTATTTATACCCCGCCCATCTGGCTGAGTTTCCCCAGCCACTCTGGGCGGCTCCCAATCGAGTGTTAAAAACAATACAGCATTAAATATTAAAAACTTCCCTAAACAGAGCTGCCTTCAGATGTCTTTTAAAGATAAGATAGATGCTTATTTCCTTCACGTCTGAAGGGAGGGCGTTCCACAGGGCGGGCACCACCACCGAGAAGGCCCTCTGCCTGGTTCCCTGTAACCTCACTTCTCACAGTGGGGGAGCTGCCAGAAGGCCCTTGGCGCTGGACGTCAGTGTCCGGGCTGAACGATGGGGGTGGAGACGCTCCTTCAGGTATACAAAGTCTCAAAACTTTGGAAATTCATATAAAATCACTAGTTCCACCAATTTGCTTCATTCCAACGCCATTTAATACCTTTGGCCAAGGACTTTCAAAGCCCATCAGTTCCCGCCATGATCCCTCAGGCGTGCAGTCACGCCCTCCAGTGCAGGAATCACAGCACAAGCACCTCTCACAAAACAAATTTGCTCCATCTTCCCTGTGAACAGCCCTTCAGATACAACAGAATCATTCACAGAGCTGGAAGGGAACCACCAGGGTCATCTAGTCCAACCCTCCGCAAGGCAGTAATCTTTTGCCCAACATGGGGCTTGAAACCACAACCCTGAGATTAAGAGGCTCATGCTTTACTGGCTGAGGTGTATCTAAGTTCAGCATTTATTTCTTATTTTGGTGCCAGGTTAAGCAATGCCATTTTGTTTGGACAATTTAAGACTAGGAGTGACTTGTTAGATTTTGGCTGGCCCACCCGCATCTGAGACTACTTAAGTGTGTATACAGGTGCATTGTTAATAAATGAGCAACTAAAAAAAGTTTATTTATGTTTCCTGTTTTCTTTTCCCGAGCAGAGATAATGTGTAAGTGTGCCATGTCAGCTCCTTAAAAAAGGTGAACAACTCTGGGGAACCTTTCCTAACAAAGGTCAACATCTTTGGGTGTCCCCCGCTTAAAAAGGTCAACAACAGGGGAGGCACCGTTATGCTTAAGACGGCCCTAGATCCTATGTGAAATATACTCAGAGTCGCAAAGTGATTTCATGCTCTTTATTCAGCTCATAGTGGTGAGGAGGAATGAATGGAAGTCCCCTCACAGTATCTGCTTTATATACATTATTTACACAATGGGCTGCACATGATTGGCTAATTCCGGAATTCTACTGTAAGCCAATCAGGTTGTGGATTCACTTCTATCTGGAGCAGGATTGGGTGGTTTCTGCCAACCAATCATACTGCTGCATTGTTCTAGGACCAATCAGACTGCTGCATTTTGGATCCTATTGTTCTAGGACCAATCAGACTGCTGCAGTTTGGATCCTATTCAACTCAGTACATAACACTATGGATCTTCCCCACCACAAAACAACAATTGTGCGTGTGTGTGTGTGTGTGTGTTAGGGAGGAGAGACACCACTTGGCAACGCTGCTCTGCAAACCCAGGCAGCTTCACTTGCAAACAGACCCCCCCCCCAACCCTACTTCCTGGTCCATGGGAACAGAAGAGAGCTTACATTGCTTGGCAGTGGGAGCAACGCTAAATCTCAAGACCAGAGGCTGGAAGATGAGCCTCAGGGGATCTGTGGGGCAGAAATGACGTTGCGCACACTTGTCAGCCTCTCCATTCTGGCACTGCTCTTCAGTGGGGAGGGATGGGGCAAAGGAAGCTATAAAATGAGCTCTGTCTTATGATGCCGTAATGTATTTACAACTGCTTTGTGTAGTCTTGTCCTTAAGTACTTAATTCATTCTGGAGGTCCGTTCTTAGCCTGAAATTGTTCTTAACCTGAAGCACCACTTTAGCTAATCGGGCCTCCCTCTGCCGCCGCGCCGTCGGAGCACGATTTCTGTTCTCAACCTGAAGCAAAGTTCTTAACCTGAAGCACTATTTCTGGGTTAGCGGAGTCTGTAACCTGAAGCGTATGTAACCCAAGGTACCACTGTATATGTGTCTTAAATAAATAAACAAACACAGACGTAGTATCCAAAATAGGTGTTGCCAGAGCTGTCAGTTTCTTTTCCTTGGACAATTTCATTCATAGGAAAATTTGTGGCTGAATATGTATTTTATCACAAAATGCACATTTATAAAGGTATTTTATATCAATGCCTTTTTAAAAAACCTGTATTTATTATAAAATATAGTGTTTTTTAACGCATTAGGATACTTTTTTAAATGTTTCGAGCTAAGGTCTGTTTCACAAAATTCAGAGCAGTGTGAAATCCAAAGGATAATGAAGTTTCTATCTAAACATCTAGTACAGGAGGGGCAATTCATGAGGGTTGAATAGGTGACTAAAGACTAAAGAGTCCTGAGGGGCTGAGAGAAGGATGCATGGAAAGAAAGAAAGAAAGAAAGAAAGAAAGAAAGAAAGAAAGAAAGAAAGAAAGAAAGAAAGAAAGGAAGGTCTACTACACTGTCTGAAAAGTTGGGGTTGTACAGAGGTGATACATTTTAGCTTTCTTCTTCCTTGCCCTTCCGTTTTTCCTTTTGTGTCATGTATGCCAGCCACTCTGGGAGCCTTTTGGTCTGAAGTGCAGGGTCCAAGTTGCTTCATATATTTAAATAAATGCACAAGGAGCATGGGCTCCCCACATCATGTATGTTTTGACCCAGGCATAGGCACACTCAGCCCTCCAGATGTTTTGGGACTACAATTCCCATCATCCCTAACCACTGGTCCTATTAGCTAGGGATGATGGGAGTTGTAGTCCCAAAACATCTGGAGGGCCGAGTTTGCTTATGCCTGTAATTAGACCCATGGCCATTTTTTATTATTATTTAAAAAACCCCAGAATGTGGAATTAGCTCCCACACCAGGGCTTCAACAGGCATGCCAGGCCCTGCTCCCATTATTAGCTAAGAGGGTCTCTTCCTTGTCAAAGGCAGAGATTATTTCGCAGCTCCTAAAATGGAAACACATCAAGCAAATTCCAACAGGACTGTGCTGCCACAGCTAGCACCCACCCAAGTGCTGAAAGCAACTCCAAGAGGCTGATAAGAGAGAGGGAAGTTAAGCGGCAAGTCCTGAAATATTCTGAGACAAAGGCTTCCTTCCTTGCCTCTGTCTGCTCTTTGCAACATGGAGACGCAGCAAAAGTGTGTGCACAGCAAATACACCAAGGTGGACGGTTGTCATAAAAGGGACAGCAGAAATTATACGCAATTGTTTTCTACAAATGCAAATATTTTCACTGTGTCCTTATGGCATTGTGAAATCAGAGATACTACATTGGAAGTGATTAATAAATGAAATTTATTTAGCTACGTTGCAGAGCAGAACAGATACATCTGGCCTCTTTGCTACGGAAGAAAGGGGCATGCATAAGAGTTTTGCTCTCTCTTTTTTACGCAGGCCTAACAATGCATTTTCTAAAAAGCTGCTTCCACATGATGACCCTTCAGTGCTGTGGAAGCATCACTTTTCTGCGGTACCTGTGACCAAGACCCTTCTACGACATTTCTTCAGAACTGAGGTCTCCTGCAACTTTAGTTGAAAACTTCCTCCTTGTTGCTTCTGCCCCTTTTATTGCTTCTTGTTCAAGGGAAATGTGGCATGAGTCAGTTGCCTCTAAATGGCTCTTAAAGCATTAGTTTTTCTGTGGGAAGGAGCTTCAGTTACGGGTTTCCATAGAATTATTTTTTGTTGCAAAACAGCACTTTTTCACAATTTAAAAAAGTTAATGGAAGCAAACCAGTAACATAACCTTCCCCTTTTTTGCAAGTAAAAGACATGGAAGAATTCTGGGGCAATTCAGTACAGTGGTACCTCAGGTTAAGTACTTAATTCGTTCCAGGGCTACGTTCTTAACCTGAAACTGTTCTTAACCTGAAGCACCACTTAAGCTAATGGGGCCTCCTGTTGCCACCACGCCGCTGGAGCACAATTTCTGTTCTCATCCTGAAGCAAAGTTCTTAACCTGAAGCACTATTTCTGGATTAGCGGAATCTGTAAACTGAAGCGTATGTAACCTGAGATACCACTGTAATGTCCACTCCTCACCTCTGGAAATTGGAAAGCTCATCAGGAATAATTACAAAAGGGGCTGAAAATAAAACTGCTGATATGGTAATGCTTTGATGCAAATCTGTGGTTCAATTAACCTTTGGAACACTTCTGAAAGAAGCAATGACAAGAGCAGAATCAATAAAGAGGAAGTTTCTAATTAAAGACACATTTGCCCCGAAAAGCTTTGATAGTGCTTTGCCTGCACATACTGAAATTATGCTTTAGAGTGGAGAGGAATGCCACAAAGAGCTGGGGGGAATGGGAGGATAACCCCGAAAGGTTATGCACAGATTTATAGAAATGAACAGGACCCTAGAGTATGTTTCCGAGCACGATTCAAAGTGTTGGTGCTGACCTTTAAAGCCCTAAACGGCCTCGGTCCTGTATACCTGAAGGAGCATCTCCACCCCCATCGTTCAGCCCGGACACTGAGATCCAGCGCCGAGGGCCTTCTGGCGGTTCCCTCATTGCGAGAAGTGAGGCTACAGGGAACCAGACAGAGAGCCTTCTCGGTAGTGGCGCCCGCCCTGTGGAACGCCCTCCCATCAGATGTCAAAGAGATAAATAATTACCTGACATTCAGAAGACATCTTAAGGCAGCCCTGTTCAGGGAAGTTTTTTAATATGTAACGCTGTACTGTTTTTAACACTGATTGGGAGCCGCCCAGAGTGGCTGGGGAAACTCAGCCAGATGGGCGGGGTATAAATAATAAATTATTATTATTATTATTATTATTATTATTATTATTATTATTATTATTATTATTATTATTATTATAGAGACCATCTGGGCTTGTAAGGCAAGGTACAATTACAGTACTGCTAACAAGACTGCCTCTGGCCTCAGGAAAGGAGAGCTCACCACCTCCCAAGGTGGCCTGTTTGACTGCCAAAGCAGTCCAATGGTTAGGAAGTCTCCCCTAAGATGTTGAGCCAAACTCTGCATCCTTACAGTTCCCACCCACTGCTGGACCAAGAGTGGGCAGAAAGTCAATTGGGAGCCCCAGGTGCTTTGCAGCAGAGCTAGCTCAAGTCTCTGACTCTCAACGGTTGAAGGAGAGCAACAACAAAACCATTCCCCATTCCACCACCCCAACCCCGCTCTGAATTAGGCAGCTGAGAAGTGAAGGAAGCTCGGAAGGAAAACCAGGAGTGGATTTGTGTGTGAAAGGACTGTGCAGTCCGTTTTGGTACTAAACAAAAACCTGGATTAAGCGTGTGCTTCTTGGCACCCGGCTCCTTAATTCCGTGGTCTATACTCCAGAACCCCTATTTTGTACCTGGATCCGGTGGAGGGCAGGTTTCTAGGTGTTTAAATAACAAGCAAACCACCCCACACACTAGATCCCAAAAACATGAAGTGCCGTATTTTTCACTCCATAAGACGCACCCGACCATAAGACGCACCTAGTTTTAGGAGAGGAGAACAAGAAAAAAAATATTCTCTCCCTCTCTGCGCAGCGCCTCTCCAGCAAAGTGGGAGGAGAAATGGAAGGGGCTCCGTTTCTCCTGCCACTTTGCTGAAGGGGCGCTGTGCAGCTCTTCCTCTCTGCGCAGCGCCTCTCCAGCAAAGCGAAGTCAGAACAGCAAGAGGGACAGCTGTCTGGGATAGCCGTGCCAAGCCTCTTCAGGGCAGGTGGGGCGTTCCTCCTGTTGCCCTGAAGAGGCTTGGTGCAGCTATCGCAGAAGTCAGAACACCAAGAGGGATCGCTGCTTTCACAATCCCTCTTGCTGTTCTGGCTTCTGGGATAGCTGCGCAGCCTGCATTCGCTCCATAAGACGCACACACCTTTCCCCTTACTTTTTAGGAGGGGACAAGTGAGTCTTATAGAGTGAAAAATACGGTAGATGATACTGGCCTGGTAGGGTCTGACTCAGCAGCTCTACTTTTCCACATTCCCAAGGGATTGACTATGTTCCCTCTGCCTCCACCGTCAGAGGCATTATGCCTCTGAATGCAAACTGTTGGGAACCACAAGTCAAGAGAGTGCTGTTGTGCTCCAGTCCTGCTTGCAGTCTTCCCATAATGGGTATCCCATAATGGGCCAGTGCAAGGACAGGATGCTCAACTAGATGGGCCACCGGCCTGAATCAACAGGCTCTTTTTGCACTCTTAGATTTAGCGGCCCACCGAGCCCTGGAGTTCCCAGGCAGGGCAGGCTGACATCCTCTGGAAACATGAGCCAGAGTCTGTTTGCAGTTGCTGGGGCCTTGCAGCTCGTTGGACCCCTCTGAAGTCCTGCACCCGGAGACCCAGCTCCTCTCTACACACCCACGCAGCCCACTCCTCAGCAGGGATCCTTCAAATGCCAATCCCGTGAGGAGCAGCACAAAATCCTCCACGCACTGAATTAGGAAACCCCCTGTTAACAAGGCACACACTTGTTCTTTCCTAATGAAGAATTACATGGAAAATGCTTCAGAATAAGGAGCAAAAAATAGACCCCGGCCAAACCAGGATGTTGAGTGTCAGGGACAGCTGCAGCCAAGACCGCAGGCCGGCAATGCAATGACGCTTGTCGGGAGGGCCAGGACATGAGGCTGGGTCCCAACTCAACACCAGCCCGTAAATAAACCCAAGTGCTTGCTGGCCACAGATCACCCAATGCATCTGGCTCGTTTCTGACCAGCTACAGAAATAATAATATTAAAAATTGGCCAATGCAACATTTTACAGTCAGGGGTCAGAGCTAGACTGGAGAGAGAGAGACCACCCTGCTTATTGCTAGTCATGTACATCCCCGCATTCTCAGCTATAAATAGCAGGCAGGGCTCTGGCAGTTGCTGCTTAACAGATTTGGGAAACATTTTGCATGAGGTCAGTCATAGCAAAAAAAAAAAGAGAGAAGAACTTACAGTACCTCACAAGGCCCTTGGCCGGGCAGCTGCTCTCCCAAGGAGGCCTCCTTCAAGTCTCTCGCCGCTTCCTGAAAGCGCACAGACGACTCCAACCGCTTCTGGGGCTGTGGGGATGGCTCTGCTTCAGGGCAGAAAGAGTCCAGCAAGTCCGTTTCGCGGAGGTCAGCAACCATATCCTTCGAAAGGGGAGCCCACACCCCAAGGCCAGACTCTGAAGCCTGGCTAGGATGCTGAAAATCTGTTTCAGGAATGTCTGACACATTTCCCATCCGAAGGGAACCAGGCACCTTTTGCACGGCCTCTGCGGTCCAATTAGGATACTGGGATAAGTTTGCATTGACATCCCCGCCAGCATCCGTGGCTGCCATTGTTTGGGCTTCCTTTGTTTCCACAGCCTCCTTTTCCTCTGTTTTCTGCTCTTCGCGTGGCTCTTTTTGCCCTTCCTCTGGTTTTGCCCTTTTCAAAGCTGTAGGGAGTGCTGGGAGCATCTCTCCCAGGACGGAAGCATCCTCACCTGGCTGGTTCCGATCAGCCTCGCCTTCCTTGGCTTCTGGCGCCTTCTGCTCAGCCTCAGCTTTCACCCCCATGTCAAAATACATATCTTTTAGAGAAAAGTACACGTCTGCTTTAGGGGGCATTGAATAGGGTCGGGCAATGGGCTTCTCCCCCACCTGCCTAGGAGGTCCTCTGGGCTCCGTGCCCACCAGCCCATTTGTTGCAAAAGGTGACGTGCTGTAGGCCAAAGTATTAGGCGTAGCATCTTCATGCGCCAAGCTAATACTCCTCTGTTGTGTCCCATCTTCTTCTTGGGAAACATCCTGGCTTGCATTTGGCAAGGCAGTGGTGACCTCCTCTTTCTTCTTCTTCTTCGCGGAAAACTCTTTGGCCGCCGTAGGCTTCGCTTTGATGATCTCCACCGTCTCATAGATATAGGTAAGAAAGCCGTTGGCCTTTTCGTCTCCGTTTTCCTCCCCGCTCTCCAGAGAAGAGTCCCCATTGGTAGTCACCTCTGCTTCCAGACGCCCTGTAATGAAGTTGTTTGGGAACAGAGTCTTGGCGTTCACGGAAGTCTCTTTGCTCTTCTCGTCCTCTCCAAATCGTGGTTTCCCATCTGGGATGCGCACCTTGGCCACCTCCTCCTTGTCCCAGAGGGAGGTGCCCGATCGCATGCCCACTTCGCCGGTCAAGCGGCGCTTCCGCTGGAACCTGTCCGGGCTCACCCTCCTCAGCTGCTCCAGCTCCACGTTCTCCTTCCCTCGCTTCCTGCTCTGCTCGATCTCGCGAAGCTTGGCCTCGGCGTTCCGCTTGAGCTTGGCAAACCATCGTTGGTGGATTTTGTACTCTGTCATGGTTCCCACCTCCAGGACCCCCGAGCAGGACACAATGCCCTTGTTGTTTCTGGCCGAGGCTTGGTAAATGGCTGCATCTTCCTCTCTGCACCTGGGGGCAAAAAGAAACAGCGCCATGAGAAAAAACACACGATTCAGGGAGCACATTGTTCTGAGCATTAGTGCACACGGGTGCAAAGTTTAGGGCTGTGTACATGCCGTACATTTGAAACACACACACACACCACCCCAAATAAACATGGGAACTGTATTTAGTTTCCGGGCCCAATTCAAAGTGCTGGTTTTGGCCTATAAAGCCTTAAATGGCTCAGGACCGCAACATCTCACAGACCGCCTCTTTCCATATTAACCTACCTGGACCCTCAGATCATCTTCTGAAGCCCTCCTTTGTGTGCCTCCTCCTTGAGAGATCCAGAGGGTGGCAATACGAGAACGGGGCCTTCTCTGCAGTGGCTCCCCGTCTCTGGAATGCTCTCCCCAGGGAAGATCGCCTGGCGCCTTCATTATACACCTTTAGGCGCCAGGCAAAAATGTTCCTCTTTAACCAAACGTTTGGTTAATCCGATTTACATCCTATGCCCTTTTAAAATGTGGTTTTTTGGGGGGTGCTGTTTTTATTTTTATTAGGTATTTTGTGGTTTTATATCTTGATTTTATTCTGTGAAACCGCCCTGAGACCCCTGGGTATAGGGCAGTACATAAATTCAATAATAATAATAATAGTTTACTCCACACAGAGCATCCAACACTCTTACGAAACTACAGTTCCCAGGATTTAGAGGTGGAGACAAATGTGCTTTTAACGTGCCTTAAATAGGTAGTCTCTGTTATTTTCCCAGCTGCTCATCCATGAGCAGCTCCTATGTGTTTGGTAGAACGCTAGAAATGAGCCAGCCATATGAGTAGAGAGCAATCTTGTGTGTTTCTCCATTACATTTGCCTCTGCTCCGGACTGCCATCTTCGTGAGACAGGCTCATGCAACTGAGCAGAACAGGGTCTTTCAGCTGACATCTGCGCACACATGACGGGGTCATTTTGACTGCTCAGGGTTGCACAAAGGGGCATTCTCCTGACCCCCCATTATCACAGGAAAGGACAGTCACAGCTCCCAAGCTGGGAATGGCAAAACTACAGAAAAACTGTGGAAATCTACCCTGTACACCATTTCTTAAAGCCAAACTAGTCATTATGGCATTCACATAATTGGCAATTGTGTCCATAGCATCCACATAGGTCTGAGTGTTTTTCTCCTTGTTCCATGCTTTCCAGGCACAAGTCTGAGTGGTTTTGCTTTGGCCCCACTGCTTTCCCCTGGAAAACCCACTCTTCCGTGTTAAATCAGAGCAGATGTCCATCTGGAGAAAACCCAGTTGCTGTTTGCTCCAATTCAGCAGTAAAGATTGGGTTTTCCCAGGGGAAAGCAGTGGGGCAAGTCTGGAGGAGCCCTCACAGAAGCGAGCAGGGGGCAGGGGGTGGGAACGTAACCCAAACTGGGACCGTGGCAGTAAGATCACTTTAATGCCACCCTGCTGTAACCCCAATTTGGGTTTAAAAAGCCATTTACACCATCTCCAGATACAGGGAAAGTCCTGTGCCCAGTTTAGAAAAAGATTGTCTATATGGGAACTGAAAAGAACTAGTCTCTGGGCAAAATGTGGGGACCCCCCAAATCACAGAATTCTGACCATAGTTGCTAAGAATAATACCCACTACTTTTTTTAATAAAGAAAGAGGTGTCAGTACTCATATCTTGAAAAGGCACCACGGGCAACAAAAAGAGGAGTGTGTCCAGGGCCGGATTTAGGTCTGATGAGGCCCTCAGCTACTGAAGGTAATGGGGCCCTTTATAAGTCCAGTTGTCCTTTGTCAACAACAAATTGTCACTGTTTTTTGTGTTGAATATATGCTGTATGGTAATTTATGGACCTAATAGGTATCTAAAGCCATTTGCACATAACAAAATATGTATTTTATCAAAGTAATTGTTGAACTGAAATACAATTAAGAAGAAGTATATTAATAGTGGTAGTGATATTTTAGGGAGCAGGCTAGCAGGCGGGGCCCATTACTTACATCATAGGAGCCTGCACAACACAAAACACTGTTGCTCTATGTAGGTTTTATTTAATTTGTTTTTTATCTTGTATTTTGGAAATCCAGTTTTTCCCCTCTTTAAATTAAGCTATAGCTTGTTTATATGTAATACTGACATATACTCTGTACTAATGAGTACTGTCACAAAAAAAGCACCGATAATACTCATATGCCTTCCTTTGTACCAGGCATGGGAAGCCTGTGGTCTCCCAAATGTTGTTGGACTACAACTACCAACACTCATGGGTCATGCTGGTTGGGGCTGATGGGAGTTGGAGTCCAGCAATATGTGGAGGGCCACAGGTTCCCCGTGTCTGATGTAGGCTTAGGTTCAGAAATGGGGGAGCCTTGAGCTAGATCCAGCCCTGGCCCCACCAAACACACCCATTGCCAATCTACGGACAGAGGAGGGGTCTCAGTGAAGCGGTATTTGTGTGGCAATAGTAGGAAGCCACTAGGAACTCTGTGGGACTTACTTCTGAGGACACATGGCTACAATTGTGCTCCTTCTGTAGCTTCATTCCAAGAAGCCATATCAAAGTCTTGCACATGTTTACTCAGAAGTTCCATGGAGTTCAGTGTGACTTACTGGAGAAGTGTGCACAGAACTTCAGGACACAGGGACATCTGTCATCACACCTAAGTGCAATAACAATATGCTAATACTTAGCATTCACACAGTACTACCAAGGGTTCAAATTGCTTCGCATGCCTTCCCTAGTTCTAATCCTCACAAGTACCCAGTTATTAGTAGAAATGGAGGAGCAAGAAGATCAATTAAAAGAGGTGCAGGAAAAGGAGACAACAGGTCAGATAAATAGTCAAAGCTGGGGGAGAATATGGGACAAACACTTTGAAAATGTTGTCTAAGGAGAAAAGAAAATTATTATTAGTTTGGAGATGGTATTTAACACCAGTCAGATTAAATCAAATAAACAAGGACTATTTGGTTTTATTTTGGAGAGGATGCCAGGAAATCAGCACTTATGTTCACGTGTGGTGTACAATTTTGGGGGCAAAGGAGATAACAGCAATCACTGGGTTAAAGCTGATCAAAAGTCCAGCGGTAGCATTGTCATAAATTCACGATGGGGTGGAAGGTTTGCAGGCTATGAAGGACTTGCTCACAAATTTATTGACAGCTGCACAAGTTATTATAGCTAGAAAATGGAAGGAGCAAGGTGAGTATCAAATGGAAGAATGGTATAAAGAAGTGTGGCATATAGCTAAAAATGATAAATTAACATGTGCTATTAAGGTAAGATGGGGAATATGCAGGAGAAATGATTCTGAGGAGATATGGAAGCTGTTTGAAGGATTTGTATTGTTAAAATGGAAAGGGGTCAAACCATCGCAAGAGGTGTTGAAATTTTGGGAGGTTGGATAGTTACAATGGAAGGGTCTTGGGGGTGGGGTGCACATTTTTTCCTTATTCATTCATTCATTCATTCATTTATACTTTGTAAAACAACAACAAAACAAAAACAAGTACCCAGCAAGGTAAGCCAATATTATTTCCTCCCTGCCAAACTGCAGACAGAGAAAAAGTTGTGAATTATTATTTTCAAACAATGCTCTCCACAGTTGTGAATTATTATTTTCAAACAATGCTCTCCACAGTTGTGAATTATTATTTTCAAACAATGCTCATGAACATTTGTTGGCATTTCTGTGCTAATTCTCCCCCTATGAATGCATTTTTGTTTTTACTTTTGACTAAAAACACACACGTTGCTAGCAATTCCCCCAAATATAATGAAATTAATGCATGTTCTATGCACACTTTCCCCACAAAATTCGAGGAACTGCAAATTTTGAGGGTAGCTTCATTTTGGTTCCCATAAGGTTTCATAAGAACATAAGAGAAGCCTGGAGAATCAGGTTTGGGGTGTCCATCTAGTCCAGGACTCAAGCACAAGGGCATATGCCCCCTCAAATATCTCAAGGGCTTGTCACGTGGAAGATGGCGCAAGCCTGTTTTCTCCTGCTCCAGAGGGAAGGACCCGAACTGATGGCTTCGAATTACAAGAAAAGAGATTCTGACGAAGCATCTGGAAGAACTTTCTGATGGTAAGAACTGTTATAAGTAACCAAACAAACCCCTTTGTTTCAAACAGAACGTCAGCAATGTCTAGGCAACACGATGACCATGTACATACGCAATAGACAATCTTTTATAGAATTCCTTCAAACCATAACAAGTCCAAAATGAAATCTTTAGTCTCAAAGTCTCTGAAAATCTTTAAATAAAGCGAGGTACCAGACTTTGTCCGATGAAAGACAAGCTGTGAAGCTTTGTGTATTCAGCAAATATGAATATGTCCAAAACTGAACAGTGATTCCGGATATTGACTACTGTTTCGTAGAATTCTTTGTCAGTGTGGTGGGAGGATATAGAATTGCTTCATAAACCCATCTTATTTCAAATGAATGTATGTGAATGAAAATATCAAATGCTGTGGAACAGTGCTCATGTAATAATACAAAACAGTAGTCAATATCCGGAATCACTGTTCAGTGTTGGACTTCACAGCTTGTCTTTCATTGGACCAAGTCTGGTACCTTGCTTCATTTAAAGATTTTCAGAGACTTTGAGACCAAAGATTTCATTTTGGACTTGTTACGGTTTGAAGGAATTCTATAAAAGATTGTCTATTGCATATGTACATGGTCATCGTGTTGCCTAGACATTGCTGACGGTAAGAACTGTTTGGCAGAGGAATGGACTTCCTTGGAAGGTGGTGGACTCTCCATCGTTGGAGGTTTCTAAGCAGAGATTGGATGGCCATCTGTCATGGATGCTTTAGCTGAGATTCCTGCATTGCAGGGGGCTGGACTAGATGACCCTCTAGATCCCTTCCAACTTTGCAATTTTATGGTTCTACCATTCTGCAGTTTCCAGCAACTGGCATTCAGAAGCATACTGCCTCCAAAGTGTAAATCGGGCAGTTTCTCCTTAAAATGTGAACATAATCAAATTTCTCCCCATCCTAACTTATAGTGCAATTCCATAAGCATCTGTTAATAAACAAGGCAAGTGTAATGGAATGTGCTTCCAGGTAAGTAGGCACAGGATTGTAGTCTTGGCTGCTACGCTACTTACTGTAGTCAGAATTACATAAATGCTATGCTACTTACTGTTGTCAGAATTACATAAACAGATTTACTCTTCAATTTGAGGAGGAGTGGGAGAGATGCTTAGTGTCTTACTCCTTTAAAAATGGAAAACAGCACCACACATGTCACATCTTGAACTGATGCGCTAATGCATTTCAATGGGCACTTGCTAGATTACCTCAGGAAAGCTAATAAACTGCAGCTGGGCTGTAGATAAGCCCTGAAACCCCTCCTTCGTACAGGCTGTCCTCTTTGCACATTCTTGGACAGCAATGAGCATGCACCCTGGATCCTGAGTGTGGATGTAGGGATTAAACCAATACTGAAGGAGCCAAGAGACATTTCCTTCTCAGACAGCCCAGTTTAGGAGAATGACCACACATAGATCTGTAGTAGACAGGGGTGGGCAAATCTGTCCATTTTTGTTCTCTCCGTCTCTCGGTTTTTTAATCTCAAAATCCAGTTCTCCACATTTTTGCAGGATTTTTTTTAATCCTCATGATATTTCACCAGCATTTTAATGGAAAGCTCTCCTAGAATATACATTTTTAAAAATATGGTTTTGACTAATACATGCATTTTTGCAAGCTGTTTCCCCCTGTGATGTATTTGGGCAGCCTATTACCACTCAATGGCCTCTGTATCGGGAAGTTTTTAATGTCAGATGTTTTATTGTATTTTTAATATTTTGTTGAAAACTGCCAAGAGTGGCTGGGGAAACCCAATGTTATGCACTGAGTTGAATAGGATCCAAATTGCAGCAATCTGATTGGTCCTAGAACAATAGGATCCAGAATGCAGTAGTCTGATTGGTCCACAGGAGCCACCCAATCCAACTCCAGGTGGAAATGTAGACGCAACCTTATTGGCCTACAGGAGAATCCCAGAATTAGCCAATCATGTGACACCCATTGTGTAAATAATGTATATAAAGCAGATAATTGGGGGAACTTGCATTCCTCACTACTACGAGCTGAATAAAGAGAATGAAATCCACTCTTGACTCCAAGTATATTTCACCCAGCAAGATGGGTGGGGTATAAATAAATTATATTATTATTATTATTATTATTATTATTATTGTCATCATCACCACCACCGCCGCTACTAATACTACTATTTAGAGGGCTGTTAGCTCACCAGGAAACTAGTCTAGCTATTCCAGGAATTGAATCCATGCTGGATCTAGGAGCTAGAAGGAGCTCAGGCATGCAGCCGACCCCCTCACCCAAACTCCTAACAATATGTGAAATGCCAGCATTCAACATCTTGCATCTCTAACACAGACTGCTGGCCTTCTTATATATACGGTTGAGACAACCTGGTGTCAAACGCCATCCAAAAATCATTTTATACCAACTTTGCTTGAGCCTTACATCAACAGTCCCATTTAACACTGCCGTCCAAAGTATTGAGTCTGGGTGGGGAAGTACCGTCAGGGGGAAATCAGGAGCACTATGCAACTGGCGGTACGGAGTTTGCCGCACATGACACTCACAGTGCTGGCTCCCACACCATCACTAACATCATCTCAAATGACAGGACCGCTTCGGTGTGCAAACATGTGTGCCCACATTTTCCAAGTTACAAGAAAGGAGATCCTGACTAAACATCAGAAAGAACTTCCTGACAGTATGAGCTGTTTGACAGTGGAACGGTCTCCTTTGGAAGGTTGTGGACTCTCCTTTCTTGGAGATTTCTAAGCAGAGATTAATCTGTCATTAATGCTATAAATAAGATTCCTGCATCGCAAAGGGGTTGGACGTGATGACCCTTGGGGGTGAGGTGTCTCTTCCAACTTTTCGATTTTATCATCCTAGCAACAGAAAACAGATGCTTTAGTATTACGGGGGGGGGGGGGAGGATATAGTTTTTGTGCAAGGGACCATCCTTAATGAGGAAAAGGTATAATTCATTATAAGCATTTCTACAGCATCCTTCGAAGGGACGGTGGCGCTATGGGTTAAACCACAGAGCCTAGGACTTGCTGATCAGAAGGTCGGCGGTTCGAATCACCATGACAGGGTGAGCTCCCGTTGCTCGGTCCCTGTTCCTGCCAACCTCGCAGTTCAAAAGCACATCAAGTCCAAGTAGATAAATAGGTACCGCTCTGGCGGGAAGGTAAATGGCATTTCCGTGCGCTGCTCTGGTTCACCAGAAGCGGCTTAGTCATGCTGGCCACATGACCCGGAAGCTGTACGTCGGCTCCCTCGGCCAATAAAGCGAGATGAGCACCGCAACCCAAGAGTCGGTGATGACTGGACCTAATGGTCAGGGGTCCCTATACCTTTACAGCATTCTTCAACAGGAAACCCCCAGGGCCATTGACATAAAAGAAGAATTACAAAACAAATCAGAACACTAGAACACTTGGGAGACACAGGTAAAGCAATCTGAACCATCAAAAAGCAAAGGAAGTGAGCTGGGAAAAGAGAAAAGTGGCTGAAGTAATATTCTTATTTTTATTTAATTTATGAATCACTTGCTACGTGCATCTCAAGGTGGTTTACAAATACATGTGTCAGGGAACTGCCATCGGAGCCAAGAGTGGAGGTAAGGCTCCCCAATTATGCGGGAGAAGGGACCAGCAGAGGGAGAGAGAACACTTCCCTTGGGGAAGGAAATCAGCGTGACACCTGGGAGGAAGGGGAGCAGGGAAGGACTTTGGAGAGAGGGCTCCAGGACTCTTCCACAGAGACCAGCAGGGAGAGTCCAGGACCTCAGCTGGCCACGCCCACTCTGCGCAGAAGACTTCCGCGCAAGGAGTCTAGGCGGAGACTTGGTGTCAAGGAGTTTTTATGTTGGAAGAAGTTTAGGAAACGCCCACTGACGGATTCTGCCAGTGACTGACACAGCCACGGAGTAAAGGCTGTCCAGCCAGGGAAAGGTTTAGCCAGGGAACGTTGCCTAGAGCATCCGCACCCTCTACGCACAAGCAACCCCCAATTCCCTTTACATACATCATTTTTAAAAAAAACAACAACCTTAAAATAGTTTTTAAAACAGTGCAAACAGAATGCTGAAGGTACATATGGGAAGGCTTCACCGATCAAACGCCCATCTCATCTCAAAAAGAGCACTGTAGAACCAAAAGAGGGGCAGAAAGGAGCAACCCTAATGATCAGTGGTTTCTCCCATAGAGGGAAAGGCTGCAGCATAGAAACATAGGAGTGGCTCTCCTGGATCAGTCCAAAGACCCATCTAGGCTAGCATCCTTTGCTCACAATGGCCAACCAGGAGCCCACGGGAATCTCAGAAGGAGGAATGCAACAGCACTCTCTGCACTGATGGTTCCCAGTGGCTGATATTCAGAGGCACCCTGCCTCTGATTGTGGAGGGAGAACTTCGCCATCCTGCCTAGGATATATGGGCAGCTTTATCCTCCAGGAGATTGCCTCACCCTCTTCTAAGCCACCCAAGGTGGTGACCATCACAAAAACTGGAGGGTGGTTTTAGTTTAGAGAAAAGGTGCCTTAAGGGTGATGGGGGAGACATGACAGAAGCTTATATAATTGTCCTCTAAAAACACTAGAATAGAACTCAGAGTCATCCGAGGAAACTGACCGGCAGAAGATTCGGCAGAGACAAAAGCGGGCACTTCTTCACAGGGCAGGCCGTGAATTTATAGAATTGGCTGCAATAAGAGATGGTGACAGCTGACAGCTCAGATCAGGAGGGGAGAACCTGTGGCCCTCCAAAGGTCGCTGAGCTGCAACTCCCACCCGTCGCTGACCACTGGTCGTGCTGGCTGGGGCGGCTGGGAGTTGGAATCCAGCAATATCTGGAAGGCCATATGTTCCCTATCCCTGGCTCAGATGTCTTCAAAAAGAGACAAGGCAAAATCACGCAGGGGACGTCTGCCAATGGCCACTAGCCACCATATCTTCAATGAAGGGCTTGGAAAGGGGGAGCCTGCCACTCAATACCATTTTCTGGGGAGCAAGGGTGGGCGGTCAGACACTTCACCCACTGTTTGCGAGCTTCCCAGAGGTATCTGGTAGAGCGCTGTGGAAAGCACAACGCTCTGCGACAGCGCACTTTTTTCACACGAGGTTCCCTGCTCCTACTGATATGTGAATGGGACAGGCACATGGCCATTACAGTGGTACCTCAGGTTAAGAACTTAATTCATTCTGGAGGTCCGTTCTTAACCTGAAACTGTTCTTCACCTGAGGTACCACTTTAGCTAATGGGGCCTCCCACTGCCGCCACTGCACAATTTCTGTTCTCATCCTGAAGCAAAGTTCTTAACCCAAGTTACAGGGAACCAGGCAGAGGGCCTTCTCGGTAGTGGCACCCGCCCTGTGGAACGCCCTCCCACCAGATGTCAGAGAGAAAAACAACTACCAGACTTTTAGAAGACATCTGAAGGCAGCCTTGTTTAGGGAAGCTTTTAATGTTTAATAGGTTACTGTACTTTAATATTCTGTTGGAAGCTGCCCATAGTGGCTGGGGAAACCCAGCCAGATGGGTGTGGTATAAATAATAAATTATTATTATTATTATTATTATTATTATTATTATTAACCTGAGGTACTATTTCTGGGTTAGCGGAGGTACTATTTCTGGGTTTGAAGCGTATGTAACCTGAAGCGTCTGTAACCCGAGCTACCACTGTATCTGGTTTGCTCCTCTGGGCCACCAACCAAACCTGGCTGAGAATCAGGGAGGAGAGGGCTATTGATGGCTACTAGTCATTACGGCTAGGCTCTGTCTCCATAGCTAGAAGCAGCTGTGCTTCTGAACACCAGTTGCTGGAAACCACAGGAGGGGACAGGGCCCTTGCGCTCAAATCCTCCTTGCAGGTTCCCCACACACAGGCATCTAGCTGGCCACTGTGAGAACAGGGTGTTGGACTAGGCGGGCTGATCCACCACGCTCAACTTAGGTTCTTATGTCTTCTGTGAAAAAGAAAAGGGAGTGTGCAAAACTGACCAGAAAAATAAGAAATCAAGATAACAAACTTTTTTTCATGAAAGAATGGAAATGGTTTATGGAACATTTACAAATAAACTTTGAACAGATAAGAACATTGGCAGGATTCTTGTGGTAACCTGCAGTTTTATAAGAGGAGATATTTAAAGTAGAAGAATAAATGAGCAAATTAATTTGGGCATGCAGAAAGTATTAAAAATAAATTTAAGGAACCACAGAAAGAGGGGGAAGGAAGTTGAGTTATGAAATGTTAAAATGATTGTGAAATTACTGAAATGTATAAAAGTGAAAATCATCATCATCATCATCATCATCATCATCAAAAGGAGTGACTGGACCTCTGAAGCATGGCTTTTATTCTGTGAACTGCCCTGAAACCCCCAGGTATAGGGCAGTATATAAATTCAAATAAGAATAAGAATAATGGCAGTTCCATGGATCTGGGAATTTTTATCTCCTCATGCATAGGATGCAAGAGCCCCTTTGGCCTTGAGTCTAGGAAGTGATAAGAGGCCTGAACAGGTTGTATATTTCAGAAGGCCAATGTTCCTCAACATTCAAACCAGCCACAGCTAGCTAACAGGTATCCCCAACACACACACACACACACACACACACACACAAAAATGCACACACTTTCCTTACTTGTACAACTGCAGCGTGTGTCGGTTCCCATGACGAAAGATCTCGTACTTTGGCAAGCCACAGTATCTGTCCATCTCTTCATCATCTTTGTACCAGGTCACTTCCGGTTGCGGGTAACCTGATTAGGACATGACACATTAGCAGGAATTGGGGCACGGGAGTCAAGGAGCGCATAACCCCGAGATGAACATCATTCCAAGGTGCATGCGGGAAAGCCCCACATTCTGCAACATACAGGTTGATACCAGAAACTGCTCTGTTCTGCGTAGCTGTCCTGGTTGCAAAAGAGAGATTGATTCGAGCTGCAGAAATTTAGGAACATGGTCCAGTGTTTATAGGGCTGGGGCAAAGAGAGGCTGAGGCAAAGAAGCAGCAACAAGGGCTGCAACTGAGCACGACTAAAGGAAAAGTCCGGTATCCCCCACTCTTGCTTGAGGCTCAAGTGTCCCCGGAGGAACAGAGTGCCTTCCGTCAGCTTTGGCTGGTGCTCCAGCTGTGCCCCAATCTGGACAGGGATAACCCAATTTCTATAGCTGACACTCTAGTAAACTTTAGGTTAAATTACTGCACTTTGTTATATGTGGGCTGCCTTTGAAGGTGATTCAGGAACTGCAACTGGCCCAGAATTTGGCAACCAGGTTGCTCAATGGGGCAAGAAGGTCTGAGCACGTTAACACTGATCCTGGCCAAGAACTGGCTGCCAATTAGTTTCTGGGCCCAATTCCAAGTGTTGGTTTTGACCTTTGAAGTCTTATGTAACAATAATAATAATAATAATAATAATAATAATAATAATAATAATAATAATAATAATAATAATTTATTTGTACCCCGCCCATCTGGGCAGCTCCCAACAGAATATTAAAACCACAATAAAACATCAAACATTAAAAACTTCCCTAAACAGGGCTTCCTTCAGATGTCTTCTAAATATCAGGTGGCTTTTTATCTCTTTGACATCTGATGGGAGGGCGTTCCACAGGTTGGGCACCACTACCGAGAGGGCCCTCTGCCTGGTTCCCTGTAACTTGGCTTCTGGCAGAGAGGGAACCACCAGAAGGACCTCGCCACTGGACCTCAGCGTCCAGGCAGAACAATGCGGGTGGAGATGCTGCTTCAGGTATACTGGGCCGAGGCCGTTTAGGCCTTTAAAGGTCAACACCACCACTATGAATTGTGCTCAGAAAGGTACTGTGGCTCAGGACCCTAATACCTCAAGGACCACTTTTCCCATATGAACTGACCTGGACCCCACGACTACTGTCCAAAGTCTTGCATCATGTGCCTCCTCCATGGGAGTTGCAGAGGGTAGCAACATAAAAATGTGTATTTTCTGCGGTGTCTCCCCACTTGTGGAATGCTCCCCCTAGAGAGGCTTGCATTACTGATCTTTAGGCACCAGACTAAAACTTTTCTTTTCCGCAAAAACTTTGGCTTTTAATAATCTGTAGTCTTTTTCAGTGAGTGGGTATTTTAATCCTGTCTTTTTAAAAATATTCCAGTTTAATAAACTTTTATGTTTTATTTTATGCTGGTTTTAACAAATGATTTATTTATTGTTTTAAGTCCCTTCGATTTATTCTGTAAAACTGTGCAACTAATAAGCTAAATAAACAAACAGCAACAATAATAAAAATGTAATGGTGCCTGTCCTCCCCCCACCCCCAAAGTTACAATTCTCAGAGTGGTTTAATAATCAATAGCTTTTCCCATGGAACTCTGGAAACTGTAGCTCTCTGGAAATAGGGGTCTCATAACTCTCAGTATCCTTAGCAAACTACAGTTCCCATAATGCTTTGGGGCAGGGGTCTGCAACCCGCGGCTCCAGAGCCGCATGTGGCTCTTTTACACCTTTGCTGCGGCCCCGGGGCGGATACTAGTGAGGGGAGGAGGCGCATTGTGCGCCCGACTCTCCCCACTGTGGCGGGCGCTGTACTGGCTGTGATGTCGCATGGGGGCGGTGCGTGCGTTAGTCACGCACCATCCCGACGTCACCTTCCCGCCTGCTGTCAGATCGGACATTAAGGTAAGAAACAATATATGCAGTGTTATGGTTTTGCGGCTCCCAGTTTTTTTTCCTTCAGAAACAGGTCCAAGTGGCTCTTTTTGTCTTAAAGGTTGCAGACCCCTGCTTTGGGGGAAGCCATGACTGTTTAAAGTGGCACAATATTGCTTTGCATGCATCATGCAGATGAGGCCCAAAATCCAGAAATTTGGGGGAGACAACAGAGGAAGGGGAAGGATATAAAGGAAGGTAAAACAAGGAAATAATATTCCTGACCGTCCAGATGCAAAAGGAGGGTAGGTTGACCCAGACTTACAAACATTGCATCAAATGTCCACTTTGCAACTGAACCACATGCTAAACTATCTCCCAAAAGCAGGTTAAATTGGGACATGGCAAGTTGCGATCTAGACGTACCAAAAAAACAAACTACCCTCTGAAACCTGATTCATCGGGATTCCAGCATGGCCTGCCAAAGTCAACCTGTGCTTAAATTAATTGCATGTTAAAGTGAAGAGGAAACCCCTTTGCTGCTAAATCGTATGGGGAAGTTTTTCACCATATGGCAGGTTTTCACCCGTCGGAACAAACAACCGTTCGTAAGCATGACTTGGGAAGTGTGTAGTGCAGATCAGGTGATCTTTTCTTGTCACATCTGACATAAATGGGCGATGAGAACATCCCCACTGTTCTAGGAAGTGAGCCTGCTTTGGGGGGGTGGAAACCTAAGGTTAAAAAACAGACACTTAGCAGTGGACCAGAAGCTCCATGGAGAACCAAGCATCACAGTCTGTAAACTGAACCCAAAGTTTCCATTGGACAGAAGCAACAGCGGTTGCATCACAGCCCGCTTGTGCCCTCCAAATGCCATTGGATGACAGATGCCATCTGCCTTTTTAGTACAATGACATCATGATAACATGTGTGACTGGCTGCTTCTGAGCCAAACAGGCTATATTCTTGCTAGGATCAGCTATGGGCATACGGAACTAAGATGGGCCAGAGGGGAGGGGAAGGAATCGCTCGTCTCTAAAGTTGCTTACCCCTCCAAGGAGAGTTAAAGTTGCCCGCTTGCCTTACAAAATAGCTTCCTCTGGGTCCAGTCCTCCCTGCACCGACAGGTAGAGAGGGCACAGAGAGACGGCTCCTGCAGTAGCTGTTTTACTACAAAGGAATTTCAGAAATAGACTGGAAAGAGAAGCTGCTGAATTGCAACTCATTACCAGACTTAAAACCATGGAGAGACCTGGTCTGAACAAAGACATTGGATTCTTATCTCATTATACATGACTAAGCCATTTTTCACCTTCTCACCCCTTGCCTTTTCCTGCAAGACCTATTGCAGTCGTTAAGAGTCGTCAACAGGCTCATCTCAGCTATCTGCCAATCACCCATTCCCACCACCCTTCTGAGTAATACCCCTCCCCACCTTCTCACTATATAGAAGGATCTGGCAACTTCTGTTTCAGTGTATCTGAAGACGTGTGCATGCACACGAAAGCTCATACCAAGAACTAACTTAGTTGGTCTTTAAGGTGCTACTGGAAGGAACTTTTTAATTTTTTTTATTTTGGCTCCTGCAGTGTAGCTTTTGCACCCATAGCCCCCCATGGAGCAGGGGTTGGAGAACCTGTGACCTTCCGGACAGTGGAGGCTGATGCATGAGGGCAAATGGGGCAGTGCCCCACCAACCTCAGCCTGCCCTCACAGGTCTGCCTCCATATTTGCATCCAGTCTAGGGGATGGCATTGCCTGCCAGCTTCTTCCTGCTTAGGCACTAGATGGGCCAACTCACTGCTCACCACCACCCACTGACTCAACCCTCTTCAACCCATCCATGGCTGGCCCTCACCTAAATTCCTGGGACACACAACTGCTAGAAGACCTTACCCTTTGTGTTCTCAGCATGGAACTCACTAGGGGCAAAACCAGAACAGATTGGCTTTGTTTATCCTTGGCTCTGGGCTCCAGCTACTGCCAGGCCCTCTATCTTCTGTCTCACTAGTCCCAATGGGCACCATCCACCACAGATTCTAGGCAGTTTTGGGATTCCAATACCCATCAGAACCCAGCATGGCCAATGGTCAGAGGTGATGGAGCTGTATCCTAGCAACAGAGGTTCCCCCACTCCTTCCTTACAGCCTAAATGTCCCCGGGGGAACTGAGAGGACATTTGGGATCAGTGTGTGGTACACAATGCTAGATATGCCTTTGACTCAGAGGAGTCAAGGCTCATATTTCCCAACTTGTAAGCATAAGACTCGGGAGCCGATGATGCTTGTCTCAAATGCGCAACGAGCATCACTCTCCTGAATTCTGATTCCCCACAGAGCCCCCACCCCACAAAAAAATACAAAAAAACACATCTTGCCAGCCAGCCATATTTGCCCACCTCCGCCTTCCCCCCCAGGGCAAATCCTAGCCTCCTAACAAACAGGAGGGAGGGAAATACAGCAAATAATCCCTGGAAAATGTTGTTTCCCCAAGGACTACAGCAATTTAAGGGACCGAGCAAGTGAATGTTGGCTTCGGAAATCAGTTTGGCTTGCCTCAGAAATCATTTGAGCTATTTTGTGATGTTTGAGGAAAGAGTTCGGCTTATCCTGAGCCGAGCCAAAGTGAGCAAAGAGGGGAGCTTGGCCATAGCTAATTCTCAAGAGGCAGCGTTTCTCCAGCAAGCAATCTGCAGGCAACTGCTGCCTTCTCCTGCCTCTGGATTCGAGAAAAGCTCAGGGTGCGTGAATATACCCAAGGAAAGCAGCTCAATCCCAGACAGTTTCATCCTTAAGTGGCTCTTGAATAGTGCCCATTCTGGGAACCGTGCATAAGCTTGGATCATATTCTTGCAAAGCGCATTCAGCATCCCCTCTAAGCTTCAGGGATGTTTGCACAGTGATAATTACAGCTTTAAACCCGAGGCATTAACATAAGACTCGTTTCCTAAACCCATTCCTATTGATTTACACACTGTTTGCACTGTGGGGGGAAAGCGTCCAGGGAGCAGCTTGGTTTTCCGCTGTGCTTCCCTGGTTATCTCTGGTCCACAAGAGGGAGGATTAAGCTCCTGCCAGAACACGAACACACACACACACACACACACACACACACACACACCACCCCGCTGAAATAGGAGTCAAACTTACAAGATACTGAATGGCTATAGGAAACCAATTTGGAACAGTTCTGCAGCGACTTGTCCGGAGGGCCTTAAGGTGGTAATCAAGCAGACTAAGGATCTCCAAGGTCACTCACTGGCTCTAAACTCTGACTTAGGAACTGTGGAAAAATAAGATGACCAGAGCCTCTGGTCGCCTCTTGCTCCAAGCAGGTGCGCTTTGGGAATATAAGAGGTCAGCTTTGTAAACAGGAATGCGGTTCTGAGGACCTACACACACTATGCAAATACACAGATGTATCTGACTGCCATTATTTATTTCACATAGCCTTTCTCTTAATCACAGAGCCTGGATTTGCAGGACAGGATTCGGAGGCAACCAAAGAGCCAACAACGGCTCCTCCGCCAGAGCCCGTTTTCACAGGAGATAGAGAGGCCAGATGCCAAGGAAAACAAGGCTCCTGCGCCCTTTCAAAGCCGTGCAAAAGGATTTCAGGGGTGTAGATTTACCTGCTGAAATTCCCTCATCTCTACAGCTCACCCCTCATCTCTACAGAAGGGGGCACATGCCCCTGTCCTCTTCCACATCTGGTTATGCAGTTGTTGGGACATGGACTGGAAAGATGCAAGTTCAAGTCTCCCTTCAGCCATAAACCACACTGGGTGATCTTGAGCCACCATTGCTTCTCAGCAGTGGCATAGCGTGGGGGGTGCCAGGGGTGCCGGCCGCACCGGGCGCAACATTTGGGGGGGCGCGTTTGGCCAGCCCTCCTCGAGGAAGCAGGAACCCCACTGTCCTTGGACCTCCTCCGAAGCCTGGCGGTGGGGCGGAGATACCTTCTCCCCGCGCCAGCCTTCTGAAGGCTGCTCCGAAGCCTGACGGTGGGGCGGAGAGACCTTCTCCCCGCGCCAGCCTTCGGAAGGAAGCTCCGAAGCCTGTCGGTGGGGCGGAGAGACCTTCTCCCCGCGCCAGCCTTCGGGTGGCTGTCCTGAAGACTTCTGGTGGGAGCAGTGGCGTAGCGTGGGGGGTACAGGGGGACCTGCTGCACCTGGCGCAACATCTGGGGGGGCGCGGAAGAGACTCGAGTGCTAAAATCCACGGGTTAGGGGGCGCGAATTACTTGCCTTGCCCCGGGTGCTGAGAACCCACGCTACGCCACTGCTTCTCAGCCTGGTCTACCTCGCAGGATTGTTGCGAGGATAAAATGAGGACACCCACCCACCCCAACGTGCATAGGCAGGGCAGGATAAAAACAAGTGCACACATCTGCAAACAGGGGATGATCTAAACCTTGCCTGTTTTTCCTCTCCGGAGGTGCCTGCCTCTCTCCTCCCAGTTTCCAAAACCAGCCTCTCTCTCTCTCTCTCGCAACTGTCCTTCCAATTTGCCACAACCAAGGTGACCTCCAGTGTCTCTCATTCCATCCTCTCCCTTCCCCTGCTTAGGTCTCGGCACTTGGGCGAAGTTCAAAAAGTTATCTCAGCTCACAGGCACACACCGCCTTGCAGAGAGGCCACGGCAGGGCTGCCTGGGGGGCCGAAGTCCCCTCACACAGAGAGGACTGCGTGAGAGAGCCCCACAGAGCGAGCAGGGCTCTCTAACCAGATTTGGAGACTGCAATGAGTCCTAGGCAAAGAGTGCAACTAGCCAGGAAGCAGTTCTGTTGCAGGAATGGCTTTTAAAAGATGCAATAGCAGCTCTTTTCCTAACTTTAATCCCCTCCTTTCGAGGCTTCAGACCAAAATCCTTCGCCAAGCCTTCCTGGAGGTGCCAGGGGTTGAATCTGGACCCTTCTTTCCTTTGGGGAGTTATAGGGAGAGAACTATCCAAACGGTATAGAAATTTATTATGCGGCTAGAGCAGCAAGAATGTTAGTTGCCCAAAAATAGAAAGCAGAAGAAGTCCCAGCAAAAGAAGAATGGATACAAAAAACTTATGGAATATGCAGAAATGGAGAAACTTACCGGAAAAATAAGAAATCAAGATGACAGACTTATTATAAAAGAATAAAAATGGTTTATGGAAGATTTGCAAATAAACTGTAAACAGATAAGAACATCGGCAGGATTATTGTAATAACCTGCAGTTTTATAAAAGCATGTGTTTAAAGTAGATGAATAAATGAGTGAATTAAGTTAATTTGGATATTTAGCAACTAAAAATAAATTTAAGGAACCACAGAAAGAGGGGGGAGGAAGTCAAATTTTGAAATGTTAAAATGATTATAAAATGGTTGAAATGTATAAAATTGAAAATCATCAATCAATCAATCAATCATCTGGGACCTTCTGCCCACCAAGCCGATGTTCTACCCTTCTCCAATTAAATGAGAAAGAGATCTTTGCCAACTACTCTAACTGGGGTAGCAACGGGTCCATTTCCACGTCAAATTGCCCATTAAAGCCATCCTTTCAGAGGGGCTTGCCTTGCCCCTACCAAGATCTCCGACTGGTCCACATGGACGCGGTGGCTACAGAATGCAGCAAAGAGGCCAAAGTGAAGCGAAGGGCCGGCCGGTTTGCCATCCCTGCCCCTTCAGCGGTTCTTCTGGCCAAGAATCACAGGAGTGACGTGGTCAGAGAGAGCCGTAATAGGAGCTGCCTCCCCCCCCCCCCCGCCAGCATGTTGAAGACCTGCCCAAGAACTTGGTTAGACCGTTTCCCTCCAGGGACTCTGATTACATCTCTCAGACACATCGCCAGTAGTCACAGGTGCTGCTGCTGGTGGCATTCTCTATAACTGAGGATATCATGCACAGATGAGGCTGCCAGGTTTGGCGTGGGGGGAAGGGAGAAAGCATGCGCACACTTTGCATATGCCATGGAGGGATTCCCACTGTACACAACATGCACACACCATGCATTTAAAGAACATTTAAAGTCCTCTCCTGCCCAGGAATCCTGGGAACTGTAAGCTGCGAAGGGCGCTGGGAATTGCAGTTCTGTGAAAGGTAAACTACAGCTCCCAGAACTCCTGGGGGCATGTTTTGAATCTGTGGTGTGTACACAGCCAAAGGCCCCCCTCCACAGGTCCTTGTGCATGCATGATTATTTGTGCTCACGATGGTGCTGGGAGGGGTGTTATACGTGACCCCACTTTCAACACTGTTTGCGCCTGCAAAAGCTTTGGGGCAGACATATCGCTTTGTTTCCCATCAGTGCAGACAGTCCAGTAGAAATCTACCCACAAGTACTATTGTTGCACTCTGAATAAACCAACCATCTAGAGAAGCCCATAAACCTGAAAAACTCATCTCCCCCCTGAGCCTTAAACTGCTCAGGACCGCAATACCTCAAGGAGCCTCTCTCCATATGAAGCTACCCAGACCCTGAGATCATCTTCTGAGGCTCTTCTTCGTGTGCCTTCTCCTCGAGAGGTCCAGAGCATGGGTAGGCAAACTAAGGCCCAGGGGCCGTATCCGGCCCACTTGCCTTCTCAATCTGGCCCGCAGACGGTCCAGGAACCAGCGTGTTTTTACATGAGTAGAATGTGTCCTTTTATTTAAAATGCATCTCTGGGTTATTTGTGGGGCATAGGAATTCGTTCATCCCCCCCCAAAAAAAAATAGTCTGCCACCCCCCAAGGTCTGTGGGACAGTGGACTGGCCCCCTGCTGTGAAAGTTTGCTGACCCCTGGTCCAGAGGGTGGCAACACAAGAAAGGGCCTTCTCTGTAGTGGCTCCCCGTCTGTGGAATGCTCTCCCCAGAGAAGTTTGCCTGGCGCCTTCATTACAGACCTTTAGGTGCCAGGCAAAAACATTCCTTTTTAACCAGGCCTTTGGTTGATCTGTTTGACATCCTATACCCTTTTAAAATGTGGCTCTTTTCGGGGGGGGGGGGGTATTGGGTTATTCTTTTTATTCAGGTATGTTGTGATCTTTTCTGTGAACAGAAATCGTGCAGCGGCAGTGCAGCGGCAGCGGGAGGCCCCATTAGCTTAAGTGGTACTTCAGGTTAAGAACAGTTTCAGCAGTGGCGTAGCGTGGGGGGTGCAAGGGGGGGCCGGCCACACCGGGCGCAACATCTGGGGGGGCGCTCGCTGCCTCTGGAGTCGCCGAAGAGCCTCGGGCGCAGGCTGTAGCAGAGCCCCATGTCTCGCGGAACCGACGAGCTGTGCGCGCGCCCGGGCTGAAGGCGTCCAGCAGGCAGCGGCTCTCAGCGCTCGTCGCGGTCCCGCCAGGCAGCCCCTCCTCACAGCCCCGCCTCCGCCGCTGCTGCTGCAGCTGCTGGGCCATGTTGCATTTTCCTCGCCTCTCTGCCCCCCTCCTCCTCCAGGCAAGTGGCGTCATTTGGGCGGCAGCGCCAGCGGCAACTCGCCTCAGATCGGCAGGTTAGGGGTTAGGGGGGGCGCAAATTACTTGCCTTGCCCCGGGTGCTGACAACTCACGCTACGCCGCTGAGTTTCAGGTTAAGTACAGACCTCCGGAACGATTTAAGTACTTAACCCGAGGTACCACTGTATTATTATTATTATTAGTTGGTCTCTAAGGTGCTACTGGAAGGAATTTTTTTATTTTGTTTCGACTGAGAATCTATGGCCTTTTCCAGGAGGGAAGCAAAACAGCTGCTTTTAAAGTAAATTGTTAGACATCAGAGCTGCAGGAAAGAGCCTGGAAACATGCCAGCCATTTCTGCTTGGAGAACAGAGGACATCCAGCTTGAAGACTCCGTGGCCCCAAGAGTATTCACCCCCTCTTTCAGCCCAGGAACCCACACAATCCAAGCAGGATAGCCAAGGTGAGGTCCTCCAGAGATCGCTCGACTCCAACTCCCATCAGCACAGCCAGTGGTCAGTGATGGTCAGCCTGCCCCAGGCTCTTCTGTGAGGAAGGTTGGGGTGTTAATTTAATAAACTCAAAATTAATTAATCTCAGGAGTGCCAGTCCAACAACATCTGGAGGAGACCATGCCCATGAGATGCAGATGTTTCTTAATTTTTATCTGGCTGTTTTGGGGAGAAAAAGCCAGGTTCCTTGCATAGAGGAAAGTGCTCTTTTTCATACAGGACAAAACCTGCAAATGACATGCAATCTCATCTCACTCAGAAGTTTATCACACTTCACGAAAATAAATTATGGTGGGGGAGTTGGACTGGAATTTAATTTTGTCTGCTTCTTCTTTGCAAATTGAGGCTAGGGAGGTGTGATTTGCAGCAAAAAGCAAAAAAAAACTGTCAAGAGAGGAGCAGGAGGCCACTTAACTCTTTCCTAGATGGCTAATTCCCCCCTCAAATCCCCCACCCTCCTGAATACATATTCAGTTTCAGGGGGTCTGGGTCCATGTTTACTTGCAGACATAGGCTTAGAGCCCAGTGAGGGAGACAATTCTCCACTTATATTTATTTACAAATTTCTATCTCACCATGAACAGCCCTCACAACAAATGAAAAACATGATGATTATAAAAATCAAAAGTCCAAGCCATGCATTAAAAGGACTTGAGAAAATTCATCAACATTTTACTGCAAATGTGTGCTAAAATACACACATTTGTGTGTGCAATTTTGTCTGTTATACATACATTGCAAAGCAATTTCCTCTAATACAGTGTTTCCCAACCGGTGTTCCGCGGCACACTACTGTGCCGTGAGACATCGGCTGGTGTGCCGTGGGAGGGAGGCGGGCGAGAGGCGGCGGCGGCGAGGATCCGGCGGGGGTTGGGGGAGCGGGGGCCGTCGCGCGCAACCGAACTCACTTGGCGCGCTGCCGGCTTGTCCTCCTTCAACCCGGGTCGGGCCAGGCCTGCTCACGTCCCCGGATCCCCTAGCAGCAGCCGCACGCTCTCCAAAAGCGCAACGCTGCGCGCAACCGCTCGGCCAGCTGGTGCTCTGCGACTCCGCCCTTTCCCCTCCCAGCGCCGGAGGGTTCGCGCGACCGCAGCTGTTCCCTTTCGCAGCGCGCGGGAAACAATTCCAGGCCGATTGCCTTGTGCCAAAAAGCACCGCCTCTCCTTCCAGCTCAGGCCCGGGCCGCCGGCTCCCCGAATGACGTCACAGGGGCGGGGCTTTAATGGTGGTGTGCCGCGAGATTTTTTTCCGGTAAACAGGTGTGCCGTTGCCCAAAAACGTTTGGGAAACACTGCTCTAATACACTCCAGGGCTGGGTGATATATCAATATATTGTCCAAAACAGGTTTGAAATCCATATTTTTATATCGGTTTCATAATTTTTGACCTGGCAATATATTGCAAATCAGTGTGTGTGTGTGTGTGCGCGCGCTGTGCAAAGATCACAATGTGGGGAAAACCATGAAACTCCATCCTTATTTCAGACGCTGTGATATATCAGTATATAAAAATATTTAGCTGGTGATATATTGTGATGTTGAAAGCCAGATATGCCCAGTCCTAATACACCCCTTTCACAAATAATAAATTTATGCTGCTGCTTCTTTTGCACATTTTACCCTAATATAAACCTTTTTGTACATATTACTCCACTGGAGAACTGCACTGCGAAAAATGTGGAGAAGCACAAATTATAGAAGATGGCTGCGTTTCAGTTCCTGTGCTGTTTCAGAAAGTGCAAATTGGGGAGGTTTGCCTTTAAATGCAAACAACTGAATCTCTCTCCATCCTAACTCTGGGCTGAGGAATATGACTCCAGGTGAGTTTGAGGTGTGTCAACTGTTTGGTCCTATTCACACAGCCACAAGCGGCAGATTCCTTGGAAGGTACACAGAGTGAAATGAGAATCAGCAATTTCATATCCCTTGGGAAGCCTCTCCTATGACAGTGACTGCAGAAAGATGATAGCAATTCTTTGTAATCCCACAACATGCCAAGTGTTCCTGAACCCACCAACTTACATTGGGTACCATTTTTTAATTTATTGAAGGCATTTGTATGCTGCTAAATGATGCACACCCAGCCCTAAAATGGAAAACAAGGCAATTGGGAGGAAGGGTAATAGAACTGTAAGAAATCATTTTGCTCAACTATGTTTTTATATACAGATAGGTAGCCGTGTTGGTCTGCCATAGTCAAAATAAAAAAATTCCTTCCAGTAGCACCTTAAAGACCAACTAAGTTAGTTCTTGGTATGAGCTTTTGTGTGCATGCACACTGAAGAAGTGTGTATCTGAAGAAGTGTGCATGCACACGAAAGCTCATACCAAGAACTAACTTAGTTGGTCTTTAAGGTGCTACTAGAAGGAATTTTTTTATTTTGACTATGTTTATATATGTGCGGTAAGTGGCCCAGAGTGGCTGGGGAAACCCAGCCAGATGGGTGGGGTATGAGGAGGAGGAGGAGGAGGAGGAGGAGGAGGAGGAGGAGGAGGAGAAGAAGAAGAAGAAGAAGAAGAAGAAGAAGAAGAAGAAGAAGAAGAAGAAGAAGAACCAAAACAAAACAACAACATGGGGCTTGAACCCACGACCCTGAAATTAAGCATGTCATGCTCTACTGTTTGAGAAAGGAGAAATATTATACCAGCCTTGCCCAACCTGGTGCACTCCGTAAGTTGTGGGACTCTAGTTCCCATCAGCCCCAGCCAGCATGGCCAATGGTCAGGGACAATGAGTCAGATCCCAACAACATCTGAAGGTCACAAGGTTGGGGATGAGTGGATTATTCACTTGTCAATTTTGTATTTGTCTGCATAAACTTCAGCAGGCTTGCCTGTCTTCCCGCCCCTCTTTGGCTGTGTGGAGGAAAGCGATTCACTCTCCTTTGTCTGTGGTTTTAATGCAGAGGCTGAACTAACAAATGACTACTTATTAGAGATGCTGTAGCAGCAGATCTGCCTCGACACGGGTGGACTAGTTGCCCTTTGAAGTCCCTGAAAGCTCCAGGGTCTTACACAAAAGATGCTAGTCATCGCAGATACAATTGGGCCCTTGCCTAACCTCCCTCTTGCTGAGCAGAGATAATTTATTCCTGTCATTTCAAAGGAAGATACAGGCTGTCACTGAACTCTTAGGAGCAGTGACCAGGCATGCTAGCCAAGCCCCCAGCCTACCCAAAAGGAAGGAAAAGCTTTTTTAAAAAACGGAAGGGGTGGGGATACTGTAAATTGTCTGAATATATGGGGAAAGCCAAACATGCATCGGGGGGTGTGTGCTATTTTTACTTTGCTTTGAGGACAGCAGAGAGATCGAGACAGCAGCCATTGGTCAAGGAATGAAAGCAACAGAGAGAGAGACAGAATCTTGGAGCAGAAAGGGCATTTGAAGCCCACCAGGAGGCCAAGGGGAGAGAGGCGAAGATGAGATCACGCTGGGTGCAAAGGGTACATCCAAGTCCACAGCTGGTGTGCAGTAAAATCAAATTATAGACTGGCCCAAATAAAATGCAACTAAGTGTTAAGGAAATCTGGGTGCGGAGTAAGCTGTGCAAATCTATTTCACTATTTGGGGAAAATTTATACCATTTGCAAAAGTGTGATTTTAAAAGGGTTTGGCATTGTTTTTTGAAACTAGAGAGGTTCCTCTCAAAGACTACCCTTCCTTACAATCCCTATTTTTGGCTGAGACACAGTCACAACCTGGCAAATTCAGGTTGATCGGAAGGAATGCTCATTAAATAGCCAAGTCAATCTCCCTGCAAACCAATCAGGATTTATGCCCAATAAACAGCTCATCTGGAAGTGCCCTAAGATGAAAAAATGGCTGGAGGGAAAGAATGGTGCTGTGCTTGTTGCAGAGTGTCTAAGTAGCAAAAAAGTGTGATTCAAATGCAAGTAGCAGGAGGCATCAACTCTCTGCTCCAACTACCAGGTTTAGGAATTCAGCCACTTGGAAGGGGATTATAAAACCAAAAACACCCTTGCGCATTATTCCAAGCCATGAAAGAAGCTGTCACAAGCGCACAGATCCGGCTTGTTATCAGAAGAAGGGCTCCAGCCTGCAACCATTTATCTCGGTCTCTCAAGAGAAAACTGAAGCGCCTCTAAGAGATTCCGCCACAGTGTTTGGGAGACAGAAGCCAACATTTGAGATTGAGAGAACTGGCTGTGAGGTGTTCTTGCACCCAGAGCTAGGAAACTGACTGGAACTGGATAGTACCACAAGACTTGTAAGAGTACAGATCCTGGTAACGGACAAAAAACTCTCAGGGCTGAACTGGGAGAGCCTCCAGACATTATTTTTATCATGCTTCAGGATGATTTCGGCTCATGATGGTACCAGGGCAGTTCTATGTGAACTGTTTCTTCACATAGAACAATACAAACAATACTGTTTGTGATTACAAAAGTTTTGGGGTGGTCATACCACATTGTTTCCAATTGGTGCATGCCCCGTAATTTCCTGCTAAACCCTTGTAACTTTTTATGCTGCAAATGTTCTTTTTTATTCAGTGCTAATTTTAGATCTGACATCATGCGCAAACGCGGCAGACACACGAACACGTCTGCCACCATCATGTCTAGATGGATCCTGAGAAAGAGAGAGAAAAAGAGTGCTGAATTTGGCAGCCAGGTTGTTCCCCAGGGCAAGAAGGTTTGAGCAAATAATGCCAATCCTGGCCCAACTGCGGGGTATGCCAATAAGTTTCCAGGCCCAGTTCAAAGTACTGGTCTTGACCTATAAAACCTTAAAGGGCTCAGGACTGCCATGCAGCAAGGACTGTCTCCAGACCCTGAGATCCTCCTCTGAGGCTCACCATTTGTGGAATGCTCTCCCCAGGGAGACTCACCTGGCACCTTCATTGTACACGTTTAGGCTCCAGGTGAAAATGTTCCTCTACAACCAGGCCTTTGGCCTTTGGCTGATTGACATCTGATGCCCTTTTAAATGTGTTATGGGAACGGATATTATTCGTTTGATCTTGTTAATATTTTTACTATGTATTTTGTGGTTTTTATATTGTCATTCTATGTCGTGGACCGCTCTGGGGTCTACGGCTGAAGGGTGGTATGCAAATTTAATTAAACAACAACAACAACAATTGCACTTGATCTGAATCCCTGCACCTGTGCTACCTGTGCTAACGTACCTGTCACGATGCAGGTGAACTTGGCATCTGCATCCTCGGAGACGGCGTACGACTTGAGAGTGGTTTCAAAAAGGGGCTGGGTTTCCTCAGTCAGCTGAGCAATAATCGCACAGAAGGTGCTCCTAGAAGCAATACAAGGAACAATATTAGAACATGGTCGAGGTACGTGGCGAAGAATTGCGAAGGCATTCTGTGCCCTTGTTCTCCCCCCCCCCGCCCTCCCTGTTCACAAGGATCTACCTTACAAAGCAGCCTCACATCCCAGTTTGACTCCCACTGAGAAACTGCTGGCCGAGTTAAAAGAGGCATGGCTCTGGGAAAACTGATCATGAAACTGCTCCCGTTATCAAACAATGATTGGGTCGCATCAGACTACACACCATACATTTAAAGCACATTTAAAGCACATCCCCCTGCCCCCCCCAAAAAGAAGCAGCCTGGGTACTAGTTTATCACACACAGAGCTACAATTCCAAGAACCCTGAACAAACTACAGTTCCCAGGATTCTTGGGAAGGTATGTGTGCTTTGAATATATGTTGCACATGCTGCCCAAGTCCAACCACTGGTCCACCTAGGCTGTGCACTTGAAGCACATCGTTCCCCCTTGCAAAGAATCCTGGGATTTGTAGCCCTGTGAGAGGCAAACTACCGTTCCCATGATTCCGTGGGAGAACTGGTGTGCTTCGAATATACAGTGTGCGTGGGACCCCACACTTTTAGTTTTAGTTGAAAGGTCTTAGTCATGTCCATCCATTTAACTGGGTCTATTCTGATGAGGTGTAACCCTAACCCATTGGAATTATAGCATGGCGTCTCATCCATGTTATCAACGTGGGCCAGAGTTCTGCTGTTGCCGCTCTTTGCAACATCCATCTCTGGGGGGAAAGGTTGGAGGGCTAGAATGAACCATAGTTTTTTATATTCAGACATGCCCTGGCAGCCACCTGATCAAAAATGGGCACACATGTCCTAACCACACCCATGCCTCTGTGATTTTACACCCAAAATACAGTGGTGCCTCGCAAGACGAAAAGAATCCATTCTGTGATTCTCTTCGTCTAGCGGTTTTTTCGTCTTGCGAAGCAAGCCCATTGAAGGATTAGCGGATTAGCGCTATTAGCGGCTTTTAGCGGCTTATCTGCTGATTGGATCAGCTGATAAGCGGCTTAGCGGCTTAGAAAAGGGGGGGAGGGGAAAAACCCGCAGGAACTCGCAATACATTGTCCTCTTGCGAAGCAAGCCCATAGGAAATTCGTTTTGCGAAGCACCTCCAAAACGGAAAACTCTTTCGTCTAGTGAGTTTTCCGTCTTGCGAGGCATTCGTCTTGCGGGGCACCACTGTACTTTTGATCCTGGACCTCTTCATGGATCTCGGAGGATCAAGAGGACATGCAACTGTTTCTGCATCAACATATTAGACAACACATGTCATGTGGACGCGTCCCTGAATTAACTCAGAGGTATGTCCACATGTTTGACGAAGATGCACTTCAAAGCATCAAACCGTGTCCTGTCTGTGAATTCTTCTTCTGTCTATTGAAAAGAGGCGTGCAGTGGTGCAATGCTAGACATATTGATTCAGGGAAGTCAATCTAATGCAGTGTTTCTCAAACTTGGGTCCCCTGCTGTTGTTGGACTACAGATCCCAACATCTCTGACCACTGGTCCTGCTACCTAGGGATGACGGGACTTATAGTCCAACCACAGCTGGGGATCCAAGTTTGAGGAAGAGTGGTCTAAGCTAAGGGATTTCAGCAGACCTGACTCCAACTGGTAAGTGTACAGTGAATTGGGGGCGGGGTCCTCCCCCAAAGCAAATGCCGGAATTAGGGGTGGGGTTTTCCTTGGGTCCATGCATAGAAGGGAAAGGGTTAACCCTCTCCCCAGCCCCATCGCTACAATATGCCTCCCGCTGATCTGCTATTTGCATTGAAAAAATAATTAAGTGAAAAGCAAATGCCAGGTCTACTTTTGCCCCCCCCCCCCCCGGTTAGAAAGACTTAATTGCATCTAAAGAGTAAAAGGTAAAGGTAAAGGACCCCTGACAGTTAAGTCCAGTCTCGAATGACTCTGGGGTTGTGGCGTTCATCTCGCTTTACTGGCAGAGGGAGCCAACGTTTGTCCGCAGACAGCTTCTGGGTCATGTGGCCAGCATGACTAAGCCGCTTCTGGCGAAACCAGAGCAGCGCACAGAAACGCCATTTACCTTCCCGCTGGAGCGGTACCTATTTATCTACTTGCACTTTGACATGCTTTCAAACTGCTAGGTTGGCAGGAGCTGGGACCGAGCAATGGGAGCTCACCCCGCCGCGGGGATTCGAACTGCCAACCTTCAGATCAGCAAGCCCTAGGCTCTGTAGTTTAGACCACAGCACCACCCGTGTCCCTTCTAAAGAGGTACGGTAAAGGTAAAGGGACCCCTGACCATTAGGTCCAGTCATGACCGACTCTGGGGTTGCGGGGCTCAACTCACTTTATTGCTGTACTGTCTTTAACATTTGATTGGGAGCCGCCCAGAGTGGCTGGGGAGACTCAGCCGGATGGGCGGGGTATAAATAAATTATTATTAATATTATTATTATTATTAGCCGAGGTACATGTTAATATTATCTCCTCCCCATTCACTGCTTCAGTCACCTGTGCTGCTGAGTAAAGTATCACACTGGTTCCTAAGTTGCTCCCCAGGGGACTGGGGGGGCAACACCTATTTCTCCCCATGGCTATTATGGAACTATGAAACAGCTGCAGTTCAAGCAGCCGTGGCATCTAATGTACCATCTGCACCATACACTTAAAGCAGTATTATAGCACTTTAAACCGTCACAGCTTCCCCCAAAGAATCTTTGGGGCCGTGGTTTGTTAAGGGTGTTGAGAGTTCTTGGGAGACCCTTTGCCGAGCTGTGATTCCCGGAGTTTCCTGGAAAGAGAGACTGGTTGTTGAGAATGCAGGTCACAAACAGCTAAGCCAGAAAAGCTGGAAAGAAAGAAAAAAATCCAAGCCCCCTAGAAATCTGATGCCGGTGGCCAAGAATTCAAAATATTTTTCAAGCCCCCACAACAAGCTTGAGGGCTAAATATTTGCTTTGAGGAGGAAAAGATAAGCCAGACACGCTTCTCAGAGATCCACATTCTTCATCCAGTATCAGATTCCCATGCAATTTGGTATGCGCAAAACTACGGAGACCAATGGAGAATGCTCTCGGGGTGCAGCCACACCACACACTTCATCACTGTTTTGTGTGCATGTGTTTCCCATCCCCACTTCCTTCCTTGGTTCCAGCCCAGGACATTTCCCCAGGACATTTCCATTGCAAATTGCAGCCTTGAGCTTTGCTGAATTGCATGACTGCTCTTGTGCGTTTATATACAGAGTCCAATCACTTTGCTGGAAGGAAAGGTGGGAGGAAGCAAGGGAGTTTTGCGGGGGGGGGTGCGATCAGGCTCACCTTGTGTTTAAAGAAAATCAGCAGAAAATTGGTGCATGGTAAATTGGTGCATGGATAGGATGGTGCAAATTTACCACGGTAGGCAGGATGGACAACAAGGAATGGCTTCGATCCAGCTCCGTGGTGCAAAAATGTCTCTTACCTTTATAAGGTTCAGGATTTTGTGCAAAGACACACACACACAAACACGTCCAGTGCAAACCTTGGCGGATCAGGAAGTGTGTGGACTGCTGAAGTTTTCCTTAAATCATGAAACCTCCCTGTCTTTAACACAGCATAAGAGCCAATTTTTAATATACGCTGTCAGAGAGCTGCTTCTCCCTTATAAAGCCCCTTTTAGGAGACGGCCCACAGCTTGGTGGCAGAGCACATGCTTGCATGCAGAAGATCCCAGGGTCAATCCCTAGCATCTCTGAGTAAAGGGATCAGATGGCAGGAAAGGGGCACAACCTCCACCCGAGACCCTGTAAGAACTGCTGCCAGTTGTAGTGCAGGTCACTAAGTTAGATGAACAGATATTTTACTCTGTTGGAGGACAGCTTCCTATTTTTCTAGAAAGGCATAGGCAAACTCGGCCCTCCAGATGTTTTGGGACTACAACTCCCATCATTCCTGACCACTGGTTCTGTTACCTAGGGATGATGGGAGTTGTAGTCCCAAAACATCTGGAGGGCCACGTTTGCCTGTGCCTGGCTTAATACTTTTCCTTCCAGCCCTTTTCCGCCATGGATCTCTGTCTCTACACACTCCCCAACCTTGTTGCATGTCTCCAAGCTCATTTTTATCTTTCAGGAACCCCACAGTAGAGAGAGTTTCAGGAGGAAAGAGGTCTGGCAGGAAAAGGGTTCAACATCCCCTCCCCACTCCAAATTGCCCCTTCCTCAAGGTGCTTTGTAAAGGAGAAGCAGTCTTCAGACTAATGTACATCTCATCTAGCTTGGAATTTACTCGTCTCTCCTGCTCTTGTTGGGACAGGAAACAATCTGAAGAAGATGGGTCATTTTATTCACAAAGGAGACGTTTCTCCCTTCCCTATAAAATCAAACTCTCTGCTATTCTAGCAGGCCCCTCGTCCAACACAGAAGCATTGCCAATAGCCATATTCAGGAGATTTGGTGCCTGCTCCTCAGCGACTGGTGACAAATCTGGAAAAGCCAGGTAGCCTTCCATAACCTTTGTCAAGCCATCTCACATAGCAAACACAACTTATTAAAGCCAGCCTCTCCCAACCTGGTTCCCTCTAAATGTTGCGGACAATGACTGCCAGCAGCGCTGCTGCGTCTCGTAGTTCCAAACATCTGGAATAATGTTGGGTGGTGCCCATTTGGACCGGTAGGGTGGAAGGGAGGGAGACCAACAGTAGGCACAGCCACCACCTGATTGGCTGTAAGAAAGAAGACAGGCAGGTGGGGGCTGGCCGAGGGCAGACTGTGGTTGGTGGGGCAGTGCTAAGGGGCCCGCCTCCAGTGAGAAGGCACCAGGTTCGAGGGAGCTGACTTGAACCAAAGCATCCCAGAGTGCGGGGACAGCATCCTCCTTCTTTAAAACTATCCTGTTGTGTATTCCACACATCTTTACAGAGTTTCTTCAGTACAAGCAAGAATAAGCATGCAGGATCGAGGCAGCATTGTCAGTGCGGTTAGTACCCCTGAACTCAGTGGGTGAGTTGCACAGAAAGTCTTCTTGACCCCGGAAGTGTGCAGTCAAACAAGACTAATACAATATCATTTACCTTCCAAAGCTGGAGGGAGATAACCGGCTGGTTGATAAGCTAAGCAGAGACAGCAAACAAAATAATTAGAATTTAAGAGTAATAATAAGAAAGCATAAAAGGGAGCTCAAAACAACAGTTATTGGGATGTATTAAATGAGTCCTCGCAACACAAGTCAAGAGACTATTAATAAAATTCAGCTGCCTACCACCGCCTGCCAGTATAAACACACGACGCTGTAAATTGCAACCAAAGGCTATGAATGAAAAGGGTCGTTAACAGCAGGGGAGAAAGGCAAGGGCACTTCTGTATATCCCCAAAATGCCACTGGGAAGTGTTAGGCAGGCATCGCACGGTTGTGGGCACAAAGCAGCGAGGGCTGGCACAGTTGTCCGAACGAGATTTGGGGCAGCGGATTGGCAGCCCACCTTCTCCACTGTGAAGGATGAGGATGGGACTGGGTTCCATGCCCCATTTCCTCGGCACTGCAAGAGAGTAAATGGTGCTGGATTCACCCAGGAGACAGCCACCAGGGACTGCACACCGGCCGGGCTGGGTGACCTCTGCACAACTTGACCCCAAGGTGTCGACATACCTCTCGGGGAAACCAGAGACCTGTTTGAGCAGGATCTGGTAGTAGCTCAGCTGGAGCACGAAAGCATTCCAGAAAGCAGCTATATATAAATAGCCCTGCTCTTTCTTAGTCAGCTGTTCACCTCCCTAACAGCCCTGCTTGCGAGCCATTCCAGACAATAACGTCTCCTTGTGATAGAGCCGTCGTTATTAGCTCATTTATTAAGGTGGTTCCAGAAGTCCATCCCCTGGAGAAGTGCCACCATGGCACATGGGACACAGCGTGGGTTGAAGGAATCAGGTGACACAAGGGGCTAATTGGGTTTCATTTGGTGATATAAAGTTTCCAGTGTTGACCTGCTTCTTCAGTTAGCGTCGTTCGTTGTTCAGGTGCAGAAGAGACCAGGGAACCTGCTGGCCTCCAGATTGTTGGTGATCATCAACTCACACCAGTTCTAGCCTTCATGGCCAATAGTCCAGGGTGATGGCAGTTGGATTCTCACATCTAGGAAGGGGGTATCACATGTTCCCCATCTCTGAGCTACTGAGCTGCTCTCAAATGACCATCCCACCTTACCTTAGCTACTTATTTGACCAGTCCCAGCCTGCCTCCAGACTGTCAGCTCTATAGGATGAGCAAGTAAAATCCTCAATGATACACTGGGCAATAGATATTGGTCATAATATAGATATGAAAGCATGGGAACGATTGTGGAATATGGATATAACATTTACAGCATGTTACAGTCTAAGAGAAAATTATTTGAAAATGATGTATCGATGGTACCTAATACAGAGTAAATTGGCAAAAATGTACAAATTAAATAAATGTTGGAAATGTAAAGAGAAAGAATTTTTTAAAAATCATATGTGGTGGTCTTGTAGTAAGGTTAAAGCTTACTGGGAAATTATATACAATGAATTGGAAAAGATGTTTAAAATAAAGTTTGTGGGGGGGAAAACCAGAAGCCTTCCTTTTGGGAATTATAGGGACAGAACTACCCAAACTATTTAGAAATATTTATGTATGTGACTACAGCGGCAAGAATGTTACCTGCCCAAAAATGAAAAGAAGAAGTCCCAGCGAAAGAAGAATGGATATAAAAACTTATGGAATATGTAGAAATGGCTAAACTTACCAGAAAAATAAGAAATCAAGACAACAAACTTTTTATAAAAGAATGGAAATGGTTTATGGAATACTTACAAACTTTAAACATATAAGAACACTGACAGGATTATTGTAATAAACGGCAGTTTTATAGGAGTATATATTTAAAGTAGATGAATAAATGAACAAATTAAGTTATCTTGGATATGCAGAAAATATTAAAAATAAATTTAAGGAAGAGCAGAAAGAGGGGGAAGGAAGTCGGGTTTTGAAATATTGAAATGATTGTAAAATTATTGAAATGGATAAAATTGAAAATAAAATCATCATCATCATCTGATTGTCACCTCTACCAGACAGTCTGACAAATCTGAAGAAGATGGGTCACAAATGCTTCCAGTCACTGTCCTCTCCTCTATTAAGAGCCAGTGTGGTGTCATGGACTAGGACTGAGGAAACTCAGGTTCGAAATCCCCCTTCTGCCATGAAGGTCAGAGTGTGACCATGGGCTGGGGACTTAACTCTCCCCATTGACCAGGCAAGGGCAAGGGCTGGAAGCCCAACCACACCTGGAGGGTACAAATTCCCCATCCCAGCTGTCAATAAATGCATACCTATCGCCAGCCTCCACCACTCCAGCTGTGTTTTCCCTGTCTGGGCTCAGAGACCCAGTGTAAACCTGGCTCAAAGGAACATGCAGCTGGGAAGAAGTGGTTGCAGGAGCAAAACCAGTGAGCAGGGGAGTTCAGCCCTTCTGCTCTGACCATCCCTTCCCTGCTTTGAATCACCCACTGTTGCAGCATGACTGTTGCAGCGTGACTGTCCCTATTTCGAAAGGCCAAAGTAGACATGACATTTGCCATGTGGTCTGGCGTTGCATATTTCATTTTTCTTCAACCAAGAGCTGGCACAGGGAGCAGGCGCCAAGCTTGATCAGGGCTGTGGCGTGGAGGAGGGGGTTTGTAAGCCTTTCCCCACTGAGATTTCAACTGAAATCGGAGCTGGGAGTAAAGCCCCCACCAGTGTCGATAGGAGCTCCCCCCCCATTGCAAATATGGGAGGGGGGTTTTCTGCTCAGGCCCGTATTGGGCCCAAAGGGTTAAAGCCCCGCTCTCCCAAACCACAGTCCCAACCCAGTTTGCCCCCCCTCCCCAAAGGAAAATGGAACTCAGTGCTTGGAAAGTTTATTTTTAAAAGCATTTTTTCCCAGGTCAAGTTCAAAAAGGAACGAGTTCCATTTCAGTTCAATTCACAGTTCTGTTATGTGGTCCTCCATGGATTTTTTTTCGGCCTTCAGAAATGTACCAGCTGCTCTGCTAAAACGAAAAATATACTTAAGAAGACTAAGAAAGCATAACAGTATGCACACGGGTAAATATTGTGGACAACTGTTCTGTTTCATGTCCCCAACCATTATGATATTCAAGCCAAAACAGCAGAGCCACTTTTCAGACAGCTAAAAATTGTAATTGCAATGGCCACAATCATTCACAGCAAAGTGTGATGAAATCCCTATCTACCAACTATTTATCTGTGCATCTATCTAGTATTCAATTAAAATTAAAATTGGATTGGATTAAATATCACCCAAAGTGCCAAGGCAATTGGAACTTAATTCATGTTCAGTTCACCTGGGAATTATAGGAACTCATTTCAGGTATATCGTAATTTTGAGATTTTCGAATTAATTCATCAAATTGGTTAAACTGAATTAGATCATTGCAAGCACTGGTGGAACATCACAACGCCAAATGTCATGTCCAACATCATGTCTCATTCGGCCCCATGACACAATTCACGCTATTTCAGCTAGCTAAGGCTTTGGGGAAACAAGCCTGTCCCTTTAGTCCTTTGAAACAGGACCACTTGGTGGACAAGCCACGACATTCCCAGTTCCCAACATGGAAAGTACAAGTGGAGGAGCCAGAGAGAGCGACTCGAAGGACAGCCTCGCAGGGGGCTGAGAACCAGGGGGCTGATGCAAGAGACATTCTACACAACCCTGGAGCATCACCACTGCACAGGGCAAAGCTTAAAGACCTACTCTGGCTCCCAGTACGTTTCTGAGCATAATTCAAAGTGTTGGTGTTGACCTTTAAAGCCCTAAAAGAAGAAGAAGAGTTTGGATTTGATATCCCGCTTTATCACTACCCGAAGGAGTCTCAAAGCGGCTAACATTCTCCTTTCCCTTCCTCCCCCACAACAAACACCCTGTGAGGTGAGTGGGGCTGAGAGACTTCAGAGAAGTGTGACTGGCCCAAAGTCACCCAGCAGCTGCATGTGGAGGAGCGGAGATGCGAACCCGGTTCCCCACATTACAAGTCTATCGCTCTTAACCACTACACCACACTGGCTCTCTCTAAACGGCCTCCGTCCAGTATACCTGAAGGAGCGTCTCCACCTTCATCGTTCTGCCTGGAAGCTGAGTTCCAGCGCCGAGGGCCTTCTGGTGGTTCCCTCGCTGCGAGAAGCCAAGTTACAGGGAACCAGGCAGAGGGCCTTCTGGGTAGTGGCACCCACCCTGTGGAACGCCCTCCCACCAGATGTCAAAGAGAAGAATAACTACCAAACTTTTAGAAGACATCTGAAGGCAACCCTGTTCAGGGAAGCTTTTAATGTTTAATAGGTTATTGTATTTTAGTGTTTTGTTGGAAGCCACCCAGAGTGGCTGTGGACATTATTATTATTAAAGTGGGTCTGGGTCAATCTCTTTGCAATGCAAATGTCTTTTTAAAAAAGCCAAAATGCTCATCTCCATTACAGATATTTCTCTGCCACACCAAAAAGTAATCCTCAGCCTGAGAGAAGCTCAAAGGGGATGCCCATAATTGTTCTTGGGTAGTAAAGGTCAAGGGACCCCTGACAATTAAGTCCAGTCGCAAACAACTCTGGGGTTGCAGCGCTCATCTCGCTTTACAGGCCAAGGGAGCCTGCGTTTGTCCGCTTCCGCGGACAGTTTTTCCGGGCTGCTTCTGGCGAAACCAGAGCAGCGCACGGAAACACTGTTTACCTTCCCACTGGAGTGGTACCTATTTATCTACTTGTTGCTGTGTGCTTTTGAACTGCTAGGTTGGCAGGAGCTGGGACCGAACAACAGGAGCTCACCCCATTGTGGGGATTCGAACCACCGACCTTTCGGGAAGCCCAAGCGGCACTGTGGTTTAACCCACAGTGCCACCCACGTCCCGTGTTTTTTTTTGAATTAATTATAATACAGAGGTACCTCGGGTTACAAACACTTCGGGTTACAGACTCCGCTAACCCAGAAGTAGTACCTCGAGTTAAGAACTTTGCCCCAGGATGAGAACAGAAATCATGTGCCGGCGGTGCGGCGGCGGCAGGAGGCCCCATTAGTGAAAGCACATCTCAGGTTAAGAATGGTTTTTGGTTAAGAACGGACCTCCGGAACGAATTAAGTTTGTAACCTGATGTAAGTTTGCAACTGTAATAACAACAATTTTATCATTCATATTATTATTTATACAATTGCTGTGGCCAGCAACATGAGCATTCACATAGCTGCAAAGGCACTGGAGAAAAGAGAGAGTTGTGCTTTCACAATGTGTTGACTCTTCTCTGTCAAGTTTGAAGAGCAGGATTTGAATCCTAAATATCTTTGAAGCATGCAGACCATCTGGGAAGCATGTGATTGAGGGGTACAACCGGCTGAGGCATGCCCAGTGCATGTTTTCGCATATTTACAAGAAAGAAAAAGGCAATAGCATGGCTTCTAATGAATCAGAAGACTGGTCCATCTAAGCCAAACAGACTGACAGGTGGCCTCTATGTCCTCCAGAGAATGGTCCTTCCTAGTCCTGGTAACTTGAACGGAGGAAGTTGCTCCTGAAGAAACCAGAGGCCTTTCTCCTGGGCATAGTCGGCCAATTGGTGCAAAAGAAAGACAGAACTTTTTTTATGTACGCCACAACAGCAGCAAGAATACTAATCGCCAAGTATTGGAAGACACAAGATCTACCCACTCTGGAAGAATGGCAGATGAAGGTGATTGACTACATGGAACTGGCTGAGATGACCGGGAGAATTCGAGACCAGGGAGAAGAGTCGGTGAAAGAAGACTGGAAGAAATTTAAAGACTACTTAAAGAAATATTGTAAAATTAATGAATGTTAGAAAGATGTTGGATAGAAATTAAGCGGTTTCCAGCTGTAATGCTTTAAGAGATATGAAAAAAAGGATTATAAATGGGTAAAAATTTTATGGTAAGGATTTGCTGAGCTAACAAACTGAACTGGAATACAAAGAAGGGAAGTATGAGGAGGTTGGAGGAAATAAGGGTATGGAAGTTATGTTATTGAAAATTAATGTGTGTTTTTAACTGCTTATTATTTTGTATGTTTATTTTTCATTTTTTCTTATATTTAAAATTTTTTTCTCAATAAATATCTTTAAAAAAATATGAACGGAGGAAGTTGCCTTACAGCAAGTGGGACCGTCTAGTTCATTAGCATCTATACCAGAAGTAGGGAGCCTGTGGCCTTTCAGATGTTAGCACAGAGGTACAGAATCAGAGTTGGAAGAGACCAGTGTTCAAAATTCCCCAGGCGCCAGGCGTGTTTTGTGACTGGCACAGGCTCCATTGGCCACCATGGGGAGATCACTGGATGCCAGGTTGGCAACTGGCTGGCTGGCGTTGCGGTGCTGGGTGCAGTGGCAGCACCACAACAAAAGATGTGCATCAAAAGATGAGCATCTTGTGCTTCTGCGCTGCTGCACAAGTCAGCTGGCTCGCTAAAGGTTACCATTTCCCCAAGAGCTTCCTATGCAGTAAAATTCCCAACATGTTTCATGTAGGAACATTTATTGCATCGCTATCCTGCCCTTCATCCAATTAGCTCTCTGCAGCATACGCACCGTCAACAACCCAGCAGTGTAAGTTAGGCTGGGGTATTATAACTGGCCCAAGACCACACAATGAGCTGTATGGAGAGATGGGGGTCTGAATTCAGGCCTCCGCTACATCACCCTTGATTGCTACTGATGACAGTCAACAAGAGTACTGAAAAATCATTTGCTACACTGGGGGTGCCTTTAAGGTAAGAATGCTATATGTGAAGCAGCTCTTTATCTATAGACATCTTAGACCTTGGAGTGAATCGACAAATTCTAGAGAATGTGTGGCAGTCCATGTTTGGAATCTACAAGTTTGTCTTGCAACTTGAGCTAGTCTATGTCACACAACATCGCTGGGGGGAAAGGCTCCTTAAAAAAAAATCTGAATCTACATCAAGTAGATACAGCTATCATACATTTTAAAGTCAAATCACCTCTGTGACTAAACCCGCATTCCCCAACCAGGTGTCTTCCAGGTGTTGTTGGACTACAACTCCCATCATTCATTCATTTATTTATATTCAAACAATTCCTTTACCATTTCATCACAGTCGTCTCTAAATGCTGTGCAAACAAACCAATTACAAGACGACCAAACATGAGTTAAAACTATAAAATCCAATTTTAAAGACTGCTGGATTTATTTTTGGTTTTTTTAAGTTTTCAGTTGGCGCTGGACATTCAACAGGAACGAGACTGGTCTAACCTCAATTGGAAAGAAGATCCACAAAACTGGACTCGCAATACTGAGCACACGTCTCCTTGTGAATGTGAGCCTTGCATCCAAGCCACCCACGGGAGATGAGGAGCCCTGAATCCCTGAAACAACCCAGTGATCAAGGAGGGATGCACCTGGACCCAAGTTGTTAAGAGCCTTTGTACAGAAATCACACCCTCAGCCCATCTGGTGAACCACTGTCACTGCCAACTGGCTCTTACAGCAAACGATGGGCAGGCGTCAAGAGAGCAAGATGCCGGTCGCATCATTGCAAGAGTCCTTTCCACAACATAGACCAATATGGATCCCAAGGGTGTGAAAACGCACTGTATGGAACACCTCAGCTGAAAGTGCAATGAGAGGAGCAATGGAGCTGGGCGCCTTTATCCTCAGAGCGCCACGCAAATTCGACTTCTCATGCTGCTGAGTGATCCAGAGGCCCGCCCACCATTGCTGGTAGCACCAGCCTCCAGACCACCTGAAGCAGCTCTGCTGGACGGCTCTTTGAGGATGCAACGGAGGCGGCAAAATAATTCTTTGCCACCTTCTCTGCCGCTTGGTAGGCAGAGGTGTGACCTACAGGGTTCGAAATTCCCCGGACACCAGGCACGCTTTGCGACCGGCAAGGCTCCAACTGCGACCACATGGAGATCTGTGGATGGCAGGTTGGCGACTGACATCTCCACCTGGCTGGCTGGCTGGCTGGCTCTGTGGTGCAGCGCATGGCAGCACGGCGACAAAAGATGCACGTCTTGTGCTTCTGCGCTGCCGCGTGAGACAGCTGGCATAACCGGCAGCAAACTTTGCTCCTGCGCTGCCACGCGAACTGCAATCCTAGGCACATTTTATTGAGGTCAGAAAGCCCCTCTGGATGCAGCGGAAAAAGATCCTTGTGCCTACACTGCCAAGCTTGCCCAGCCTGGTGCGCCCATCTCTTTTCGTTGAAGCTTGAAAAAAAATTTCACCCCTTGCGTTCCAGTCGCCTGCCAGCGTGCTGCACCGCCCAGAGCTTTCCTCAGTAAACCAAGGAAAACCGCAAGCTCTGCAGCCACCAGAGAGGAGCCCCATGAGGGATCATGTCAGCAGCCCTCCACGCCTCACCCTCCCACAGCAAGACCAGGGCTGTAACAGGATCACCCGCTCAATCCACTGGGAAATCCAGCAGAGCATTTGGGAACATATTCAGTTCCATTAGTCTCCTGGGGCAGAACATCCACATTGCCCCCCACACACACCGCTGTCCTGCAAGGTGAGGCTGCTGCCAAAAGTCCAGACTTCATCCCTGCTGCCCGGGCTGATGGGAGTCGTAGTTCAACAATATGTGGAGAGTTCCAGGTTGGACTCACCAGCTGCAGTCAGCTGATTAGTCACTGTTATGTACTGAGTTGAATAGGATCCAAAATGCAGCAGTCTGATTAGTCCTAGAACAATAGGATTCAGAATGCAGCAGTCTGATTGGTCCTAGAACAATAGGATCCAGAATGCAGCAGTCTGATTGATCCACAGGCGCCACCCAATGCAACTCCAGGTGGAAGTTAATCCACAACCTGATTGGCCTACAGGAGAATCCCGGAATTAGCCAATCACATGGCGCCCATTGTGTAAATAATGGATAAGCAGACATTTCGGGGGGAACTTGCATTCCTCACTACTATGAGCTGAATAAAGAGCATGAAATCCACACTCGACTCTGAGTATATTTCAGTGACCAAACGCCAAAGCTGCCCAGGATTTTTGTAATCCAAATGTCCATTGACTCAGGTGATGGCCCTCCAGGCAGAGCAGGACTCGCAGATCTAATCATCCTTAACCATTTGCCGTTCTGTTTCCCCATCCCTGCTCAGACGTGCTCAGTTTGTAGTCTTGCTGTCCTGAGCACAGCCTCACAGGGCAACTCTTATATACATCTACACAAAAGTCAATGTGGCTTATTCCAACATACGTTGGTATAAGATTGCAGTCTTAAAACAGCTCTTTCAGCAACTGATCCAAGAACTAGGAAACACAGTACACTGTTCCCAAGACTGCGTGCCGTTGTCAGTCCAGAAACTCTCAGAAATTTTCACATAAGAAAAATGGTCAGCACCGATGAGAAATCAGGACTGCGGGCTGGCATCGATTTCTGTGTTCTCCGAAGTTGAAAAACCACTGCGGTGATCTCAAAAGTTGCTAACAGTCCACAAGGATGACTCACTGGCTCACCCATTAGGTTGACTCACTACAAGGGAGGATGGCTAAGCTAAGACTTCTTATGCAAGCATGAACTGCAAAGTGCCACATGTTCCACACTCACAAGAAAGCAATCTTTTAGTGTGGCACTGGATTTCTCTGGAAATCCCTGTCTACGCCTTCACTGTACTGCTTTTCAATGCCTGCTAAATACATTTTTTGTTTTGGTAAGCCTAAACCCAGCCATTTAGTTCTATTACGCATATGTGCTTTTAAAACTTGAGTTTGGTCATTTTGTTGTGTCAATGGTTTTTAAAGTCTGTTTTTAATTGCTATCTTTTAAATGAATATTTCATACTATTTAAAACCGCTTTGAGATTTATTTCGCTGATTAAGTAGTACACAATTCTTGCTTTAAAAGAGGGGAAGATACAATATCATCATTTGAACAAAGTATTTAAGAAAGATCGGATACGAGGGTTTGGGGAACAAATATCACAACTGGAGCGAGATCTGTTGGAATGGAATGGAAAAGTGATGTCTAAAATGTAAAAGATATTATTGGAATGGGAAACAAAAGATGAGCAAGTAAAATCCTCAATGATACTCACTGGGCAATAGATATTGGTCATAATATAGATATGGAAGCATGAGAACAATTGTGGAATATGGATATAAAATTTACCGCATGCTACGGTCTAAGAAAATTATATGAAAATGATATATCAATGGTACCTAACACTGAGTAAATTGGCAAAAATGTATAAATCCAAATCAAATAAGTGCTGGAAATATAAAGAGAAAGGAGGTTCTTTTTATCATATGTGGTGGTCTTGTAGTAACATTATACCTTACTGGGAAATAATATATAATGAATTGAAAAAGATGTTTAAAATAAAGTTTGTAAAAAAAACACCAGACGCTTTCCTCTTGGGAATTATAGGGACAGAACTACTCAAAGTGTATAGAAATTTATTCATGTATGCAACTATAGTGGCAGGAATGTTACTTGCCCAAAAATGGAAAGAAGAAGAAGTCCCAGCGAAGGAAGAATGGTTACAAATGAAAGAAATGAAAGAAATACAAAGAAATGGTGAAACTTACCGGAAAAATAAGAAATCAAGATGACAAACTTTTTATAAAAGAATGAAAATGGTTTATGGAATATTTACAAATAAACTGTATTATTATATTAACCTGCAGTTTAAAAGAATATATATTTAAAGTGAATGACTAAATGAGTAAACTAAGTTAATTTGGATATTCAGAAAATATAAAAAAACAAATTTAAGGAACCGCAGAAAGAGGGGTAAAGAAGTCGAGTTTTGAAATATTGAAATGATTGTAAAATTATTGAAATGCATGAAACTGAAAATCCTAATAAATAAAAATAAAGAGAGGGGAAGAGAGAGTTCTCTAAATCAGCCCTTTCACTTGTATACATAGAGCTTCCATTATTGGTCCGCAGCTTAATAATAGCCATTTGGCAGCTGGTGCAGAGCCAAAATGCCCAGGCAGAAGTCGCCTCTGCAAGCCTTGGCTTGCCCCGGTTGCTCTCTGTCCTCCCAGGCGATTCTCTTCTTCCTCATCTTCTCCTGGGTATCCCTCAAGGCCAGCGAGAATGCCTGGCGCATCGCGCCCGCTGATCAACTAGGTCCTTTGTTAGCAGCAGGGAACGAAACAGACCTCTAGGAAATTGCTTCCTCCCTCCTCCTGGTCCATTGGACAAGTTCACCAGGGCACCCAAAAGCCCTGGAAAAATAATCTGCTTTATCCCTTTGTCGGCCTCAAGGAGGTTCATAGCCTCACAAAACTATCAACTGTCCACGAAACTGTGGATTTGTGAGTGCGTTGTTTACTTGTGGTTGCTCACGAGAGAGAGAGAAAAGTGCATTTTGCACATTCTCCAAGGCACCTTTTCCTTCATTTATACTTCCAACGCGGAGAGGGGAGGGAAGCAAGGCCCAACACTGAAATCTGCACAATTTAAATACCTCTGGCACTTTAATAAAGTACATTAGGTAAGAAGAGCCCTGCTGGATCAGGTCCATCTGTAGCCCAGGGCTGGGGAAGGGTGCTGGAATACCTCTCCCATTATCCCTGGGTCCACGGGCCAGGCTGACTGGGGCTGATGGGAGTTGGAGTCCAGAGAACCAAAGGTTCATCCCCACCCAGAGGAACCACAAACCAGACGCGTGGGAAACTGCCTTCCCCGATTTCATGCCCCAGGTCGCCTGATCCTATGAGATAGGCTGCCACTGGACGTCGAGGCTCCATGGAAGAACTGCCACGGCAGTTAGCGGTCCACCTCTCCTCCTTTCCAAGCCCTCTAAGCGAGCGGTCCCCTACCTACATCTGGTGGCAATGAGTTCCACAGGTTCCTTCTCCCTCCTTTCGACCAGCCCTTCCTCTGACCATCCGCAGTCTCTCTCTCCCGAGCATCGATTCGCTTCCCAACACGAAAGAAAAGCGCTTGGTGCCCATCTGTTTCGTGCCGGGAGGATGCCCCCCGACGTAACCACAATCGCTTAGGGCGCCTCGACGTTTCCCCTACCCTGATCCCCCCACCCCACCTCCGGGCCTGGATGCCAACAGCGCCCCACATCTCCCTCCAGGGTACCGATTTCCCCCGCGCGCCCCGACGGCGCGTACCTGTTCTCGGGGCGCACGCTCAGGAAATAGCTGCGCCGCTCGGGTCGGTGCTCCACCAGGGGCCCGTTGTCCTCGCCGTCGCTGCCCTGGCCGGGGCTGTACGCCGAGTAAGGCCCGTTGCCCGAGTAGGAGCGGCCCAGGGGCCTCCGCCTGGAGCCCATCTGCCCCGCAGCGAAGAGCGACGCTCGGTCTCTCCCGGCCGGGAAAAGTGGGGAGCTGGTGGCGGCGGCAGGGCGCGCGGGGGTCCCGGGCGGCTCCCAGTCCGCTTCGACGCCGCGCAGCGCGGCAGCCGTCAATCACGCGCGGCCGGCCGCCGAAGCCGCTATTTATAGTGGTCCGCACATGGGGCTGTCACTCAGGGACGGCGGGGCGGACCCGCGCCCGGCGCGCTCCCTGCCCGTCGGGGCCCCCGCGCTGTTGGCTCGCTGCGAGACCGAGCCGACGGCACGGCTGTCCTGGCGCAATGCCGGATTTAGCTGTAAGCTAAACAAGCTATATCTTAGGGCCCCACACACTTGGGGGCCCCCAAAATTTAAAGGAGAAAAAAACTGGATGTGCATTTCCAAATTATAAGGGGGGGAAACAAAATAAAACCTACATACAGCAATAATGTTTTGTTTTGTTTTGTTTTGTTTTGTCTTGTGTTGTGTAGGCTCCTATGATGTAATTAATGGGCCCTGTTGCATTGTATTATAACACTTAATTTCATATTTATAAAGCTATTTATAATTATTAGCAGTTTGCAACATATATCACCTGTTATTATTTCACGTTATAGCAAGTTTCTAGAGACTAGATTATGAGTCTTTGTAAATTGTGTTTCTGAAGGAACTTTTGTTATTGCCAAATGCCAATGTGTTTGCATTATTAAGTTTGTTACGAGTAAAAAATCATTTTAAGTTAGAGCTTAAAAATTATTTCACTATTAATATACTTCTTAATTGTATTTCACTATTGATATACTTCTTCTTAATTGTATTTCAGTTCAACAATTACTTTGATAAAATGCATATTTTGTTATGCGCAAATGGCTTTAGATACCTATTAGGTCCATAAATTATGTAGCATATATTCAATATAAAAGAACAGCAACAATTTGTTGTTGACAAAGGACAGCTGGACATATAAAGGGCCCCATTACCTTCAGTAGCTTAGGGCCTCATCAAACCTTAATCCGGTCCTGGGTATTGAAACCTGGGGTGCCACCTTGGGGGCGGGTGGGGGGTCATTGACGCATGGCTAAAATGGAAATGCTTGTTCTTTTTCTTGGGCGATCACTCGCCCCGCAAAAAAAAGTGGCTGACGGGTTTTGCATGCAATCTGCACATGCCGATTTATAAGGTGGCGGTGCAAACAGGGCTGTAGCTAGGGGGTGGTGAGGTGGACCCCTGCCAGAGGCGCAGGCGGGGGGGGAGCAAAATTGGCTTTAAAATATGTCCATAAATATGTCTATAAATAAAAATATAGATTAGTGCGTGAGGAATTGAATGGGTGGAGTTGGGGGGGTTGGAGGAGAGGTAGAAAGAAAAGCTAATTTGTCTGTGGCTAGGGGGCGCAATCTGGATGGTTTGGTCAGGGGCGCAAGATCACCTAGCTACAGCTCCGGGTTCAAACCGGTAACACAGAGCTCTAATTTCTAGAGAAATTCAATCCCTTTCGCCATAGTGGAGAAGACTCTCACTGAGAGTTGCATGCCGGTTTGCACATGCTAATTTATAGACACTAATGCAAACTGATGAATATTTGCTATATTTTCAATAGAAATTCAATTGTATCAGGCATGGGAAACTTGTTTGGGCAATACATGTTGGTCATAATATAGATATGGAAGCATGGGAACAGTTGTGGAATATGGAGATAAAATTTACAGCATGCTATGGTCTAAGAGAAAATCATATGAAAATGATATATCGATGGTACCTAACACTGAGTAAATTGGCAAAATGTATAAATCCAAATCAAATAAATGTTGGAAATATAAAGAGAAAGGAGGTTCTTTTTATCCTATGTGGTGGTCTTGTAGTAAGGTTAAAGCTTACAGGGAAATGATATATAATGACTTGGAAAATGTTTAAAATAACATTTGTAAAAAAAAGCCCCAGAAGCCTTCTTTAAGGAATTATAGGGACAGCACTAGGTATTATAGGGGTAAAGGTAAAGGTACTCCTCACCGTCAGGTCCAGTCACGGATGACTCTGGGGTTGCTCACGCATCTCGCTCTATAGGCTGAGGGAGCCGGCGTTTATCCGCAGACAGCTTCTGGGTCATGACTAAGCCGCTTCTGGCGAACCAGAGCAGCGCATGGGAACACCATTTACCTTCCCGCCGGAGTGGTATCTATTTATCTATTTATCTATCTATTTATCTATTTATCTATTTATCTATTTATTTATTTATTTATCTATTTATCTATTTATTTATCTATTTATTTATTTATTTATTTATCTATTTATTTATCTATTTATCTATTTATCTATTTATCTATTTATCTACTTGCACTTTGTGCTTTCAAACTGCTAGGTGGGCAGGAGCTGGGACTTAGCATTGGGAGTTCGCCTCATTGCGGGGATTCAAACCACCAACCTTCTGATTGGCAAGCCCTAAGCCAGGGGTTAGCAACCTTTTTCAGCTGTGGGCTGGTCCACCGTCCCTCAGACCATGTGGTGGGCTGGACTATATTTTTTTTTGGGGGGGGGACACGGATGAATTCCTATGCCTCAGCAGAAGCGGCTTAGTCATGCTGGCCACAAGACCCGGAAAAACTGTCTGCGGACAAACGTCGGCTCCCTCACTCAGCAAAGCGAGATGAGCACCACAACCCCAGAGTCATTCGCGATTGAACTTAACTGTCAGGGGTCCTTTACCTCTACCTTTAAGCTGCCCAGAGTGGCTGGGGAAACCCAGCCAGATGGGCAGGGTATAAATATTAAAGATATTATTATTATTATTATTATTATTATTATTATTATTATTATTATTATGATCCTAAGGGAGAGGCTTGAATTGAAGGACAATGCTAATGGCCAGACTGAGCCTCTAAGCAAAGAATTTAGAGCCTTTCCAAGGACTGGTTTTCAGCCTGAAGCATTAACAGGTGCTGACCTCAGGTGGCAGTTGTGGAAATGACAGCAGGTTTTGCAAGCTCAGTATCGCTGTGGCTACTCTGCAGTTCTCTCTTTGTCTCTGCCTCTCTCTTTAATGACTATTAAAGTGGCATAATGGTGCTTTTGAAGAATTGATGCTTTTGAATTCTGGTGCTGGAGGAGACTCTTGAGAGTCCCATGGGCTGCAAGAAGATCAAACCTCTCCATTCTGAAGGAAATCAGCCCTGAGTGCTCACTGGAAGGACAGATCCTGAAGCTGAGACTCCAATACTTTGGCCACCTCATGAGAAGAGAAGACTCCCTGGAAAAGACCCTGATGTTGGGAAAGATGGAGGGCACAAGGAGAAGGGGACGACAGAGGACGAGATGGTTGGATAGTGTTCTTGAAGCTACCAGCATGAGTTTGACCAAACTGCAGGAGGCAGTGGAAGACAGGAGTCCCTGGCGTGCTCTGGTCCAGGGGGTCACAAAGAGTCCAACACAACTAAATGACTAAACAACAACAACAACAACAATGGTGCTTTACTTGTATAGCGCAGGTAGGGCCACTTTTGAGGAAGAGCTAAAGGCAGCTGGTCTCTCAGAATAACTGATGTTGTACAGTTTTAAGTCCGGCAGGGCAAATCCCCCTCTTTCTTTTGCATCTGTAAGTATTTTAAATTTTATTCTGGGCTTTTTGCCCTGCCAGACAAATTTCGCCATGTCTTTCTGCCACTGTACTATGAAGCAGCAGCGTTTTGCTGGCTGAAAGAGTGGATGCTCCTCGAGAACACAGATATCTTGGATTTAGAAGGTTTCAATAATACATTTGGTTGGCATGCATATCTATGGTATGATAAAATCAAAGTGCATAGGGCCTTTAAAAATCACATTGTCAGAAAAGCGTTATTTAATGTTTGGATAAGATATAAAGACTTGTTGGAAAACAAAACCCCTAGATGGTTGTCACCCTTGGAGGCTAAGGCATTGAAGAAACTCAATATGGAGGCCGAATGGCCAAAGTATTGGGAAATCTTGGAACAAGATGGAGATAAATTGAAATTACAGAGTCATGAGAAATTGAAACCTAAAGTACGAGACTGGCTCCATTATTATCAAATAATGGAGGTCTACAAACAAGATAGGAAAATTGGCTTCCAGGTGGAGAAATCAAAATTAGAAATTGAATTGTTAGAACCCGATACCAAGAATTTGTCAAGAATGTATAATTTGCTGCTGAAATGGAATACACAAGATGAAACAGTTAAATCAGCTATGATTAAGTGGGCACAGGACATTGGTCATAACATTATGTTTGCTGACTGGGAATGGTTGTGGAACACCGGGATAAAATTTACGGCATGTAATGCCTTAAAGGAAAATATTATGAAAATGATTTACAGGTGGTACATGACCCCAGTCAAGCTAGCAAAAATTTATCATTTGCCTGATAATAAGTGTTGGAAGTGTAAAGAAACTGAAGGTACTTTCTACCACCTTTGGTGGACGTGCCCGAAGATTAAGGCTTTCTGGGAAATGATATATAATGAAATGAAAAAGGTACTTAAATGTACTTTCCCGAAGAAACCAGAAGCCTTTCTCTTGGGCATTGTCGGTCAATTGGTGTCAAAGAAAGATAGAATCTTTTCTATGTATGCTACGACAGCAGCAAGAATACTCATCGCAAAGTATTGGAAGACACAAGATCTACCCACTCTGGAAGAATGGCAGATGAAAGTGATGGACTATATGACACTGGTTGAGATGACTGGCAGAATCCGCGACCAGGGGAAGGAGACGACGGAAGAAGAATGGAAGAAATTTAAAATCTATCTTAAGGACTATTATAAACTTGATGAATGTTAGAATGTCGAGGTTTTGAGAAAGAAAGGGTTACAGCGATATAAGACTTGATTGAAGGAAAGATTAAGAAGATATATGTTTGACAGAACTATTTAGAACTTGCTGGAAAATTTTGGACATTGGGATGCAGAAAGGGGAGGTATGGGGGAGTCCAAGAAACAAGGTTTATGAAAAAAAGGTCATGAAACTATACGTGTTTGTATGTCTTTTTATATGTTTGTATTGTTTTAAAAATTTTGTAAAACCAATAAAAATTTATATTAAAAAAAACAGAATAACTGATGTTGTAACCCTGCTTCCCTTCCCTCCCTCTGCTCTGCAGCCCAAATATATGGGTGCTGTTAGAGGTCTGTGGATCCTTGCACAGGTGGTGGCAGCCCTTTTTACAGAATGTAATTTAAGAACATTGGAAGCGGCCTTAAAGCAGCTCAGACTATTGGTCTGCTGAGCCCAGTCTTGGATACTCTCTGGTAGCAGCTCTCTAGGGTATCAAACAGAGGTCTTCCACACAGGACTGGCCCTATATATTTTGGCACCTGGGGAAAACCACAAAATGACATTCCCTTCTGCATCAGGAAAGAAGAGGTGGGGTAATGCACTGTGCTAGAGGATGCATGATTTTCCATTGTATTCTGATTGCTTCTCTTATTTCTTTTATATTGTATTTTATTACATTACAATTTGAAGTCCATAGAATAAAATGTAAAATGCAACAATAAAATACAATATAAGAAGTACAAGAAGCAATTGAAGCAATCAGAACACAATGGAAAATCAATATGAATATGGGATTGTCTTCACCTGCTGTTCACGGCTGTTGCTCCCCATGTTCTTCACAGACGCACTGTAGACCACCTAAATTAAGCTTGCAAAACCCTTACAGAAGGTGCTGCACGGATTTAAGTTTGAACCTGAAGCATGAACATGAAACACAAGCAGGAATGGCTGATGTATAACTCAGACCTGAGCTTTCCAGCTCAGCAGTGATAGCCCCACAGAAGATTACGTATTTGAGTTTCTGACCCATCTTCCCACTTGATCCTGCTGTCTGTGCAAGCAGAATGGAGAAAGGACAGGCGATTCAGAAAACTTTATCCACTGTGCAAGCACTTGCTATATCTGCACTTTCTGACGCTCGTTAATGTCCATTACATCTTTTCCAAAACTACTTGACAAGTTAGGGAGATGCTTGAAACGAGAGGCTTCGAGGCCTGAGGTTCTTGGAGATAAAAGAAGTCATTAACAAGGCACAAACAAAGGACATCATCAGTGTGTCAATGCGCCCCTGGTCTGAAATGAATGAAATAACCTTTTACATAATCCCATTAGCATTTTCAGTGAAAATGATGGCATTTGAGCAGATAGTTAAAAGAATGTTTTTTTCCGTCTGCTTCAGAAAGGCCAAAAGTATTTATCTGATTTAATATTTTAGGATTGATATTAAACAATAGAGGAAAAGCATGTGGCATGCTGTGAGTCAGCTGCAGACTACCCAGCTTTGGCAAGGTGCTCCAGCTGTAGGAGTTATAGCAGGCAACTTCCCGGCAGGAGACAAAACAGTTCATGTCACTGGAGAACCATCTGCTTGCTTCATTTGGTTCCGCCAAAATATAACTGCATGGAGGGTTCTAAAAATGTCCCTTCTGTTCACAATATTGATTACATTTGTATACTGCATATATAACTTGAGTTCTCTCAATTGCATTTTGATGAATTAATTATTATTAATAAATAAGGTTAACCCTTTTGTGCCTGCAAGTGTAAGTTAGTATATTACAGCACTTGCTACTTCACCTTTTCATGAAAAAACAGAACCTTTTTGAGCCAAGGTGCAAGGGAATATACACATGCAAAATGGTTGTGGGATATTGTTTAAAGAGTTAACTGGGATGTGACCTAATCTGGGTTTTTTTTTGTCTGTGAAATGTTGGAGGGTATGCAATCATCTTCATATGGTTCTATTATTATTGAATGAAACCTAGTTGTATACCAGTGACTAAATCGCTTCCAGTTCTGCTCTGCAACATCTCTGCTTGGATTGATTGACATAACAAAGTCTTGCTTGGCCCAGCACAATTGCAGCCCTATATAAGGAAAGGGAAAATAAAACAAAACCCAAATGTACTGGTGGTCTGAATGTCAGTTGTTTCAACTCCAAATTCTTGTCTGTTCCTTCCTTTGGACTGCGTTGTCTGGACTTTGGTTTCTTGCTGGACCTTGGGTTTAGATTATTGATTTCATCTTCTTATGAAACTTTTGGGGAACTGCCTGTTCTGTTCAATCTGACCCTTGGCTGCCTCTGCTCAGTCCCTGAACTGTCCCAGTTTATCTGAAACATCTTTTCTTCAGACACAAATCCTACAAAGAATAGCATTGCCCCATTCCCAACAGTAAAAGGTATATTTAAAAATCACTGATAACAACTGATAACAACATGAATTTACTGGAACCTGTTGAAATTTGAACTGACAACTGGATTTTTCATGGAGACCTACAGATCAAAATGTGGAAACAAAACTGAAAGCCAGAAGTGCTTTAGTGGGCTTCACATATGAGTAAGAATTCCGAACTCCATGAACTTTGAGCACACAAAGCCACCGCTGCTTATATAATCTTCCTACTAGATACTGTCACTAAACAGATAATAATACTAATAGGGACGCCCACCTGGCACCTTCATTATACACCTTTAGGTTCCAGGTGAAAACGTTCCTCAACCAGGTCTTGGGCTGAGAAACATCCTTTTAAATGTGTTTATGGGATGGGGTGGGAGGAGGGGTTTGTGGTTTGGTTTGGTCCTTGTTCTTGTTTTTATTATGTATTGTGTATTTTTATATAGTATTTTTATGCCCTGAGATCTTAGATGAAGGGTGGTATACAAATTTAATAAAACAACAACAAGTCTGAACTATTCAAACATGGGATTAGGAATATCAGGGTAGATTCCCCCCCCCCCATTGGAGAGGGGTACTGTGTGGACTTTAAAAAATAATGAAACTTGTCTTTTTTATTTTTATTTTATTATTATTATTTTTTATTAATTTGCCTTTTTAAAATTTGCCAACCATTGGGAAGTCACATTGTGTTCTAGTTCTGAACTGTTTTCAAGGGACATCGCATACCGTATTTTTCACTCTATAACACGCACCCGACCATAACACGCACGTAGTTTTTAGAGGAGGAAAATCCGTAGGCATGCCACCCGTAGGCATTCCCTCCATAACACGCACAGACATTTCCCCTTACTTTCTAGGAGGAAAAAAGTGAGTGTTATGGTGCAAAAAATACGGTAAGTCAAATCTTGAAGTAACCAGAGGCTGTAGTCAAGTTATCCCTGTCCAGACAGGGTTATAACTGAGCTGGTACTCAGCACCACCAAGGCCACCCGTGTCTCAGAGTTGGCAGTTCAAACATGGGCACAGCCAGGATTTATGTTGGGGTGGCGGCAGGCTTCATGTTGTGGGGAGAAGAACCTCAGTTAGTTTGAGGCATCTAATCATAGCTGGCATTTTTATCAAGGCTTATAGTTTGATTAGGGTCTGTATTTTAAAATGAGCTTAAAGATTTTCAAATGTTTATGCCAGGCAGAAGACCAACTGCCTAAGTACTTTGGCAAGATGTTTATCCTCCTGGACAAGGGGGCCCCCTAATTTATAGCAGAAAACAATTCTCAAAGTCGTAAAAAGGGAATTACAGGCTGAGACCAAGGTTACACTGACCCTACATAATTAATAGTTGGTAAACAGTAAAATAAAACCATGTGCCTTAAACTTGAGCCATATCTTCCTAAGGTTAAAGGCCAAGAGTAAATGGAAAAGAAAACAACTGGCTGAGAAGGGAAGTGTAAATAGAAGAAGAGGCTTTTATTTTGAGGCTGTAAACTGGTCCATCCTTTCCTTTGAGAAGGTTTATTCTTCTAAAAAGCTATCTATGATAATGTATGAAATATACTAGCTTAAATGTAATTATGCAAAGGATCTAGAAAGAAAGAAATGTTAAATTCTTATTTCATAGAGTCATATTGCTGTAGGAGACCAGAGGGGCAAACGAGCCCAGCCCCCTGCCAGACAGGAGACGCCATCAAGCACTCCTGATATATGGTTGTCAGGCCATTGTTTAAAGACCTCCAAAAAGGAGATCTTTCATTGATGATGCATGAGAATGTGAACCCAAGATCCCTGACATCTGTCTAAGATAAAAATTTAAAACTATTAACCATCTGTTTTGGAGGGCAATGGGGCAAGGAGGGCAAGAGGTGAGCTGGTAATTAAGGTTCCTTGTTGAGACAAATGTAAGATATATGACTACTTATTTGTCATTTATAGATAGAAGAATATATAGCTTTTTGTATCCCATAAAAGGCAATAGGAAATGGGTGTATCTTTTAGGATTGGTTATAGCAATCAGCCAATAGGAAATTCAACCAGGCTGATTGGACAGAGGCAGCCAAAGGAGGAGCAAGGGGCCTGGGCTGAGGGAATATAAGTGCTGGCCATAATGGCAGGAGCCCAGGCCAGAGCTTGGTAACCATATACCACTGTGCCTCTCATTTATTTGTCTGACAAATAAATTATTATTTTAATTTCTCTATTGCTGCGTTGAATATTTCATTCCAGCTAAGCGTTAACCACAAGCAGGGTGCTACAAGTTAAGTATTTTTATTGATTTACTTGATTTTGGGGAGCAGCTGTCCCCCCGTTTCCCTTGGCTACACCCATGAGTTCAAGGTGCTCCCATTGGTGTTTAAAGGCCGAAATAATGTAGTGGCTCCTTCCCTACAGACCCCCTTGGGTGATAAGATGCTCTTGGTCAGTGGTTGGCAACTTAAGGCCCTGGGGCTGGATGTGGCCCAATCGCCTTCTCAATCCGGCCCGCAGATGGTCCAGGAATCAGTGTGTTTTTAAATGAGTAGAATGTGTCCTTTTATTTAAAATAATAATAAATAATAATAAATTTTATTTATACCCTGCCCACCCCAGCCAAGACCGGGCTCAGGGCGGCTAACACCAAATATAAAAACAATTGATTAGAATACAGCTTAAAAAACAAAATTAAAATACAACATTAAAACATTAAAATGCAGCCTCGTTTCAGTGGAACTCAATCAAAAACTTTTTGGGGGATAAAAACGTCACGTCTTCACCAAGGCTAACTACCCAGACTGGTCCTACATGGGCCAGAAAAAAAGCCAAGGAAGTCCCCGAATAGGAGTTCCAATACAGAAAGAGAAAGGAAAAAAGAAAGAGGGGGAGGGAATCAAATTGGCTCCAAGCCAAAGGCCAGGTGGAACAACTCTGTCTTACAGGCCCTGCAGAAAGAAATCAGATCCTGCAGGGCCCTGGTCTCAGGAGACAGATGCATCTCTGGGTTATTTGTGGGGCCTGCCTGGTGTTTTTACATGAGTAGAATGTGTGCTTTTATTTAAAACGCATCTCTGGGTTATTTGTGGGGCACAGGAATTCGTTCATTCCCCCCCCCCCAAAATATAGTCCAGCCCCCCACATGGTCTGAGGGACTGTGGACCAGCCCACAGCTAAAAAAGGTTGCTGACCCCTGCTCTTGGTACGGTACTTCTCTTGCCCTCAGATGTTCAGGAGGTGGCAGCTCAGAAGAAGGCATTCTCTGTGGCAGACTCTAAATTGTGAAATTTCCTCTCTGTAAAGGTACTTCTGGCACCATCCTTATGTAGTTTCTTTCATCTGCTGAAGACATAGCTCTTTATCCTGGTCTTTGGCATCACACACACGGACCCTTATTCTTGGGACTGTTTTTGATATGATATTATTGATATGATATTTGATATTATATTATATTTGATATTAAAATTTTTTAACAGTGGTAATCTGCCTGGGGACCTTATAGTGAAGGGCAAGTAGAAAGTCAAACTCAATGTGTGAGAATGAGTGCAAGCAATGGATCCACAAAAAACCCCAAACTACGAACCTGCTCCTTCAGTGGGGGTGTGACCCCATGTAGAGCAGGTTGCACACCACTTAGCCAGGCAAAAGCATCACCCGCTAACAGCATCTCAGCCTTGTCTGGATTAAGCATCAGTTTATTGGCCCTCATCCAGCCCATTATTGCATCCAAGCATGCCAAACAAATCCCCCACTAGCGATCACAACAACATCTCATTGCCCTTGTAGAAAATATTGAATGCTGTGTAAATGCGACGTTCCTCCTGTGAAGGGGCAACATGTGCAGAAAGGGGCCCTGCTGATCGTACCCCATTGTCTACATATAGGCATCATTGTCGGTGGGGACCCCATGAGGGAAGCTGCATAACTTTGGGGGCCGAGGCAATTTCAGTGGTGTACCCTTATTTGTTAAATGCTCTCTCTTTGGGGAGGTTTGCCTGGCAACTTCCCTGTTATCTTTGTGGGGCCGCCCAAAACTCTTTCCTTTTCCCAGGCCTTTCATTATGCTTTTTATGCCATTTTCTTTTGTAAAATCTATTTATTTATTTTTTGGGTGGAACAATTTAAAACAAAAATTCATCAGCAATAAAAATAAATAACTCTCTCAATGGAGCTCCTCACATGTTGAAATAGCAAGGCCATGGGATCCAGCTGCAACGTCAACCTCTTGCCACACACATAAGGATCCTTCACACAGCAGCGAGTGAGGCAGCCAGTACACTCTATGGCAGCAGAGGGTATCCCTGTGGGAATGTTCTGGGGTGCAGGAGAGGATATATTGTGGGATTATATCCTTATCCAACTTGTGCTAACAAGTTCCCAAAATATCAGCAGAGTTTATAGACATTCCCCTTTTAGTTCGCAACGGTAATGTGTGCACAGGTTCGCTAGAACCTCTATAATAATTACTCTGGTAATTTCCCCTTTGTTCCCTCTTAAAATACAAGACACAACACAGTCTTTATAAAAGTATAAAAGAGTTTAGTCACGTTCTGTTCACAACATGATCCCAGAAGGTAGACAGGCTTAAAAAGGTTACATATACTTAGAATCTATCTTGTTGTAAGATAGACCTTATCTCCTCTCTTGGCTGAGAGCCAAGAGGGCATCTTTACATGCTTCCTCATCGAAGGAAAATGGCAGAGAGAGAGAGATGGCTGCCTGCCCTGTGCTTTTGTCATTACCTGCACAGGTGAGGCCACACCCACCTCTGGTCACATGCGGAGGAAGTCCGTCCCCAGGAAGTTTACCTGCTTGCTGGACAGACATCCCTCCCCATGTTCTAACATGTACACTCTAGGAATGTTGTCATTGACTGCTCCTTTGTTTACATCCCACAAACCCTAGAGTTTTTGTTATGGAAAAACCAGGGGTTGGCTTTTGCTGTCCAACTCCCCAAGAGACTCATTCTGGCAATTCCTGCAGCAAGCTGGTGCCAAAGGCACTGATCTGTTTTCCTTGGGGCCACATCAGCAAGTCATCTGGGCAGCCTAGGACCACCACAAACACTGCCTAGGTTTGCACTGTGGGGGAGGGTCATTTTGGTGCTGGCAAAAAGCAACCCAGCCACCCCCACCTCGCAGGGGTGTTGTGAGGATCCAAAAGCAGGACCTGAACAGCTTGGAGGAAGAAGCAAATAAATAAATAGCATGAGGGAAATAATGAAGTGAAGAAACAACAATGAAATAAATTATGTCTGCCACCCTGAACCCCTTGGAAAAAGGACATAAATAAACTTGTTCCTATAACATTTGAAAGCCACCCTGGGGAAGGCTGGATTTTTCCTTCTTTTCAGGTGGGTTATAAATGCTATTATGAGCAAAGTCATTAATTGCTTTTGGTCCCTTTCAGGGTTTATTATTGCAAATAACAAGAAAGGGCTGAAATGGTGAGGCTGCCGGAGGTGTAAAGAGGCGGAGGGAACATTTTTTCATATGTGGTGTTAAAAGGGTAAGAGTACTGGGAAATGATCTATAATGAATTGAAAAAAAATGTTTAAAATTACTTTCCCAAAAAACTCAGTCCTTTCTGGGGAAAATTCAGACTGAAATTCCCCTGGTGTCAGAAAAGGTTATTTATGTAGGCAACAACTGCGGCCCGTGTCTTGTTAGCCCTGTTATGAGAAAAAAATTGCTCCTTTTCCCTTATGGGGTACCCAAGAGCCCCTATAGATTCCTTTTGTAGGTTCTCTATCGGTAGGAGAAAATAACAGAGACCAACCAGAGAATATTGAGAAGCAAAGCAGCTAGTAAGCCTGATCTTTATTGAACTGTTGCAACAGGGGGCTCCCCCCACACGCAGGAGAGAGGAGGAGGACCCAGAACAAAGGTGTGCCCATCCTTACATAGACATTTTAAATTGCCCGCCCTGGAGTCCAAGACCACCCCCAGAAACATCATACATACATCACAGAAAAGGCGGTCTACAAGAGAAATCTGAGGTCTGAGAGTTGTTTTTACCCTGTCTGCCAGGTTACCTGTTAATGGTCACTTGACTGGATTACCTAGGGAGTTTGGCCATTCTTTTGTAATGATAATAATTCCTGAGCCGGGTCACAGGCTCACCCTATTCACACCTTAAATCTGCCCTTAAGGCAGGACAGAGACAATGGGGAGGTTTCTGCATTTGCTTCGACTTTGTAGAGAAATATTTGAGGTGACTGAAAGAGTCAAAATGGCTTTAGGACTTTTCCTATGGGTTTCAGACATGTGATTTATATCTTTAAATATGTGTTTGCTTGGTACATTTATGAACATTTATTATATATTTATAAGACTTAAGAAAATCTTATAACACAACTGAAAACGCTGGCAGCGTTAAGATAAATTCAGCAGTGTAAATAAGTTTTGATGGGTGTACAGTAATAATGGAAATCCGATTGGTATAGTTTTTGTAAAATAAGAAGGATTTATGATATGTAAAATGAACCATGGTGGAAAGAGAAGAAGGGAAGTCACTGATATCTTCAGGATGTGAAATGTAAAAGGGAAAATGTAATAAAAATTATACAAGAAAAGAAACGGCGAGGCTGCTGGCGTGAAGGCGAGCGGCTCCGAAGGAGGCTGGAGGGGGCGAGCAGGGTGGCAAAGCCGGGCCGCCAAGAGCTCAGGGGGTCGGGGCGGGCCTCCACTCCCAACCCGAGAGGCGCCGCTCCGGAGACGCATCCGCCGAAGCCCGGCCGCCGCCGCCGCCGCCGCCGCCGCCCCCTCCCTGCCCGACCCGGGCGCTCTCCCTGGCCGCGTCCCGCTCACTGCGAGGCCGCCGGGGCGAGTGGGCCCGTCCTCCGAGGCCCCGCCCCGTGCTCAGCCCCTCCCGCGCCCTCCGCCGCCATGTTGAGGCAGCCGCTGCCCGGCGCTGGGTGAGGCCTGTGCGGGCCCGGGCGGCGACGGAGCCCACCGCGGAGCTGACGGTGTCGGTAAGTGCCGGCGGGGCGAGCGGGCCGGGGCGCTCGCGGCCGGGCCTGGCGCGGGGCGCCTCCCTCGGCGCCTGGCCTAGCGCAGCCGCGGCCCCTTGGCTGGCGCAGGCCCCTCTCCTCGGAGGCTCCCCGGGACTCGGGTAGGCGCGCAGGCAGGGAGGCGAAGCGGGCGGACCGAGCCCCGTGGCAGGCGCGCCGGAGCGGCGACCCCGGCTCCGCCGCCAGCCAGAACCCCATTTTGCGGCGGCGGCTCCAGGCTGGGTCCGCTCACGCCATGCTCTCGGTGGGGTTGCGGGGCTGGGGGATGCCTGCCTGCACGCCGGCCTCCCTTATGGGGCAGACCCACGGGCAGCGTGCCTCTTGCCCATCGCCATCCTCATCCGGGACCAGCCTGCGCCAGACCCGGGCAGCCTCCGTGCGCCACCCCACCGATTTGCACGTCCAGACGAGACGTCTGCGCCTTGCTCCCCCCCGCCGCCTCCGCCCTCTCCCCACTTTCGCAACCCACCCCCATTGCATTTTAATTTTTATTTTTTTGGGGGGGATCAGAATACTAATAGGGTGCCAGTGCACCTCTCCTACAGCTGAGTGCAGTCGCGTCACTTTAGGGGCAGGGAGATCGGGAAAGTGGCCCTGGAGACCTCCCGGCGTTGGAGCGGGCATTGCCCTTGGCAAAATCTCTGCCTTGCTGACCTGCCCCAGAGGTCGGGCAAGGTGTCCTCTTGTGGGGATGCCCACAGGCAGGCCAAATAGACGGGCAGGGCTCTGAATGGCTATTCAGGATGCTGTTAACAGAACCACAACGTGCCTCCCTCCCACATACTGGGATGATTTACTTGCCCCCACCCAGTTGTAGGGGTGCCTCACACTTTGGTCCCCTTTTTACCGGGATCACTTTGCGTGTTGGTTTGACTCTTGTTTTTGCTGCTGTGTAGACATTTGGACAAGAGGACACACAGCCCGCCCTGACTCCCTGATATATGCACCTGTATAACCCGTGAGTTTGCAAATAAACCTTGGTCACGCATGTGAATTTTCCATAGATGCAAAAGCAGAAATTGCAAAGCGTACTGAGCTCACATCGATTTGGCAAAGAGCTGCCTTCTCAGTCTTAAATTCTAGATCTAATAGGGTCACCCTTGCAGCGCTGCCCACTTTTGGGGTCTCTTACTCTTCTCAACCTTGACAGGTGCCTTATTTACCAGATGTTGGTTTTTCTCCTGCTCCTGTGCCCTAAGCTTCAAAATACCTAACCTGCTATCAACACCACCTCCTTCTGGGCATGTTTACTCGGTTTCTACCCCCAAGTTGCAACATTCATGCGCACTCCCCTGGGGAATTCATATGGTGAGTGCTGCCGAGCATTTCAGTTGGCCAGTGGAAAGCTCCTTGGGGATGCTAAGCTTCAGCTGATTCTCAGATTTCTTCAGAAAGACCAGTCAGGTCTCATAAAATATTTGCAAACTGGTACAAAACATGCTAAGAATCAAGTCTAGTAGATGATATTGGAACTTAATCTGGAGTAAATGTGTCTAGGGTAATTTGTTTACAATGGGTTGTATTCAACTAACTTTCACAGTAGTGCATTGAAATTAATGGATTTAATTAGTCATGGCCATTGATTTTACTGGGTCTACTCTGAGTAAAAGTTAGTTGCTGTTTTTTTTTATCAAGAGCTGAATCATTCCACACGCAGGGCTGTTGTAAGGATATTTTGGATAGACAGATACTATCACCATATTACAGACAGGGGTTGATTATTTCTTTAGTTGTTGGAGCAACTCAAGGCCACCCATGACTGAACTAATATTTAAACTGGGAACTCATGATTTTGACATTGAACCAACTCATAGCCTTACAGGGCAATCAGTGATGTGGTTCGGAAAATTTCCCAGTGCTTTATTTTTCCATAGAATACTTTCAGTTTTATTCGTTCAGTACTAGCAGCGATTGGACGCCAATTACAAATACAGCATTTGGCAAGCTTGGCAGTTTCAAAATGTTTACTGTTGTTCGCTAAATGAAAGTAAAATAAGCATGCTAAATTAGATCACTCTTTAGCTCCTGCAAATTGAAAAGTATGCTTTACAAATTACCCTAATTTGTGGTGGAAAATTTTCTAGAAGACCCACATCACTGAGCACAATCCTATGCATGTTCACTCTGAAGTATCATCTCCCCTCTCCCAAATATATATATATATTCAATGAGGCTTATTTTTAGGTAAGTGTATAGAAGATTGCACTCACTTGCTATTTATTTATTACACATATTCCACTTTCCCTCTCTGCAGTTGACCATGGGGACCTAGGCAGTCTCCCGCCTAAGCAGAGACCAGAAACTTAGCCTTAGCCTTAGCCAGGTTGCTGCATCAAATGTGTTCAAACCATGTTCATCATGGGGATCTGGAAGACTAATCACAATCTAAAGCGTCATTGCCTTGAAGTAAACCCTGCTAAAACTTATGAGATCTACTGTCGTGTGATATGTTTCGGGTCAGGCTTAAAAAAGGTTTAACTTCTCTTGCTAGAATGACATTTTTACTTAGATATTGTGAGACAATTCAACATTTTTCTTTAGGGGGGGAGTAGGGGGGGGAATCACCTTGCAATTGAATGATTATGCCAAAATGGATGTATCAGTATGTCAGGAGCAGAAAAATAATGCTTCAGGCAATGATAACAATAATACCAGAAAATGATTGTAAACATTGGCAAGTTAATTGTCTAGGTAAAGCAGTGTTTAGGTGATGCGGGTGGTGCTGTGGTCTAAACCACAAAGCCTAGGACTTGCCGATCAGAAGGTCGGCAGTTCAAATCGCCGCGATGGGGTGAGCTCCCGTTGCTTGGTTCCTGCTCCTGCCAACCTAGCAGTTCGAAAACACGTCAAAGTGCAAGTAGATAAATAGGAAGGGAGACGGCGTTTCCGTGCGCTGCTCTGGTTCATCGGAAGCGGCTTAGTCATGCTGGCCACATGACCCGGAAGCTGTACGCCAGCTCCCTCGGCCAGTAAAGCGAGATGAGCGCCGCAACCCCAGAGTTGTCCGCAACTGGACCTAATGGTCAGGGGTCCCTTTACCTAAAGCAGTGTTTATTAAATGGAGGTGTTTGGAGGTGGGTAGTTAGGACTCCACCAAGGAATGAGTATGTGTAAACAAATTTAGACATCTTATTGGTGATAGCAAGTACTCAGCAATTTCCAATAGACGGTTTTGTGACTGTGATACGAGGAGGAGGAGCTGAGGAAGAATACCCACTATGGGTTTTCGGTTGGTGTTGATGGTCTAGATACCAAAGAGCCAGTAAGCTTAGAAATGAAGTGTGATTTTCAAAAAAAATTGAGAGGTCATGAGAGCTAAGGGGTGTTATGATTATTCACTAACAGTTTGTGAGAAGACAAGTCCTTGCCCTGAAAAACTCAACACTTAGCAATTTGACATAGGCAATAGAGGAAGGAGACAAAGGTGAAGATAATAGGAAAGAACGTTGTTTGGATTTCGTTGTACGTGCTTAGGATACTAGGTTACTACTTGTCAATTTAGCTTTCAAAACAGAGCAACACTTTTTACAAGAAATGCTTGACCAGTCTGTGACTTTATCATTGAGGTTGTTCGTTTCAAACTTGCACTTATAAATGTGTTTGCCACCAGCAAAATAAGAGCCTTTCCTTTGGTAGCATTTTTAGTGTCTTCAGTCTGCCCTCTGGGTGTTTTGCAGTGTTACACTTACTCTGTCCCTCTGGTTGACTTGACGTTCGGAAAATTTAGCAAACTGACTGGTGACCATTGCTGGTGGAAAAGTTTTTGAATTGTTTCCGCGTCATCTTACTCTTTGGCAATCTCTTTCCCTCTTTAATGAAGGCATTAAAATGCCTGCTTGTTTCTTAATAGCATTAAGATTCTTCAAATCAAGACAGTTTCAAAAGTTAACAGGCAGTTAAGTCTGTGAGTGAATTTAAATTGGACAGGTCATTTGCAGTGAATGCATAAAGCTGAACTTGTAATTTCTCTTTGTGTTGGGCCTTGTCTCATCTTGATGGGACTATAACTCATAATATTGATGATGATGATGATGATGATGATGATGATGATGATGATATTAGTGTGCAGTCCTTATCTCCATTCAGCTTTTTAGTAACCTCCTAAGGTTCTTGCCATTTCCATTTGGTTGATGGGGCAATAAAACTGCACATTTTTGGAAAGGGTTAGGAGCACATATGTGAACCCAGTTGGAAAAGGGCTGTAGCTCAGTGGTGGAGTGGATGCTTTGCATGCAAATGGTTTTGGGTTCGAGTCTCAGCCATCTCATGTCAGTGCTTGGAAAGTCTCCTTTTTGAAATCTTGAGACCTGCTGCCAGCCTGTTTAAACAATAGTGAGCTAGATGAACGAAGAGTCATCTAGCATATACCCCTAAAACAAGGTATAATACAATATGTGGCATAAGCTAAGGAATGGCAAAACACAGCCCTCAGGTATAGGATTTAAATAAGGAATGAGGAGCCTGTAATCTTTCAGATATTGCTGGACTACAACTCCCATCATCCATGCCAGTGGCCATGCTGGCTAGAGCTGATGGAAGTTGAAGCCCAACAACCACTGGAGGGCCTCAGGCTCCCCATCTCTGATCTAAATAGACACACAAGGAAAAGGAAGGAGTAAGTGGGTAAAGAATATCGACCCAGGATGTGTAGCAAATCCTAGAAGGCTTAACATTACCATCCCTTGGACATTTATTATGAATTGTAGGACTGCATGGAATGTTCTTCTTTGCGTATTTTGTATCTGCAAGCAGGATACCAGATTATGATTGATGGATGCACACTTCTTCTTGGCTCTCATTGATGTGGTTTCCAAACTGAAGCTAGAGAGGGCAGTTCATAGAATATCTGAGAGATGACCAATGAGCCTCTTAAGATCCTGGTATTTAATGAAGGCAGTGAATATTTTCACTCCTGTATTTGGCATCACCATTTTAAGTGTGCATCATGCTATATTTGCATATTTTAGATTTTGCAGAGTATAATGGAAGTCTCAATAGAGCACGACGAGTAAAGGAGGGTGCTAGGATAACATAGGAGACTGAGCCAGACCACTGGTCAGTCGGGCCCAATATTGTTTAACAATTCTGGTTAGCCATGGCTTTCCAGGGTCTTGGGATGAGACTTCCATATCACCTGTTACCAAATCCTTTTAAGAGGAGATATAGGGGAATTGAATTTTTGTTCTTCTGCTGAACTATGGTCCCATCCCCATTTGTGATTGTTCATTTATTTAAATAAATGGATAAAATATTTGCAAGTAACAGTTGTGAGTGCATTTGGAACTATAGCAACACCCACAGCTCCCACTTTTCAAGCTTTTCCAGCTGTTTCATGAGGATTTGGATTGTCTATGATGGCTTTGTGATGTCTGAAATGTCTTGTTACATAGCCTGATGCATTAGGAGCTCAAATGTTTCTGTTGGTAGTGGATGCTACAATTCTCTCGCAGAGAGAAAAACTACAATCCACAGACAAGTTGTGGCTTGAGTAATCTATCCGGAAGTGTTATCTTATTGCCACAATATGAATTTTGTATCATGGACACTTTAAGAAAGTTCTATACATTGTAGTTTTCCAAATGTCATACACTAATACTAGAGAATATATAGAAATGGGACCTAAAATGATGATCATCCCGGTGAAGGAAATATTAATTTCAGTTCAGAGAAAAGGTTAGTAAGGAATGGCAGGGCAGGATACTATTACAAATATTGTATACTAGCCATGATGGCTCTGCTCTGCTTCCACACTTTGATGTGCTTGATTAAAAGGTAAAGGACCCCTGGGCGGTGAAGTCCAGTCAAAGGCGACCATGGGGATGCAGCACTCATCTCGATTCAGGCCAAGGGAGCCAGCCTTTGTCCACAGACAGCTTTCTGGATCATGTGGCCAGCATGACTAAATTGCTTCTGGTGCAACGGAACTGTGATGTCAGCCAGACTGCACAGAAACGCCATTTACCTCCCCGCTGCAGCGGTACCTATTTATCTACCGTATTTTTCGCTCTATAACACGCAGATTTTTTCTCCTAAAAAGGAAGGGGAAATGTCTGTGCGTGTTATGCAGCGAATGTGTGGTCCCTGCAGCCGAAAAATAAGGCAAAAATCAAACCGCGCTTCAGGGAGAAGGGAGCTCCGTGAGACAGGAAGCTTGCTGCTTTCCTTCATTCTGCCTCAGGGTCTTACTGCCCACCCTGCTCTGTTTCGTTGCTGTGTTTGCTCAAACGGAACAAAGAGCAGGGAAAGCCCCTCCCCTCCAGGCAAGTAGAGAGGAAAGCAGAGCGTCCAAACAAAGAGCAGGGAAAGCCCCTCCCCTCCAGGCAAGTAGAGAGGAGAGCAGAGCGTCGCTCTATCCTGTCCCTGCTCCGGAGGGAACAATGTATGTGAAGGGAAGAGAGATTACAGATTCGGCTTAAAATTCTGATTTGACTTCCTGCTTTTTGTTTTTGGAGACACACAGCATTCAAATATGCTTTCTTCCATTTAAAAGGATGAAATCCTTAAACAGTGGCTGGCTTGTGTGGGTGGGTGGGTGGGAACTTTTGCCTTCCTTTCCTCACGTTATAGCCCTCTCCTGCATTCTTAGCCTTCTGTGTTTTTCCTTCCCTCCCCACTTAAAATGTGGTTACAAAGCATGGATCCACATGGATCCTCAGGATCTTTGCATTGGGTCACCCCAAATTCACCATCAGAGCACACAGCATGTCCATGGCTACAGCCTGCCCCCCCAAAATCACACACCCATTGTTGCCTGGGGCTGCAATGGTGCAAAAACGTGGTTACAAAGCATGGATCCACATGGATCCTCAGGATCTTTGCATTGGGTCAGCCAAAATTCACCATCAGAGCACATAGCATGTCCATGGCTACAGCCTGTCCCCCCCCAAAAAAATCACGCACCCACTGTTGCCTGGGGCTGCAATGGTGCAAAAACGTGGTTAAAAAGTATGGGTCCACATGGATCCTCAGGATCTTTGCATTGGGTCAGCCAAAATTCACCATCAGAGCACATAGCATGTCCATGGCTACAGCCTGCCCCCCCCCCAAAATCACGCACCCACTGTTGCCTGGGGCTGCAATGGTGCAAAAACGTGGTTACAAAGCATGGATCCACAGGGATTCTCAGGATTTTTGCATTGGGTCACCCCAAATTCACCATCAGAGCACATAGCATGTCCATGGCTACAGCCTGCCCCCCCCCCCAAATCACGCACCCACTGTTGCCTGGGGCTGCAATGGTGCAAAAACGTGGTTACAAAGCATGGATCCACAGGGATTCTCAGGATTTTTGCATTGGGTCACCCCAAATTCACCATCAGATCACATGTCTGTGGCCACAGCATGAAGCACAAAAATGATACGTCCACTGTTTCATTCAGAATATTTTTTCCCTTGTTTTCCTCCTCTAAAAACGATGTGCGTGTTATGGTCAGGTGCGTGTTATAGAGCGAAAAATACGGTACTTGCACTGGCATGCTTTCGAACTGCTAGGTTGGCAGGAGCTGGGACTGAGCAATGGGATTACCGTTTGCTGGAAACTGCAGAAGGGGAGAGCGCTCAAGCTTGGGTCCTGCTTGCGGGTTTCTCATGGGCCTCTGGTTGGCCACTGTGAGAACAGGATGCTGGCCTAGATCCAGCAGGGCTTCTTAAGTTTTTACCCCCTTGGCTCAGCGCTCGGGGGGGGGGAACCATCTGCACCACCCTAAACCTGGTGCTGAAGCTAGGAAAAACTTATTGATAAGTGACTGGGTGGGAGGCTGTAGTGTGATCTCGGGTGAGGCTGCATTTAAGATGCTCTTATTTGTTATTTAATTTGTAAATAAATAGTACTTATTGCAGGATGACCAGATGAAATTCTTCATCAGAAGATAATGGCCAGCAGAGTAAGAGAGCATTAAAGAAACATTAGACAAAATCATGTTGGCTAACTTATTATTAGCCTTGACACAGTAGACTACAGTATCCATATTTAAAGTCAATATACGTCTCAGATACTGGGGGTGAATAATAATGGATGGCTGTAACTATTGTACTCTTTGCTTTTGAGCTCCCAAATGACGACTAGTTGACTATTGTTGGAAACGGAACACTGAATTGAGCTTTAGTTGTAACAAGTGCAGTTTTTAAGTATAACAAAAGTTTTAGAAGTGAAATTAAAACTGCCCATAGCTTTATAGTCCTGGTTCAGATAACCCTGAAGTCCATGTTTTGTAGACTTCGGAACAAGCTCGGCTTACACTCTTATGCGTAACTTTACGGTCTGTTTATTTTTTGCACAGCCTTTCCCAACTTGATGTCTTCTATATGTTTTGTACTCCAGTTCCCATCAGCACTAGTCAGCCTGACACTGGCCAGTGGTCAGTGATAGTGGAAGTTGTAGTCCAAAACACCTAGAGAGCATCAAGTTGGGGAAGGCTGGCTTAGCAGAAACCATTATTTTCTGTGATGTCTGAGTTGGGTTTCCTGTCTAAAGCACTGGAAACCATGGATTTTCTGAACTGCCCAGTCTTTCTTACCCTTAGTTCATAGACTGTCGCTCACCGACACCTGGGATGATCTTCTGTGCTTCCTAATCTTTGCAGTCTTTGGTCGACACAAGAAAGCTATTTTCCCATCACAAGGAATCTTTTCAGACCCTTTCAAATACATACCTGCATTCATCCCAGTCTTGTGAAGAATCATTAATTTGGGGTAGAGCACAGTACAGTGTGGCTTAGGGTATTTTTCACACTTCAAGGCTTCCAACAGCAAAGTTTTTTTTTAAAAAAAGGAAACTTGCATAGAAACCATTAACCTTTCTTTATGAATCATCTGTGGTAGGCAAGATTCCCTAATGTAGAGTTTTTCAAACTTGTAGCTTGTATGTTTCAGTGAGGTGGTCTGCAGAAGAATTGCAGAACAGTCAAGTACATCTATATTTGGCCCCATGCTTGTTTTTTCCCTTTCTCACAGTGCAGATGAAGGCTGATTTCACCAGGTTTGGCTGTATCTAACAGCTGGCAAGACTCTTGCTTAAGGCCTGTGGTTTTCAATGAATTGTAGAGTTTGAAGTCCAAAATATGAGGTGGTGCAGGGGTGGTGCCTGGCTAATTTTGAACCCTGCGCTGCATCCTGGCCTAGCACTCATGATTTTCATAACAAGGCACTTTTTTAAATACTAGTTCTGCCTGAACATGGATCATCCTGGGCCCTGTTCTTGCTAGTTCATCCATTTTTACAGTGAAGCAGCATGATCTTGGACCAGTCAATCTCTCTCAGCCTAACCTATCGGAAATGGTGGTTCTGAAGATAAAACAGGATGGTCCTTACATACGCTAATCTAAGCTCCATGGAGAAAGGGCAGTATATAGATGAAATCTGATTCTGTCTTTGCCAGTTGGGTTTTCTGCTATATTAAAATGAAAACATTACTTGAAGGTGATGCTTCTCATATTGTAGCAGCTGACACACTCCTTGAAGCATTTGAACTGATGTCAAGAGAAGCGTGTCCAGCAGTCTTTGCCAACCTGGTGCCCTCCAGATGTTTTGAGTTGTATAGGAAGATGCCTTATATCAAGTCAGATAATTGGTCCATCTAGCTCAGTATTGTCTACACTGATTGGCAGCAGCTCTCCAGGATTTTAGGCAGGGTTCTCTCTCAGCTATACCTGGAGCTCCCAAACGCCCTGGAACTTGTACGTTTTGGCTCCCAAACGCCGCAAACCCAGAAGCGATTGTTCCAGTTCTTTTGGAACCCGAACGTCTGACGGGGCTTCTGATTGGCTGCAGGAGCCGCAGTTTGGTTTTCGAACATTTTGGAAGTCGAACGGACTTCCGGAATGGATTCTGTTTGACTTCCAAGGCACGACTGTACTAGGGATCAAACTTGGGCCCTTCTGTATGCAAAGCAGGGGAGCTACAGTCCTTCCTGTATCAGCTGGGCAGCCAATAGGCAATGTAGACTTAGCCCCTGTTCTGGCTGGGGCTGGTGGGAATTGGAGCCCAAAACATCTGTAGGGCACCAGGTTGGCAAAGGCTGGACTTTAGGATACCATACCCAGGTGCTCTTGTGCTATATAAAATGGCATGAGTTTTAAGTTCCAGCTTCTGCAGTTGTATTTGGCTTCTGCAGCAGGAGAATGGGAGAGTTTCCCCTTTAACTTTATGTGTTGTCACACTCGACAGCTTTGGAGGGCACGTCACAGAAAGTGGACTTTGCTCTTTGTATGACCTTTGTGCAGTCTGGAGCAAAATAATTATTCCCTTATATCATCACCCTGTGTGTGCAACCCAGAAAGGCATGAGGTAAAGAGAAGCCATCGCTGTGAACCTTTCTATCAGCCAGGAAGGGATTGCTCTAATGCGTATTTTGGCACTGTTTCCCCTGGTGGCTGTAGACCAACTGCAAATAATCAGTTTATGCCACACTTTAGTCCCTTTCCCTCCTTGGCTGGGCTTGCTGCAAGAAACGTACCAACTGTAACAACAAAAAAAGCAAGGCAGCACCTGGTAAACGACACAAGAAGAATGATGAGAACCTCAGGGTGCCAGCAACACAAGGTTGTTTGTTTATTATATAGAGGGAACCTGCAACAAAGTGTTGCAGTGTATCCTCAGCCCTTAACAGGAATTCTCCTGTTCAGAGCTCTAGCCAGCCTGAAAAGATGCCTTGCAGTGCTGTTCAGGGCTTGTGGTATGTGGGGGAGCTTTTCTTTCCCACGCTCCTCCTTTCCCTCGCCATACGATAAAAGAGCTATTAGCCCTGAATTTGGGCACTTTTTTGCTATGATGTGCGAAGATAGAGGGGGAGGAGATTCTGGAGAGCAGGAAAAGGAAAATATATACCGTTTCAGCCGACCTGAATATAAGCCAAGGCACCTAATTTTAGCACAAAAAACTGGGAAAACTTACTGACTCGAGTATAAGCTGGTTCACCACACCACAAATCTGGTGGTGGCGGCTCCTTTGCGGGCAGCGGCGGCGGGACCAGCTGCAAGAAAGGGCTCTTTTCGGGCTGCTCGTCCCTCCTGCCGCCACCTCTGCCACTCGCAAGAGCAGGCATAGGAGCCGTGGTTGGGAGAGGCCTGGCTCGTCCCTCCGCCTCCACTGCCCGCCTTGAGTATAAGCCGAGCGGGGTTTTTTCAGCATAAAAAATGTGCTGAAAAAGTCAGCTTATACACGAGTATATACAGTATACTGTTTTTGTTTTCCCCTATACTGAAACCTCCCTGTATGGTGCAGGTATGAGATTTTTAAAAAAATCTCATGGCATTTCTTGCGCCCCCTCAGGATACAGTAAGCCACTTCCAAGTGGGGTAGCTGTGTTTGCCTAAAGATAAAGCTTCAGTGGTCTGGAGCCTATTTGCATCTCTTAATGTGGGTTCTAGTCCACGAAAGCTTATGCCGCAGTATTTTCCTTTCAGCTGATGCACTCAACTTTCAGTAACTTCTGGAACCCAATGAGCGTCCTCAAGTCCTCACACAACTGGGCTTTTTGAGCCTCTTTCCCCCTTTTAATTTACAAGTATTCATTTCTGCATACCTGGGGAGGCCCCTTGACTGTGCATGAACCTTGTCTGTGGACTGTTCAACTGATAGGCACTGGACCAAGACGTTTTGCTATTAGAAAGAGTGGCATATTTCTCACACCCCTGGGTTATCATTATTTTTAGTATATAATACTGCATCACGATCTGTAGAAGGAAAATCATAGGCTTTGGGTTTTGAGTATCAGCAACAACAGGTAAATCCCCTTCTGAAAATTTGCAGGGTTCCCTGCCCTTTTCTTGCTGCAGCTGTGTGCAATGGGGAGGAAGTTAGAAAAGGCGAAGCATGCCTCAAGGAGACTGCTTGTGGTCTGTTCATTATAAATATAACACCTTTCATTCCCATTCTAGAAAGTGTGGGTGTGTCGTCTTCTGAAAAATCATCTGGATCCCTAGAGAAGCCTTCTCTAACACAGGGCCCTTCAAGATGTTTTGGGCTACACTCCTATCATCCCCAGCCAGCATGGGCAAGGAATGTTGCAAATAGTAGTCTAAAACATCCAGAGAGAGAACCAGGTTGAAGAAGTTTTCCGTAGAGTATAGGAACTACTAATAGAACCGTATGCATGTTTCTCTACTGTTTCTAGAACTCAAATCTTGACATTTCTAGAAAGAAAGGTAAATTCAGAAAATGCACACCGAGAATGCTTTTGACAATGTTTTGCTTTTTTGTAGTTTTCATCATGGGGGACATGAAAACCCCAGACTTTGATGACTTGCTGGCTGCTTTTGACATTCCTGACCCAACCAGCCTTGATGCCAAGGAAGCCATTCAGACAGCTGGTGAGGAGAACGAAAACCATCTCAAGCCGTCTGGGATTTGTATAGATGAAAGCGCATCCTTGTCCCACGCAGCGCCAGCTTCTGACATTCCAGTTGTGAGTGTCATTGTGAAGAACACGTGCCGACAAGAGTCATTTGAAGCAGAAAAGGAAGGCAACCACCTAGGACCAGGCCTGCTGCACAATGGATTCCGGGGGTCTGAACTTCCCCTGGAGACTCACAATTATGGGAAATTTGATTCCACTTTCATCAATGGTGATGGCTTGAGGAACTATCCTGAAAAGTTGGAACAGACAAAGTCAGAGCCCTTACCAACATTCAGTCAGTTCAGCCCCATCTCCAGCCCTGAGCCGGAGGATGCACTCAAAGAGAACAGTATTGTAGATAAACCCAAACATGTCCAAACTCCCTATTTTCCACCGCATCCAATGTATATTCCAACTGGGTCATCTGTGTTAGATCTGCTTAGTAGGACCTTGCCAGAACCAGAGTTTAGTAGGTTTATGTCAACTGGGCCATCGCTGCTAGATCTGCTTAGTAAGAAGATAGCAGAACCCGAGTTAAGTATGTTTGATCAATACTGTAAAAGAGATCCAAAGATAGATATGCATGAACTGCAAGAAAGCAGGGTGGATGCTAGCAAGAGGGAACGCGACAAGAGCCCTGAGAAACGGGAGGGCCCTGTCAAAGACCTTGTGGACACCAATAACTTCCTCAGCGAAGGGTTGCAGCTTGGCAATTTCCATAGCAATAACTTGGGGGAAAGTAAAGGATCTGTGCCTGAAATGAACTACTCCTCTTCGTCAGTTCCACCTCGCCAGCGTATCAAACCTGCCCACTCCAAGCTCTCATCCTGCGTCGCTGCACTTGTAGCCCTTCAGGCCAAAAAGGTTGCAGGCATCTCAAAGGAGGACCAGGGAAACCTGACGAAGGAGTCTTCTGGGCCCTTTAAAGATGGCATCAAGGGAAGCCCCAAGATGCCAAAGTCACCAAAGAGTCCCAGAAGCCCTCTTGAGATGGTGAGAAAAGTCAGCAAGCAGCCTGAGTCTCCCCGGAGTGTATGCAGTGACAGCAGTAGCAAAGGCTCACCTTCTGTGGCAACTGGTTCACCCCCAGCAATTCCCAAAGTCAGGATCAAGACTATTAAAACCTCCTCTGGTGAAATTAAAAGAATGGTAACAAGGATCCTGCCGGAAGACGATGACTTGGGCAAATCTCCTCAAGAATCACCCGTGGAAAGTTCAGCAACCGAAGAGTTTGTGAAATCCTTCCCTTCACCAGAACCAAATGCATCCATGGACACTGAGTCATGCAAGGGCTTTGCTAAAGCCACTGCTCAAGAGGCAAACCTAGCAAGTCCCCACGTTGACAGTATGAGTGCAGACATTCCTGTAAGCAGCACCCCTGGTGCACCCCTGCTGGCAAACAGCAGCAGCGGGACAATAAAAGTAGGTATTGTGGGACAGCCGTCAAGCAAGAAGCAGCAGCCGGGTGTGGTGGCGCAGCCCTGTAACCCTGCCAGCCTCCTTCCTAAAGCCGTGCACCTGGCCAATCTCAACCTGGTTCCCCACAGCGTTGCGGCTTCTGTGGCGGCGAAATCTTCCGTGCAGCGGCGCGGCCCGTCCCAGCTCACGCAGATGTCTGTGCCGCTTGTGCACCAGGTTAAGAAAGCCGCTCCTCTTGTCGTCGAGGCATTCAACAAAGTGTTGCATGGTGCCAATCCTGTGCCAATCTATACTCCAAACCTCAGCCCTCCTTTTGACAGCAGTATTCACTTACCTGCGTCTGGGTATTGTTGCCTGGAATGTGGCGACTCGTTTGCCTTAGAGAAAAGCCTCACCCAGCATTACAGCAGGAGAAGTGTCCACATTGAAGTCATGTGCACTCAGTGTTCAGCAACGCTGCTGTTCTTCAACAAATGCAGCTTGCTCAAGCATGCGAGGGATCACAAGAGCAAAGGCTTTATCATGCAGTGTTCTCAGCTGTTCATGAAACCCATTTCCTTAGACCAAATGTTTTCACCTTCTCCAACAAGCTCTTCAACGTCTTCGACATCTCAGACGTCACGGTTGCCCCCTCTTCCGCAAAAGACTTGCGCTGCGCCGGGAAGCGGGACTGGGAGCTCGACAAATGCTCAGCCGGCTTTGCCCCTGTATGCGGACCCGTTGAGACTAATTCGTCACGGATTAAAGTGTTTTGAATGTAATAAGCAGGCACTGGACTATGTTGCCCTAGCAGCACATTATCAGAGAACCTCGGAAGATAATGAGGGACTGGTAAGTCACTTCCTAAATAAAGATCAGAGCTATTTTCTGTTGGGCCTAGATTAAAAACAGCCAGACACTCCAAACGTACATTAAGATAGGCACACGAGATTAGTTAACTGCATCTTTCCACGTTCTTGGGAGCTATACACTATGTGCAAATCTAAGAAAAGTGGCAGGTGACTGAAAAGAGTGTGGAGATGGTGATCTATATGTGTGATTTAAGATGATTGAATATACAGCATAAACCATTCAGTGCCAGAAATAAATTGCTTCATCCCCTCAAGTTACTGAGGGAGACAAGAAGAGATTGATGTATTTCAAAGCTATTATTATTATTATTATTATTATTATTATTATTATTATTGTATAGATTTATTTGTCTAGGGTTTTTTTTAAGTAGCTTGCTGTGCTCCATTTGTTGGCGACGTGAACAGCCCATTTCTGGCCAGTGTTCATTCAAAAATATTAACTGGACCTAGCCTTCGGTTCTCTGCCCAATGACATGTAGATAATTATGCAGATGGAAGACTGTGGTCTAAAATAACATGTTTGCATAGCAGCCAATGTGTTGTGTGTGTCCCCTCCTGGTCCACACACACTTCCCGTCTTCCTCCTAAGTGGAAGGAGCTTTGTTTAGCCGTCCAAATTGATCAGTTGACAAACCAATTTCAAACCATAGTTCCTGAAGCAGTCCTGTTTAAACTAACCATAGTTAAAATTAACCACGTTTCTGAGTCTGGACAATATAGCGAGCTGTGATTAATCAAAGACATAAGTGGAAGCTTTGAAATGCTGCCTCTTTGACTGAAGGGTAGAGACACCATGCAAGCCTGAGACTCGCTGCAGCTTGTTTCTGCTTGTTCATGTCACATGAAACTTTGGTTTAGTGTGACATGCAGGTATGTTCCCCAGGAAATATTTACCTTCTTTTAGACCAAGAATGCAAAAGGTTTCTTTAAACTAATGGTTTTCTGAACACTTCCCCTCTTACCAATGCTGCTTCGTACAAGAAATGAATCTGAAATATGTTGCTACTTTAGTATACAAAAATTGGATAAGCAAGAAGCAAAATAGCAGTTTTGGCACCAAAGTTTTCAGCTCAAAAGCTGTAATACTTAGACAGACTGCAATCCTTGGCACATTTACATGGACATAAGTTATGTTGAAAACAGTATGTGATCATTCTAAGTAAAAGTGATCAGGACTGTTAAGAACACAGTTAACTCCGATTCAACATTTTACATCTAAATGAGCTGTTGACCTATTTATCGGTTGTTTTTGTTTTTATTATATATTTTGTGATTTATGTTGTAACTCCCGTGAGACCTGCAAGTATAGGACAGTATACAAATTTTAATAATAACAACAATAATAAATGGCAGGGCACCTCATCACACTTTCACTTCCTATCTTCATCTGCTGCTCTCTAGATTGCAGAATTGTTGAAATTCACAAAACAACCTTGGTTGTGTAATTGCACCCCATTGGCCATTGAGGATGTTTCAACAGCAATTTCCCCCCCAGCAATACCTTTACTTACCGGTACTTATAATCAGCAGTAAAATTGAAGAGGAAAGCGAAATGAAACGAAATGAAAATTCCATCAACAAGCTTTCTGTCGCCCACTCACCTGCTGCATGCCTTTTGCAGCATTATATAGGCTTGCAATTTAGTTTTGGAGTAATGGGACTATTAATTAACAGCCATCTCCATGTTCTAACTCCCTTGCTTTATTTAATAAGCTGCATGTTTTGAAAGCCCTTGGGATTGAACTGTTGAAAAAAATAATGAAAAAGGTAGGAAGGCTTTGGCATTAAAATATTGAAATAAATTTCCTGTTTAATCCAATAAACTTCATTACCCTTTTCAGTTCTGTTGGGCCCATGCAAGGGGTCAAGTGAAGTGTATGCTTTTTACATGTGCAAGTACATCAGCTGAGCAGGCTGCCACTGACTTTGTTGTTCTGACATCATCCTGTGATGTCATAAAATCCCCAGGAGCATTCTTGGAAGTATTTCACTGGCACAGGACAATGAGTTGTATTCAGCTGGCTTTTACTCAGAGTAGTCTTTTGGCTAAGGTTATTGGTAGTGTTTTACTTAGAGTAAACCTATTGAAATTAATAACTAAGCCTAGCTTAGGTCCATTAATTTTAGTGGATCTGCTCTGAGTAAAAGTTAGTTGAACCCAACTAAATTCCTAGCTGCTTATACAAATACTACTGTGAGGGAATCGGCACCCATGTCCTTAGCACAATTAATTGGAATTACCACATTTACTCGAGTTTAATGCACACTTCAATTTTCAGAACCTTTAAACCAAAAAAAGGATTTGCTGGCAAATGTAAATGTGCCATCGAATATAATGCACACCTTAATTTTCGCAACATAATTTGGCCAAAAGTAAGTATTAGATTTGAGTAAATATGGTATGTCCCATGGATTTCAGGCACTAGCTTTCTGATTTTGGTGTACTTGTGTTCACAGTCTTCAGGTGTGCTGACTGAAAAATCAGTGTGCAAAGTCTCTAGTTTCAACGGCTCAGTGAAAAGTGATGTAAAGTTCCAGGGTGCAGTCTTTACTGATACAACCCAATTTATTTTTTTAAGATCCTTAGATGTGTCAATTCTACAGTGGTTAATGGCTATTCTGTATTGGAAACCATCGGCTAGGATACTGGGGCTGACTGGAAATCTTGACAGTTCCTTGAATCCTGTTGGGTTTTGACTCAGAGTTGTCTTGGCAATCACAGCTCCAGTTCTGTGTAGCTTTTGTAATAGGCGTTTACACAGTTTGCTTTATTCTTAACCCAGTTGGTTGTTGCATTTTTGTATCTTCTGCCCTCCGCCCCTTCTGTTCATATTTGGGAGAGAAATCACAAAGCCTGCTTAGCCCAGTCTGTAGCCCAGGCATCCCCCAACTTATGCATGATTGCATATAGTTGTGTGGCCCATGGGGTGTTTTGAGCCACCTGTTACACACAAAGCATGGAGAAACCACATATAATTTATTTTAGCTGACCTCCACATGGCTGCTGCAACACGTTAATTAATCCTCAGGTTGCCAGCTGAATGCAAAATTATTTCCCAATAGCCTATACATGTGTAGTCATGTGGAGATGTCATATTTGGAGTTGAGCGTTCACTTGGAATAAGCCCAGCAGTGGGAACAGATACAGTTCTGGCTTCCATCTTAAGTGCTATATGCTATATTGGGATTTTTTTGTTCTGGCACCTCTCAGGTGGGCGCTATTGCCATTACAATGGAACCTCGGAAGCTGAACGCCTGTTAACTCAAATGGTTCGGCTCCCGAATGATCGGAAACCGGAAGTGATTGTTCCGGTTTTTGAATGATTTTCAGAAACCGAACATCCAGCACGGCTTCCAGTTGGCTGCAGGATGTTTTGGAAGTTGAATGGACTTCTGGAACGGATTCCGTTCGACTTCCAAAGTACGTCTGTATAAGAGAGCAAGGGAGGTGCTTGTGACGAGTTCTAGCACCTCTTTTTCAGGAAAAATTGCACTGGTTTTACCTGTCTTATTTTGGGGGATTTATTGTAGTTACCAGATGCTTTCTGTAACCACTTCAGCCCCTTCAAGGTAGGGAGTTGAACCAGTAACTGTTGAGGTTCATGCCAGAAAAGAGTTAATATTGACAATGCTAGGTGGTAGAGGAAGTAACATGCTCAAAATTGCTATTGGGGAAAATCCATCAATACTCATTTGTAGCTGTGCACTGGTAGGGGCAGCAGTATTGGGCAGCGCAGACAGGGTGGTGTCGCTCACCTGCCTTTCCATCGTCAAACATCACTGCCAGCTCCTAGCAGCCTTTCTCAACCTGTGGGTCCCCAGATGTTGTTGAACTACAACTCCCATCACCCCTAGCTAGCAAGGCCAGAGCTCAGGGATGATGGGAGTTGTAGTCCAACAATATCTGGGGACCCACAGGTTGAGAACTGCTGGAGATGAGAAACACTACCCAGCCTGTACTGTGCTGCTGACCAGTACCGATCTCTGTCAATAGTACCGTGGGACTTGCTGTACTCTGCAATGCCTCAGGTTACTCCAGGACGACCCATCCTGCAGCTATCCATCACGGGCTTCTCCCAATCCCTTAATGTCCTGCTTTGGGCCCTTTTAAAAAAGCACTTAACTTTGCTATTCAGTGTAGCCTCATTATGAATCCCAGAGCTCTTGCTGGCTACTTATTTATCATATTATTATTTATTAAGTTTCTATACCACCTTTCATCCAAGGATCACAGTGTGGTTTACGATATCCCAGCTTCTGCTGGGACAGGGACAGTGTAACACTCCCAGTTACTTCACCATAATTAAGGGGCAGGAACTGAGGGGAGACGTGCTCTTCTACTCAGATTCTGCTTGTGGCAGCGTTAGAAACTCAGATATATAAGCCAGGCGCCAAATTGTTCCTTTAACCAACAATACAATCGCCAAGTCATCTAGTTGCCATTTGGGGGCAAGACGACTCTAAAGTCTTATTTTTCAAACGATGGACTGACCATGATGGATTCTCAGTGAAACATCTGGCTAGTTCAGATGACGGCCTTGAGCTAGATTAAGAGCTTTGAGATCCTTAAGAAGTAAAACCACTTGATCCAGGGACAGCCCACATTCTGTGCTCATTTTGGTTCCAGAAATTCTGATTGTGCAGACAAAGTATAGTGGATAGAATTCTACAGAACGTGTTGCTAGCATGTGAAAACAGTCAAGATTCAAGGATCCCCAGGCATGCACATCCAGATGGTGGAGACTTCAGGTGCCATCCTGGCACCTGGGCATCTTCACTTGGTTGCAAGTGGCCAATAGCCAGGTGCCCAAAGTGCCTGGCACCAGGTGAATTTTGAACGCTGGCTTGTGGGCTTCCCATAGGTGTCCAGTTGGGCGCTGTGAGAACAGGATACTGGACTGGATGGGTCACTGGACTGATCCAGTAGGCTCTTCTTACCTTCTTATTAGCAGGTTTGCATTCCCCCACGTCTCCTTACGCTGCCAGATGGCACTGTGGTTAATGCTCACCAGCATTGCCTGTTAAGCAGCGTTTTAAGCCTAGCTTTAAAACTGGTTACAAAACCTTTTGTAAAAGGAACCCCTGTTGGCATAACGAATGGCTAATGTTGCTGCTGATATAAACCTCAGCAGTGGTGAACAGCGGATCAGCTGGGGCGGAAGACAGTGGTGTAACTCGTGCTGGAGAAGAAAAGACCAGGAGAGGACAAAGCAGCATGCAGCCTTCCATTTTATTATATTTTTTATTGCATTTCTGCCCCTGCTTTTCTTCAAGAGGTTCAAGGTGGCATAGGTGGTTCCTGCGCCCGTTTTATCTTTGCAGCAACCCTGCGAAGTAGGTTAGACTGAGGACGACTAGCTTAAGGTCACTCCATGAGCTTGATGACTAAACCCTGGCCTCCCGGTTCCTAGTTCAATACTCTAACCCCTACACCTCATCACCCATATTCTTTGTACACCTGGAGCCTTTACCCCATTGGCTTTTAATTGAATCATTATCCCGAACTAGTAACTTTGAATATATTTTTGTTAAATTTCAGCAAAGATTTCCAAATGTGAGACAAAAATATTGGTTTTGACCAGTTTCCTGTTCAGGCTCGGCTTTACTATTTCTGACCTTTTGAAGGTGTCTCCTGTGCTGTGGTGGGTGCACTGTTGTAGAAACACTCTAATGTGCAGATTTCTGTGTCAGGCTGGCATGTGATATATTCTTGTAACTCTGTAAGAGAAGCCATCAATTTTCCCATTGTAAAAACTGCAAATAACCCCAAACCCCTGAAAACAGATTAGCACCGCTAAAGCGGCAGTTAGGGCATTAATCAGACTCTCTGACCTACAGGGAAACACAACAGCAACCTTTATTGTGTTGATTCATAGCCTACAATGACAAGAGCAGCCAGGTGGCACCTGGGTAGCACCCACCATTCCAGTGGGCAATTCCAGGGCCCCCAAAGTTTTGCATACGCTGCCTTTGTATTATTGGATTTGAGGAGCCTATCTACAATTGCTTTGCAGAATTTGATTTTCTAGAATTGCACCGTACATGATAGAATCCATCTTGAATCTTCCATAGAAACAGAAAATACCACCTTATACTGAGTCAGACCAATTGGTCCATGTAGCACACAGTATTGTCTATTGCACTGACTGGCAGTGGCTCTCCAGGGTTCCAGCCTTTACCTGGAGATGCCAGGGATTGAACCTAAGACTTTTTACTTGAGTGGGTGAGAGCTGAGCTGGTCAGATGGGCGGGGTACAAATATCATCATCATCATAAGTAAGGTAAAAGGACCCCGGCCATTAGATCCAGTCGTGACCGACTCTGGGGTTGCGGTGCTCATCTCACTTTATTGGCCGAGGGAGCTGGCGTATAGCTTCTGGGTCATGTGGCTAGCATGACTAAGCCGCTTCTGGCGAACCAGAGCAGCGCATGGAAACGCTGTTTACCTTCCCACCGGAGTGGTACCTATTTATCTACTTGCACTTTGACATGCTTTCGAACTGCTAGGTTGGCAGGAGCTGGGACTGAACAACGGGAGCTTACCCCGTCACCGGGATTCGAACCGCCGACCTTCTGATCAGCAAGTTCTTGGCTCTGTGGTTTAACCCACAGCGCCACATGCGTCACTCAATTAAAGCAATTGCTCACTCTTACTCTGAAGCAGGGGTAGGGAGCCTGCGGACTTCTAGAAGTTGTTGAACTGCGGCTCCTATCACCCACCCTGACCATTGGCAATGCTGGTTGGTGCTGATGGGAGGTCACAGGTCCCCCGTTCTTTCTTCTACGCCATCTGTAGGTGGGGTTGAGTTACGCTACCAGGGGTATTCGTGGAATTCAGGCTGCCTATGGCCAGCAACTTCCAGTGTGTACAAAGTCCTATAGAGAAATTGAAGAGACGCAGGGAAGTTGTTCGAGAGCATTCGTTCCAGTAAAATCTGGCTTTGGGTAAAAACAAAAAAACCACATGAAATAAAGTGAGCTCTTACAATGTTTCTGAAATAAACGAGTGAGCTAAAGAACTGGTTTTATCCGGTGGTTGTTTGCCAGTGAGTTATGCAGCTCTGTGCTGTTCTTGCCTCTTTCCTGCACGTAGACTTTCCTTCAAGAAAATTAGTGCAAATTCCATGTCTCTCATTGGTGAAGTTTTTGGCTTAATTAGAAACAAAAACAGTGTGGTTGAACTTCAGTAATTGCTGCTTTCCTTAGCAGGGCAACCGGAGCAGGTCACCCCACTATAAACTTTCAAGCAACAGGTTATAGATTATAGTGCAGGCATAGGCAAACTCGGCCCTCCAGATGTTTTGGGACTACAGTTCCCATCATCCCTGACCACTGGTCTTGTTAGCTGGGGATCATGGGAGTTGTAGTCCCAAAACATCTGGAGGGCCGAGTTTGCCTATGCCTGTTATAGAGAATACAAATAAAGGAAAAACTGAGAATCCACAGTTGGTCAATACTTCTATTAGGACATTACCCAGAATAGTGAGGAAGCTTTCCAGTACTTCAGAACTCTTTGTCGGACAGGATGTTAAACAAGATGGGAAGATGGGAAGAAAAAGCTGGGAGCAGTGCTGTTGCTTCCACGTCCGCAGTTTACAGCACTCTTTAGGTGGGACGCAAGAGGAATTTGGCAAGTATATTTGGACCAAGACAGAACTAAATAATTACTAGATTATTGACTGAAAAATAAGGCTGAGGTATTTAAAGACTTTACCTTGTTTGATCAACTGATTATCCATATACCATCTATGAGCCCTATAGTTTCTTGAAAACACAGTGACTTCAGTTTTCTTGTAATTCACAGCCAGCTGTTCTCTTTGGCAGTATCCTGAGAATGCCCTCATCAATCTTTTCAGGCCCACTTTTGTTTGAGATAGAAGTATCGCATCATCTGCCTATAATAATACAGAGATGGCTTTTGTGGCCAGTTTAGGGGCATAATACTCTGGGGGTGTTAAACTCTGGACAATGACATTTATATATACTGTATTTTTCCATCTATAAGACTAGGTTTTTTTACTCTAAAATAATGTTAAAAAACATAGGTCATCTTATACATGGAATATATGCATGGGGGGACAAGTGATTGGTTGCAGCCAAAAATAGGGGTAGGCCAAAAATAGGGCTAATTTTCTTATACACGGGGGGTGTTATACATGGGAAAATATGGTAATTTAAGCAGTGCAGGAGCTAGGATGCAACCTTGCTTAACTCCCTTTGTGGCTGGTACAGATCCTGTGAGCTGCCCATTTGTAGAGCAACGCTCTTTCAGCACAGTGTTTTTATATAGACATTTAATCAAGAACAATAATATTTTATCTGTATTTAAGAGTTCAATTAATCCCACAGTCTTACTCGAGAGATTGAGTCGAATGCAGCTTTCAGATCAATGAAAGCTGCATATAGCACACCACCTGGTTTCTTAACATACTCATCTGTAAAATGAACTAGTACAAAGCAATGATCTGTAGTGGATCTGACGCAACTAAATCCTGCTTGCTCTTCGGCAAGAATAGCTTCATCACTTATCCAGTCAATTAGCTTATTCTAAAGATGCTTTGCATATAATTTGCTAATTACTGGTAGCAAGCTAATTGGTCTATAACTAGCTAGATTGAATGTAAGGCCCTTTTTGAATATAGGGCTGTGGCCCAAACTTCAGGAAATATCGATTTATCGTTTTTCTTAAAAAACGCTTCCATTCCTCTTATCAGTAAGAACACATTCAACGATGTTAGTATCCTTTTTGATTCTCGGGAGAGGACTACCTATTACATTTGGAGCTAATTTCTCATAGCTCAGCCAGGAATTCGTCCCTCACCAGGATTGTCCCTCACCCTATCATATTCCAAGGAGGGTTGAGTTTGCAGCTCTCCATCTATACACTTCGAAGTTCCTCTGGTAGCCCTCTTTTTAACTATACACTTTGGAGAAACAGCTTGTGGGCAAAAGGCTTGATTGTCAATTGTTTCGCCAACATTTTGTTGTCCATGCTGCTGGATTTGGGTCAACCTGGACTGTAACTTAGCTAGTTTGGTGAGAATGTCACTTTGCTCTTTATTTGGTAGGTTAACAAAATTACTCAGCAAATCCTCTTCTTCTGGAACAGTCCCGTCTGCTGAATCTGGAGGGTAATTTTTATTCAGAACTGCAGTAGATTGATTAGACCTCTTGATTTTCCTTGCATAATCTCTGGAGTTGCTGATAGTTCTTCTTCCCATTGACTGTGATCTTCTTTGGCAATAGGACAAATGTCAGCTTTAGTTAAGGTGACTTTGTTACTCCTGTTCACCCTTTTGGGTACAAACAGTGGCTTAAGTGATGTGTCTTCAAAATGCCGATAAAGGAGGACTCATTTCTGGGCCAAATGAGCCTTCTTTTTCATGATTATAGCTGGAATTCTATGTCTGCTGAAAGTTAGAAAATTTGTCTTGGGTATCCATCATTAAAGAGCCCCTTGGTTGATTCTAAATTGATATTTCCAACATCACAACCTAGGAGTAAAGTTAGGAATTATTATTCTTTGTGTTTTCTGTAGACACATAAGAGTGCAGAATCTTTGTTCATATTTTATGACATTTGGGTGCGTCAGATGCAGTGACAAACTGGTATAGGGTTATGTCAGAGGTGACAAATGTGCAGTCCTCTGGATGTTGGCCAGTGGTGGGATTGTGGGAGTTGTAGTCCAGCAACATCTGGAGGGCTAAAGGTTAGTGTTATGTAGTTATGCCTTTTTCTTCCAACCTGGCAAAGTGTTGCATTTGTCCTGCAAATCAGGAGAAAAAGAGGCATGGAATTGTGGAGAACATGGGCCAGGTGTATTGAATAAATATACTTTCATTATGGAAACTGTGAGTGACAGATTAATTTACAACTATACAAATGAAAATGTAATTTCAATAGATAACACTAAGACAGATAATTTATTTTTTAATTTGGATACAGTGGTGCCTTGCAAGACGAAATTAATCCGTTCCGCGAGTCTCTTCGTCTTGCGGTTTTTTCGTCTTGCGAAGCACGGCTATTGGCGGCTTAGCGGCTATTAACGGCTTAGCGGCTTTAAGAAAAAGGAAACAAACTCGCAAGAACTCGCAAGACGTTTCGTCTTGCGAAGCAAGCCCATAGGGAAATTCGTCTTGCGGAATGACTCAAAAAAACAGAAAACTCTTTCGTCTTGCGCGTTTTTCGTCTTGCGAGACATTCGTCTTGCGAGGTACCACTGTAATTTAATGCTAAACCTGTCAGCTGACCACATTCCTTTGTATGCCGCTGTAGTTGTAGCATATCACAGTTTCTAATTGTATACTGAAATCAAATATTTGATTAAATACAAGCTACTGCAATGAAACACTAGGATGAGAGAGATTCAGAGTTGCAGGTAAGGGATGTGCAAGTCTTTTGCTCAGGTAGCATTATGGGATGGGCAGCTGCCTCAATGGTAGCATTTACTTAAGGAAGGGAATCTCTTCACTTTAGAAATCTGAGAATATGTGTACTCTATTTACTTAATGCACACTTTAGTTTTATTTTGCAGTGAAAGCGTCAAAGTCAGAAGTTACTTTTCCCTCAGGAACATACAACGGAAATGCAACATTTGGTGCTGGGTTCTGCCTGATTATTTTTTATCTATTTCCCTTTAATTAAACAGATAGTACCATTGTAGTTTCTACCCAATTGCTAAGCATTATTCAGTAGTTAAGTATCTTTGTGGTTTTGCGGGAGATAGTGAGTGGGAACTGATAAAACTACTACCGTATTTTTCGCTCTATAACACGCATCTGACCATAACACGCACGTAGTTTTTAGAGGAGGAAAATGAGGAAAAAATATTCTAAATGAAACAGTGGGTGTATGATTTTCATGTGATCTGACAGTGAGTTTGGGGTAGCCCAATGCAAAAATCCTGAGGATCCATGTGGATCCGTGCTTTGTAACCACGTTTTAAGTGGGGAGGGAAGGAAAAGAACTCAAGGGGCAAGGAGCTTTTCCGCGGGGAGGAGGGAGGGAAAGAGCACTGTTGCTTTAAAGGTATACTTAAGGTATTTGCCCTGTGCCTGGGTTTTTTTTCCATTTAACAGTTTGCAGCCTTTTCCTTCCGCTCCTTGTTTTGAGGCGGAATAGATTTGAGCAAGTGAGGAGGACTTGGATTGCAGGGGATTCGCCATTAGCTGTGTAAAACTGCTCCTCCTTGCAGCCTGAATGATAAGCAGCCACCAGCAGCAATAGAATGGAGCACAAAAAAGCGGTAGGGGCACTAGGACCCAGACAATGCTCAAATCTATCCTGCCTGAAAACAAGCTGCTCCATCCCAGCCGATCAGCTGAGACGCGGGGGATTTGCGAAGTTTTCCCCTCTCCCTCATGCCCTCCCCAGCCTTTTTTTTACTTCCAGGTTTTCACTGCGCTGGCTCAGAGCTCGAGGTTGGTTTTATTTTGCTGCTGGATGCTTAAATTTTATCTTTCCTGCCGTCTCTCTGCAGCCTCATTGCTCTGTTTAGAGAGCGCGCAGACCTTTGCTAGCGTCTGTCCCTCCTCCCGTGTAAGCGGCTGCTGCCGGCTTTGCTGCTATGGCTCTCCTTCCCTCCCTCCTTCCTGGCTCCAGGTCGCTTTAAAGAAAGCAAAGTGAGAGCCTCGTAGAGCGTGTAAGTGGCTCCCGCTTTGCCTGACTGACGGCAGCCATGGCTCTGATCCGTGCATTCGCTCCTTAACACGCACAGGCATTTTCCCTTACTTTCTCGGAGCAAAAAAGTGCGTGTTTTGGAGCGAAATTTACGGTATTTTACCAACATCCTTTTCTAAACTAGATTCTCTCCCCACCTAACCTCCCTCTCCCTGAAGATCTGCCTGACAGTACACCAGATGTTTAGGAGGCTAGAAACAACAGAGACCCTGAAGTAGTACTTAGATCAGGCCTTCCCTAACTTTCGGCCCTCCAGATGTTTTGGACTACAATTCCCATCATCCCTGACCACTGGTCCTGTTAGCTAGGGATCATGGGAGTTGTAGGCCAAAACATCTGGAGGGCCAAAGTTTGGGGATGCCCGACTTAGATGATCAAGAACCAGCACAACTGTTTCGCTATAGATTAATTTATTAATGTACGCTACTTTTCAACCAAAAGGTTTCAAGAGAGACTTACATAAGATTAATGAAATAAGACAGTTCCTGCCTACAGATTTGCAGTCTAAAAGACACAGGACAAAGGAATGAGGAGGGAAAAGGGAAACAAGCAAACGCAGGCACCAACTCTTTTGCATAGTTGTTCTTATAATGACCAACTGGAATGGAAGCCATTTATGGACAGGAGGCTCCATGTGGAGCTGGTTTCTCAGCAGAGCTAATGGAGTGGTCCTGCTCCCATTGATCGCTCTGCTACAGATGGGAGCATAAAGTGAAGAAGAGCTGAGATAAATGAAAAGGAGATAAATGATAGTGGAGATTTGACTCCAGTGAATTGGTGAAGCTCATGAGGCTTGGGAGGACCTTAGAATTTAAATTTTGAGATAAATTGGTAGCTTTCATTGGCAAAACCTTCTTAAGTATTTCCCAGACATCAAGGGCATACATATCATACAACAGTAGATAAAAAAGGGTTAAATCCACAACATACAAAATTCGGTAGGAAAAACTTCTATGGCTTAAATGGTTGTGGATTATTACCCAAATTTTCCTCCTTTTTACTCACATTTCTTATCACAGCTTTTCAGTAACTTGCGTTACTTGCATAAGCCTATGATAATTTCAGTTTTTATATAAACGTTTCCACTTCACAAAATTAGACTGGATGGTCTGATGAAACAGTAGCATGATTAAATTGAATTCTGAATGTGTATCAGGCAGCTGCTGTGGAAGAAGAATCTTAGACCAACTCCCGATTTAAGCATCCAAAACATGACTCCAATTAAAGCAACCACCACAATCCCTCTGCGAATCAGGACCTTTGGGCCCCAGAGTATACTAAATGTTGAAATTCCATAGTTCCAGTAGTCTTTCCCCATCTGTGCTATTTAAACCTGCTGGCAGTGGGGGAACAGTATCCTTAAATTTCCCATTGTGTAAAAATCTTCTCACACATAGACAGCTAATATGTCAGGAAGAAGTTTCATCCTCTTTGGTGTGCAAGCTTTCCACATGCAGAGGTTTTTTTCTGTAGGAGAATACGGAAAGGGGTCAGAAGCATTCTGCTGTCTGACACTCCTTGCCACCTGCAGGGATGCAGTCCAGTGTTGATCTTAAGGGGCAAGGAGATGGGAAGAGGCAGGTTTGTAGGCTGTTGAAATTCTGGACTGTTCTTCCTGAGCTTTTAGTCTGGAATTTCAGTGTTTACTGTGTTTTGAGGCCCAAAGGTCCAAATTTTTAGGGTGTGTGTGATAACCGGTTATATTAACAATAACTAAAGGCGTTCTAAAAGCACAGAATAAAAATATAAATAGGTAACTATTTAAAACCATTCTGAGGCTATTAATAGAAACATATGTACGTAAGTCAAGTAAACATTCAGTACTTGGATTGCGAGTCTTTCAGGGACAATGATAAGGCCTCTGACGAAATTGCTGTAACTTGTGTAGAAACGTACGTAGTAAAATGGAATGATCAGCAGGAGAGCTGTTTTGCAGTGTCAGGGCACAATCCTCTGTCAAATTCAAATTGTCTGTATTGGCAGCAAGCCATGACGTGGGCTTCAAGAATAGCCATGACTGGTGGGAGGCAGGAAACTGCAGACGGAGAGTGACAAGAGTTCAAGGGCAGAGAAAGGAAAGACGTTTAGGGTTGAATCAAAGCACTGAAGGCCCAGGAAGCAGAAGTGCTGACTGTGTGCCCTGTTGTGTAGACCAGGAGTGGGTTGATGTCATTCATGATCCACAGAAGCAAGAGTGTGTATTTCGATTCTCTTTAATTGTTAATGTCTAACTCAACTGATTTTAGCTTAAGAAGCGCCTTGTTGGATCATAGAAGGCTACACATAGCAAATTGCATTCACTGCAAGAATCCCAGCAATGAGTAGGTGCCAGTAGGTCCACCGCAAAATTGGCTAGTGGTCCACTATCTACCCTTGCCTTCTTTGGTTGTAGATGTTGGGCCAGCTGGAGTTAATGCAATCCAATCAATGCTTTTTGCAGGCTATCTCTAGGAGTTTAGTTGCACAGTACTCAGCTGTCCTGGCTATCGCTGTAGGTAGTTCACTGGCCTTGGACACAGCCATCCTGGGTTCAGTTCTTGAAAGCCTGGCCACTAACCAAACTGTTTGGATCTGGGCATGATGCCTGAGCAGCTTCAGAAGTGATTGTTTCTTTGGTTCTCCAGCTCTTGAAAACTTGGGCGGTCTTACATTTTGAACTTGAGCATTTGTTTAGGCCAGAGGGTCACTGTAGATGGCAACAGCTTGTAAATTAATGCCGTGTACAAATAGATATCAAGACTTGGACATTGGTTGAGGACACCAGATTATAGCTGGTAGGCGTGTCGCACTACTTGTGCTTTCCTAATGCTGCAGTTCCAAGTGACATGGAGAGGCAAGTCTTGGGATGTTTTGGAAATGATAACCTGTTAACAGAGAGCTTGGAGTTGTAATTCAGCTGTGTGTATTCTCAGTCCTGCCTTAGCTGCTTGGGATTTGTGACTGGGAGCCAACAGCTTCGCCATTAAGGCCACCTAGCTTGGTTGTGACGCACAGTGGTTGGAAAGGCACAACTTGTCGGCATTGTCAGCTCATGGCTTGATCTGGAGACTGTGGGATGACCTTTACTCTATGCTGCTTGCAGAACCTCACATAAGAAGGTAGCCAGCACAGGGAGGGGAGCTGTGGGATGGTGGGAGTGGATGTTGTGCTACTGGCCTGTAAGCATGAGGTGCCTGTTGGACTTGTCACTTGGAGATGGAGAGAGCAGTACACCCTCCAAGAGGTTCCTTCTTTCCCAAACCCATAAGGAGATACAGTGGAAACTGATTCAGGCCCAAGGAAGGAGTAGGTTTGGACCACAGCACATCATTTCATCTGCAGAGCCATTTGGCTAAAAAAAGAGCACCTTTTAGAAAACAAGGAGAGAGACCTCCAAGCCTAAGATCTCTGGCAAGCTTTTTCAGTAAATGGTTGCTAAGCCAGAGACATTTACCAGTCGTTTGGGCTATCCCTAATCATTGGGTTCAGAGAACTCTGGATATGAAATGTGTTGGTGGTGTTCTACTGATGCTAAATAAATAAATAGAGGTGTTTGGAATTTCATTATTTCTTTTCCTGCTTCAAAGATAACACCATCATCACATCGTTGCTCAGCCATGTGTACCCAGCTCCAAGACAGTTGCATTGATAATTCCCACTATCTGGATGTCCATTGCTTTTGAACTCTGGGCCTTACAAACTATGGCAGTTGCAAAAGGGACCACTTTGGGTGGGGATCTGGGAGAGGCCTTGAAATTCCCTCAGGTGCCAGAAAACATGGTGCTAATGTTAAGTTGGCTTGGAAAGACAGTTGCCTGGCTTAAGTGCTTCCTCAGAATTCTTTCTACTGGTAAGTACGTTAGGATTTGACTTTGGAACGACTTGTCACTGGAAAATCCTGACAGCTCTCTTTACAACATGGTCCTGGTGTTTGGAAAGTAGAATAAGCATTATGTTTGATCTCTCTTTCTTTTTACACACACCCCTGGGGGAAAAACACTTGCCGAAGAGAGCCAAATTCTCATTGGTAGGGATACCATTTAATGCCAGCAGTATATGGTCACCCTATAGAACACGGAAGTGGCATGGCAAAGGTAAGAAGATAAAGGGAGAGCATAGGATTTACGTAAGAAGTTCTGTTGGTAGAAGTTCTCGTAATGGAAAGAAGCAGGAAAAAGGTGTGAAGAGTGCAGCAGGAATGGCTAATTGTGGCGTCTCCTTTTCTTCCTTTAGACTTGTCAAGTGTGCCAGATGCTGTTGCCCAACAAGTGCAGTTACTGTGCTCATCAAAGAATCCATGCTCACAAATCCCCTTATTGCTGCCCAGAGTGTGGCGCCATTTGCCGGTCGGCCTATTTCCAAACCCACGTCAAGGAGAACTGCCTTCATTACTCCCGCAAAGTTGGCTACAGGTTTGTGCTCAATTGAGGGGTGGGGGTGCACGAGGAAGATGTGTCGTGACATTTAATGCACACCGAGCGGGGATGAATGGGGCGAGGGGGAATGGAGCTTAAAATCTTATCAAATCTTTTTCACGCCACACAGCTTTGCTGCCAACTTGTTTGGTGATCAGACAGGCTGACAATTTCAGGATATCAAATGCTGATAAGGCGTGTTTGTCCTGCCGTGCCTTCAGGAGGCACATCTTTATAGACACTTTGGCAATGAGTGTTCTTCTGTGCTTGCAGGCTAAGAGAGGGAGAAATGCTGCAAATGCCAGGGCTTTTTCGATGGACTTTCACAGCCCTCTTAAAGGTTATAAAGTAGTGATGGTCTGATTCTGACACGTAGTTTGCTTCCTCTGTATGCTTTATAGTTCTGTCGCTCTCTGGCTTCTCAGTTTTGTTGCTTGCAAAGGAGGGTACTGTGGTGGTGTTTTTTATTATTATTATATTGCATTTTTATTTTTATTCACTACCATTTGGATAAACGGTGGATTAGACATTTTAAAAATAAATAGTATCCATAGGGGGGAAAACTGAATCGACCTAAAATTTGGTGTTTCTGTGTCTTAACTGAAGAAGTACAGATGCGATACTGACTTTATGCTACAGGCAGGGAACTTATGGCCCTTTTGATGTGGCCATCTTGGCTGTGAGTCCTGGAAGACCTGCTCCCTGCCTTGCAGGCCTTTTCCCACCTGGCCTGGAAAGGTGGTACGCTGACTGACTCCAGCTACAAAAGCTGAGGCTGCTGAACAGACTCTTGGGTATTGTTTAGGGAGGGGGTTGTTAGCAGGGTTTGTTTCTGTTATTGATATTTATTTTTTTGTATCTTTATTTTTAGATCTTCTTATGGTTTTATGTGGAACTTGTTCAATTTGGTTGTGTACTTTCTGATTTTTTAGATGTATTGTTTCTGACAATATTTGTTATATTTGTAATTATGCATTTTTTCATGATGTAAGCCTCCTTGAGCATGGAAAGCAGAATATAAATTGCTGGACTATAGCTGCCATCATCACTGGCTGTTGGCCACGTTGGCTGGGGCTGATGCGAGTCCAGCAGCACCTGGAGAGACCACAGCTTCCCCACCCTTGATGTAAAACAGAACAGCAAGAGCAACATGAGCACCCAATACTTTTTTATTGCTTAGGTGGAACAATGCAGCATGAATTAAAGGGTGCTTAGCAGACTCCTAGGGACGCGGGTGGCGTTGTGGGTTAAACCACAGAGCCTAGGACTTGCCGATCATTAGGTCGGCGGTTCGAATCCCCACGACGGGGTGAGCCCCCGTTGCTCTGTCACAGCTCCTGCCCACCTAGCAGTTTGAAAGCACGTCAAGTGCAAGTAGATAAATAGGTACCACTCCGGCGGGAAGGTAAACGGCATTTCCGTGCGCTGCTCTGGCTCGCCAGAAGCAGCTTAGTCATGCTGGCCACATGACCCGGAAGCTGCACGCTGGCTCCCTCGGCCAGTAAAGCAAGATGAGCGCCGCAACCCCAGAGTCGGCTATGACTGGACCTAATGGTCAGGGGTCCCTTTATCTTTACCTTAGCAGACTCCTAAGTGACTTGATTTGCTTGGAATAAAAGCACTGAAGCCCAGGCTAATGCAGGCAATAAATAGAAAGGAAGTTTGGTCCTGCTGTTAGCGCTTTGTGGCTAACAGCAGTTGCATTTTGATTTGAACACCCCTCAAATTGGAGTGACTTTGCCCTGTATCAGCTGTATCCCTGGAGGTTTTAAAACATTTTCAATGTGCATTTCATTGGGACTTTTGAGTGTCTTATCAGAAAACAGGCTTTTTCCCCTGTTTTTTTTTTAATTATTATTCATTTTTGTCTTTACCACCATTATTGATGACCCTGGAACACTTTAATGCTGTGGATTTTACAAATGCTGTGGATTTTACTACTCCCTACAAGTCAGTGAGGCAGACCTCAGTGGGTCCTTGTTTCCTGAACTTGCACGGAAATCTCAGTGTGTGCTTATGATTTTTTTGTTTTTGTTCGCAGAGCTCAAGTTTAGCGCTCTCTCTCTCTCTCTTTTCCCAGGTGCACTCACTGTGGGGTTGTCTTCATGTCGCAAGCTATGCTGAAAGTGCACATTCACGAGAAGCACTGTGAAGTCTTCCACAAGTGTTCGTTCTGTCCTATGGCCTTCAAGTCTGCAGACAGTACCACTGCTCACATTACCAGTCAGCACCCCGCAGAACCTCATAAGACATCTCAGTAAGTGGCTGCCCGGTTAAATAAATGTATTGCTCAATTTCTCTTCTTTACCCAGATTGCCTTCTATGCCCATCCTCACTGGGCTTACAAGAACGTTGTTGTCCCAACTGTATGGAGAGAGAGAGAATAAACTGTGTTGTGGAGACAGTTTTTAGTAGGATCTGCATACCTTCTCTTTTAAAGAAATGAAGGGTTAGGCAGAAATCTTGTTTTCTAGTTATCTTAATATTTAGTTATGTAGCCCATCTGTTCCTAAGACTTTTCACACTTGGAAAGAAGCAAGGATGGATTTATCATCTGTTAGCGTACAGACAGCCCCTGTGCTCTGCATGATGTTATGTGTTTCTTCAGAGGGCATCCTAGAACCAATGGATGGTTATTGCACAGAAACCCATTTTGGCAAACCATGAGGATAAACAGTGGTAAGAGCTGTTTGACAGTGGGAACAGGCTGTCTGCAGAGCTGTCGGGGTCTCCTTCACTGGTTATATTTAAGTTGGGCAGCCATCTGTTGGGAATGCTGTACTTGCATCCAGGATTTCAGGTCCTGCATTGAGCAGGAGATTGGAAATAGATGCCCTCCAAAGTCCTTTTGATTCCATGTCTCTGTGAAATTGCCTTGTAATTCTTGTCTGCTAGAGAAGCAGTAATGGGAGCTTCAGGAAGAGCCTGTCGGGCAGAACTACAAATTAAAATAAATAGCAGCACTTAGAGCAGGAGTGGAGAACCTTTTTGCCTCTGTGGGCCAAATCCTTATCAGGATTAGCTTCACAGGCCAAATTTGATAGGTGAGTGAGGCACTCCACATGATTGACAGGTGGGCAACACACCCACCCATCAAAAGTCCATGCTGGAGCAATGTTAAAATGAGCCCCCTCCCTTCTTTCTGAAACACACACACACAAACTTAAAGGTAGATCCAACTGATGCATGAAGGAGAAATTGCAGCTCCCAGGAGATGGGGAAAAACACTTCTGGAAGGCTGATCCTTGTAAAAGCAGTTCTTTCCCCATTCCCCCTGGGAGCTGTGTGCAGCAAAATGGAGCAGAATTTAACCTCTGCTCAGTACACGCTTCCCAGGAAGGGGATGGGAAAACCCCCTTTGCAAGGATCAACCTTTCCTAGCGGTTTCTCTCTCCTCCCCCCCTTTCATGTAGTGATGCAGAATTAAGACAGGTCTGCTTTTGCTGCAGGCACCTCTTTCCATGGAGCAGGCGCACACAGTGAAAGCAAGCAGACTCAGTGTCTTTCTTCTGCTTCCTTTGACTGTATGCACCTGTTACAAAGAGGGAACAGATGCACTCCGCCAAATGGAGCAGGATTTAACCTTCACCCGTAAGCTGTTCCTGCTGGAAACAGCCACTTGCAGCAAAACAGAACTGAGACCCACCCGCCAGGTGACATCACAACAATGTTTCCTGTTAAAATACATGTTTCCAAGGCATTTTGTTGGAGTTGGGTTTCTAATGTTGTACACTGCCCCGAGATCTTCTGATAAAGGGCGTGGTATATATGTTGAATAAATAATAATAATACTTCAATAATTAATTTGATGATGATGATAATAAATTTTTCTATGTTGATTTTTTTTGTTTAGAGTAAACTTTCATTGCTAATTCATTTTTCAATTGTTCCAGGGTGATCTACAAATGCTCTTGTGAGACAGTCTTTAACAAGAAGAGGCTTCTGCAGGAGCACTTCCAGCAGAATGCCAACAGGCTGATGGTGGGAGTGTTCAAGTGTCCGCATTGCCAGCTGGTGTATATGCAGAAACTTCAGCTAATGCAACATGTTAAGGTTGGTGACTGGAGAGGATGCCATGCCTGCACAGAACACTTTTCTACCTTCTGAATTGAGATTGCTTTGCATGAAACACATCGGCTGCCTTTCTTTCCTTTTTACCCACCACTGGTGGATATCTTCACAAGCAGCCTCCAAACCAATTCAAAGATTTGCGTGTAAAACAGTCCTCCCGGAAGTGTGTTGCGTTAAGATTCCAAGTACCTACAGCATCTAGATTTCTTACTGAGACTGGTGCTATACTGACTGCACTGCCTCCCAGTTCATTTCTGGGCACAGTGCAAAGTGACCAGCGTAATTGAAGAGCCACTGTTCTCCATGTGCACCTGCCTTTACGTGAAACTCTTCCCCTGTCAGGAGTAGTATCTGCCTGAAGACTAGTTGTGGAATGCTCTCTTTTCAGTGCCAAATACTATCTAAAGCTTTTAAAATACAGGTTTAAGCCTGTTAACTGTTTAATGCTGCTTTTATAATTTTGTGGGGTTTTAGCTTGTTGTGTATATGTGCATTTCTGTATGTGCACAGGCATGCTTCCCCCCTCCACATTTTATTGTTCTTTGTGTAAATTGCCCTGGAAATATGATTGAAGGGCGATGTCAGGGAACTGACATCAGAGCAGAGGGGAGAGGCGAGGCTCCCAGATTCTGCAGGAGAGGGAACGAGTAAGGGAAGAGTGAGAACGTCATCTGGGGAAGGAAGTCCAGGTGACACCAGGAAGAAGGGAGAGGCAGAGAGCATCTTGGAGGTGAGGCTCCGAGGCTCTTCCAGTGAAGTCAGTGAGGAGGGTGGAGGACCACCACTCGGCACGCCCACTCTGCGCAGAAGGCTTCCGCGCAGAGAGGCGAGGCGAAGGTTGTCCGTTAAGGAATTCTTATGCTGGAGGAAATTTAGGAGACGCCCACTCACGGATTCTGCTAGCGACTGAGCAGCAGCGCCAAGGGCTGCTCAGTCAGGGAAAGACACAACCCCCCCTAAGCAGTTTGGAACAGCTGAAGGTTTACACACAAGCAACCCCAATTCCCTTGACAGGCGAAAATAAAAATTCTTCTAATAAATAAGTGTATCAGGCATATGAATTCTCTTCATGCCTCCAAAATTCCCTGGAAAACTTAAGAGCTGCAAAATCTGTGACTCTCAAGTCTTGTTGGATTCCAACTCCCATCAGTTCCAGCCAACAAGGCCAATGCTAAGGATGATGGAAGTTGGAATCCACCGTCTAGAGGGCTGCAGGTTCCTTCTTCTTGGGTTACAAGCTAGGCTTCTTTCCTTCCTGTTGTTCAGGCTGTTCACAAGCAAGAAAATATTTTACAGGAGCACTCTTCAAAACATGTATTGGAGAGGCTGAATGATTTAGCTGCAGCATCTGGTTAAATTTTGCCTGTGTCGTTCTATCTGAAAAGCAACAGTGACCACCTGCCACTTTTGTACTCAAGGAAGAGGTTTCATGGCATTATGATTTCAGACTATGTCATCAGCATTTGCCAAAGGGAGAGATGACAAAATTCAGAATCTCCCTCATTATCTGTGCATATATTGCCTTTCATGATGCTACCAAGAGAGAAATATCACATCCTTATTATCTAGAAAGGCATCTTGGTTGAGCCAGCAAAAACTTGTCCATCTCTTGACAGGTATTGAGGACATTGTTACAAATAGCACTGTTCAATTTGCCGTAGCAGCTAACGTATACAAGGATTTATCAGACACTTGACTGAGCTGTATAATCTTTGTATACGTTATCTGCTGCTATGGCAAATTGTACAGTGCTATTTGTAACAATGTCTTCGATTGCAAAGTAGACCCTTGTCTACAGAAGTTCAAGGCACAATGCATTTGTTTTCTTTAAAATGCCATAGGACTCTTAGGTTGAAATTCAGATCATCCTCTGAACCTACTCTTGGATTGCGAATGAGGAGCACCAAGACTCAATTCAAACATGCACATATACATGCACCCTGCAACTTTGCATTGGTTCAGAGTTTAATTGAGTGCAAACCGGGGTGCAGTTTCCTCAAAACACATCCTTGGGCCAAGCCTGATGTGGGTATTGAGGATTGTGAACAAACACTGTGCTCTTACACTCCCTTTTCCTTTGATCAAGCATTCCAAACTAGGATTTGCAATCCCAGTTTGGAGGGCTTGCTCAAACTTTAGTTTGCCAGTTCACATGTATCTGCAAACTGTTTCTTGGTTTGATCAAACCATAGCATGCTGCACAGAGGCAGAGGAGGCAGCACTCTACAGCAGCAGCACTTTTTCACAATCCTCCAAACTGTGAATTCAGTCTTAAGTCTGCTGCAAACACACTATGCTGTTCTGTTATAATTTAAAGTTAAGTGCATAGTTTCTCACTGTGTTGATGGAATGAATCACACTGCGTTAGCATTAACATAGCCTATTGGCTATGGACATAATCTCTATCTTAGTCCTGGGCTGTCTAAAACAGAAGGAGGTGGGAAATGATATGCTTTTGTTAAGCAGAGCAGTTTCCTGCTATTTTAGGAAAATAGGCAACTTCCCTTTGCCCTGCTCTAATGCTGTGGATTTTTTTGTTTTTGTTCATTAGAGCGTCCATGGGGTCCCTGAGAATCCTGAAGATCTTGCTAGCTTCCGACAGAAGACAGAAACAGCAACTAACAGCAGTGTTCTTCCAGCATCAAAGGAGCTTTCAGTAATCAATGGTACTTCCCAGACCTCTTTGCCCACAAAAGGGACGAGCCCAGAATCAAAACCCAAGCCAAAACCCTGCAGTTGGACGTGTCGGGAGTGTTCGCAGTGCATCCCTGACCGAGAAACCTATGTGTCCCATATGAGGAAAAGCCATGGAAAGGTAAGGGTCTGGGGGCTATATTTTGTTCCTCTTTCCCACAGGATTCATCTAAAACTCTTCAGCAGCCTGCCTGTCATTGTTTGAGCTCCAGGGGAACAAGTTTTTGTTTTCCTGCACATTTAGGCAGCACCAATAATATGGCTGTACTGTTGCATCTGTTTTTAATAATGGTTGTGTGGAGTTTGTTTTGTTTGAAAATTATTTCAGGACCTTCGTAATAAGAAGCAATGTGCAAATCTAATCTAAACCTCATAGCATACCTTTTTATGTTTGTTATAGCTTACAGCTAAACAAATAAAATTGCTACTGCTTATTACATAAACCTTGTAGCAGGGTGAGAGCCTGTGTAGGTGCTTCTTTCTTTTTGGTCTCTGCAGTCTCTGCAGTCCTATGGCAGCATCAGAGATAAACTTCAGAGTATGATTCTCTCTCTCTCTCTCTCTATCTCTCTCTCCATGTGTTCCCCTTTTAAGACCATATGTTTCTGAAACTGTATTGACTGCAAATGCATAAGCATTATCGGGATTCTTCTCCACAAAAATCTTATAAATTAGATCATGAACACTCGCATTCTGCAGATGGGGAACTGGCTCAAGGCAAGCTTATCAGGTTTATGGCCAAGGGCTGCTTTTTATGCTACAAGAGAGACATGTTTGTAGCAGGTCAATTGCATGTCTCTATGGTGAGCGCAGCGACTCTCAAAGAAAAACATGTCTGTAACCCCTTGAGAAATGCACACCTAAGGGCCACAATTGGTCAGGACTCTTAAATGTGTTTTCCATGTCTCACAAAAGTACACTTTGTCAGATCAAGGATACAGGCAGATGCATTACAGATGCTAGTACACGAATCTAGATTGTGTGGATTCTTTTGCACAGATCAAGACCAAAAAAAAAGAGGCAGCTCATTCTTGCTGTCAGGACTAACGCTCCCATTCCTCTCATAGAATGTGAAAAGATATCCCTGTCGGCAGTGTGAGCGGTCATTCAACGCCTCCAATAGTCTGCACAGACATGTACGCAATAACCATGACACAGCAAAGAAAGTTTACACCTGCTGGTGAGTACACAACTGTTTTCCTGAAAATTTCTATTAGTCTTCCAGGCTAAAAAAAATGCTTTGTAATGGGCCATATCTAAGGCTTTTTAGAGCATATCTTAGAACAAAGGATCTTGCACTAGCTCAGGTACATTTTTAGGTTTCACAGCTAGATTCCATGATAAGACTGAAGCACGTTAGGCATTGATGATGCAAGCACTGGGCTATATCTAATCAAATGTAGAATGCTTAGTTCCTTCTATATTAACTTTGCTGGAGCCAGTGTGGCGTAGTGGTTACAGTCTGGGTTTTGCTGTCTTGCCCAGGTAAGGCTGCAGTGGCTATTCACAGGCACAGTCCCACTACTGATCGACATGGGAGTTTTTACCTGCTCCATCTCCAACCTGGGCTGGTTCACCCCTCCTTGGGCAACCTGGCGCACCTCAGCTCCCCAGGGCTCACCATATTGATGCCGAACTTAGCGCAGACACCTGATTGGCATAGCCCACAGCAGGGGAGCGGGTGGCCCTGTGGTCTAAACCACTGAGCCTCTTGGGCTTGCTGATTGGAAGGTTGGCAGTTCGAATCCATGCACCGGTGGTGAGCTCCTGTTGCCTTCTCCCAGTTTCTGCCAACCTAGCAGTTCAAAAGCACACCAGTGCAAGTAGATAAATAGGTACCACTGCGGCAGGAAGGTAACTGCATTTCCGTGCACGGTGCTTGTCACGGTGTTCCGTTGCACCAGAAGCAATTCAGTCATTCTGGCCACATGACCCGGAAAGCTGCCTGTGGACAAACACTGGCTCCCTTGACCTGAAAGCGAGATAAGCACTGCAACCCCATAGTCACTTTTGAGTGGACTTAACCATCCAAAGGTCCTTTACCTTTACCTTTTTACCCAGTGGCTAGACTGCCTGGTTTGGTGGTGGGAGATCCAAGTTCAAAGTTATGAAGCTGACCTTGAACAAATCACTGCCTTCCAGGGTGATTGTGTGGATGAAATGAGAGACTAGTCTTTGTAATTTGAAGGGAAAGGTGAGGACACAAATGAGACAAACCACTAAATACATTTCCTGTAAGTCTACAGCTAACTGCTAAAGCATAGCCTCCAAAGTATCTCTGTAAAATTATGTGTGCTTTGAAAGTTTTGCAGTACAGTGGTGCCTTGCAAGACGAAATTAATCCGTTCCGCGAGTCTCTTCGTCTAGCAGTTTTTCGTCTTGCGAAGCAACCCTATTAGCGGCTTAGCAGATTAGCGCTATTAGCGGTTTAGCGGCTATTAAAGGCTTAGCGGCTAAAAGGCTATTAGCGGCTTAGAAAAAGGGGGGGAGTGAAAAAAATCGCAAGACATTTTCATTTTGCGAAGCAAGCCCATAGGGAAATTCATCTTGCGAAGCGCATCGAAAAACGGAAAACCCTTTCGTCTAGCGGGTTTTTCGTCTTGCGAGGCATTCGTCTTGCGGGGCACCACTTTATTATTATTTTGATGAATAAATGTATTTAAACGCCAACATTTTGCTAGTTAAACGGCTGTGCATAAAATAAGGACATCCAGTCCTTTCATGTTCACCTTTAGTAACAGACTCGCATGTTAAGGTTTGTATTGAGGCTTTTATAATGCTGTATTACACAAATGTGACACATCTTCTCATGACATCCATGACCAAGGAGACTCTGATTCTGAGCAGGAATGTGACTTTCACTGATACACAGTACATTTTGTTGTACAAGTACATCTGGCAATTTAGTCTTGAAAGTTCTAATGTGGACACAAATGTTGACATTTCCCTCACGGACGAAACAGATTCTGCTCTTGTTGATTCTTTTTTAAATTATTGATTCTCTAAAAGGGAAGCCGTTGTTATCCTTTGCCATTGTACAGAGAAGAGCTGTAAAAGGGGCCAGGTTTGCCATAGTGCTGCTGGAATAGAAATAGTTAGCTCTTGGAAGTGGATGTATACATAGATTGCTTTTGGTCTTTTGTAGTAACTAAGAAGGAAAAATGTTTGAGAGCCTCGTGTCATCCAATGTATTATTGTTTTTCATCTATTATTATGGTAGATATTTTTGTGTTTTTAAAATGTCAACCACCCTGCGATCTTTTGATGGATGATATACAAATTTTAATAATAATAATAATAATAATAATAATAATAATAATAATAATAATAATAATAATAATAATAATACAACATTTGAAAGCATTTGAAGGGGCAGAACTGGAATGGGTTATTTGTTCAGGTGGCTTGATGACTGTCCTCTGAAGCAAAACAAAAATGTCCATTTTTGAGCTACTTGCATAAGCAGAAAGATAAGGTCCATGCCCCAAGAAACTTGCAATCAATATATTGATAGTTGTGGGGAGCCAACAGACAAGTAGGAGAATAGGTAAGGGATGAGAGGCGGAATACTACTGATATAATGCTCATGCTTCATTATGCACGGAGGTTTGGGGTTAACTTCTTGACATCTTTAAAAATGTCATAGATTTGTGGAAGAACTGTGTTTATCCTCTCTTTAACTTGTGATATAACACCTTTTCTTTTTCATGAATCTGTTTGCTCCTTTTGTTATTTTTATATTGCATATTTTATTTTTATTCCTTTTTACCTTTTTCTGCTTATATATTTGTATAGACACATTACCAAAATCCAGTAAAAATATTTTCTAAAAAAATATATGAAAAAGAAATACTACTTATATCATGATACTATTTTGCTTTGTATTTTTAAGGTACTGCACAGATGAAATCCAGACATTTCCTCAGCTGTCCATGCTAGAGAGCCACATCAGCCTCATGCACGGCATCAAAAACCCAGACCTTTCCCAGATATCCAAAACCAAAGCTCCGGCAGAAGACTTGACAAAAGTAATCTACCATGCTTTTCTTAAATAATATGTAATTCTATCTCATGTGCTTGTCCTCCCCAGTTGTGTGGCCTCCTTCAAGAACTGTCCTCCTTGTGTGGACTGTGGAATTCAACTGCTAGATCTCCCATTAAAAACGTGGTTTTAAAAAAATGTAGGGAAGTTTCAGTCCATCTAGTTCCTCTATCCTCTGAGCACATGTCTCTTCTAAATTAGCTCTCGTCTTGTTTCCTAGTTAAATTACAATCCTGTGCACTGAAGAAACTTAAATTATAATCCGAATTAATAGAGTAATTAAACTGAAGATAACCAGGCAGAATGTGAGGAGAAATTAGAGGCTTCTAGGGAGCTGGTGGCAGGTCATTTTGGACATCTTTTGGCATCGTTAGAGATGGGACAGAGAGTTTTCCACATGGAGAACAATGAAATGCTGATGAGGCAATTAATACAATTAGTGATACCTGGAAGGAGCATCCACTTCCAGCAGCTTTTGTCCTTTTTTATGCAAAGCATTGATGGCAGCAATTGCTAAATCTTTCTTCCCGTCTCCTCCCAAAATGCTGCTCCATTGCATTTGTGTGTCTGTCAGGGATGGAGAACTTCCAGAGGTTATTGGACTACAACTCCTATTAAGCTTAGCCACGTGCTTCCCATCCCTAGCATAAAAATAGATCAGATCTGGGGAGTGGTCTATGGCCAGGTCAGGTCCACTGTGAGTACAGCACCCACATCTGAAGGGATCTGCTCTCCATAGGGTGTAATAGAGATTTTTGTGTGCTCTCGCTCCTCCCTGCACACACACATCATAGTGAAAGCACTGTGCAAGGCCACTGTGCGCATAGCATGTTCCTTGACCAGGCAGAAGGCTTGATCAGGGATACAGGAGTTGTGCACAGGCTTCCTCTGTCACATAATGGCTTGGTTTGCTAAGCGAGGAGGCCAGGGAAGGGGACATTGATGTGATACTCTATGGCAGCCTTCCCAAACCAAATGCTCTCCAGGTCTTGTTGGGCTCCCATCATCCCTGAGCATTGGCCATGGTGGGTGGTTCCAACGGGAGTTGTGGTCCAACAGCATCTGGAGGGCTTCTGGTTGGGAAAAGATTCCCTTTGGGGATCTCTCTCTGTATTCGCAGTGCACCCATGGTGGGCGGGAACGTTGTCTTACGGTGCTGATTGGCGCAATAAAGCCATGTGTTCATTTCCTAGGCAAAATATCCAAAGAGGGTATCTGCAGGTGGTTTGGACCAAACGGAAACTACGGCATCGGGATCTGAAGATCCACCAGCAAAAAAACTGAAGGCACACTGGAAGTGCGCCAAGTGTGGATTTGCAACGGCCGCTGAGAGTGAATTTCTGGAACACATACCTCGGCACAAGACGGACAGCTCCACGTACCAGTGCCAGCTCTGCGGCTTGTGCTACACGTCTCACATCTCTCTGAACAGGCACCTCTTCATTGTTCATAAAGTGAAAGATCCGGAGGAGGAACAGGAGGAGCCTGAGCTTGAGCCAGATTCTGAAAAAGAGGCTCAGCAAATGGAGACAAGCGAGAACGGACTTGCAGAGCCGAATGGCAAGATGAACAATGCGGACGAGGAAGGAGGTGGTTCAAAGAGCCAGGACTCTGAGGGCGACCCCACGTCCTGCGATGCAGAAAAGCCCAGCACGCAGAACAAACACCCCAAATCTCCAAATATTTAAAGAGCGTGTTTTGCCTCACTCTAAATGTTGATTGGAGGGGGGGGGGTTCTTAAGCACGCTGTTCATTTCATGGAATGGGCGCGGCATTCCATTCACTTTAATTAGGAAGGGAAATCAAAACGGCAAACTGCCACCGTCTCTGTAGCACTGAATATGTAAGAATTATGAGAGGGGGAAGTAGAATGTGATGAGGACGTCCAGCTGAACCATGTCTGAACCTTCAGGGTCAGGAGCACTTTTCTGCTTTCTGTGTGTGTCTCTCCCCCCACCCCTTTTCCAGGAACAGCAGGACCACTCTTGTCCCACTAAAGGCCTCAGCCAAGAGTTCCACCTCAGTTTTCTTCTTCTTCTTCTTCTTCTTCTTCTTCTTCTTCTTCTTCTTCTTCTTCTTCTTCTTTTTTCATAACAAGCATTGCCTTCCACTTCAGTTCCTTACCCAAGCCTGCCAGGCTTTCTGTCTGGGCTGCAAAGCCTGCGTCAACTCTTTTTCTCTTGAGATGTGAATCCACAGAGGCTTTCCTTCCCTAAAATCATGCTGGCTTCACCTTTCAGGCACTCCGTGAGTCTGGTCCTCCACCCATGCAGAACACAAAAACAAAATTGGTCTTTTTTTTTTTTCTAAAAGAGATTCGGTGCCACTAAACATTCACCTTACGTGGGTTAAATTTTGCACAAATGGAGTTTCTAGGTTCCCACTGTGTTTTAAACAATAATCAGCCTCAGCGTTGGCCCCAATTGGAGCTCTCCTGTGTTCAGAACTGGGCTGGGTTGTGCTGGAGCTTCTTGCAAGCCAAAGTACAAGCTTGCACTAATTACCCTCCATGCACATACCTGGCCTGGGAGTATTAGTGACATATATGATAGACTGCAGGGTGCCTTTCTCTCACTGGGCATATGACATTTAAATAAGAATTGGGTTGCATACGTGAAAAAATTCTGCACGGTTAAATGTTTACACTAGAGGGTTTGCTCCCACGTCGTCTCTCATGCCTAAGCTGCCCATTCAGGCCCTGTGTGATCCGGCCCAGAGCCTCAAGATTCTCCCTCCTTGTAAGCTTAGTATATTGTTCTGCTTGTGTTTGGTTCCTTCTCTTGCTGTATCAGCCAGAGCAGGATCGTCCCGTAAGAATTCCAGTCTGTGAAAAGGGCGCTGCAGGAGAAGCAGTATTCAAGGAAGCAGAACCTGTCTGTCTGTTGACATATCCAGCTGCCAAGTATAGCATGGCCGGCTGCCTATCGTCGTTTCAGAATGGAGCTTCCCAGATCACCCCCGGCAAACTGAGGACAAGAAGACGCTTGCTCCAAGAGATCTCCCTTCCTCGTTTTCTTCCAAGTGCTCCTGCTCTTGAGGAACTACATTATATCTCTTCCCTGCCCCTCCCACCTTTGCTCAATTGGCCGAATTGATTCTGGAGTTTCCTTTCCACACTTGCATTGACTCGTCTCCCCCGTCTGTGCCGTTTCCCCCTCACCTGTGCTGATCCTCATGCTTTGTGTAATACTTAACTTTTTTTATACGGTTTTTATGTTTTGAGTCTGAACCCTGCTCATTGTTTACTATAAATAATTTTAAAAAAGGAAAAAAACCCTATTTATCTTATTGCATTTGAATTGCTCACTTTCTCGTCTGAAATGTGTTTTGATAAAACCCTTTGTATTTTTTGATACTGTGTACATTTTAGTCTAGGGAATGTTTTACAAGGTAGCCTAGCTATAGTAACAATAGCAGGGGGTGGGGAGGGGGGGTGTCCCTCCCAAGCCATCACATATCTATTTAATCCGCAGTGGCATTTGTGCCTTGCTATAATGTTTACTTCAAAGTATTTCAAATAAAACCATCTAACAATGTGTGGCTGCCAGGCTCCATTCTCTAACACTGTGGTTCTTCCATGTGTGGGGCAGCAAGCCCCCCCTTAAGGAAGCAACGGCTCCTTCCCCACCCTCCTGAGTTCAGGGTTTGGGGGCCATGACTGGGGTCAAAGGCGGGCAGTTCCTTTCAGTTCCTTCCCTCAAGGCTGTAATTCATGCTGTGCATGATGAGAAGATGCCCTCAGTGGGCATCTTTATCCGTGATATCCCTCCAGCAAAGACTTTGGATCTTAACTCTCAGCTATTACTAGGGAGACTGTTCTCTTGCCTTCTCGTTTTATGAAATTTGCCGCATGAGAAGATCTCACGTGGGTCTAGCAGCACAATAAGCTCATGGTGTGCAATCTGCTCCTGTCACTTGCAGCTTTTAGCAGTTTTATGTCGTGTCCTGGTTTTCTCCCATCCTCCTTTTTAGTTTTCTAGCGGTTTAATCCTATGCATGTTTTACTCGAAAGGTAAGTTCTGCTGTGCTCCGTGGGATTTATTCCCAGGTAAGTGTATACAATTGCAGCTTGCCAACATTCAGCAGTTGGGAAGGCTCAGCTGAATTTCATTGCCATACCCTACTTTAATGGGTGGCGCTGTGGGTTAAACCTCAGAGCCTAGGGCTTGCAGATCAGAAGGTCGGCGGTTCAAATCCCCGCAAAGGGGTGAGCTCCCGTTGCTCGGTCCCTGCTCCTGCCAACCTAGCAGTTTGAAAGCACTCCAAAGTGCAAGTAGATAAATAGGTACCACTCCGGCAGGAAGGTAAACGTCGTTTCTGTGCGCTGCTCTGGTTCGCCAGAAGCGGCTTAGTCCTGCTGGCCACATGACCCGGAAGCTGTATGCCAGCTCCCTCTGCCAGTAAAACGAGATGAGCACCACAACCCCAGAGTCGGTCACGACTGGACCTAATGGTCAGGGGTCCCTTTACCTTTACCTTACCCTACTTTAATGCCTCCAGATTCCATCTCCTGTGCAATAAAATCTAGAAAGATTTGCTAGCAAAGTGGGGAGAGGGTGACTTGTCAGAGGTAGCATCTGAATGCTTCTGTCAGATTTAACGGCTGCCAATATCAGAATATCCCTGCTCCCCAATAAATATGAGGTTGCGCAATTGGAAACATGATCCCTCTCCAGCCAGTAGATAATTTGGGTTTCTTATGCAGTTACATGCGCACCTAAATATTAGATACGCATTTAGTGTTCCAGAGGCAAGCCCATGACCTTTGTACAGTATATGCCCTTTGCAAAAAGAAATCTGCAGTAGCTCCAGCTATGAACCAAAATGGCAATGCTCTCCAATATGATTCCAGCAGTGTGGCCTTAATAGTCTATTACAGCAAAACCATCAAGAGTCTTACGGCAGGAGTCTAACATGAGTGACATATGAGTGTGTTGCATTAAGTCAGGTTAAACAGTCCCAAGACTCTTGTTTTTGTTCCAACATAATCACCCATTTTTTTAAAAAATAAGCCTGATGCAATAATCTCAACCAGGATTAATACACTGCTTTAGATAAATTATTTCCAATACCACATCTGGCATCTTCGCATAATACTGCATTGTGTATTGTTCCTCCATAAGGCCAGTTCCTCGAACCGAACCTTCTCAGATTTCAGTCTACTTAATGTATTGCCTCGGTAATGGACTGGATGAGAGCCAACAAACTGAAACTCAATCCAGATAAGATGGAGGCACAGTTAGTGGGCGGTTCCCAAGACTGGATAGATGGGAGATGGCCTGCTCTTGATGAGGTTGCTCTCCCTCTGAAGGAGTGGGTACGTAGCTTGGGGGCGCTCCTAGATCCTTGGCTCAGGTGGCCTCAGTGGTGCGGACTGCATTCCTCCAGCTGCACCCCTATCTGGACAGGGAAAGCCTAACTTCTGTCATCTGTGCTCTGATAACCTCTAGGCTAGATTACTGCAATGTGTCTCTGTATAGAGTTTGGAAACTTCAGCTGGTACAGATTTGGATGACCAGGTTGTTCACCAGGAGAAGATGGTTTGAGCATATTACACTGATCCTGGCCCGACTGCACTGGACCCAAAAGCATGATGTTTACATATCGGGGCTCCTATCTTTTAAATGCATTACGACAAGCAGAAAGTCGATAGGAGAAGCAGCAATGAGGCTCCACCTGATAATTTTCTGCCTATCCAATATTAAAACTAATGGAGCGCAAGGTGCATTGTGTTGTTCTGCTCTTAAAACTTAATTACCAGAAATAATAGCAATATTGTTTTCATTTTATTAAATGGGGGGTGTAGGTTTCTGCAGCCATCAAGATTCATTTACTAATCTCCTTTTACACTTCCCAATTCATCACATAACACTAATATTGTGTAGAGGTTTAATAATATTAATAATAATTTTATTATTTATACCCTGCCCATCTGGCTGGGTTCCCTCAGTCACTATGGGCGGCATCCAACACATTAAAAATTGTAAAACAGACATTAAAAATTTCAGATGTCTTCTAAAAGTCAGATAGTTGTTTATTTGCTTGACATCTGATGGGAGGGTGTTCCACAGGGCGGGCGCCACTACCGAGAAGGCCCTCTGCCTGGTCCCCTGTAACCCCACTTCTCGCAAGTTAAAAGGCTGGACTTGATTTGGGGAGACCTGACAAATATTCAGTTGCTTCTCTTAATTTATACTTCATTATTATTTAAAGTACCTAAAACAAGCACCGTAGGCAGATTTTTGACAAAGAGGGTGGCGCTGTGGGTTAGACCACAGAGCCTAGGACTTGCTGATCAGAAGGTCGGCGGTTCGAATCCCCGCAACGGGGTAAGCTCCCGTTGCTCGGTCCCTGCTCCTGCCAACCTAGCAGTTCAAAAGCACATCAAAGTGCAAGTAGATCAATAGGTGCTGCTCCAGCGGGAAGGTAAATGGTGTTTCCGTGCGCTGCTCTGGTTCGCCAGAAGCGGCTTAGTCATGCTGGCCACATGACCCGGAAGCTATACGCCGGCTCCCTCAGCCAATAAAGCAAGATGAGCGCCACAACCCCAGAGTCGTCCGCAACTGTACCTAATGGTCAGGCGTCCCTTTATCCTTTACCTTTACAGGCCCTACCCTTGGGCATACAATGCAAGAAACACGATACATTGGGGCAATTTGGAGGAAGAAGGAAACAAGCAAATGCAAGTCTCCAAACTGTTAATGGAAGGGACACTGCTTCTTAATACTTCTTACATTCTTCCATGCCTCCTTTACCTCGGCTGCAGCTAGGTTTGCAAGAAAAGCCCAATGCCAACCAACCAGCCCCAGTGAAGCAAACAGAACAAGCCCTGCTGTCTCTCCTCACTGCAAATGGGTGGAGCTGCCACTGGGAGTTGCAACAGAGCAGTTTTGGTGATCATTGGGCGACCTTCAGGTCTCAGCCTTGCCTACTTTACAGGGATGTTGTGCTAATAAAGGAGGAGGAGGAGAAGAAGAGTTTGGATTTGATATCCCGCCTTTCACTCCCTTTAAGGAGTCTCAAAGCGGCTAACATTCTCCTTTCCCTTCCTCCCCCACAACAAACACTCTGTGAGGTGAGTGGGGCTGAGAGACTTCAGAGAAGTGTGACTGGCCCAAGGTCACCCAGCAGCAGCATGTGGAGGAGCGGGGACGCGAACCCGGTTCCCCAGATTACGTGACTACCGCTCTTAACCACTACTCCACACTGGCACAGAACACTGCTCCTTTACCTCTTTGGACAGGATGGGAAAATGCAATTCATAAATGATCTCCAAACCACTGCAATAAAAAAGGAAATGCACTCTGTGAGCTCATAATTTACGAACACACACACACAAGGTGCAGGGAATGTTATTTGATATGTGGTGGACATACAAAAGGGTAAATGAATATTGGGAAATGATTTATAATGAAGTGAAAAAAAATGCTTAAAATTACAGTCCTATCTGCTGGGGGTAATTGAGATTGAAATTTCCCCAGGCGTCAGGAAATGTTATTTATATGTGCAACAATTGCAGCCTGTGTTTTGTTAGACCCAAAATGGAATATGAGCCAGGTCCCAACCAAAGAAGAATGGCAACTTAAGTTGGCAGAATATGCACAACTTGCAGACTTGGCATATAGAATAAGAGAACAAGAAGAACCTACCTTGAAAGACGTTTGGAAAACGTTTGTTGAATATATGGAAAATAATTGTGTACAGCTGAAAACGCTGGCAGCATTAAGATAAATTCAACAGTGTAAATAGGTTTTGATGGATGTAATAATGGAAAACCGATTGATAATAGTTTTTGTACTGTTTTTAACACTTGATTGGGAGCTGCCCAGAGTGGCTTGGGAAACTCAGCCAGATGGGCGGGGTATAAATAATAAATTATTATTATTATTATTACTACTATTATTACTATTATTATTATTATTATATGCAGGGGTATAAGATATGTATATAAAATGGACCATGGAAAGAGAAGAAGGGAAGTCATGGATATCTCAAGTATGGGAAATGTTTATCTGAAATTGTAAAACAAAATTTAATTAAAAAATCACATTTTAAAATAAGCGCCTCGGTTTCTTAAACGTTCTGCCTTCATCTTCCTCCGCGCGTGCAGCTCCGGGAGGGGCGGGGCGGGGAGGACCAGCTTCTCTCAGGCCGCTCTGGGGAATGGATCTCCATGGTCGGGCTGGGCGGAAGCGGTGTCAGTCGACCGGAGGCGGAAGTGCGGGGCTCCATTGGTTTCCCCGGTGCTGGCATTTTTTTTTGTTCCCCCCCACCTCTCCCTCCCCAAGTCCCCTCGTGATGCTTTCTCTGGATTTCTTAGACGATGTTCGGCGGATGAATAAGCGGCAGGTGCGCGCGGACGCCCGGAGGGGACGGGGAGCCGAGGGCCACGAGGGAGGGGGGAGGGAAAGAGAAAAGGAAGGGGGGAGGGAGGAGAAAAGGGAGGGGGAGGGGAGCTGCAGCCCCTGAGGGGGGGGAGGGGAGCCGCAGCCCCGGAGGGGGGAGAAAAGGGTGGGGGGAGGGGTTGTGTAGCCTCGTAGGATCAAAGGCCTGAGGGGTCGCCTTGAGGGGGGAGGAGGATTAATTAATTTAAACCCCGCCTTTTTCCCTGACAGGGACCCAAGGCGGCTTGCAGATAAAACCAAGAAAAGCTAAGAACATAGGGGAGGCGGGGGGGGGGAAATCATTTAAAAAACAATTAAACATTAACAGAATCAAAACTAGACTTTGATATCCCTCCCTCCCTTAATGGCAGAACTTGGAGGCAGGGAGGAGCCACCTAGTGATGGAAAGAACCTCGCTGGCCGTAAATTTAGGACAGACGGCATAGAGCCGTGGTTCTCAAACTTTGCGCACACCACACCAACTTTTTTATTCATTATAAATGCAGTGGTACCTCGGGTTAAGTACTTAAGTCGTTCTGGAGGTCTCTTCTTATCCTGAAGCACCACTTTAGCTAATGGGGCCTCCTGCTGCTGCTGCTGCGCCGCCGGGCAAAATTTCTGTTCTCATCCTGAAGCAAAGTTCTTAACCCGAGGTACTATTTCTGGGTTAGCGGAGTCTGTAACCTGAAGCATATGTAACCCGAGGTACCACTGTACATTGGACAACACAGCTAGGATTGTCCTCGGTATCACGTGGTGCTCTTGCTCTCATTTTGAAAAGATATCTGTGCACATTCTGCAAATAAAAATAATTATTTTGATACAGTGGTGCCTCGTGTTACGTACCGCCCCCCTTACGAATGCTGCGGGTTACGTGCTCCTCTAACCCGGAAGTAGATGCCCCTTGTTGCGACCTTTGCCCCGGGATGTGAGCGGAAGTTGCGCTCCGGTGGCGCGGCATCAATGGGAGGCGCCATTGGAGAAAGCACACCTCATGTTACTGGCAGTTTCATGTTACGAACAGACTCCGGAACAGATTAAGTACGTAACACGAGGTACCACTGGGCCCTCTTCACATAGCACATTGTTTTAAGAGCACAGGGAGCTTCCTTCTGCTAGGTTGACACTTGTATGTTTATCTAGCTCAGTGATGTCTGATTTGACAAGCAATGGATTTCCAGAGTCTTTCAAAATGAGCTGCTCCCTGATCCTTTACGATCTTGATTTGCAGTGAAATCCTTTTTATGATGGTGTGCACTGTCAATTAAAATTGCATGTTGGGGAGGGACCGTACTTCAAGTAGTATGCCACTTGCTGTGTGCAAAGCAATTTTACTCAGAAGTCAGTCGTGTCTAAGGTGGCAATCTTAGGAAATTTGATGTTACATGATGTTGCCTCCCCTGGCTTACAGCCTGAGGCTAAACATCTGTATTTAGAAAGAAACCCCATTGATTTCAATACAGTATGTGCTTATAATTGGCCTTAGATGACTTTGAAATGGGGTTTGGCAGGTCTCTTCAACCTTTTCCAACCTTGAACGTACCTTTAACCAAGCATGAATTTGGGGACAGATTTCTTAATCCTTTACCATATATTTGCATCATTGCATGGTGATAATGCTGTTGTGACCCACCTTGGATCAGACTTGCTCCCACTTGGTTTGTCCAGGTAAAGGGTGCTTTTTCCTTTTGCTTGGCTCAACTGGAGATTAAGAGCAAACAGATTGTAGATAAGGCAATTTGGAAGTAAGGCCTGCTGTGTTTAGTGGAGCTTGCTTCCGTTTGCAAAGGATTGAAGCCATGCAACATAAACTCATGCTTGTTTATTTAGAACTAAGTGCTACCAATTGAAAAGAATTTACTTTCAATTAAGTGTGGCTAAGAGTGCAGCTTGAAGGTGTGGTGGGAAGGGGCGCTGTCATGCGACACTTGCATGAAGCAGTGTTCAGCTGCTGGACTCAATGTGATTTGCTATCAGTAGATACAGGAAGAGTTGAGCTGTTAGCACAGAGCGCCTATAAAACCATCCAAAGTCCCAACATCCTGCTGCAAGATTGGAAGTCCTTTAATTGGCCACTGTGCACAAACTAGTCTTCAGTATCCCCCAAGAAGTCAGCAAAGCACTGAAGGGCAAGTATGGCTAACTGTTTTGGGGCAAAGGGCTACAAAACCCATGACCGATCCTCCAGGTCTGATGTGTGATTAGTGCAAAAGTGGGCATAGGCATTAAAATTCAGATCCAGTATGTTGACCTCCAGACAATATCGAGTCTCAGAATATTTAAAGCTGTCAGTTTAAACCACTTTATTTGAACTGGGTTCCACTGTTTTAACAGTGCTTGAGAATTCAAATGTAATTGTATGTCCAGGCAAGCTGCTGGTTGCACTCCACTTACTCCCAAGTAGTGCTGTTGACAGTGATGGGACTTGCAGACGAAACAAGTTTGCCAACTACAGTTAGAGAAAGCAGGGTGGGCTTTTTGGAGTGGGGTTTCTCTTGAGAGAGATCTTTGTGCCTATGTATCTTGGGCAGTGGGGTGGCTTTTGTGTTCTCAGTGCCTACCTCACCCTTGTCCCCTTCACCCCCTCCCAGCTGTATTACCAGGTGCTGAACTTTGGGATGATCGTTTCCTCAGCGCTGATGATCTGGAAGGGGCTGATGGTGGCAACGGGCAGTGAAAGCCCCATCGTGGTCGTGCTTAGGTAAAACTGTGCTGGGAATCTCTGGTTGCAGGGTGAGACCTCAAGGATTGCTGGAGCTCAGATAGCTTGGAATGGCTTGTCTGGGCTGGAGCATCTTCTGGGCATGGCCTCTGCCAACCAGCACAGACCCTTTCACCTCTGCCATCTTGACAGATGGGCCTATGAAACCCAGAATAGCAAGAAACTGCTATTCAAACATCTGTAAAAAGGCAGGGTGCAAACCCCAAAATATTCAAAAGCCCACCACGTAGGGGGTGCGTTTCTTGGGTGACAGAGTGCAAAAGGGCCTGTCCATTATTAAGTAAACTGTATTTTTCAAGATAGGCATTACACTTTTAATGTAGGGAGGGAGAGATCGAGAGAGTAATTAGCCCTTGAGGGGAGGCATTCTAGGAATATGAACATATCTATTCATATGAAGTCAGCTCCTTGGGCTATCTAGTCCAGTGTTGTCTAGTTTGATTGACAGCAGACCACAAAGACTTCCAGTGTATTACTTTCCTAGATGTGCCTCCTGAGGCCCTTTTAATGGGAGCGGGTTGGGCTTAAAACTGGGGCTGCAGAGCAGAAAGAGACAATAAAGCAATCCAGAGTTCTGAACCTGCATTTTGCTGTGAGGTAGGCCAGACCATCTCCACTGGTGGCCACTTGAGCTGTGGGGTTTCTGATAGCTTGATTATAGTAGTAAAATAGTTGGGCTAATGCTGGCAGATCTTCATATACTCCAGGATAGATTCCCAGGGTTACCTAGGTCTTCTACAGCTGCCTTTGAAGCTGCTACTCTAATGGAGCCAGCAAGGTGAATAATAGTACTAAACTGTTACATAAAAGGGAAAACATGGACCCACAGCTTGAGAAGAGCCAAGATCCGTTTCTTCCTACCCATATATTAATGCGTATGAAATGAAAAGAAAGGCTGCCAAGAGATCAGTAGTCCAAGTCAGCTGGCAGGGAAGACTAAAGGCACAATAAAGTGCAGCTTCCTGGCTTCCTCAGTACAGACTGTCCTGAGAGAGCTGCTGGTGTATTTCTTTTCTGACTCTTTTAACTGCAAGGATAGAAGGCCTTGTGAATTTTTATCTCTCTGCCTTCTGCATGCAGTTGAGTCCACTTAATGGGTAACCTTCAGCCCTCCAGATGTTCTTGGCCTCCAGCTTCTGTGCAATGGTCAGGGATGATGGGAGTCCTGGTCCAACAGTATCTGGACAGCACAGGTTCCCCATCCCTTCTTTAAACATTAACAGCCATGCCGTGAGATGGACTCATGGACAAGAGTGTAACATGTCAAGGACTCCTGTAGAGCTCATTACTTCTTGGAAAAGTTCCCATTGTCGGGTGTGGCAGTACAGTAAAGGAGCTTCAGATGGGCTGAATTGCGCGAGGTTGCATTCTGGGTCATAGCACGATGGTGTGAAATAGCTTCTTAGTGGAAGACCCATGGAAAAGCCTTCATACACCTTGTTCTGCCCCCTCTTTGTGACATTTTAGGGTTACTTCCTGGTTTGACATGATGCACGCTTGTGCGGTTGCACACATATCAGACACACCTAAAACATTTGCTGCCTGTACTTACGATAACATGTCTATACCAGCTTTCTTTGTGATGCAGACACAAGACACATAACAACAAACAAAATGAAACAATACTCTAACAATAAAACTGATTAAAATATAAACAGAGTCCTTAAAAATGGAACAAATCCTAAAATGCTTCAATTAAAACAAACACACACACACACACACACACACACACACAGAAAAGGAGCAGTCCTAGGATACCAAATATACCCATCTGAGAGTGTTGTTCCACAGTATGGGGCCACTACTGAGAAGGCCATCTCTTGTGTTTCTATGAGCCTCCATCAATGGTGGGACTGTAAGAAGGGCTTCAGATGCTTTGCAATTTCCTCTAAAATGTTTATACAGGAAGAAGCAGCTCTGAAGAAAACCCTGGTCTTAGACAGTAGACCAGTTTGGGGCCATTCAGATGTAGTTGTTTCCTGTAAGGGTTGATGGGAGTTGTAGACCCAACAACATCTGGAGGGCCCCAGGTTGATGAAGATTGCAATAGCCAAATAATATTCCGAAGCTTTATCCCTAAGCTTACATCCCATATGGCTGATGGCTTGCACTATCTGCAGATCTTCTGCCAGAGCTTGAAATGAGACTCCAGAAGACTCCCTCTTTGTCTTTGCTTTCCTTGTCAGAATGTCAGTATTTCCTGGCAACTGGAGGCATAACGTACAGATGCACAATGCTTACAAAGTTCAGCATCTCTGCCTGCACTAGATCAATTATTGTAAAATTTGAAAGGTTAAGGATTTTGAATCACTTTGCCATTTCCCAGACATCAGTAATGACCTAGCAGTGCCTGGGATAAAATAATGCTGGTGATTGAGAGAATCAATAACAGCCCCTTACTGCAGCACATGAGGAATTAGATTCCCGGGAGTTTTCATTTGCATGCACATGAAGATTCCCGCTGTATTTCATTCTTAAAGTGATAGCTGGTGTAGTTTAGTCCATTCTAGCAGTCCTGTAGCCCTTCAAAACCACCCTGGGTGATGATATCTCAGGACACAAACGCTGTGCTCATTAACCGATGGCTTTGTCTTCCAGCGGCAGTATGGAGCCTGCATTTCACAGAGGAGATCTCCTGTTCTTAACCAATCGTATCGAGGAGCCAATCAGAGTGGGCGAAATCGTGGTCTTTAGGATAGAAGGAAGGGAAATTCCAATAGTGCATCGGGTTTTGAAAATTCATGAAAAGTACGTGTACCTTTCTGGATGGTGATTGCTGCAAAAGTCTGTTGACATGTCGCTTGATGCTGGAATCCTTTTCCAGACAGCGGCTGCGTTCAGATGTCACATTACCATGGTTTAGAGGATAGAGAACAAGTTCTGTGCTTGTGCAATCCTCTTCTATGCTCAGTTTCATTTGTTGCTTTGTGGTTTGAATAAACCACAGCCTGCCATGGCATCCAAACCATCAAGTTGGCTTGAGCAAACCCTCTGAACCAGGAGTGCAGTCATGATTTGATCCTCATTTTGAAATTGTATTTCAACAGCTTGTTCAAATCACAGGTTACTGATTCAGATCAGCAAACTAGTTTGGTTAAACCTGGAATAGTTTTATTAAGTCCAGTGCTTGAAGAGAAGAGGAAGCTGCTTCCCGATCCTTTAAAGATCACAAGATAAGGGTGTGTGATGTCTGAACGTGTTTGGCTGCCTTGGAAATAACACAGGAAATAGCATTCTGTCCTTGGCTTGGTGGGGGTATTTGCAGTTCTGGAATAGCTGTGGAATCTAAACCATGGCTATTTTATGCTGTGGCACAGTTTATTGGATGAATGCTGCTGTTCCTGTGTCGTTGTCCCCCGCTGAGTTTATTGGACTGTTTATTGGATCTTGCATTCTATGTTTATAAGAAGGCCTCTCCCATCTATTCTCATAAAAGTATATACAATATGCAGTGACCAAATAAATTGGCTGTCTTTTGATAGGAACTACTTTTAATGTGATCCCCTCCCCAGTTGCTTGACTTCATAACATTTTCTCTGTCCTTTAGCTTTGCAACGTCCCTTAAACCCTGTAGTCTGCTGGACCTGACAGAGTATCCCAGTAGAGTGTGTGTGTGTGTGTGTGTGTGTGTGTGTGTGTGTTTGTGCAGGAGTTCATGCAACATGGCTGTCTAAGACTGAAGGTGCATAATTTATATTCTAGTCGCTTTGGGGTGTCTCATGGGAAGTGACTAATAAACAAAATGAAAACCAATAATGATGATTTTGTAGAATCTTTCCCTGAATTGCATCCCATTCATTTTCTCTCTCTGGGACAGGCATGTTTTATTACATTTCCGACATTTGCACACATCTGTAACCCTGTTGTGCAATGGCATCCTGTCCAGAGGAATGAGAGGCACACCAGTTTTTTATGTTTTGTTTTGTTTTATTAAAAAAAGTTGCTGGATTCTCCCTTGGTTGCCCTTCAGCAGCTACCTAACTCTGGTTTTCCCTCCCTAAGACAAAACGGAGACATCAAGTTCTTGACGAAGGGTGACAATAATGCTGTTGATGACAGAGGCTTGTACAAGCAAGGCCAGCACTGGCTGGAGAAGAAAGACGTGGTGGGGCGAGCAAGAGGGTAAGCTATGAGCCAGCAGGGGACGATGTGTAGCGTACCTTGCATGTTCAATTTCCAGTTAAGCTGTCAGTCTTTAGCACACATTTTTCAACATTCCTCTTTGTTAAAAGTAAAAAGAAACTAGCACCAGAAGGGGAGGGGCTGGGGTAGAGGTACTCCCTCAATGTGCTAACTTTTGACTTGCAGAATTTGCGGAGAGCAAGCATGCAAATGTTGCAGTCCCCTACCCACTCTCTGAAATGCTACCATTTCAGGAGTCTGTCATCTTGTTTTTCCTCCATGTGGCCAAAGCCTTGTCCTATCTATCGAATGCATCTTCAGAACCAACAGTCAACCCAATGTGTGTCTAACAGTGGCATAATCTCTTTCTTTTTAGATTTGTGCCATACATTGGAATAGTGACCATCCTTATGAACGATTACCCAAAATTTAAGGTATGATCTTCCACGCAGTTCATCTGCTAGAGAAAATATCTCCTCCTTTAGGCAGGAAGCTTTTATGTAGAAAAGTTGTTAGCAGGATCTCTGCAGTTCTTCCCAGTTCTTCCCATTTGTGCAACAGAATTCCTTCCTTTCCTCCCCTTGTATATCCCCTAAATTGGCTCTGAGGGTTCCCCCAACCCTGTGGAGGTGGGGGGGGGGGGCGCATGGGGAGAGGAAAGGGGACAGGAAGTTCCATTGTGCAAGATGAGTGAGTCAGATACTGTCCCAGATAGAGATCCTGAGCCCCTTTTAAACAGATCAGACGGTGTGTTTTTATTTTATTTTTAATTTTTATCGGAATTTTATTTACAACATAACACAAACCCCCCACCCCACCCCACCCCCAATACACAAATCCACCCTAATTAAACGTGAACATAACAAAAATACAGAAGCTTTTCTACTAGGGATAACAGACACAGGTATAGCAAGAGAAGATCAGAAAATATTCCTGTCTGCCACAGGAGCGGCAAGGATCCTAATTGCTAAAAACTGGAAAAAAAAGTGTTGGCTATTTGCAGTATAGTAGCGCAGAGAGCTTGCTGGGGAGACCATGCATTAAAAAAGGACTCAAAAAATAACAAGCTTTTAATTACAAAAACTCCATTTACACTAAATACATCAACAACCATGACCCAACCACCAGCCCATTCCCCAGGGTAATGGGAGAGCTGGGTGCTGCTCCTTATATACTACACCCAATTGCTGACACAACAATGATGAACCTTTACATTTAAAGAAACCATTCAACAAAAAGAAGCTGTGCCAACAAAAAAGGAATGGCAAGGTAAACTGTTAGAGTATATTGAACTGGCTAGATTAGCAGAGGCAATTCGAGATCACACTAGGCAAGTTTCAAAAAGCATGGGGGGAAAGCATGGGGAAAATGCAGAGAATACTTCACAAAACAGTGCCTTAAAATACATACCTGTACTTGTTTCAGTTAATGTCTGCAGGAGACTTTGTGGATATTTAAGTTATAATTAGAAAAATCTTAATAATTATTCATAAAGGAAACCGTTTATAAGAAGTAAATAAGGAGGCCAGATGCAGGATAAAGGAAGTCTTTTATTTGGTTGTTTGTATTGTTGTATGTTATGCTCACTGTATGTTATGTTCAGATCAGACAATGTGAACCTGCTTCTAATTATGTGATCGCAGTGTTTGAGCATCCCCTCCTCCACCCCCTTTGCAGAGCCTGGAGCTTTGCTTAACTCTTTGGGCATGGAGTGGGGGTGAGGAAAGGCCAGAATACATCAGGTGGGGAGGCACTTATGACTTAGCATGATAGGGAAAGCCAAGGAATTGCAGCCCATCCCACACAAAGACTTGCTCTGACTTCCAAACGGGTAAAGAAACTCTACATATTCTAGACGTTTTCCATTGCATCTCTTCAGGCTTGCTCCTCAAGGAGGTGATAACCCTGTGCCTGGGATGTCCAACTTCAGATTGGGGGGGGTGTTACATGATTAATTCCTCAATTATAAAATAAATCCCTGAACATAAAAAACCAGCACAGTCAGGGTGAAGGCTAAGCTAGAACCATTTCCCCTTTGACATCTAGCTTTTTTGTGGAGAGAGAGAGAGAGAGAGAGAGAGAGAGAGAGAGAGAGAAGAGCAGGGGTGGGTTTGATCCCATCATGTAAACCCCATCTGCAGTCTGAAGGTGGTGGTATGGTCCACTGTCCAGGTATTAGTTTGCCACCTTGATGAGTATTATTATTATTATTATTATTATTATTATTATTATTATTCCACTCTATGCCCACAGGTCTCAGGGGGTTCACAGGATAAAATCAAATATAAAAACTGAAATTACATAAACAAAATAAAACAAAAACAACACCCCCCCAAAAAAAAACCAGCCCACATTTTTGAAGGCATTACAGTTAGGTTTTTTGTTTTGGTTTTGTTAAGCTGAGATGTTGTGATTCTATGAAATCTTGAGATCCTGTATAGTAGCCTGTCTTCCATTCTATTCTACAAATCACGATTGTGCATTCTTATACCTAAGCTGTAAGTGTGTTTGACAGCTCAAATCCTTTTGTCTTTCCCCCCCACAGTACACTGTCCTCTTTCTACTGGGCTTGTTTGTGCTGGTGCATCGAGAGTAGCCTGCCACCCAGGGAGGCCAGCTGGAGATGCCATTTGCTCTTGAGTAGACAGTGAGGTGTGATGTATGTACATTTCACTGCTTCTTAACCAAGTTCGGTTTGGCTTTTGTTTTTGTTTTTCAACAGCCGTGTAACAGGAGAGTCGATCCCAGTATTTTGAACAGTTTGTCACATTTTAGCATTTTTGTACATCAGTGGATTTTTATATTAAAAGATTTAAGCCAAAGCATCTTGTCTTTCTATGAGCTTATGAGTTCTCTCTTCGTTCTTGCTGGTCACATTAAGTTAGACGGGAGCAGGGCTTTGGCGACCAGCTTGAGGGCACCACAAGTGGATGAATCCATGGGGCAAGCAGACTGTATCAAGATCTAAATGAAACATCGTGAGGCACCCATAATCCCTATCATACCTTCTGATTTTAAAACTGTAAAAGTACAGCAGCTTCTAAGGTCTCCTTTGAGAACTACAGGGAACAGCATCGAGTACTTGACTTGGCATTTGAATAGCCATGCTTGTTTTACCGGGCACAATAAAATTCTGCTCCTCCACCACCACCTTTCCTTGAGTGAAAGGCTCCAATTTTTGTGGCACGTACATTTTCTATATGTTTGCAAGAACTCCCATTGGGACAACACAGTCCCTGCTGTGTTGTAGTGGAACATTATTTGACACAGCATGCAAAAGCCAGTTGCAGTAGGAACATAAGAAGCTACCTTGTACTGAGCCCAGACCACTGGTCATTCTAGCCCAGTCCTGTTTCCATTCACTGCCAGCAACTCTCCAGAATTTCAGGTGGGGAATTTTCCCAGCCCTACTGGGAGATGCTAGAAATTAAACCTAGAGCCTTCTGCATGGAAAACAGACGCTCTGCCAGTGATCCATGAGACATCATTAAGACAACTAGGAAATTGCTTTAAAATGTGTGCCCTGCCCCTCCCACAAGAAAGCTTCAGGATACAGTGGTACCTCGGGTTACATACGCTTCAGGTTACAGACTCCGCTAACCTAGAAATAGTGCTTCAGGTTAAGAACTTTGCTTCAGGATGAGAACAGAAATCGCGTGGCGGTGGTGCGGCAGCAGTGGGAGGCCCCATTAGCTAAAGTGGTGCTTCAGGTTAAGAACAGTTTCAGTTTCAGGACCTCCAGAACGAATTAAATATGTAACCAGAGGCACCACTGTACAGTCATACCTCGGGTTAAAGTTGCTTCAGGTTGAGCGTTTTCAGGTTGTGCTCTGCGGCGACCCGGAAGTAACGGAACGCGTTACTTCTGGGTTTCACCGTATGTGCACACGCTCAAAATGACGTCACACGTATGTGTAGAAGTGGTGAATTGTGACACGCGCAGATGCAGGTTGTGTTTTCTTCAGGATGCGAACAGGGCTCCGGAACGGATCCCGTTCGCATCCAGAGGTACCACTGTACTTGCACAGGACACAGTGAGATGTGAATGGGCAATGGTGTACAGCCTATCGAAGAGGTACTGAGTTCTACCACAAAAGTCAGATGAAGACCACATGGGACTCTTCATAGAAAGGACCTGGTTGACACCTGCAGCAGAATGAGATGGGAGAATCTGGAGGTGCAGAGTGGAACGTACCGTACCACTTCAGATTGGGGATGTCCTTTGTGAATGCTTCCCCCTTGTGTAAAAACAAAAAAAGGTAATCAGACAGAAAACTGGGGAAGAAACATCTAACCCAGCTCATGCTTAGCTTTCTATTTGCAGGGAAATGTTTAAGCAGGGCTTTTGTTCTTTCAAGAGCAGAGCAGAGTACTTTGGACTCTGCTGCTTCATTGCTGCAGGGATCTGCTGGGCATGTTGAGCAGTTCAAGTATATTGCCATCACCAATGGCAATATACTGGTGGGTGTGCAAAAAGGGCCTTAACAGTGTGCCAGACCTTTTGGTAGAAGCAAGAAAGACATGTCCCTGCGCAAGGATCTTGCATTCTAAAGCCGGACAAGTCTCGACATAGCAGAGGAAACGCAAAGGTGAGGGGAAATGCAAAGGAACATGAGCAAATATAGCTTCACAGACTTGGGGACAAAGATGGGTTAAGCACAGGCTTTGGCATACCTCTTTGGGGAAGGAGCCATAGCTTGGTGGTCGAATGCATGCTTTGCCTGCAGAAATTCCTAGGTTCAATCCCCGGTATTTTCAGTTTAAAAAATCATCTGGTATCAAGTGAAGAGAGAGAATGCACTGTCTGAAACTCTGGAGAGCTACCTCCAGATACAGAGGAACAGGCAATGATTGGTTAGATCAGGCATGGGGGGACATGTTGGATTCCAACTTGACATCAACCTCGTCTGGAACGGTCAGGCATGAGGGGTTGTAGTCCAACTGCACCTGCAGGGTCAAAGGTTCCCCATATCCCTGGCCTAGATGGACAAGGAGCCTGACCTGACACAAAACAATCTTCGGTGTTCCTAAAGCTGGGTTCTGAGACAGGACTTGAAGGAAAAGAAAAGCATCCCTTGCATTCTGGAGCCTTCACTGTGCGCTACCCAGAGACTTGCTTCTCTGCATTCTAAAGATGTGGAGGACCCCTTTCCCCCCACGGTTTCATTGCATGGCAAGCTTGGGGGTGCAGAGAAGCCAGTACACAGCATGTCTGTCCCAAGCAGGGCTGCTTGTCAATATCCATGGCATGCCGCAGTAAGGAACCAGGTGACCAGAGGGAAGGTAGCATTGCCTTCCGTGCTATGTACGTGATCTCTAAATGCTGCGATTTTATGCACTGGTTCGTTTTTCTCTTTGTAGCTCCCCATTAAGAGCAGAGGACACTTTCTCATTAGTAACTTGACTCCTGCCCCAACAGCATCACACCTCCTTTAGAAAAGGTCACCAAAGACGTGTGTGTGTTTTAGCACAATCGCATCCTCATAGCCGTGACGGCGCGAGCTCCTTTGGCAGTTTCTAACATGCTGGCTTGTCGCTTGCGTGCGCATCACCAGCTAATGTGCTAATATTCCCACATCTGTCACCTTGCAGTGAATCTGGAATCCAGACTGGCTTCAGGTTGAAACCCTTGGCGGAGTGGTATGTTTAATCTTTGCTCAGGTGTAGGGAACCTTTGGCGGACCTTCAGATGCTGCTGAACTACAACTCCCATCATCCCTGGCCATTGCCCAAGCTGGCTGGGGCTGATGGGAGTTGTAGTATGGCAGCACCTGTTGGGCCAAACATTCCCCACCCCTGCCTTAGGTGGTACAATTTGGAAGCAGAAAGAAAGCCAGTGTGGTCTAGCAGTTAGGAGCAGTGAAGTTCAAATAACGCCTCACTGGATCACAAAATTGGCACTTGATCAATATCTCAGCCTTAACTTGCTTCATAGGTTTGCTGGGAAGATAAAATGAGGATAAAACCTTGGTACACTCTGCTCCTAAGAACTTTGAAGTCAGCCTGCAGATGGCCACCAAACATTTGATGTTGTATCTTGGACCAAGTGGGCTACCAATAAGGGCAAATCTCTTGTGTGTACAGTTGTACCTTGGTTTTCAAACAGCTTAGTTCCCAAACGTTTTGTCTCCCAAACGTCGCAATCCTGGAAATGACTGTTCCAGTTTGCAAACTATTTTTGGAAACTGAACGTCTGACAGGGCTTGCTGCAGCCAATCAGAAGCCCCGATTTGGTTTGTGAACGTTTTGGAAGTCGAACGGACTTTCGGAATGGATTTCATTCGACTTCCAAGGTATGACTGTATATGCATATCTAAAATAGCCCTGCCCTGCAAAATGCAATGCTTCCGTCAGTGCAGCCCGGTAACACCAAATTACTAGTTTTGGAGCATCTGAGACTGAGAGAGAGAAGCTTGCAAGAACCCTACAACATAGTCTACTGTTGCTATTACATGTTGGAGGATGAGGCTGAGAGTGGTTCACAACAACCCTAGCCTAGTGCTAGACCCTTATTGCAGACTGAAAATAAGGCAGATGAGGCTAAAAGAATAGCGTACAACAACCCTGTTTGCCTAATATGTGGGCAAGTGGTGAGGAACTGGGTTTGGTTGGTGTGCCAGATCCTCCTTCACCCTGTGGAGGTGACTTCTTTGAGGGGGCTCAACATCCATCACCTGATCTGCACTGAAAGCAGGGCCCACTAGCTGCACTAGTGGCTATGTATTTACCTGTCCACATACAATGTCCAGTATGGGGCAGGTGGGAATGGTTTTTGGGGGGAAACAGCCTTCTCTCTGTGTGTTTTATAATAGTCCTTAGATTTGCTTCCGTGCCTTTTAAAAGTACCAGAAATGTGGTCCTTTGGCTGCATCCTTTTCTTGGGCATTTGTGTGTGTGTCCCCTGATGCAAATGTTGCTAATCAACACCTTGTTACACTGTGTGCAGATGCTGATATCCCGCATGTAGGCAACAGCTAATTGCTGCGAAGAGAGGTGTCACCCACAAATATTGCCTAAGAATGGCACTTTTTTTTCCAGAAAGCAAGAAAAAAAAAAGCATTAAGATTCCTTCATCCCATGGGATTTAACTGTAACGACAAGCCTACAGCAGACTTTGCTGGCAAAGAGGCAGGATTTGGGGAGGAGTGAAGTGAATCTTCTATCTATCTACCTCCCAGCATCCTTAAGAAGCCCTGGTTTCTGTGTGGCTGTTGCACACTTTCTCCCTAAAATACTGTTCCAGCAGCATTGTAGCCATTGCATGATAATTCTGTAATGGTAGGTAAAGCCTGTAAAAATGTGTGCAGCACATAGGAACCACAGGTATGTCAAAAGGGCCAGAGCAATCTCTAGCTGAGGCATGAGGAACTGGATCCTTAATCCTTAATCACTGTGCATGGGCGTCTTGCAAGACCCAGCAATCAGTTGTTTACTTGCCTGTACTACAAACATTACACCTGATTTCTGCTTTCACTTGAGATGGAAGCTTCTCTTGTGATGAACTGGCAGCTACTAAATTGGGCATATTAGCTTCAGAGGTACCCTGGATACGTTCTTTGCCAATGTAAATCCAAGTTCTCTGATAAGCATAAATTAAGCAGATTTTGATTCCCTTTGTATCATATAATTCTGCTTCCAAAATGCAAGCTTTGGCTGTATTTTGCTTATTATTATTTTTCAGGCTTTGTATATTAAGAAATGAAAAACGAGGCTCCTGAGCTTTCTGATCATTATCAGGCCACCCCAGCATGGGAGACTGTTTAAAAGGGAAATGCAAGAGCAGATTAAATCTCCAACTACTGAAAAAAATCCATCAAAATGAGTTCTAGGGACCAAGGCAATATCCATAGCTGATCGGATCGACATTTAAAAACACGGAGACTTCAGAGCGAATGGGTAGTTCACCTTTGGCAGGCAGTGAGAGATAATACTTCAGAAATCTGAGCCGTCCTTTCACAGTTCTTAAATTCCATCAGATTTGACTGGCCCTGTGCAAAGTATCCCCAGGTGGACTCCCTCCTCTCTCAACTGGGCCCTGGGGGGCTGAACTTGCTGTGTTGACAGCATCCCAAGTAGTGCTGGGCAGCTGGGCATGCCCAGCTGCCCTTTGAATTTCCCACAATGCTCCAGGGTAATGCTAGAGGTCAAGGGCATTGTGGGAAATTCAAAGCATGGCTAGATCCAGTCACCTGGCACTACTGGGTGCAAGACTGGGTGCAAGAGGGTTAAAAAGCATGGCGCATGCCCTGCCAGGGCAGTCGGCGTGGGCAGGTGCCCAAAGAGGTCAAGTGGTGCTGCCAACCTTGGATTAGACCATAAAGCAAACTGATTATTGCTCATAATTAAAACAAAACAACAGAAACAATGAATGACTGCTTATCCTACTTCGACCGATCCTCCTGTGCTCTTTAGAAAGGCACTCAACTTGTTTCATAGTACCCCGCACAGAACATAGATGGAAGCCTCCTTCCAGTCTTCTCCAAATGCCAACCATACTTTCACTCACAGGTAAAGGTAAAGGGACCACTGACCATTAGGTCCAGTCTTGGCCAACTCTGGGGTTGTGCCGCTCATCTCGCTTTACTGGCAGAGGGACAGCTTCCGGGTCGTGTGGCCAGCATGACTAAGCCACTTCTGGCAAACCAGAGCAGCGCACGGAAACGCCGTTTACCTTCCCGCCGGAGTGGTACCTATTTATTTACTTGCACTTTGACGTGTTTCAAACTGCTAGGTTGGCAGGAGCAGGGACCGAGCAACGGGAGCTCACCCCGTCGCGGGGATTCGAACCGCCAACCTTCTGATCGGCAAGTCCTAGGCTCTGTGAGTTAACCCACAGTGCCACCCGCGTCCCTTCACTCACAGGTACAATATAAACTATAAGAAGAGCCTGGCATTCAAATCCCCACAGCCATGAAGCTCATGGGTTGACCTTGGGCCAATCACAGCCTCTCAGCCTGACCTCCCTCGCAGGGTTGTTGTGAGGATAAAATGGGGAGAGGACCTTGCACTCCTTGGAGGAAAAGCGGGAGTAAATCAATAAAGAATTCTAATCCTGGGTCTTCTCATGTGCTCTGTAGAACACTGACCTTTCCCAGCAGTAATGACCATCCTATTCATATAAACCTCTTGGGCAAGCAAGGGTTGGGCATGCTGTAGTTGCACAGAGACTTTCTTTTCCTCCATGCTCTGAAACAAAGTCTGATTTAACAAAGATGGGGCATGTTTCAAGTGGTATGTAGCAGCCTTATACTGTTTCAGATCTAGATCAGAACCATCTGCACTGACTGGCAGCAGCTGTGAAGGTCTGAGCTGTGGTCTTTCCTGGTCCTACCTAGAGCTAGACTAACCTGGGACCTTCTACATGCAAACCAAATGTCCGACCACTGAGCTATAAAGCCCTGCTTCTTGAACATCATCGAAAGCCCTGCTTCTTGAACATTCAAAGCACGACTTGCACTGAGCCGGACCATTGGTCTATTTTCCTCAGTATTACCTACATGGACTGGTGCCAGTGTGGTGTAGTGGTTAAGAGTAGTGGACTCGTAATCTGGTGAACCGGGTTTGATTCCCCGCTCCTCCACATGCAGCTGCTGGGTGACCTTGGGCCAGTCACACTTCTCTGAGGTGTCTCAGCCCCACTCACCTCACAGAGTGTTTGTTGTGGGGGAGGAAGGGAAAGGAGAATGTTAGCCGCTTTGAGACTCCTTAGGGTAGTGATAAAGCGGGATATCAAATCCAAACTATTCTTCTTCTTCCTTTTGTGGGATTCCAGACAGGTGTCTTTCCCAGCGCTACCTGGAGATGCCCAAAAGAACAGGACTTTGTCCTTTTGCATACAAAATGCTGTGCTGCAGCACTTCAAGCAAATCCATCCCATGTTTTTGCCACTGCATAGGATGTACCGATCTCCTGCTTCTTTTGCTCTAATGCAGCCTCTTGCATCTCATCAGACACGCTTGGATGCATCCAGTAATTTCCCCTGGGAATACGAGGCCACTGCTTCCTTTGGTCAGCCTGTTCTTGGTATCAGTTAATCCCAGTTCCTTAGACATATTCACTATAATCCTTTCTAGGCTCTGGCCCTGTTCACTCTAATGCCCACCTACCCCTGAAAAAAAATAATCAACCAAATAACTCCATGCTGTAGGTGCTTCTCATTTGCCTGTACTCTGCACGCCCCGAAATCTTGGACACTAAATCCCCCCCAAAGTTGACAAACCACTGCTTGCCGAACAAGATAAAGGCATGAATAATGCAATCTTGACTTCCTAGGTCTTCACGCAGCACAGTAGGGTTTTTGTTTGGTTGTGGTTTTTTTAAAAAAGGGTTTTTTAAAGTTTGCACCCAGAGAGGTCACTTCAGTGATGCTAACACAGTGGTTTGACTTCACCCCCAGAGGCACACTCCATTGTCTCCTGAGACAGACAGATGCCAACAACAATTGTAATTCGAAGTGTGTCCACACCATAGACATATGATACTGACAGGTTTGTTTTCAATTCCTTTCCTAAGGATCTTCAGTATGGAGTCTGCCCTTTCATGGTTGTGTAACCTGGGTGCTTGGCACTCTGCAGGTACAGAGGTCCCAGGCAGTGGCGTAGCGTGGGGGGTGCCAGGGGTGCCGGCCGCACCGGGCGCAACATCTGGGGGGGCGCGAGTCCAGAGGGAAGGGACAAGTTCCTTCCTCCGCCGGGCTCCCCGCTGCCACCGCCAGCCTTGCGCCCTAGCGCGCGCGCCCCCCGCCGCCGCTGCGGCTGCGCTCCACTCACTGCTCGCAGGAGGAGCAGCCGCTGCAGCAGCGCCGACGCCGCCACCGACGCCTGGCCGGGCACGGGCAGCCTCCACACCCCGCCGCCGCCGCCATCCCCTCGGCCCAGCCACAGGCGGCGGCTGCTTCTGCCGACTGGGAGGGAGGAGAGCTCCGAGGGGCCTCTCTGCGCCTAAACCCTCCAAGAGGAAGCCGGCGGGCGGGTGAGGGTCTCCCAGCAGAAGGGGGCGCCGCTGGCTCCGGCTCTCAGCGCAAGTCTCAGCCGCGGGGGGGGGGGGCGAGGACGGAGCACGGCTGGAAGCCCCCGGACCCGGCCGGGAGGAGGAGAGGCGCTCGCCAAGCCCAGATCTGGAGCTCCACCTACAGCCCAAGGAGAGGAGGGGGCGGGGAGGCGCCCGAGGGGAGGGGGCTTCAGCTGCCTCAGCCCGCGGGGGGCTCCGCAAATAATAAATTTAATAAATTCCTGCTGAGCCTTTGGGGGGGGAGTCCTTGGCTCCTTCGCTCGCCCCCAGCCCCAGTGGCGTAGCGTGGGGGGGTGCAGGGGGGCGGGCGCAACATCTGGGGGGGGGGGCGCTCGCACTCGAGTGCTAAAATCCACGGGTTAGGGGGCGCAAATTACTTGCCTTGCCCCGGGTGCTGACAACCCACGCTACGCCACTGGTCCCAGGTGAAGCTGGTAGTGTTTCCGGTTGAAGGATCTCAGGTGGAAAGGATGGCAAAGACCTTCTGCCTGAGACCTTGGACAGCGGCTGTCAGTCCAGGCAGGCCACTGGCCTAGGCTGACCCATGGCCAGGAGGCCTCCAAAGAAACAGATCTAGGCCTGGCATCCTGTGCGCAGGTTGCGGCTGTTGCTGATGCAAGGCAGAATGAAAAACAAGGTGTTGTTCAACGCACCTGTAAAGCACCTGCCTTCCTCCAAATAATTCTGGGACCTGTCGTTTCCCTCTCGTTAAGGGTAAAATTCAATCATGATTAACAAACTACTGTTCCCAGGATTATTTGGGGGGAAGATGTGTGCTGTAAATGTGCATTGCATGCACTTGGATTGTATGGCGTGGACCGTAGTAATACAAACCAGGGGGTTATTTCCCCCACCCCAGCATAAAAGGTCTGCTCTCACAAGGAGGACTTTAAACATTTATTTTAACTGGGCATTGTTAACATGAAAGTGGTGGGTGGGCTGCAACAGCTTCTGGGGCGCAATCTTAAGTCACAGGCTCCCCCTTCTTCTTGAGATGGGTATTGCTTTAACCTATGTGTTAAGCCTCTGCTGCGTTTTGGGGCCCCTCAGACTCAGTCCACCCCTAGAGTTCTGCCCCCAAAGTCCTGTCCTGACAGCACCTCTGCCTGGCCGTCTACATTGCAGGGGCAGCAGATCTGTGGTCCTCCCCTTCGAACAAGGCTCTTCTTCCTGCAACTCCCTGTCCTGCAGCCAGCTTTGCCTCCTCGCCTGCGCGTCTCTCTCGCCCCGGAGTCCGCGCACCGCCGTCGCTGCTGCGTCTGTCCGGAATGCCGCCCGTCCCGTCGGAGCCGGGCGGGGAGGGAGGGACCGGGGGCGGGGCCAAACGCCTCATTTGCATGACCCTCCCGGCTTCTATATAAGAGCACCGCCCCGCGCTGGGCGCCCGCAGCCCGCTCTGCGCTCAGCTTAGACGGCGCCGCTTAGACGGTAAGTCTCCCGCGCAGCTCTGCTCACGGCCGCGCAGAAGGGGGCGCTCGCTGCGGAGCGCCTTTGCCTTTGCCCGACGGGACGGGCCTGAGCAGGGAGGAGGAGACGCCAAAGACCCCGCAAGTTTCTCCTCTGCGCCGCTACCTCCAGGGTCCCTAGACTGAGGCTCCATGGGAGACTTCTAAGCAGAGGTTGGATTGACACCTGTCATCTGGGCACATGGTGCGTCCCAGAAAGGAATCTTTCCCTGTGCAGGATTCCTCGGTCGAGAGCAGAGGGAGAGACACAAACAGGCTCTTTCTTTAGCCAAACGCAGCGTGACGGCGGGAGGAACATCTTCCCACGAGCAGCTGTCCAATTATTTATTACTGAAAACTTTTTAATTTCTTGTCACACAGGGGTCTCCAAGTGACTGACACCGTGATATACAGTATGCCATAGAATCGTACGATACATTAATATTCCATGCGACATACTGGGAAAACAAAGATAACACAGTCCACCCCTAAATTAATAATTTTTTTTAGAAAAATACTCAAACAATAAACAAAGCTATAGTCCCATCCACTAACTAGCGGAGAAACATACAAACTCAACACTGGCAACCCCCTTCTTAGCACCCCCCCTCCAAAAAACCCCCCACCAAGTCCTATCCAACTGTTGAGTACCTTCCCCTCTCCAGAAGTCTGCACGAAGTGTAACAAGGTGTTGATTTGCAACATTTGCATCAGTGTGACTGGGCAGCTAAAAAAGCCAATGCAATTCTGGGCTGCATCAATAGGAGTATAGCATGTAGATCAAGGGAAGTAATAGTGCCACTGTATTCTGCTCTGGTCAGACCTCACCTGGAGTACTGTGTCCAGTTCTGGGCACCACAATTCAAGAAGGACACTGACAAACTGGAACGTGTCCAGAGGAGGGCAACCAAAATGGTCAAAGGCCTGGAAAAGATGCCTTATGAGGAACGGCTAAGGGAGCTGGGCATGTTTAGCCTGGAGAAGAGGAGGTTAAGGGGTGATATGATAGCCATGTTCAAATATATAAAAGGATGTCACATAGAGGAGGGAGAAAGGTTGTTTTCTGCTGCTCCAGAGAAGCGGACACGGAGCAATGGATCCAAACTACAAGAAAGAAGATTCCACCTAAACATTAGGAAGAACTTCCTGACAGTAAGAGCTGTTCGACAGTGGAATTTGCTGCCAAGGAGTGTGGTGGAGTCTCCTTCTTTGGAGTTCTTTAAGCAGAGGCTTGACAACCATATGTCAGGAGTGCTCTGATGGTGTTTCCTGCTTGGCAGGGGGTTGGACTCGATGGCCCTTGTGGTCTCTTCCAACTCTATGATTCTATGATTCTATGACCCAAGAAAAGGACGCAGCTGGAGGACCACATTTCTGGTACTTTTAAAAGGTACAGAAGCTGCTGTGAATCCGCGGTTGGTGGGCCCGGGGGGTGGCCCCGCGTTTCGCCTCCCTTCAGAGGCAGGGGCGGCAGCAAAGGCAGAGCAGGATGACAGTCCCAGTTCCACGGGCTCCACTGTTGTCTCGGCGCCTCGGCCTCTCCTGCTGCTGCTGCTGCTGGCAAGAGGTGCGGAAAACGGAGCGGCCTGCCTGGGAATTTATCCTCCATGGCCACTGCTATTATCATCATTGCCATCAAGTCTCACTTTACAACTTTGTCCTTGATATGCCTGCCAACTAAGATGTCCTGCATTTGGAGTGAGCCTGAGTCCAGGAAAGCATGGGCCACAACACATATGATTGTCTTTTTCAGTTTTATACATTTCAATAATTTTACAATCTTTTTAACATTTCAAAACTCAACTTCCTCCCTCCCCTCTTTCTGCGGTTCCTTAAATTTATTTTCAATATTCTCTGCATATCCAAAGTAACTTAATTTGCTCAATTATTCATCTACTTTAAATGTATACACTTTTGAAACTGCGGGTTATTACAACAATCCTGCCAATGTTCTTACCTATTTACAGTTTGTAAATATTCCATAAATCCTTTCCATTCTTTTATAAAGAAGCATGTTACCTTGATTTCTTATTTTTCCCATAAGTTTCGCCATTTCTGCATCTTCCATAAGTTTTTGTATCCATTCTTCTTTTGCTGGGACTTCTTCTTTCCATTTTTGGGCAAGTAACATTCCTGCCACTGTAGTCGCATACATGAATAAATTTCTATACACTTCGGGTAGTTCTGCCCCTATAATCCCCAAAGGAAGGCTTCTGTTTGTTTTTTTACAAACTTTATTTTTAACCCTTGAAAGTTTTCAAACAGATGGAAGCGCAGGTTTGCGATGGGTAGGTGGGAATGGCCCAATTGCATAGAAGCAGGGGTGCCAACTTGAATAAAATATTGGGGGGTGGGGGGGGTAAGGTAAGCCCTGCCCCGCATAATCGACGATCACATGTGAACGGCCATGCCCATCAACTTTGGGAGACCTCAACCCCCAGGAATTGGCTCCCAGGCATGGAAGGTCCCGACCCCCCCCCCCAACCCTGCCAGTGTGCAAGCAATGGCCATCATTTGATTGACCCTGGCATGCACACGTGGTTATACTCGGAAGTAAGCCTGCTGGATTCAATGGGACTTGACTAGAGGAAAGTGTCTGGGCGAGGCCTCCTGCCCAGAACTGAGGGAGCCGCTTTGCTCGGCCAGTGCACCAGGACATCTGCTTTCGTCTGGGTTCTGCCTCGCTGGCATTTGTAGGGAAAGCTCTCCTAGCTTATTTGACGGCAGCTTTTACCACATCCTTCCGTCTCCTAGGGCTACCCAGTCGCTCTGCACTCTGTAGGTGCTCAGAGAGACTGCCTTTCTGTTATTTCAGGTGGTTCAGGATTGACCCTGGCGTTCCAAATAGGTCTGGGAGCAGGTGGGCTCGGATCAAACCCTAATTAATCCCTTGGATCCGTGCTTGCCCCGATTCCTTCTTCTTTTCTGCCCCCAAACCGTCCCGGGGGCAGCCAAGTGTCCCGCTGGGCCGCAAAATCGTGATAAGGCAGTTCCAGGGCGACCCCTCCCTGGGCGAGCGCTGCTAAGGTGACGCTTCCCCCGCGTCAGTCCCCGCCCCGACGGCTGGGCTATTTAAACAGCAGGACCGCACGCGGGGCGAAGACCAGGAAAGAGGCTTGGAGGAGAGGAGCCACCTAGTGGTCAGAGGAGGCGAGACAAGGGCGTCGCGTCCGCCCGTCGGTCCGTCGAAGTCCGCTCGCTGCCCAGAAAGAGAGCCATGGCGGCGGCAGGATTCGCCAGCAGGATCCTACAAGTGGGGAGCTTGGCTTATCTGCTCCTTTTCGCCACCTTTTCTGTCTCGCCCTCGCTCGGCGGACCCATCCGGCTCCGGGAAAACCTCTGGGCTACAGGTAGGGCCCCTGCGTCTCCCTGCGGCGCTGGAGGGGGCGGTCTGCCAAGGGGGCAGCTTCCCAACGCAGACGGTGGGAAATGCTTGCCTGTTAGTAAAGATCCTGGCAGAAAAAAGGCTGCGTGTGTGTCTGGAGAGGGTGGGGGTGGGGTGGGGGCAACGAAGGACTGGAGCAGAGGCTGCAAAATTGTGCTCCTTAGCTGGGTCCGTCTTTTAGACGACATCTGAAGGCAGCCCTGCATCGGAAAGTTTTTAATGTTTAATGTTTTCATATGTGTAAAGATAATAAAGTTATGGGGCGGGCTTGGGGAGGGTGGGTAGAATCTGTGCTGCTAGATCAGTTATGTGCCCAGTTCCTTCCATCATCGAGGGCACCTTTAGATTCCCTCTGTCTGAAACGTCTGGAGGGCACCAGGTTGGGGAAGGGTAGTCTAAAGGACCTGTGGAAATGGGGGTGGGATGAGGTGAGCCTGGGGGTACTTCCTGCCACCAAGAAGCCGGTAGGTCACTCTGTGGGGCGAGAGAAGGAAAATTGTATGGGATTTGGTTAAGCAGTGCCCTGCAGCCCTGTGATTCTGTGGCCGAAAGTTACAGTGGCGGTGGTGATTTTTGTGCTGCATTTTAACACCTTATCCTTTAACTAAATGGCAGATCAATACTGTTTTGCTTTGTTTTTAAGACTTTAATGCAGCGCTGGGTTTGATTTGGGTGTGGGGTTGTTTGGAAAGCCAGGCACAGAGGATCAGAAAACAATGCTTTCAGCAGCAGGAGAGGGGACAGCTCCCCGTGTCATCAGGTTGAAAATCCAGTCTCTGTCTAGGATGGTCAAATTAACAGAGCAGCAATTATTTCACCACTGGTGATGCTTGGAACTTTATTAATTTGTTTATTAATCACCTTCCACACATACGTCCCAAGGGGATGCCCAAAAAAATGCAACGAGAACAGCTAAAAACAGTTTAAAACAATGCAGGAAATAACAGATCAATTTTAAAAAGTATTGTGAAGTAAATACCCATAGCACAGACCTGTTTATCCAGCTGTTGGAACAAAAATGTCTTCTGTTGTTTCTGGAAAGTGCAGGTATTGGGCGCCTGCTTGCCTTGATGGGAATGCTGTTACACAGACTAACGGCAGCCACACAGACTGCCCTGTTCTGTATTTATTTTATTTTGATTTGATTTGATTTATATGCCACCCTATACCTGCAGGTCTCAGGGCAGTATCCTACCAAGCAGGATACAAACCACTCTGGAACTTGTAGGAGAAGCTCTGCCACAGATGGCAGCAATCTGCTGCGTATATAAGGGATAATGCAGTCTCTCGAGTAACCTGGTCCTGAGCTGCAGAGGGTCTTACAAGCTAGTACCCAGCCTTGACCTTGACCTTGTAGCAGGTGTGCAGCCAGTGCAAATCCCACAAAGGGTTACATGATGGCGGGAGTTCGGCCCCTCAAGCAACCTGGCTGCTGCATTCGGCACCAGCTGAAACTTCCAGACCAACCTCAATTGCGCAAAGCGCATTACAGGAATCCAGTCTCCAGGTTACCAGTGCATGTGCAACTGTGGTCAAGCTGTCCTGATCCAGAAACAATCATAGCTGTCCTACAAGCCAAAGTTGGGGGAAAGTGCTTTAGCCACCAAGGGCACCTGCGCTTCCAGTGGCAGCTGAATCCAGGCACAGCACCAATGCTTCAGGGACAGCAACTCAACCCAAGGCAGACTTCCTGGGTCTGGAAACCACTTTTCTAGAGACTCCAGCCTGTCAGGATGCAGACTTTATTATTCCTCACCAGGAATAATATTATTCACTGCACACCAACATTGGTCCTGCACCTTCTCAGCCGTTCCCAGTTCAGATGTTACTGAGAAATGGGAGTTGGGTATCATCAGTGTACTGATGACGTCTTGCTCCAGATCTCCTCCTCACTGCTCTTTATGGCTTCATGTCAATGTTAAATAGCATCAGAGACAGTATAGTGCCTTACGACACCCCGTAGTTTCTCTTGCAGGGCTGCCATGGTGTGGCGGTTGAGGTAGAGGGCAGGTCATGAAGTCCAAATCTCCACCTTGATTGTTACTTAAAAGTGCTTCCTTCCTCTGAAAATTTGCATTCTGGTAAGGAGATGGCCACAAGCTCCCTGGAAAAGTGGAAAGACGGGGTGATTTTTTAAAAAAGCGGGGCTACTTATTTATTCATTTGTTTTTAAAAAGCACACGCATGATATCCAACAAAATCTATTTTAAATAGCATATAATAAAAGGTGGGATCTGCAATAAAATGTTATTGCGTGGAGCTGTCCTTTGCAGATTTCCAGGCACTCGGTTCTATTCGCCCTGTTCAGAGGTGTATCTAGGCTTCCTTGTGCCCTTGACAAGGAGCTGTGTCGGCGCGCCTCCATCCCTGGCACCCTGGTAAGGATGGCCCCCACTCTAAGGCAAAATGGAGAGGCATGATTTTTGCATACACACCCTGGGCATGTGCCTTTGGCAGGGCCCAGCTTGACGAACCGTAGGTACTCCCATACCCGTTTGAGCTCAAATGAAGAAAACAAGTCAATGGGCCGACAACAGCAGCAAGGAAGAGGATGTGGCCGTGGTGAGACCCCTCGAACCATAGTGCGCAAAAGCTCTCCTTCAAAATTTTTTTTTTAAAAAATGGGCCAGCACTGTACTGACCAGAATTGGTGTCATTTCAGGGCATTTCATGGGGAAGAAGAGTATGCTAAGCTCTCCTCATGTCCAGTCTGCATTCTCAGAAAGTTCAGAGACCAACAGCACCCCCAAGGCTTTCAGAGAGGGGATGAAAGACCTGATGATGAGCGAACTTCTTAAAATACTCCTGCAAGAGAAGCTGCTGGAGGAGAACCAAGGGAAGCGTGATCCCAATGACCAGGTGAGCACCATCCTCTCTAGATGTCCTGAAGGGAATGAATGTGGTGGCTGGTGCCCAGTGGGACTGGTGGCACAGAAGACTAGGGGGCTGACAGTAGAGCCAGTGATAGGATCATAGTATGGTAGAGTTGGAAGGGACCCCGAGGGTCATTTACTCCAACCCCTGCAATGCATGAACCTCAACACGTGGCCCCCAATCCATTTTGAAGCCATACCTGACCCTGCCTAGCTTTGCAAATGTGCTAGCAATTCGATTGCTGCACCAGGTGGAGCCAGAGCCAATGGCAGGCAGAGTCAACTAATTCTAGTCTCATTTTGGAAACAGGACTGCCTGTGAAATGTGGTCCATGTTTGAGTTAGTTAACTGTGCTCAGACCATTGTGTGTCGCAGACAGTGTTTCCCCCCCCTTTAAAAGTGTTTAGGAGTACAGTGGTACCTCGGGTTAAGAACTTAATTCATTCTGGAGGTCTGTTCTTAACCTGAAACTGTTCTTAACCTGAAGCACCACTTTAGCTAATGGGGCCTCCCGCTGCCACCACCGCGCAATTTCTGTTCTCATCCTGAAGCAAAGTTCTTAACCCAAGGTAATATTTCTGGGTTAGCGGAGTCTGTAACCTGAAGCGTGTGTAACCTGAAGTGTATGTAACCTGAGGTACCACTGTACTCTCATTTTTACTCAAGAAAATCACCATTTATAGTTCAAATCAAGGAAAATAAATACAGTAAATGGACAAAAGTACAAAGATTCACAGAATGTTTAGGGGTATGCGTACCCCTGCGTCCCTCCAGAAAAAAAGCAGTGGTTGCAAACACTTGTGCGATGCATTGCAGCCACCAGAGGAAACTACGTAAGGAATCTGTAGGAAAGGAATAAAGTCGGTGTCTGTATTTTATATATTCTTCTCAATGTGTTTCCCTTGGTCCTCCTCCTACTGTAGGGAGCAGACCAGGAGACCAGCATGGCAAGGATCCTGCTGGCACCAGTGGTGGTAGAGATAGCTCTGGGGAAGAGATAGCTCTTTTTCTGACACTGGGATTTAATTGCATCCCGGAGTGGGGATTTGACTATCAGGCCAAATCCTTGCCTCTTCCAAGTTTATCAGGTGGGCAGAGTCAGTGCTTCCTAGGTTCCTCCGGCTATTTCTTGTGGGCTGGTACCAGAACCCCTCTCCTTTTAATGCAGTTTGGCTTTGTTGCACAACATCTCCTGCTTGGGCTAGAGAGCTCTCCAAGGTCCTGAACCCCACCCAGGTGCCTGATCTCAGGGATCACCAGATCCTTGTTGCTCATCACTCTCTGGTCTAGGTAGGTTCACTACCAGAGAGGTCTTAATGTAATAAACCTCATTTCAGTGCAACAATTTGATGCCATCTATTTACCTGAAGGGGACACGGGTGGCGCTGTGGTCTAAACCACAGAGCCTAGGGCTTGCCGATCAGAAAGTTGGCGGTTTGAATCCCCGTGATGGGGTGAGCTCCCATTGCTCAGTCCCTGCTCCTGCCAACCTAGCAGTTCGAAAGCATGTCAAAGTGCAAGTAGATAAATAGGTACTGCTCCGGTGGGAAGGTAAACGGCCTTTCCGTGCGCTGCTCTGGTTTGCCAGAAGTGTCTTAGTCATGCTGGCCACATGACCCGGAAGCTGTACGCCGGCTCCCTCGTCCAGTAAAGCGAGATGAGCGCCACAACTCCAGAGTCATTCACAACTGGACCTAACGGTCAGGGGTCCCTTTACCTTTACCTATTTACCTGAAGATGTGGGTGGCACTGTGGTCTAAACCAGTGTTTCCCAACCACTGTTCCACAGCACACTAGTGTGCCGCGAGATGTTGCCTGGTGTGCCGCGGGAAAAATTAAAAAATTCGAAAGATATTTTTTTTAAGTCAAATTTTCGATTGGGGCGCTGTCACTAGATGACCCCTGGGGTTCCCTCCCTCCCTCCCGCTCTGCGCCTCCCTCCTCCTCCTCCGGGGAGGCCCTTCCTGGCTCTCGGCCAAGGCTTGGCGGCTGCCACTCACTCACTCGCTCGCCCACCCGTCCCTCCATCCCTGCACCCGGCCTCTCCCCCTCCGTCCCCGGCGCGGGGGCTGCCGGGATCCGTAGTCCCCTCGCCCTTGGGCAAACTACGTTTCCCAGCGTGGCCTGGCGGGCCGGGCGTTTTGTTTGAAGCGCTCTTCTCCCGGCCATGGAATGAGCGCAGCGGCGGCGGCTGGGCGGGCAGGGGCTCTTCCGCGCAGACCCCGCGCAGCCTGCCTGCGCCCCCGCGGAGATCGGGCGGCAGGATGGAGCCCGGGGATCCCCGCGGAGGCGGAGCGGCGGAGGCGGAGGCTGCCCCCCAGGTAGGGCTGCGTCGGGGGGGGTGTTATTTTTGCAATGCTGCATCCGCGCCGGAGGGGACGCATCGGACCGCGGGGAGACCCCTTGGCGGGCGTGCAAGGCAATGCATGCGTGCAGGCGTTGCATGGAGTGCAGTGCAGTGCAATGGCAACGCGGCGCCCTGCATGCATGCATGCAACTTCCACCGGCGCTCCGGACTTGGCAGGTGAGGGGGGTCCCCAGTGGGCGGCAGAGAGAGCCGGGAGGGCGAAGGGGAGCCGGGGGGAGCAGCGCTGCTCCCCGAGCCGAGCCCGGGGGGAAACTTCGGCGTCGTTGCGCCGGGTGTTGGAAGCGGAGGCTGGCGGGGGCCCCTCACCTGCAAAACCTGGTCGCCTCTCATATATTTCGTGCATTGCATTCATCGCCCGCTTTCTCCTCCAAGGAGCTTCCGGGGGCGCACGTGGTTCTCCCCGTGTTATCCTCGCAACAACAGCCCTGCGAGGTGGGTCAGGCAAGTGGCCCAAGGGAGCACCCAGGGATTGTCCTGGCCAGGTGGGGTGATTTGAACCCTGCTCTCTGCCCGGTCTTCGTCCTCATTTAGCCCCCACATGTGCATGACTGTGCATGACTGAGGTTTTCCCCCCTCATCTTGGCTATGGTGTGAGTCTGTGCTGTTAATTAATGGGGTTCTGCCTTCGGAGAAGATGAGCCAGCCCTCAAGGAGGTGATTATGTAATTTGCTAGCAATTCATGTCCCTCCCGGCGTGACGCTGCGCGCTGACGTCACGGGGCTGTAATGGTGGTGTGCCTCGAGATTTTTTTCATGAAACAAGTGTGCCTTTGCCCAAAAAAGGTTGGGAAACACTGGTCTAAACCACAGAGCCTAGGACTTGCCGATCAGTAGGTTGGCAGTTTGAATCCCCGTGATGGGGTGAGCTCCTATTGCTCGGTCCCTCCTCCTGCCAACCTAGCAGTTCAAAAGCACGTTGAAGTGCAAGTAGATAAATAGGTGGGAAGGTAAACAGTATTTCCATGCACTGCTCTGGTTTGCCAGAAGTGCCTTAGTCATGCTGGCCACATGACCCGGAAGCTGTACGCCAGCTCCCTCGGCCAGTAGAGCAAAATGAGTGCCACAACCCCAGAGTCGTCTGTGACTAGACCTAATGGTCAGGGGTCCTTTTACCTTTTATTTACCTGAAGGCCTCAGAAGGGTGGCTGTCATCCTTCTAACATTGGCTGACTTACTAAAAGGATGAGATCATGTCGCTTCCTTCCATAAGCAGAGCAAGTCAGGGAGCCCACACAGCCCAGGAGGGGGCAAAACCCACTTTAGATGTCCAAGGTGGTGATGGAGTAGCTATACTCTTCTCTCATCAGTGGGCAAGGCCAGTTTGCTTTCTATTATGCTGAAGTGTAAGCTACTGATGCCTGTGTTTTTCGTTACAGGAAATACCTTTCTTCACAAAGTACCTGGCAAAATACATTTAAATGGATGAACTGAGGAAAACACCACAGACTTGGGGGAAAGTGAGCTCCTGAAGGGCAGTTCCCAATGAAAGCATCAAGAATTGTAGTGTAAAATATCAAATTTATAACTGTAATCCTAATACTGACCCCCCCCCCCTTTCTCTGAAGAACCAAGTATTGACTGTATAGAAAATTCCTGGCATTTCCTTGTGCTGCAGCGGCTGGTAGAGGAGGCATGGTGAATAAATGTCTCTCTTTGCACAGGTGAGAGGATTGTTTTCAGTCCGCAGTCATCACTGTGTGCAGCAGCAGCAGAAAGCAAGCAGCCACAGAAGGACTAGCTCAGAAAGGGATGGAGAACCAGATGTGATTGGGCTACAACTCTCACCATCCCCAATTATTGGCTATACTCTCTGGGACTGATAAGTGCTGCAGTCCAAGGAGATATGGAGGTTTCACATCTGCGAAAGAGAGTACCGGAGAACTTAGTCTGTTCTAAGTTGTTGACAGCTGCTGTTGACAGAATGGACTGGTCTGCAGAGGAAAGAAGGGCCATTTCTGGAGGACATGAGGCACCTGTTTGGGAGACAAACCCTAGCAGTGGAACCATAGATGGCCCAGTGACCCAGGCAGTGGGTGGTCAGATGGTGACCTCACCCATCTCTGCCAGTGCCTCCTCAGTCAGGGTATCTTTCATATTTCTCCTCTGCAGCCATGAATCTAGGAGTTATTGGTTTGCTTGCTGACAACACCTTTCAGATCCCATGATGCAGCACAAGTAAACAGATTAAATACCCCCCAATAATTCTACACTCGAATCCCTTAACCTGCACTGCAGACCTCTAATGGGTGCTTTGTTGATGTTTTCCATGCGAGATTCCAACTGCTCCTGTGTGCACTTCCATATTTAAAGTAATAGGTCCTAATATTTCTTTATTTGCATATGCATCATTTGATAAGAGTTGCACTGCTTTACTGCTTGAGTAATATACAATAGGCCACAAAGTCAGTTGTCGCTTTGGTTGGCAATGTACCTCAATAGTCCTGCTCTGCATGCAGCTAAGAGACCCTCAAGGTCTCTCCTGTTTCCCAGGATGTTCTCAGGTATGGAGGGCTGATGACCACTTCTCCTTCCTTCTCCTGCTCCACCCTGGCTCAATGTATCATAACCGAAGGCCAGAGCCATTCCCACAGCTTATTCCCTTCTAATATAGGAAGCTACAGTACCTTATACCAAATCAGATCATTGGACCGTCTAGCTCACTAATGTCTATTGTGACTGCCAGTGGCTCTCTTAGGCTTTAGGCAGGGGGCTTTCCCAGCCCTAACTGCCAATTCCAGGGGTTGAACCTGGGACCTTCTGCCTGCAAATCAGATGTCCTGCTACTGAGCTATTGGCAAGCATAATAGGAAATCCCAACCATGTGTCCAAGAGATACCTTGATACCCGAGTAGTGAGGGGGAACCTGTGGCCCTCCAGATGTTGTTGGATGCCAGCTCCCATCAGCATTGTGGGACTGGTCAATAGTCAAGAGACACTGGATGTCGTAGTCTAGCATCACCTAGAGAGCCACACGTCCCCGCCCTACTGCTGCTCCTGAGAGATATCTGAGCCTTGCTGGAAGTCATGCCACAGCTGCCTTGATGGCTCAGACAGAGCAGAAGATCAAGCAGGAAACTTGGTTGCCCTTGATCACCCCAGATACCTCCTCTTCCCTTGGTCAACCTTCCTCCTTGCCTTGTTTGAAGTGAAAATTCAGGTGCATGTGTGGAATGTAGTTGAGAACCTCTGCAGAAGATCCAGCAAAGGTTTGGGGAATCTTTGGTCCTCCGTATGTTGCTGAACTACCACTCTCATCAACCCCAGCAAGCATGCTCAAAAGCTAGGAGTTATGGGAGTTGTAGTTCAGTAACATCCAGAGAGCCAAAGTCCCCCCCCCCATTTGATCTAGCAGAAGCTGCGGTGCTTAAGGAGAAGAAATCCAAAGCAGCAGGCAAAGGCAAGGCTGTCCTGCTCTCCCATTCCAACGCTTCAGCCACAACCACTGCAGTGGTGCACATAATCTTAACGTACTTCAGAAAGCCAGGAGAGCCAACCTGGTGGCCTCCAGCTACCGTGGACTCTTAATTCCCATCAGCCTCAGGCAGCCTAGCCACTGGCCACAGATTGGGGGAGTTGTGGCCAAACACCTAGCTGGCACCAGGTTGGCTAACCCTGGTTTAAAGTAACCCAAGTCCAGTTGACCCAGCTTGACCATCAAAGGCGTAGGAAGAGGGGTGGGGGGCAGATCACCCTGGGTGTCATCGCTGGGGGGGGTGACATTGGGCGCACCACCCGCCCACAACTCCCAAGCCTACCCCGAGCCGCCGATGGGCACGGGTGACAAAAAAATTTCCACACCGGGTAGCGCCTGACCTTGCTATGCCTCTGCAAACTATACATAATTGCATCAGGAATAGTACTTTATAAACCACAAGTGGAAAACCTGTGCCCTTCTAAATGCTTGAACGACATATTCCATTTCCCCTGACCCTTGGGCTCTGCTGGCTAGGGCTGATAGGAGTTGGAATTCAACAATGTCAGAATGGCCACAGGCAACTCATGCTGGGTAAAAACCAGCCTTCCCCAACCTGGTGCCCTCTGTGCGTTTCAGACTACATTTTGGGGAAGGCTCGAATGAACAAAAACCGCTCCAATTAAGTATCAAAACAGAAGCACTGGTGCAAATATTTCCAAGGTACAAACCTCATGCTGCTTCACCCAGACACATTGGCATACAACACAAATGGCTTTTATAATTTTATTAACAAGCCAGTTTACTACACAAACACAAAATGCAACATCAACGAGCTCCGAAAGGGGCTTTCCTTGGATGTACTCACTGCTTTTGAAGTGCTACGTGGAGGTTGCTGCTAAAAGAGAGCTGTGCTGAAGTCTGAGATGCTTAGGAATCAGTCAAGGTGCAAGAGGGTTCAGTTCCTGTGTGAGACTTGAGAGCTACAGTGGTGCCTCGCAAGACGAAAAGAATTCGTTCCGCGAGTCTTTTCGTCTTGCGATGCTTTTCGTCTTGCGAAGCATGGTCCGTCGCAACTGCGCCTCTTCAAGCGGCTTTAAAAAAAAAGCACAAGACGTTTTTGTCTTGCGAAGCAAGCCCATAGGGAAATTCGTCTAGCGAAGCAACGCAAAACCGAAAAACCCTTTCGTCTAGCGAGTTTTTCGTCTTGCGGGGCACCACTGTACTTCTGACATTCAGCTTGGTGGGTTTTGTCTCCCACCAAGGCAGACAGCAAGACAGCAACACCTGCTTTATATACATTGGTTTAGGCACATTTTCCAATATATTTTTGTTGCTCAGGTGAGGGGCTGCACAAGGGGTGGGAAATCTTTGGCCCTCCAGTTGCTGCTGAACTACAGATCTCCCACTGACCCCAGCCAGCAAGTATTCTGAGTCTTGTCCATTCACCTAACAGCACTAGCTTAACAGAACCCTTCCTTGCAGCCTGCCTCCTCTTCTGGACTCAATTGTCCTCTCCCTTGGTTGGTGGCCATGGAGATGGCCCCATCAGGGCAAAAGGGACACTTCATCTGCAGTCTGCTCTCAACTGGGTCCCCCTGCCCATCCACCTCAAGGAGCAGCCACCAGCTCCCAGCCTCAGGGTTGTCTTTGGGTCTCAGCATGGAAGAAGTTGGCTTTGCCTAACATCAGCTTTGGCTCTACTGCAGAATTCTCTGCTTCCTGCCTTACCAGTCTCACTGGGCATCAGCCACCACTGGTTGGAGGCATTACCCAAACAAAACAAGCAAAGTGCTTTCCAGTTGTTCTCCAGACTTAATAAAAACAAGGCTGCTGAACTGAAGCTGCCGAAGGCTGTGGGCAGCGAAGAAGCCCAGCTTCCAGCTGCCCCTTTTCAGGATCAGTGCATAGGACAGAGTCATTCTTCTCTACTGGCTATGCCAGGGCAGATCACAGTCAATGTCCCTGTTGGAAGAACAGGTCCGGAAGGTCCCACCACAAGCCTCGCTCTAGCTGTCCATGATGGTCAGCCTCAAATTGGCTGGCGAAGGAGCTGCCTTCGTTCGAGCATAGTGGGGGTTAATGTACACTTCTCCTAGCATCCCCTCTTCCTCCTCTTCATCCTCACACAGGTCAAAGAAGGCTTTTAGGAGGTCAGGGCAGGTGTAGTGAAGCGTTATCACCACGGCTCCGATCAGGAAGCAGAGCAGCCCTGGAAAACAGAGACGGACAGTCAGTTAGTGAACCAAAGACAGACTTTGTTGCTGGCGAGGAAGGAAGCCGGAATGGCATCCATTGATGAATTCATGCTTGTTTTCATGCTCAGTTTAATAAAGTTGAGAGTTTGTAGCAGTGGGTAGGGAACCTCAGGCTCAAATGAAGTTCCTCCAGGTCTTCCATAACATCTCCCCCTAACCAGCTTTGTACCCTTCTCAAGCACTTTTGCTTGGAACTCTGATCATTATTATTATTTTGCTTGCCTGGATACCTTGTGCTCTTTATATGTTAATGCTTTGATCCCCAGTATTCACTTCCAATGGTTGACAGTCTATACTTGGTAATAGTCCCCCCCCCAAAAGATAATAAACACTGAGTTTTATGTGTCAACAGACAACCATGAATTCTCTGCAAGGATCCCCCATCCAGAGCTCTGTGCAACAATAGGGTGCCCATCCACATAACTACATGTGCAAGTAGACTCACAAGAGACCATTTGCATGGTCCATGGTGACAGCAACCAACACGGGTCCAGCGCTGCTTGTGTCATTCTCAATTCAGTGTTGGAACGGTGCACACATGCTCTAGGGTGCACAATTCCTATATCATTCAGTGTGGTGCAGTGGTTAGAGTTGGACTAGGGTGGCTTGGGTCCAAATACCCACTTGGTGGTGAGGTTCACACCGTGGAGGATGCTACTACCCTTTGGGACTGGTAGGGTGGAAGCCAGAACACATGGCTGGCAGAGACAACTCATTAATAATAATAATAATAATAATAATAATAATAATAATAATTTATTATTATTATTACAGTGGTACCTCTGGATACGAACGGGATCCATTCCGGAGCCCCGTTCGCATCCTGCAGCAAACGCAACCTGTGTCTGCGCGTTGTGATTCACCACTTCTGCGCATACGCGTTATGTCATTTTTGAGCGTCTGCGCATGCGCAAGCGGAGAAACCTGGAAGTAACGCGTTCAGTCACTTCTGGGTCGCCACGGAGCGCAACCTGAAAACGCTCAACCTAAAGCAACAGGTATGCCTGTATTATTATTATTATTATTATTATTATTATTATTATTATTCAGGCTTTGCCTCCTCTGCCTCCTCCTCCCTGCTGAATTCTGAAAGGGGAAACACAGATTGAGGAGGAAAATGGCAGCGGAGCCTTCCCCTGGACTGGTCATCAATGAAAAGGCAGGCAGCAGGGGCTGTTTGGGGGGGGGGGGCAGGCAGAGGTTGCTCTGAACCCCAGCCACTGAAGATAAGCTCAGGTTACCAGACGTCCCCATTTCCAGGGGACGGTCCCTGGATTTACAAACCAGTCCCCATCCAAAATCCATTGAAGTTGAAAAGTGTCCCTGGATTCATTGAAAAAAATCTGGTAACCTTAAGATAAGTTCACCTGTGGCCAGCGTCAGCCAGAAGGATGCGCCATAGGCGAGCTGCAAGGAGGTGGGGCCGAACTGGATGACGCAGGAAGCACTCCTCCCGGTGGAGAAAGAGAGCAGAGCAAAGATGAGGAAGCCGCCTGTGACGAGGGTCATGTAGCCGCCATAGACGGGGACCGGCATGGAGAAGAGCATGTTGGAGACCAGCCAGGCGCAGAAGGCAACCCTGCAGGGAAGAGACAAAGCGCTCGCCATTTACCGCAGCTCAGAGGAGGAGAGACCCGCTCCTCGGGCAGAAGGTCAACCAGTTTAGGGGCTGCATGGGGAGGGGAGGGTTTTCATGCTGCGGGACAGGGAAGACCCAACGCAGCATCTGCGGTGGAGGGAATTCTCGGCGCAATCCATTGCACCACAAAGCGACCGGCAACCCAAATCTGGATGCTGGGAGATTCAGGGGGCAGGCAAAAGGGAAGGCCTTCTTCCGGTGCAAGTGCCTGGTTGGAGGATGGATGGCGGCTAATGGATTGAGGTTGAATCCTGACAAGACAGAAGTACTGTTTTGGGGGGACAGGGGGCGGGCTGGTGTGGAGGACTCCCTGGTCCTGAATGGGGCAACTGTGCTCCTGAAGAACCAGGTACGCAGCCTGGGAGTCATTTTGGACTCACAGGTGTCCATGGAGGCACAGGTCAATTCTGTATCCAGGGCAGGTGTTTACCAGCTCCATCTGGTACGTAGGCTGAGACCCTATCTGCCTGCGGACTGTCTCACCAGAGTGGTGCATGCTCTAGTTATCTCCCGCTTGGACTGCTGCAATCCGCTCTATGTGGGGCTACCTTTGAAGGTGACCCAGAAACTACAACTAATCCAGAATGCGGCAGCTAGACTGGTGACTGGGAGTGGCCGCCGGGACCACATAACACTGGTCTTGAAAGACCTACATTGGCTCCCAGTACGTTTCCGAGCACAATTCAAAGTATTGGTGCTGACCTTTAAAGCCCTAAACGGCCTTGGCCCAGTATACCTGAAGGAGCGTCTCCACCCCCATCATCCTGCCCAGACGCTGAGGTCCAGCGCTGTGGGCCTTCTGGCGGTTCCCTCACTGCGAGAGGCCAAGTTACAGGGAACCAGGCAGAGGGCCCAGTGGCGTAGCGTGGGTTGTCAGCAAGGCAAGTAATTAGTGCCCCCTAACCAGTGGATTTTAGCACCCGAGTGCGAGCGCGCCCCCCCATGTTGCACCCGGTGCGGCCGGCACCCTTGGCACTCCCCACGCTACGCCACTGTTCCAACGTTCAGCTTCACTGGATGCCCACGAGTTATATTCTACAGAGAGAGGGATAAAAACTTTCCTCTCTGTCCACTCTCTCCTTGCCATGCCTTAGTTTTGCAGGCTTCTCTCCTGTCGCCTCTTGCTTGCCTTTTCTCTAAACTAAAAACAAACCCAATGCTGCCGCCTTTCCTCAGGGCACCGGCTCCATCCCCTTGCTTAGATTCCCTCTACCAAAGCTGAAAGCAGCCTGAAGTTCCTCCTGATCGTGAATGGGAAACAGCTGGCGAAGCAGGCGGCCTGCCAGGGAAGGGATCTCTTCCTAACCTGCTCCACGGAGCCCGTTCCTTGCAAGCGCTCCGTGTCCCTCGGATGGCGAGCGCCTTTGGAAACGCGGAGCAGGCGCTTGCCGGCGAGCAGCCCCCCCGCCCCTTCCCAAGCTAATCCTTTTAAAACCGAAAGCCCCTTAACCCGCTGGCGAGAGGCTTAGCCGGGCCTCGCCCGCCCACCGGCTTCCTCTCGGAGGTTTTTGGGGAGCGCAGGGCGCGGCGAGGCCCGGCGGCACGTCGGGGTGCGGAGGCTGCCCGTGCCGGCCAGGCGGCGGTGGCAGCGTCGGCGCTGCTGCAGCAGCTGCTCCTCCTGCAAGCAGTGAGTGGAGCGCAGCCGCAGCGGTGGCAGGGGCGCGCGCGCGCGCTAGGGCGCAAGGCTGGCGGTGGCTGCGGGGAACCTGGCGGAGGAAGGAACTTGTCCCTTCCCTCTGGACTCGCGCCCCCCCAGATGTTGCGCCCGGTGCGGCCGGCACCCTTGGCACCCCCCACGCTACGCCACTGAGAGGGCCTTCTCAGTAGTGGCACCTGCCCTGTGGAACGCCCTTCCATCAGATGTCAAAGAGATAAACAACTACCTGACCTTTAGAAGACATCTGAAGGCAGCCCTGTTTAGGGAAGTTTTTAATGTGTGACATTTTAATGTATTTTTAACCTTTGTTGGAGGCAGCTCAGAGTGGCTGGGGAGACCCAGCCAGATGGGTGGGGTACAAATTATTATTATTAGTATTCATGAAGTGCATGGTTAAACTATGGAACTCGCTGCTGCAGGAGACAGCAGTGACGGCCACCAACTTGGATGGCTTTGAAAGAGGATGGGCCAAATTTGAGGAGGAGAAGGGGGCTCTTGATGGCTCCCAGCCACAGTGGCTGTGCTGTGCCTCCATGGATAGAAGCAGCAGAGCTTCCGAATTCTGAACAGGAGCCAGTGGTTAACAGTTAGAGTGTCAGGCTAGGGGCTGGGAGGCCAGGGTTCGAATCCCCACTGGGTCATGAAGTTCCCTGGGTGACCTTGGGCCAGTCACTGCCTCTCAGCCTACCCTACCTTGCAGGGATGATGTGAGGATTAAATGGGGGAGGGGGAGATCTATGGAAGCCACCCAGAGCTTCACAGAGAGAAGGTTGAGATATACAGTGGTGCCTCGCAAGACGAAATTAATTCGTTCCGCAAGTTTTTTCTTCTTGCGAGTTTTTCGTCTTGCGAAGCACTGTTTCCCATAGGAATGCATTGAAAATCAATCAATGCGTTCCTATGGAAACCGCCTTCAGACCAGGTCCGGGGACAGTCTGTCCCCCGACCTCTTCTGAAGGCTGGGAGGGACACAAGGGCTTTTCTTCCCACCCCCAGCATTTTAAAAAACCCCGGGACAGCGGAGGACTTCTCCGCTGTCCAGGGCGATTTAAAAGCCCCTGGGAAGGCAGGCAGGGGGGACAAGACTTTCGCCCCCCGCCCGCCTTCAGAAGAGGTCCTGGACCTCGTCTGAAGGCGGGCGGGGGGCGAAAGTCTTTGCTCCCCCCCCCCGCCTGCCTTCAAAAGCCGTCCGGGATAGTGGAGAAACGCGCTGCCTTTCTCCGCTCTCCCGGGAAGGCAGGCAGGGGGGAGCAAAGACTTTTGCCCCCCGCCGGCCTTCAGAAGAGGTCCTGGACCTCTTCTGAAGGCCGGCGGGGGGTGAAAGTCTTTGCTCCCCCCCGCCTGCCTTCAAAAGCCGTCCGGGATAGTGGGAAGCGCTTCCCTGCTATCCCGGACTGCTTTTAAAATGCTGGCGGTGGGGAGCAAAGCCTTTCGGCCCCCGCCGGCCTTCCTAGACCTCTTCTGAAGGCCGGAGGGGGGGGAGGCTTTGCTCCCCACCGCCAGCATTTAAAAGAGGTCCCCGGAGATTTCCCTATGGGCTTTCTTCTTGTGAAGCAAGCCCATAGGGAAATTCGTCTTGCGAAGCAACTCGCAAACGGAAAACCCTTTTGTCTTGCGGGTTTTCCGTCTTGCGAGGCGTTCGTCTTGCGGGGCACCACTGTAAATGCAACAAATAATACTTTCAGTTGCTGGGAACCTCAGGAGGGGAGAGGGCTTGTGGGATTGGGGCCTGTTTGAAGGTTTCTCTCAGGCATCTGAGAGAGAACAGGATGCTGGACTAGATGGGCCAGGGGCCTGATCCTGCAGGGCCCTTCTTACATTCTCATGCATTATCCTGCACAACAACATTCTGGTGCAAAACATTTCATGGCTAAATTGACTTTAGACTTGACGCCACCTTGGAAACAGGCCTCAATTCGCAACATCTCCATCCAAAAACTCAGCTAAGCAGCTTCTGGAAAGATCTTCTGTCTGAAGCCCTGGAAGCAGAGCCTACCAGCGAGTTGGCCTTCCTCACCCCAGTGCTCCCCCCTGATGCTCCTGCGACTCCAGCACCCATCACCCCCGACCATTGGTCAGGCTGGTGGAGGCTGATGTCTGATCACTTCAAGCTCCTTTCAAAGTGCAGTGCAAAGCAGCTCTTTGAAAGGGGCTTCTGGAGACCCCCATGGGCAAAATAATGTGATTTGGTGATTGGGGGCAGGGTTCCACCCAGAAGGCAATGGGGAGATAAGAGCCTGGGCTTGCTGGTCTCAAACGGTCCCCCCCCATCCTGGTGAGGTCCCCCCCCCATTCAGGAGCCTGGTGAGTCCCACTCACCACAGGGCGGCTGACGCATAGTGCCCTGCCATTCTGTAGAGGTGATGGAGGCCGCAGGGACTGTCCCCGGTGAACTTTTCTGCCACGTAGAGGATGGGGCTGGGCAGGCCGTGCTCCAAGCCTTCGTCGAAGTCGTTGTCATAGTTTGCCCCAAACCACCAGGAGAAATGCTCGTTGTAGTTGATTGTTTCATTGAGCTGTTCCACAGGGCTTCCTACAGAGGCAAGATTGGTTAGTGTCCAAGGAAGGGCTGGGTTTATGAAGTGGTAGCCAGGGGCAAATGAAGGCGTCGTGACACCCAGGGCGGGACGTTGCTACGTAGGGCGCATGTGTGGCGTTGCTACGTACGATGCATGCGTCGTATGTAGCGACGGCACACATGCGCTGTACATAGCGGTTTACCGCCGCTCCAGCGCCATACGGAGGGTGCGGGGATCCTCTCATGCGGCTGTAGCGGCGACAGAGGGATCCCAACGCCGTCTGTATGGCGTTGGAGCGGTGCCAGCGGCAAACCGCTATGTACAGCGCATGTGCAGCGTCGCTACGTACAGCGCATGTGTGCAACGCCGCACCTGCACTATACATGTGGCAAACCTCTATGTACTGCGCATGTGTGGCGTCGCTATGTACAGTGCATGTGTGCAACGCCACAAATGCGCTATACATGTGGCAAACCGCTATGTACTGCACATTCGCGACGTCACTATGTGCAGCGCATGTGTGCAACATTGCACATGCGCTGTACATAGTGGTTTGCCGCTAGTGCTGGGATCCTCTGCTCACGGTTGCAGCCGAGAATGGAGGATCCTCCACAAGGGGCTGCAGTGGCGTGATGGCTGCTCACACCGCTGTGGGGTGCCTTATTGTCACCCCCCCCCCAGACATAGCACCTGGGGTGCACCCCACCGCACCCCCGTTGCAACTCCACTGGCGGTCCCGTAAATACTGTAGCTGGAACTGATAGGACTGTGAAATGTTGGGGCACATCTGGAAACACGCTGTTAGGACTCCCCCCCCCCCGTGTTGGCACCCCAGACTCACCAACTAGAGTGACGTTGAGTCCTGCCAGACCGACGTGCAGCCCAATCTCTGCATGGACCTTAGCTGGGCTGAAAGACTTGTAGGTGGTGATCGCTGTTCCCTGTGCCCTTTCCCAGTCAGAGGTGAAGTGGACAGCTGCAAAGGTGTGGAAAGTCTGAGTGTCGGGCGCAGGAGAGTGTTGCCAGCTCTCTTTTGGGATGGCAGTTCCCCCAGAATTGACCCCTTTAGTTCCACACACCACCACCCTCTGCAATCACAGATTAGCAGCCGAGGTTTGCAAATGTGGGTCAGGTCAACACCACGCTTTTAAGGCACACGGCTTCTCACAAAGAATCCTGGGAAACGGCTGTTTTACCCTGCGCAAAGCTGCCATTCCCAGCATCCTGAACATACTACAGTTCCCAGGACTCTTTTTGGGGAGGGGACTTTAAATGTACAGCGTGGATGTGAGCACAAACGAAGGCCAAAGACGGAGAGGTTTGCTGAGGTCAGATGGAGAAGGGGACTCACCAACGATGACCCCTCCGATAAAAAGGCTTGCGATGACCCGGAAAAGCCAGTACAGCCTCTGCCAACAAAAGAGAACAGAAAGTCAAAGGGGGAAAAGAGGATTTGCTTTTCACTTGGGTTACAATTACATCTCCCTTCCACACCACTCCCACTGCCACCCAGCCCTACTTGCCATGGGGGTGGGGAGGAGGGTTTGCAAGGGGCCGGGTGGGAAGGTTCCAGGGGCCATATCTGGCCCATGAACTGGTGGCTCGGCATTGCTGCTTTAAAGCAACAGTTTTGGGAGAGAGTTCGGTTTTTTAACTGAGCAGCATCAGCAGGGTCTGTGTTTCCCTGAACTAAACTCCCCCTCCCCCAGCTGCTAATTAATTAATTATAAGCAGTTCCAAACTGCTACATATTTCAGAAAAAAACACACCACTAAGCCATGCACAGCAAGTACAACCTCCATTGAAACAAACTAATAACACAGAATAAAAACCATCTAAAAGCGAATAAAGCAAGCGATCAAGAGAATTCAGACGCGTAAAATGGGGTCCAATCTTAGGGATCAAAGAGGATCTGGGCAAAAAGATGCCTGAAGGAACTGACAGCTGCTGCTTCATGTATGGCAGAGGGGAGGGCATTCCACAGTACTGGGGCAACAGCAGAAAAGCCCCGCTTTGGGGGTCCCCACCCTATAATGGTTTGCAAGGTGCATTGCAAAGTGTTGGGGGGATCTCAAAGGTCTATCCATACGGGGCAGGCGGCCTTTAAAGTAACCTGTTCCTAAGCCACCCTGAATATAGGCCCATAGCTATTTGACAGCCAGTACAGTTCCCTCTGGGACGCGGGTGGTGCTGTGGGTTAAACCACAGAGCCTAGGACTTGCCTATCAGAAGGTCGGCGGTTTGAATCCCTGCGACGGGGTGAGCTCCTGTTGCTTGGTCCCTGCTCCTGCCAACCTAGCAGTTCGAAAGCACGTCAAAGTGCAAGTAGATAAATAGGTACTGCTCCGGCGGGAAGGTAAACGGCGTTTCCGTGCACTGCCACATGACCCGGAAGCTGTACGCCGGCTCCCTTGGCCAATAAAGCGAGATGAGCGCCACAACCCCAGAATCAGTCACGACTGGACCTAATGGTCAGGGGTCCCTTTACCTTTTTACAGTTCCCTCTACACAGGGGTAAGATATGTGTATCTGGGTGCTGTCAACCTGTTAATCATGTCCTGGAATATAGGCAGACATGATACTGATACCTGCATTTCCCCCCACCCTTCTGTGAGTTTAAGGGGTGGGGCTGGGGGGGTGAGAACAGGAAAATGCAGTAGGGGAGAGGAGATGGTTAAACACAGCCCCCAGCAGCTTCATGACAGTAGGATGCTGAATTAAGAGTGTTGAATTAAGGCTGGACCTGGTTTCAAATCCCACTTGGCTACAAATCTCAGTCACTATCTCTCAGTCCGGTCTACTTCACAGGGCTGGGGTGAGGACAGAGCAGAGGAGAATGGAGAACCTTTCGCACCTGCTGCCTTGAGATCTTTGGAGGAAAGGCAGGACAGAAATGTAGTTCTAAAATCACAGTAATAATAAATACACAGCATAGTACAGTGTCTGTCTCCCCCTGGTGGTCACACTCCTGTGAATACACCATGCCAGTTCTTTTAGGGTGGGGGACAGGGAAGGAAATGTACTCCTGAAAAGGTTGATAAAACTACCAGGATTTTATTTTTTAATGTTTCCTTTCCATTTTAAGAATGTGACATTATACCTTTGTATTCTGGCTCTAACCACTGTGGAGACTGCCACTGAGTCTGCCTTCCCCACTCCCAGGGTGGACTTCGATAATACGGCACCCTGAGCGAGGCCAAAATTTGGCACTTTCCTCCTAAGTATTTATTTTCACAATAATTCCTTTTGGTACAGTTGCTTTTTTTTTATTCTTCTCAGCAGGTATCCGTATTACAGTGGTACCTCTAGATACGAACGGGATCCGTTCCAGATCCCCGTTCACATCGTGAAGCGAATGTAACCCATGCATGCGCAGTTAACCACTTCCGCGCATGCGCACGGCGTCATTTTGACCATCTGCGCATGCGCAAGTGGCGCAACCTGAAAGCGCTCGACCTGAAGCATATTTAACCCGAGGTATTATTTATTATTATTATTATTATTATTATTATTATTATTATTATTATTATGCGCACCCTCAGCTCAGCACCCTGTGTGAGAAACCTCCCGTACCACCCTAAATCCAGCACTGATCACTCCCTTTCCTTTCCTGCATAAACATTCACTCACAGTTGCATCATGCAGCAGCAAGTCTCTGTGGTTTTATGGCTTTGCACACAAAGACAGGCACACCCACACACCGCCAAATAACTGAAGATAGTTGTGTCGTCGTACGGAGATGGTGCTATGCACAACAGATTGCGAACACAGCTCCAAAGCCCTTTTCTTCTTAAATACTAATTCCTTCTAACAGCAAAGTCGGGTACCACCTTTCCTTCCTGCCACCCCTTTGATGCCTCTCCTTTGCTCAAAATCACAGCCTCCCGAGGCTGCTTTTCATTCAAAATGAATGCAAACGTATTGCCGTTTCATTGCAGGGATCAATAATACGCTCTTCTGAGCACAAAGGGCGACACAGGGAGCTGCCTTTTGTCCAGGGGAGGAACGATCGCTGGGAGAAGAAACGTTATAGTGCTCCTGTAGCAGCACAACTGGATACAGCAAAACATGTCTCTCCTGTGTTGGTCTCTACAGCCACAGCAGGTGCTGTAATACTCCAATGGTTTGATTTCGCCCCTGAAGGCTCACTCCTCACAAATGGATGGCAACAATACTCTGACCCCATATTATCAACACTGATTGGCAGCAGCTTCCCAGCATTTTCAGGCGTGACTCTCTCTGAGCCAAACTAGGAGAAGCCAGGAAGTGAACCTGGGACCACCTTCTAGCAAAGCAGATAATCTACTACTAAGATTTGGTCCTCCTTCAATAACACTAACTCACCGCTCTGCCCCGAATTCCAGGAAGGATGAGCAGGAAGCTGAAGGCAATTACAAGGAAGACAATAATGACAACGATGGTATCCACATCAAAGACAAAGGGCTTCCTGGGTTGGGGGTAAAAGGGATAGATGCCATCAAAGAGCGTCATTCTGAGGCAGGATACCTGCAAGACAGAGGTGAAAGGTGAGTCAAACGCTGCCCAGATCCAGAGCTGCCGAGGCCTCAAGTGCCTTGGTCCCATGCGCAGATACCCTTTATGTCTTAAGTGGGCTAATTTGGCCCACCTAAAATACTGTTGCAAATCTGGGATAACAGAGTTTGGTGTGCAAAGGGCACCCATAATGGCCAGTGTTAGTGAATGTTAGAAGATAATTCATGGTAGAATTTAGATAATATTTGGGAGTGCTGAAGGGAAGATGCCTGGGAAGATAGAAGACAAAAGTCATAGAAGCAAGTCATTAACCCTTCAGTGGAAACCATCAACCAAGCAAGCAAGCTTGGTGAGGGGAGGAGGTTGCCAAAGTGATGGGAGCAAGGGTGCGTGATGTGATACGGAAAAAATGTTGTGATTTAAGAAACAGGTCTGGAGAAGGGATGAGCAAGACAGAGGGAGGAGCTGCTTGGAGCAGCGGTTCTTGGGAAGAACGAAAGTGGGCCAAATTCCAGGCAGAGGCCAGACAGGGAGGATCATCTTGGCAGGCTGGGACAGAGGCACAGAGATACCTTGGACTCAGATGCTGCACTGCTCTGGGGAACGAGATGTACCGTAATACTCCAACCAGCGGTTCTCAACCTGTGGGTCCCTAGATGTTGTTGGACTACAACTCCCATCATCCCTGACCACTGGTCATGGTGGCTAGAAATGATGGGAATTGTAGTCCAACAAATATCCGGGGACCCACAGGTTGAGAAACAGTGCTCCAAACTCTCTCCACAGTAGACCCAGATATAAATATGTGTACAATAAACTATATTTCTTAAAGGCACTGCTGTGCCCCAATTTCCCAATTTCTAGGGTGAGCGCCTGGAACCCCCTGGAATCCTGTGACGGCTTGGCAGAGTTTGGAGGGTGTCGCACAAGCTCTGTAGCAATATGACGTGACTTGGAGAGGTTTTGCAGAAGAGGGCAACTGTATGTTTAACTCAGGGGTCTGCAACCTGCGGCTCCGGAGCCGCATGTGGCTCTTTTACATCTTTGCTGCGGCTCCGGGGCGGGTACTAGCGAGGGGAGGAGGCGCATTGTGCGCCCCGACACTCCTCACTGTGGCTGGCACTGTACTGGCTGTGATGTCGCATGGGGGCGGTGCGTGCGTTAGTCACGCACCGTCCCGACATCACCTTCCCACCCGCTGTCAGATCGTGGCTCCGGAGATATATTTGTTTTAAATGTCGCAATGGTTTTGCGGCTCCCAGTTGTTTTTTCTTCGGAAACGGGTCCAAGTGGCTCTTTTTGTCTTAAAGGTTGCAGACCCCTGGTTTAACTCTTAGGCCACCTTTACTCCAAAGAGCTTGAGGTGTGTCTCCCTTAAAAAAGCCAAAAACAAACAAACTTAACAGCCCTGCAAGGTAGGGTAGCTGAAAAATACAAACTTCAACAGGCAGCCTGGGCAGATGGCCAGCCAGTCAAAGAAAACAGAGGTCACGCCCATCAGTCACGGACAAAGAAAAAGGCTTGGCTACTGTCCCTGCCCCCAGCCCTGCTAATAACTCCCACCTGCCCCATGGCAAAAGGTTGGGCGGCCCTTCAAATCGTCTGAGAAATGTTTGCGGAGCAACAACAGGTTTTAGCTCCATCACTGACTGTTTCCCCAGCATCCTACAAAGTTTTTGATCATCTTCCCACGCTTTTGGAGAGGAAGCTTGGGTCTGGGAAGCGCCTGGAGTTGTGAGAGTCAGTGTGATGGTTTTAACATCAGATTAGGACCTCAGACTTTGAAATAAGGAATATTATGGAGAAAGGAACTGGAAAGGTGTGTGTGTGTGTGTGTATGTGTGTTATTGTGTGCCACATCGTATAGCCCCCTCATGCTAAAAAGAAAAAGGAAAACCCAATGCCACCTGACCTCCCTAGTTTTGAAGCACACAATAATATACAGGACACATGACAGCCGCTGTAATTTTGAGAGCTAGTTTGGGGTGATAGTTGGGGTGGATCTGGGGAAATCAGGTTCAAGTCTCCACCCAGCTATGACAGCAACTGGCCTTAGGCAGTCACTGCCACTTGGTTTCGCCTTCCTCACAGGGCTGTTGTAGTGATGAAAGAGGCCACCGTGAGATTGTTGTAGGAAGAGTGGGATGAAAAAGGTAGCAAACAGAGCTACACAGGAGGTCAGCTACTCAGATCTCCCACATCCTCGCTGGACATTTAAAGCATGTGTGCAGCTTCTCCCAAAGAATCCTGGGAACTGTAGTTTGATAAGGGCACTGGGATATATAACTGAGGGATAAACTACAGTTCCCAGGGTTCTTGGGGGGGGGCAGAGCTTTAAATGTATGATGAGGACCTAACCAAAAAAAGTGTGTGCATGCTCATTTACATCCAAGTAACAGGGGGGCAGTGGCAGATGACGACTCGAAAGTTAACCCTTCCTGCTCACATCTGCCCCCACCCTTCAATCTGAAGTTAGCGCAGATAGCAAACAGTCAATACTTAAGAGGAAATCTGCTTGCCCAAACGGGCATTTTGGCGATCAGGACGTGCGACCAGCGGCATTAAAAGCGGGGAGTGATATTCCCCTACCCCAGCCCAGCGGTAGCCAACGTGGCGCCCGCCTTCACCGCTGAACTACATCTCCCATCATCCTTGACTACTTGACGCGGCGGAGGCTCAGGCGCTGATGAGAGCCCAACAGCTTTTGCAGGACACCCCTTTGCCTCACCACCCTCTGGGCAAAACCCACCCGCGTCTGGAAAATCTGAGGCTGCAGACCGCGGGAGGGGGGGGGGCAGCGGTACCGCAAAATAGAGACGCCGCTGCTTGTCCTCCGTGCCGCGGCCACGCGGAGCCCGAAACGCGCGACGCCCCACCGCGCCCTGCAGGGTTGGGCAATGGGAAATGTTCGACGGGCGGGAGCCGCTCAAGAAAAGCCGGTCGCCTTAAGAACACAAGAAGAGCCCTGCTGGGCCAGCCCAAAGGGCAGGTCCCTCTCTGCCAGGGCCAAAACAGACGCCTGGGAGGAAGCCCTCGAGCAGGGCACGAGCGCCGCAGCGCACTCCCCAGCCCCGGGTAGGCACCGATCCTCGAGGTAATAGGGAGCCATTGCGCTTGGTAGTCCGCCGGTATATGGGCCGGCAAGCGGCTTATAGAAAGGGAGGCGGGCTGCAGACGTATGAGGCGCGCGTCTTCCCCGACGGCAGAGCGCCGTTTTTCAAAGGAGAGGGTCGGGAGCTTAAAAACACTCGGGAAATGTACTGATGGGCACCCACTGCCCCTAAGGCTCCCTGCTACTGGCAGAAAAAAAGGGGGAGAGCGCTCTGCGCACGCTCAGAGACAAAACCTTCTATCTCCAACGGGAATCGCCCCCTCCCCACCGCGTCCCGTTTGGAGTCAAATACACTTTTGAGAAAGGGGTTTGGCTGCCACCTTTGGAATCTCCCTGCATTAGTAGATCCCATGGGGATCTACTAACCTCTGGTGACGGTTAGCGGGCATCTGTGAACACTAAACATCTTGCGCATCTTGTGAACGCCCAGGGACACTCGCTTCTATTGCCCGCGTGAGGCTGGAGGGAGTTGAGCATGAAAAGCGGTTCAAAGGGATGGATTTGATCTGCTTTACGGAATCACAAAGTTGGAGGGGAACCCGAGGGTCATCTAAGTCCAACCCCCTACAATGCAGGAATTTCTCTTAGATCATACGTGACAGGTGTCCATCCAACCTCTGCTTAGAAGTCTCCCATGGAGCCTCAGTCTAGGGACCCTGGAGGTGGCGGCGCGGAGGAGAGACTTGCAGGGTCTTTGCCGTCTCCTCCTCCCTGCTCGGGCCCGTCCCGTCGGGCAAAGGCAAAGGCGCTCCGCGGCGAGCGCCCCCTTCTGCGCGGCCGTGAGCAGAGCTGCGCGGGAGACTTACCGTCTAAGCGGCGCCGTCTAAGCTGAGCGCAGTGCGGGCTGTGGGCGCCCAGTGCGGGGAGGTGCTCTTATATAGAGGCCGGGAGGGTCGCGTGCCGGCGTCATGCAAATGAGGCACTCGGCCCCGCCCCCGGCCCCTCCCTCCCCGCCCGGCTCCGACGGGACGGGCGGCATTCCGGACAGACGCAGCGGCGACGGTGGTGCGCGGACACCGGGGAGAGAGAAGCGTCAGCGGCGGTGGCAAGGACGACAGCAGCAGTAGGCGCAGCGGCTGAGGTGAGGTAGGCGAGGCCGGGGGCAGGACAGGGAGGGTGTCCGGGGCGCGGGGCGAACAGCAGGGTTGGAAGGAGCGGGCGAGAGGGGGAGACATTCACCTGGGAAAAGAAGGCAGCAGGTCGCCTCCTCGTCTGCCGCGAGGATCAAGCGTGGCTCTATTTCGTTGCCCGAAGGCAAAGATCCCGAGAAAGGAAGCCGTGGGAAGTGCGCGCTGGGAACTGTTCTTCTTAGGGAAACCTTCTTCTCCACATCTGTGGGCTACTGAAGGTAATGGGGCCCTTTTATGTGTGATATTTTAGGGCAGGCATAGGCAAACTCCAGCCCTCCAGATGTATGGGACTACAATTCCCACCATCCCTAGCTAACAGGACCAGTGGTCTGGGATGATGGGAATTGTAATCCCAAACATCTGGAGGGCTGCAGTTTGCCTATGCCTGTTTTAGCGAGCAGGCTAGCAGGCTCCCATTACTTACATCATAGGAGCCAACACAACGCAAAACACTGTTGCTGTATGTAGGTTTTATTTTATTTGTCGTTTATCTTATATTTTCAAAATGTACATCCAGTTGTTTTTTTCTTTAATTTTTTTGGGGGGCCCTAGAGAGTGGGGCCCTAAGCTATAGCTTGTTTAGCTTATACGTACATCCGGCACTGTGCCCAGCATGCACACACACAGAGGAACTTGTGGACTCTTAGGTCTTAAGGCAATTTTATTGTCTTCTACCTACCCATTGTTACTTTGGAAGGAAAAAGAAGCATGGCTAAGTTTCACCACTGGAGGACAGAATAACAGTGCAGGCGTTTTGTATATGATGCAGTCTGGTATTTCTACCAAGTGCCTGCGTTTACATGCACATCCATGCATATTAGGGATAGTCAGTGTAGGACTACAACTCCCATCAGCCCCTGCCATCATATGCCTGCCAGCATCTGGAGGACATCACACTGGCTTTCCTCAATATTTACTCTATCTGATGCCATCCTTTGGTCTACATACTATTTCATTCAGACTTGGAATTCATGTATATGTGCCAACCACATTTCAGGACCAACCGTGACACGTGTCGTGTGTTGTGGTTCCCTTCCTGACTGCAAAGGCATCAGGTGTAAAGGACAGAGGGTGCGTTCCTGGACACATTGAAACTTGTGCCGATCTGAAGTGGCTTAGTCCAGCATGTAGCACACCCTGACTGCTGCAGTGTAATTTTGGGGTGATTTTTGATGTGGGAAGGCCTTAGCTCAGTGGTAGAAAACATGCGTCGCATGAAGCAGGTCCCAAAGACCTCTCCAAACTGAGTAAAGGGGTGGTAAAATGGCAAATGCAATTCAATGCAAAAAAAAGTGTAATGTGATGCGTGTTGGAGCAAAAAAAAATCTTAGTTTCACATATATGCTCATGGAGTCTGAACTGGAGGTGATATATCAGGAGGAAGACCTTGGGGTCATAGTAGATAGCTCAGTGAAGATATTGACCCAATGGCCATAAAAAACAAAAAACAAATTCTATGCTAGGGATCGTTAGGAAAGGAATAGAAAATAAAACTGCCAATATCATGATACGGTTATACAAATCTATGGTGTGACCGTACTTGGAGTACTGTGTACAGTTCTGGTCTCCTCAGCTCAAAAATAAAATTAGAGGAAAGGCGAGTAACAGGCAACATGATAAAAATGGATAACCTTATGCATGGCATGGAGAAAGTGAATAGAGAAAAGTTTTTCTCCCTCTCTCAAAATGCTAGAAATTGTGGGCATCCCATGAATTTTGGGAGATTTCAGACAGATAAAAGAAAGCACTTCTTCATGCAGCACCTAGTTAAGCTCATAGCTGTCAACTTTTCCCTTTTCTTGCGAGGAATCCTATTCGGAATAAAGGAATTTCCCTTTAAAAAAGGGAAACGTTGACAGCTAAGGGACTTGCTCCTGCGGTTCCCAGTGATAGCCACCAGCTTGATGGAGGAGAGGGATAGCAATGGCTACTAGCCATAGATCGTTGTGCTTTGCTTTCCAATGTTGTATGCAACATTGTATGCTATGGTGTACTTCCATAATTGCAGGCAGCAATGCTTCTGGGTACCAGTTGCTGGAAACCACAGGAAGGGAGAGGGCTGTTGTACTCATGTTGTGCTTGCTGGTTTTCCATTGGGGCATCTGATTGGCCACTGTGGGAACAGGATGCTGGACTAATGGGCCATTGGTCTGTTCCAGTAGGCTATTCTGATCTTCTTACCTGAGCTTGCTTGCCTGCCTGAACTCTTGAGTGGTACCCAAGGTGAGGTAGCCCATGAGGTCTTCTGGCAAGTTGTGATGGATGTCGTCTTCCAGACACCCAGCTTTGCTAGTTCTTTCCACTTACTTGATGTTGCACTTAGAAGTACATTCAATGCTGTCTTTGAGTGCATTGTATTTGGAATGCTGTAAGGAGATATTTGCCTTAAGCAAGAGGTTCCACTCTGGGTGAAAGCAGAAGGCTGGTGTTTTTCTAAACCCAGGATTCAAGGCCCCCCCCCCCCACTTTAAATGCCTCTATTTTTTTTTATAAGATATTTATTGAAAATTTTTTGGATATAAGAAAAAAATAAAAAATAAACATACATAATAACAAACAATTAAAAACACACATTAATTTTCAATGACATAACTTCCATACCCTTATTTCCCCCGACCTCCTCATACTTCCCTTCTTTGTATTCCAGTTCAGTTTGTTAGTTCAGCAAATCCTTACCATTAAACTTTTACCCATTTATAATCCTTTTTTCATGTCTCCTAAAGCATTACAGCTGGAAACCACTTAGTTTCTATCCAACATCTTTCTAACATTCATTCATTTTACAATATTTCTTTAAATAGTCTTTAAATTTCTTCCAGTCTTCTTTCACTGACTCTTCTCCCTGGTCTCGGACACTTTAAATGCCTCTAACTGCATTTGCCAATCAGGTGCAATAACGTTGAAGGAATGTCCTGAATTTCTGGGATTTTTGTTTCAACACATGCAAATGTACACACACCTTAGAATGACTCACACCTGCTGGTTATTTCAAAACATATTTATTCAACACAAATATAGTTGCTTTTGTGTGTGTGTGTGTGTGTGTGTGTGTGTGTGTGTGTTTGTTTCTATCTACACCCTTTCAGATTCTTTTGTGAAGAGTTGTGAATGAAGGGTGTGTTGTCAGTAGCAAAAGCTGCCTCTTTTTTGCAACAGAGTTCCTTGACGTGAAACAGATGGAACTACTTGTCTTCTGCTAGTGCATTCACGGAACTCCGAACGTTTTGTCGTCATAGTACTGTATTTGCAAGTCTTAGAGGAGTAATAGGAAGTGCATCTATGCAGGCAGGAGTATGTTAAGATCTACCTTCAAAGTAAATGCTTTTCTTGAATAAGGAGCAAGGAAGGCCCCATCTGTGCTATAAATTTTAAGCAGGATCATACCACTTTAAGCAGTCATGGTTTTGCCCCCCAAATCCTGGGAACTGTAGTTTGTTAAGGGTGCTGAGAATTTTTAGGAGACTTATCTAACTACAGTTACCAGAATTCTTTGCGGGGGCGAATCGTGCCATTCAGTGGCGTAGCGTGGGGGGTGCAGGGGGTGCTGGCCGCACCGGGCGCAACATCTGGGGGTTAGGGTTAGGGGGCGCAAATCCACGGGTTAGGGGGCGCAAATTACTTGCCTTGCCCCAGGTGCTGACAACCCACGCTACGCCACTGGTGCCATTTAAAGTGCTGTGGTCCTGCATTAAATGTATAGTTCAGACAGGACCCAAGAGGTTATAGTCAGTGGAAGCCACTTGACCTGAAGACCCTTTTCAGAGTACAGTATGTGGAGCTCGTTGGTATAGAATCCTATATACTAATAGGAAGCTCATTCTCTGAGTGAGGATTCTTAAGAGTTGCCAATATTACTCCTACTAGGAACAGACACATTGAAATTAGCAGGCATGACTAATATAGGTCCATTATTTTCAGTGGCTCTACTCTGAGTAAAAGCTCATTGGCTACAACCTTTATGTAGCCAAATCAGCACTTCCACACTTGCACAAGAGGGAAGTAGCGGGCATACAAAACATCCTTTTTGCTGGGGGCAGGTAGAATGGAGGGAACAAAAAACATGGGGGACGAGCAATGTAATGGAGTACTTTGCAAGAGGGCATGGCTGGCTGGTTAGAATCCTGAACAGGAGCAGTCTATGCTGTAATATTTTGTTTGAGGTTCCTCTTGCTTTGAGCATAAATATAACCCCATTTTTTTAGAGTTAAATAAATTCAAGGTGGATAGATGTCAGGATATTTACTGACTCTGGCAGCCAAAAACATAATATAGTCCCAGTGACAATATATTTGCCCAGAGCAGAGATGTAGAACCTTCTCAGCCTGAGGGCCACATTATTTTCTGGGGAACTTTCTGGGGGCCACAGACGAAAGTGGTTAGAGTAATTAATATAAACTTTACCTTTGTATAAATGGCTTGTTTCTCCGCACTGTCACACACTGTTCTCCATTCTCCATCCAGCCAAGCAAGAAACCTTGCCTGAAAGCAAGGACACATTCGAGGCAGACAAAAAATGTGCCTGAGGAGAGTGCAAAACAGGGCCAGAGAGAATGGATGTGGCCTGTGGAGAGTGGATGTGGCTTGGAAGAGTCCCGGTGACCAAGCAGAGAGGCCTGGAGGGCCACATTTGGACCCAAGGACCAGGGTCAGAAGAAGTCTAGGAAGCCAAACAAAAGGAGACATAAGGGGTGGCTGAAGCATCCTTACTGGCGGAGTGGAAAAGTTAGAGTGGCCAAGGATGCTAGAAAAAGCAAAACCGTTCATATGCTGCAGAATTCACTGGAGCAGGGCAGAAATCCGTTTGTCTTGCGAAAGAAAGTACACAGATGCAAATCTAGAAAGTGTAGGCATTCATGTTGCAGTTTTGAAGTTGGCCAGCTAACTGGGTTCCCAGAGAAGACAGTAGAAGTTTACAGGGAAGTTTTTAATATGTGATGTTTTATTCTGTTTTTAATCTGTTGGCAGCCGCCTAGAGTGACGGGGGAAACCCAGCTGGATGGGTGGGGTATGAATAAATTATTATTATTACTACTACTAGTAGTAATAGTAGTAAGAATGGATTTCTAACTTCTGTCCTCTGTGCCCGTTTGCCACTCTGGCTGGGGCTGGCAGGAGTTGTGGTCCAACAATATATGGAAAGCCACAAGTTCAACCATCCCTGCTCTACAGAAATGGGAAGCAATCTTCAAGCCTTTTGGCTGAGCAACCTTTTGAAAATTTAAAAGCAGCTGAAAGGAACCCCATATCAAAGCCCTTGTGGGGTGGCCATCTGGGTGCTGAGGAGGTGTGGGGAACCTGTGGTACACCCAGTGTTGCTGAACTACAACTCCCATCATCCCTGCCCATTGGCCATGCTTGCTAGGGCTGATGGGACTTGTAATTCAACAACATGGGGGGTGGGCGGTCAAAGGTTCACCACTCCTGGTGCAGAACAACTAAGGGCTGATGTCTCTGTGACAGCAGTGCACCTTCGACTATTCATGTTGTTCATTTGCTGCCAAACTTATGGCATGGGAACCACAAGTGGCATAGGAGTGCTGGGTCCAGGAGTCTTCCCGTTGGCCTGGCTGTGGCATAATATCAAACTTGCCCTCCCACAATGTGCTTCTGCTGGCATCTCTTCTAAGAAGACAAGAGGGGGAACAAGGCATATGCTGCAGTGGTGCTGAGCCAAACTTGGGAGGGGTTATCCACCCCACTGATTTAAAGGTAAAGGGACCTCTGACCATTAGGTCCACTTGCGAATGACTCTGGGGTTGCGGTGCTCATCTCGCTTTATTGGCCGAGGGAGCCGGCATACAACTTCCGGGTCATGTGGCCAGCATGACTAAGCCGCTTCTGGCGAACCAGAGCAGCGCACGGAAATGCCGTTTACCTTCCCGCTGGAGTGGTACCTATTGATCTACTTGCACTTTGACGTGCTTTCGAACTGCTAGGTTGGCAGGAGCAGGGACCGAGCAACGGGAGCTTACCCCGTTGTGGGGATTCGAACCGCCGACCTTCTGATTGGCAAGCCCTAGGCTCTGTGGTTTAACCCACAACGCCACCTGCGTCCCTCACCCCACTGATTTAATGGCATGCAAAAAGTAAGTCTAGGAGCATCCGTTTGAGAAAGGTAATAATGACCAGTGAGTTTCACTTGCAGTATAATTAGGAAAAAAACTTTTTATAGACCTTGTGAATGAATGAGTGAGTGAGTGAGTGAATGAATGGGGCAAATCACTGCTTTCTAGCTAACCTGGGGGAATTCTCACAAGCGATTCAGATTTTGTATACTGGAAAGTACCTTTGGGCAAGTTGGCTAGTGTCTGGGTTAGTGACAATTCTGGATTGCATTCGTGGGCTAGTAACTTTTCTGGACTTTTATCTCCTCCATCTTTTTGAGACAGTGTTGGGACTTGTGTCATAGTGCCTCTATCAGCTCCCACTCCTTTTACTGTCACAGCTCTTCTTCATCGGTTAAGATACCGAGCTGTGTACCTGTGTAAGTAAATATTATCGCCTGTTTCCTTGTAGTTTGGACCTTGAAATTGGCAAGGAGATGATTGCCCAAGGCTTCTAAACTTGACCAGTAAATCTCAGCATCCCTTCCGCCCCAACCCTGCAAATATTGCTGCAATAGACTGCAAATAACCTGCACTTCCCTTTTGCAGAATGGATATGGGAAAGCCCCAGATTTTCATCTCTCTCTCTCCTCCTTCCTGCTTGAGAGAGACTGGTTTTTCTCCTTTCTGCATTCCCTCCATCCACCACCCCTGTATCTTTCTCCCACCCTCTTCTTTCCAACCACCTGACTCATCACTCAACAACCCAGTTAAGTCATAGAATCAGAGCTGGAAGGGACCCTGTGGGTCATCTATTCCAACCCCGTGCAATTCAGGAAGGAGAGTGAAAGCCTTTGGGAGCACCTGTGCACCCCTAGGTGCCTTATTGCAGATCCCATAAGGCTTAACACATTGATGGCAGGATAATGCGGTTTATTGGAAGTTATACAGAGTCTTTACTTTTATATCGCCAGAGATCCCAGGGCTGTTCAAGGCTGCTATTATGAAAAATTGTCTCCAGGTGGAGCTAAACCTCTGTTTACCACAAGAGCTGGTCAGGAAACTGAGAATTTCAAAGGGCAGCTGTGCTTTGGATTCTCACATTGTTTTTGGAAAGTATGAATTAAATAGGTTTGGCCTTTACAAGTGAAATGGGTTGACTTTTTTGCCCATCTGTACAGGGGGTCTAGGTTTAAAAATGGGAAATTTCCACTCATCCAATGATCAGTCTGATTACATTCTGTTAAGGATGCTGAGCTTGACAGAGCCCCAAGGTTATGTCTGTTTCAGTTTTTAAACTGTGATTTTGCTGTTGTAGCAACCAAAGGTGGGGCTTGATCTGGCCTCTGGGCTGGGGCTTAAAGGTAAAGGTAAAGGGACCCCTGATCGTTAGGTCCAGTCGCAGATGATTCTGGGGTTGTGGCGCTCATCTCGCTTTAGCTGGTGTACAGCTTCCGGGTCATGTGGCCAGCATGATGAAGCTGCTTCTGGCGAACCAGAGCAGCGCACGGAAATGCTGTTTACCTTCCCACCGGAGTGGTACCTATTTATCTACTTGCACTTTGACATGCTTTTGAAATCCTAGGTTGGCAGGAGCAGGGACCGAGCAACGGGAGCTCACCCCGTCGCAGGGATTCGAACTGCCGACTTTCTGATCTGCAAGCCCTAGGCTCTGTGGTTTAACCCACTTAGTAGCTACTCCAATATAGGCACTCTCATGCCCATATAATAATAAAGTGACGCACTGTCTCATTTCTCTGACACACACCCCGCCTCATTTTGATAACTTCTTAAAGAGGACTTTTGAAAGTTGCAGGGGCTCTCAAGCTGAAACAGCATTCAACCATGATATCACTCCAGCTGAAGTGTTCATGTAGCTCTTTGAATTTTTTAAAAATGGGGGATGAAAAGCAAATCTTGTAAATAACAAAACACAAAACTTGCGGTGTTCTGTTTTTTGTAATAAAAACAAACCATACTGGCTACATCTCCTTTCTTCTATGGCAGCTCTATTCTAAAACTCTTGAATTGCTCTGCCTCCCCCAGCCCCCCCACCCCCTTTTTTTAACAGTCTGTGAAGAGAAGGATCAGACTACTTCTAGACATATCATCTCCCCCTCCCCCAAGTGGAACTCTAAAGCATTCTCAAAAACATTGTGGGCACAAATTCATGATTGCAGATAATTGCACCCACAAGAAGTGTTAGGCTCACCACACTGTGTGATGGCAGTCACATCTGCTCTCATTCGTATTCATGGTTAATTATAGGAGGAAACCTGTGTATAATTATTTGTAGAGGCATACTTGAAATGGCTGCATTAGATATTGGCTTCGGATCCTTTCAAAAGAGATCTTAAATTTGCATTGTTTCTGCTGCATAGGAGGTATGGGAAAGATGCAAATTTTCCAGGCACGTTTAAGAGTATCTGCACTCTGTCTTTGCTACTTTCTTCTAAAACTCATTGATGGTGCTTTTTTTAATAACACAATTAAAAATGGTTAGTACTTGAACATGTGTAATATGTACTGGGTGTGAAAAAACATATCAGAGCATGTGCTTTTGTCAGGGAACTGACATCGTAGCGAGAGGCAAAGGGGAGGCTCCCAGATGATGCTGGCGAAGGACCCAGCAGCAGGGGGAGAAACAGCTCAGCGCAACACCAGGGAGAAAGGGGGGCAGACGGGGGAAGTGGAGAGAGGGCTCCAGGACTCTTCACTGGACATCAGTGAGGAGAGCCCAGGTCCTCCGCTACCCACGCCTTCCCTGCGCAGAAGACTCCCGCGCAGTGAGAGGAGGAGGAGACTGGGTGTCAAACAACTTTTATGCTGGAAGAGGTTCAAGAAACGCCCACTGACGGATTCTGCCAGTGACTGAGGCAGCCGCGATGAGAAGGGGCTGTGCAGTCAGAAAGGTTTAACAAGGCAAATTAACCGAGAAAGGCACCAGTTTACGCACGAGTAACTCATACCTATTACAGCTTTGCATGAGTAAGAACCCAGGTTTAAGGTAACCAACCCTCATGGTTGCAGGAAGTAAAAGTGGAATTGCATGGTTAGTGTTTGTTAACGGGAGCAGTGGTCCAAGTCCAAGTGTGGGGCTTATCTTTCCACCCCCATAGCATTTGGCTTCTGTTGCCCATCTTGAATGACCCGTGCTTCCTTTCTTCCCAACAATTATTGCCAAAATATTCCAAATTCTTCAACAAGTGCTGATGGTTCCACCCAAATCAATGTGCAAATTAGAAGTTTTATAGAATTTTTCTGAATTTAAACCAGCTAAAGGAATTGGTTTCCTTCTGAGGGGCAGATTTTAGCTATTTGCAGTGTATCTGCATTGCAGGAGACCAGTGCAAAAATCAGTCTGAAAAGAAAAGGGCTTAGTTGAAATGTCTAGATCTAAAATTAATGTCTCTGTCTCTGGCATCGTTTGTTTCCAGAGGGAAGCACTGCTCACTTTGTGGGTGGGCAATACTACCAAGCCATCCCCTGATGAGGTTCCACCTGAGTCATTTTATATGTTGCATTTATATCCCACTTTTTTCTATAAGGAACTAAAGGTTTTCCCTCTCCTTGTTTAGTCCCCACAACAGCCCTGTGAGGTAGGTTAGCCTAGAGGCAGGGCTCCCAATGAGCTTCAGGGCTAAGGGGGAATTTGAACCCTGATCTCCAAGGTCCTAGTCCAACGCTTTAACCGCTGCACCACAAAATGGAAATACGTGTTTTCAGGCTTCCCAGGACTGTAAGATGCAACTACTTTTTTTTTTTTTTGTCTTTCAGGGAAAAAGTCCCGCAAAGAAATGTGGACTGATCTCATGACGGGAACTAAAACTTTTATTTTGCTTTGGTTTGTCCTGGCAAGTTTATGGCACTCGACTGGTAAGTCTGTCCAACTTTTCCCTGTCCAGTTAACAATTGGTTTTCCTAAAATGGATTTCCTCTTAGAGCTGTTACTTGACTGATAAAAACTTTTTTTGTTTGAGGCAAGCCTACCCAGACGTGCAATTTTATTATGTCTATTTTGTTTCAGAAATTTGTCTCTATTGTGAGGCATTTCATGTCTACTTGTTTTTAATGTTTGATTTTATCTATATTTTCTTAAGTGTATTTCACATTGTTTTATGGAAACTGCTTAGGTTTTTTTTGTTGATTTCACAGGGTATAACTCTTGTTAGAGTAACGCGGGTGGCGCTGTGGTCTAAACCACTGAGCCTAGGGCTTGCCGATCGGAAGGTTGGCGGTTCGAATCCCCATGACGGGGTGAGCTCCTGTTGCTGGGTCCCTGCTCCTGCCCACCTAGCAGTTTGAAAGCACATTAAAGTGCAAGTAGATAAAAGGTACCGCTCTGGAGGAAAGGTAAACAGTGTTTCCATGTGTTGCTCTGGTTTCGCCAGTAGTGGCTTAGTCATGCTGGCCACATGACCCAGAAAAACTGACTGCGGACAAACGCCGGCTCCCTCAGCCAGTAAAGCGAGATGAGCGCCAGAACCCCAGAGTTGTTCACGACAACTTAACTGTCAGGGGTCTTTTAGCTTTACCTTTTTACTAACTCTTGTTAGGATGGTATTGTGAGTCTTGTGGTTCCATGTAGACTTTGCTGCAGACTAGATCCAAACAGTGATCTTGTTTTTGGTGCTTTCTCAAACAGACAGTGTGGCCAAGTCTTCCATTTTCCTGGTCATTAACAGGTGCCCATAGCTATCAAATGATTTCCATTCCACTGGAATATAAGATGTGCACTTAAGAGTCATGGCTTCCCCCAAAGAATCCTGGGAAATGGAGCATGTCAGGTATGCCAAAAGTTGTAAGGAGATCATTAACAAAGTACAGCTCCCAGAATTCTTGGGAAGTCATGATTCTAACCCCATGAGAAAAGCTTACAACATTTTGGCCTTTTCAGTTTAGAGAGGAATGGCAGGTTAGAAGTGACATGACAGAAGTCTATAAAATTAAGCATGGTGAAGAGGGAGCCGATAGATAAGTTTTACTCCCTCTTTCATCATATGAGAATCCATGTGATATCCAGTGAAGCAGAATGCTGGAAGGCTCAGGAGAGGCAAAAGAAAGGACTTCTTCACATGGCATAATATAAAGCTGTGGAATTGACTCCCACAATTGGCAATGATGGTCACCAACTTGGACAGCCTAGGCCAGTTCATGGAGGAGAAGGCTATGTTCTAGAATGCTTCTGAAAACCAGCTGCTGGAAACCACAGGAGGAGATGGTGCCATGTCCCATGGACATCTGGTTAGTCACTGTGAGAACCGGATGCTGAACCACATCGACCACCAAACTAATCCAGCAGCCTATAGTAGCATAAAAGTACAGTGGTACCTCAGGTTAAGTACTTAATTTGTTCCGGAGGTCCGTTCTTAACCTGAAACTGTTCTTAACCTGAAGCACCACTTTAGCTAATGGGGCCTCCTGCTGCCACCGTGCCGCTGCCACACAATTTCTGTTCTCATCCTGAAGCAAAGTTCTTAACCTGAAGCACTATTTCTGGGTTAGCAGAGTCTGTAACCTGAAGTGTATGTAACCTGAAGCGTATGTAACCTGAGGTACCACTGTAGTTTAAATGTATGGTGAGCTTAGTTAAGCCATACATATATTTTCTCTTCTTTTTAAAAAAATTACTTAGTTTTTCAGGTTTTAAAAATGTACAGTCATCACACAACCAACATAAAAAGAGAATTCCAAAGAATCTCCTGGACTTTCCCCCTTTGTGGGTCCTTCTATTAACCTTTTCCTCCTGCATCTTGTCTATTAAGCCAAATCTTTTAAATCTCCATCATACCCAAAATTCAACATTAGACTACAAGTGTCATTTCAATCCTACTAATAATTTTAATTGTTTACAATGTTTTGTAAGGTAACTTATATATTCTCCCCATTCCTTATTAAAATTTTGGTCTTCCTGATTTCTTATTCTATTTTTGCCAATTCGTCATAGTCCATCAACTGAATCTGCCATTCTTCTGTGGTAGGGACAATGTCTTCTTTCCATCTGTGGGCTAGTAACATCCGAGCAGCAGTGGTATAACATAAATAGCAGCAGTGGTGTACATAAATAGTATTTTCTGATCCGTTGGAATTTTGGCACCTAGAATTCCTTCGGGTATTTTTTAGAAAAGGTTATTTTGAACATATTTTTCAGTTCATTATATGTCATCTCCCAGAATTCTTGTACTACCTTACATGTCCACCACATATGATAAAAGTTGCCTTCTTTTTCCTTACAATTCCAGCATGTATTTGACCTGGTTTTGTACATTTTAGCTAGTTTACTAGGACTTAAATACCAACGATACATCATTTTCTTTCAATGTATAACATGCTGTAAACTTCAAATCCCAGTTCCATAGCTTCTCCCATGGTTATCATACATATCTTTGAACCAGAAGGGGCTGTTACCGAGTCCTGCCAGGTATGCCCACCATGAAGACACATTGCCAGTTCACCACATACGAAAATTTGAGCATCTTCCAACATGCCGACACCCTAACTGGCCCTGATTTTTCATGAAAAACCATCTCTGCTTCCAATAACTTCATGTGTGGTTTACTCTCAGGCGCCCAAAAGAATATCCATTGGGAAATTCAGCGTTACGACGGCTGGTACAACAACCTCATGTACCACAGGCACAACTCAGCAGGTGAGAGCGTCCCTGAGGTTTTCAGGCCTCCAATGCTGTTGCAAATGCCATTTCTGATGCCAAGCATTGGGTCCATGTGTACGGGGAATATTGGCAAATTCTGCGAAATGGTCTGCCAGTTCACACATCTTTCTGCAAATGAATGGAAAATCAGGCAGGCAATTGGCATTCGATTTCTCTCCCCCCCCCCCCCCAGTCCTAAATTCACACTTGTTCCCCTCCACCGGCACCACGCTTATTGATGACGTTTCCACCACACTCCTATTGAAATAAATGGTGTAGAATAGCCGCACACCAATAACAGAATTAATCATATCATTAAATTTGGCTACAGCAAACAGCGAGTCAAACAGCGTTGTTTTGGGTGGACTGGAAACAGCCCTGCATGCAATGGGTTGAGGTGGGATATATAAGAGCCCAGGCGATCCCTGGGTTAGGGTTCACAATGCTGCCTTAAAGAGCAGGGAAGTTGTGTTCCTCCACCTTGTGCATTTCACAACTTTTTTCCTCCCAGCTGTTCACAGCAGCACATATGCGCATCAGATCTTGGGGAGCCTGCTTCCACAGCAGGCTCACCACTGCATCCAAGCATGTCTTAAAGGAGCAGAGGTCCTTAAAGGTCCAACCGCCCATCTCCTTCCTTGTTTCTTAGGACATACTTTGCACAGCACCTAAGACACACCCTAGGGACGCGGGTGGCTCTGTGGGTTAAACCACAGAGCCTAAGGCTTGCCGATCGATCAGAAGGTCGGCGGTTCAAATCCCACGATGGGGTGAGCTCCCGTTGCTCAGTCCCTGCTCCTGCCAACCTAGCAGTTCAAAAGCACGTCAAAGTGCAAGTAGATAAATAGGTACCGCTCCAGCGGGAAGGTAAATGGCGTTTCCATGCTCTGCTCTGGTTCGCCAGAAGCGGCTTAGTCATGCTGGCCACATGACCTCAATAGGGTGTGTTGAATTTTTCAGCTTTTAGCTTCCAAAAATGACGGGTACTAAAAGGGTATAACATCACTTGGGGAATTCAAAAGATATTTTGGTCAAATTAATATAATTTAGTTATGCTTGGTAAGTAAAATGTCTGTAAATTCCATAGAAATAATTAGAAATGCTTTGCCCCAAGTACTTGCAGTTATATTATAATTATTTATTATTACTAATATTATTTACCATTACTGACGTTTTCGTAAGGTAAAATTTAAATTCTTCAGTTTTCCGAAAGCACTGTATGAACTTCTTCATCTAAGGTAGACTTACCAAGCTAAATGTTCTCCAGTCACAAAGATAATTGCAGATTCCTCACCCTCAGAGACATATTTTTAAGACCCCATCACTGAAGAAATTTGCAAAAATTAAGTCTTGCCCACGGCTGGCTACGTCAAGCTGACATGCTGATTTCTCACCACTAGGATCGTGGTTGTCGCGGCTCCTTCCTGCGAGCTATGCGGACGGCGTGTACCAGGCCCCCCAGGAACCAAATGTCCCCAGTGCACGGAGACTCAGCCATGTGGTGGCACGAGGGGACTCTGGATCACCCTCTCAGAAGAACAGAACTGTGCTGGGCGTCTTCTTTGGTAAGCTGAGAACTCTTGAGTCATGGCTTCCATCAGCATCCATGCCACTGGGCTGCGTCTGAGGGAGGGGTCCATGTGTCCAATGACCCTTTGGCTCCTCCCTGATATCGTAGAATCCTAGAATTGTACAGTTGGAAGGGACTCTTCCAATCGAGTGCAACTCGCCCTACAATGGCCTTGGTCCTGTATACCTGAAGGAGCGTCTCCACCACCATCGTTCAGAGGTCCAGCTCTGAGGGCCTTCTGGTGGTTCCCTCCCTGCGAGAAGTGAGGTTACAGGGAACCAGGCAGAGGGCCTTCTTGGTAGTGGCACCCGCCCTGTGGAACACCCTCCCATCAGATGTCAAGGAAATAAGCAACTATCCTACTTTTAAAGGACATCTGAAGGCAGCCCTGTTTAGGGACGTTTTTAATGTTTAATGCTGTATTGTGTTTTTAATATTCGATTGGGAGCAGCCCAGAGTAGCTGGGAAACACAACTAGATGGGCAGGGTATAAATAATAAATTATTATTATATAATGCAGGAATACACAACTGTCCCATACGGGGATCGAACCTGCAACCCTAACCCCTCCCAGTGTTGCTGCTTTCATGACCATTGATGATGTAGAGGCTTCCAAGAGCGGGTTCCTGAGTTTGTGTGCGTCTTCTTTCTTCCTCCTCCTTTTGTGCCGTGTTTCTTAAGATTCTAAACAGCAATCATAAAACTCAAACTGCCGGGATGGTATAAGATGCAGCAAATAAACGTTTTTGGCCCTTTCAGCAAATCTCCAGCAAACGTCTTACAAAGGAATCGGCATCATTACAGGGAACAGGACTGATTTATCTGGTTTGGCCCCTCTCCAACATAGAGCACCTTTCAATCATGGGAAAAACAAAATGGATTCCTGATTTCACAACTGCCCCCAAATTCCTTCGCGTCCACTCTGGCAGTGTCTGCTCCAGACATTTACCAACCTGATGCCCTCCAGATGTTTTGGACTATGACTCCCATCAGCCCCATGCAGCATAGTGGCTGGAGCTGATGGGATATGTAGTCCAAGGCACCTGGAAGGCATCTAGTTGGGAAAGGCTGGCCTACTCTGCTTTTCACAGCACTGACATCTTGGAGAAACGAGGCGCTTGATATAGTCAAGGCCCACTTTCTACCACAAATCAGGCCTCAAATCAATGCCTGTAACTAATGGAGTAATGTGCCTAATTCTTTCAATTACGGGATTTGGGGAGGTTCTGGTCACAGAATTATAGTATTGGGGGTGAGGGATTTGCCAAGGTTTCCAGGCCTTGTGACAGCAACGCAGAGACTGTAATTCAAACCACAGTGTGCCCCTTTTTCTCTTCCTCTGGCTCAAACCCTTAGATCATAGGATTACCTCCAAGAGGATTACTAGGCTCTTGCATGACTGGTTTTATGTCTTATTTTAGCAATGGTCATGTTTGCCCCTCCTTGCGGATTTCTGCTCCAAACCTCAGAACTATTTGGTCACTTAAACCTACTTCCCCCTGGGTTAGCGTTTGCCAGTGTGATCCGGGCATGTTTGGGAGCCTGGCTGTTGCTAGGCATTTCTGCTGAAGGCTGAGTAATGCTTGGAGCTTAATCCCTTGGAATATGTTCAAACAAGACTGTGGATTTCTCAGAAGCCATGATGAGAGAGTAGGAAGAAGAAGAAATGGGTTCTTTGGCACTTCTGAGCCCCTTAGCGGTTCAGGGGTGTGGGAACCCAGGAGAAAGCATTCTTTCCGGCAAACCCCTAAGTTGTAGAATTCCATCTCCTCAGAGAGGTGTTGTTACCTTCCTTTATGTAGTTCCTGTCATGTGCTGAAGAGAAACACCTATATATCTGGACTTTTGACATTTCTGACATATATATCATAGGACCCACCCTATTCTTTTGACTAATTTGTTTTAAACCAATTTTAATATTGTATTTTTAAATTGCTGTCACTTCACTTATTGTGAAAGGTGGATAAGAAACCTAGTTTGTAATAATAACATTAGTAATGATTAATAATAATTTAACATGTTCTTACCACATTTGAACACATTTCTTCTAAGCATCTCTTTTGGTTTTCCTTTGTCAAATTTGTTATATTATTATTATTGTAGTGGTAGTAGTCGTTGTTGCTGCCGCCACCAGTTATTTCCTTCATAATTGGCACTGGCTGAGAGCTCTTTCCCGGGTTTGTAGTACTTTCTGCCTGCTCCCATTTGGGGGAAATTGCCAAGCCTTAAAAACTGGGCTTAAAAGAGACTCAAAAAGTTTGTGCACACATTATTCAACCTCACTGAAATTGATCCACAGAATAGTATCCCTTGTTACTATTGGATAGTCCAGGGGTCTGCAACCCGCGGCTCCGGAGCCGCATGTGGCTCTTTTACACCTTTGCCGCGGCTCCGGGGCGGATACTAGCGAGGGGAGGAGGCGCATTGTGCGCCCCCGACACTCCCCACTGTAGCAGGCGCTGTACTGGCTGTGACGTCGCATGGGGGCGGTGCGTGCGTTAGTCACGCACCGTCCCAACGTCACCTTCCCGCCCACTGTCAGATCGCGGCTCCGGAGATATATTTGTTTTAAATGTCGCAAGGGTTTTGCGGCTCCCAGGTTTTTTCCCCTTCGGAAACGGGTCCAAGTGGCTCTTAAAGGTTGCAGACCCCTGGGATAGTCTATGGAATCATTGTCTGAGGAGAAGAGATTCCTCAGGAGGCAATGAGATATGATGGCATCTGGCTGGATTACACTCTGTGAGCAGGGCTGGCTCAAGACTTTTTGCTGCCTGAGGCAAGAAAGACAAGATGATGATGATTTTATTATTATTTATACCTCACACATCTGGCTGGATTTCCACAGCCACTCTGGGTTGTTTACAGCACATAAAAAAGTGTAAAACATTAGACATTAATTTTTTCCCAATACAGAGTTGACTCCAGGTGTCTACTAGAAGTCAGATAGTTGTTTATTTCCTTGACATCTGATGGGAGGGCGTTCCACAAGGCGGGCGCCACTACCGAGAAGGCCCTCTGCCTGGTTCCCTGTAACCTCACTTCTTGCAGGGAGGGAACTGCCAAAAGGCCCTCGGTGCTGGACCTCAGTGTCCAGGCTGAATGATGGGGGTGGAGATGCTCCTTCAGATATACAGGACTGAGGCCGCTTAGGGCTTTAAAGGTCAGCACCAACACTTTGAATTGTGCTTGGAAACGTACTGGGAACCAACGTAGGTCTTTCAGGAACATACTTTCCATCCAAATATGCATTCTAAAATATATTTTGATACTTTTTTGAGGTCAGTAGGGGAGAACTAGATTGGCACATTTGGGGAACTGCACACTCTGGTGGGTAACTGAAGTTCTGGTCTGCAGCTTAGTCTGAGAGGTGCAGATCAGGTCAGCGTGCATCGAAACTGGCAAATACTGAAGCTTCTCTAGATGCAACACTCTTAAGAGAAGTTGCAGCAGGTTTTTCGTGGAGTGTGGTTTCAGGCCCTGTGAGTTCACGGAATTGAATTTCGTAGGTGTCATGGTTCACTAGATGTCCTGTTTCATCCACCCTCTGCTAGTTCTGTCCCTTTTGGTGTTTGCCAGGTTTCCATGTGCTCTCGGAGATTCTGGAAGCCGACAAGCCCGGCTGCCCTGCCGAATTCCTAAACATACAGATCCCTGAAGGAGATCCTGTGTTTGACCCTGCTGGCTCAGGTGATGTTGTCCTGCCATTCCAGCGAATGCAGTGGGCTCCAGGTACAGGACAAAGCCCCAACAGGCCCCGGGAGCAGGTAAGATCCAGCTGGCTGCAAATCAGTGTTTATCCCTTTGCACGTGTTTGCACAGTACATTTTGCAGGGGAAAAGGGCAAATACAGGGCGTGTATCAGAGGATTCATGTAGTGGCAGCATTGCTGGGAGAGCAGTCAGATTCAGTCTCTAAGGGTGGTGTCTAGATGCAGAATGGAATGCTCTGCAATGGTTCGCTCAGTTTTCTGCCCGGGACGTTTTAAAAATAAAACAGTGTGCCTTTGAAAAGGAAAATGTACTAAAATGAATAAACAGAATGGGCAAATTAGGGGATGGGTTTAAGATGTCCATCTTTGCAGAGAGCAGTCCTCTGTTTGAAAGGCTATCAGCAGTGCTAGTGAGGAAGGATGGGGGAGAAATTACCGTATTTTTTGCTCTATAAGACTCACTTTTTCCCTCCTAAAAAGTAAGGGGAAATGTGTGTGCGTCTTATGGAGCGAATGCAGGCTGCGCAGCTATCACAGAAGCAAGAACAGCAAGAGGGATCGCTGCTTTCGCTGCGCAGCGATCCTTCTTGCTGTTCTGGCTTGTGAGATTCAGAATATTTTTTTTTCTTGTTTTCCTCCTCCAAAAACTAGGTGCGTCTTATGGTCTGGTGCGTCTTATAGAGCGAAAGATACGGTAAATTTAGTACCATTTAAAGGTGAACCTGCCTGGCTTTCCTAAACTACATGAGAACTGAAATTCCAGCCATCCTTCAAAATTTGCCCTCATCCGAATTTTGCAGCTCCCCAGCTAAATAATGTGTTCAGAAATGCTTGTATGGGGGCGATGGTTGATTGGCAACCATCTGTCTTGAGAGACAATGAAGTGCACCTCCGGGGGGTGAAGTCAAACCGCTGTGTTAGCAGCACCTCCCCGGGACACAAGCCTGAGCAGTGTGTGTGGAGGTTCTGCGCTGCCCAGACACAACCCCACCCCCTCTTGGTCTCACTGATGTAGTTCAAAGGAAAGCAAAGAGACGCACTGGGGGGGGGGGTAAAGTGTGAATAAAAACGCATAGACTAGTGAGAACACCATGCGCAAATGCATTATATCAGGGTAAGTTGCTCTCCAAAAATATGTATGTCAGGCAAAATTGCATGAAAACGCTTATATTAGGAGAAATTCACTCTAAATTGCTGGTGTGTGTTCACAAGGACCAACACAAATTGATATGGAAATTTGGAATACTGAACATAAGAATGGAGCCAGGGATCTTCTGCATGCAAAGCTGATGTCCACCACTGAGCTGTGACCTTTCCCCCGTTTGCTTAAATTACCTTATTTAAAATTTTATTAAGCAGTCCATCAAAAAAACATAGGTTGCATTTGATGATCTCTCATCCCCTTTTGACTCCATTGACTCATTGCCTATGGAATAACCTGGCAGTATATCTACAGTGCAGTCATTCTGGCAAGGGTATGATAAGCTAAATCTTCTGTTCGTTCACCACCCTGCACAAAGCTGCTTTCTTCATTGCCTCTGCGGTACAGAATGCTTAATGGCCCCCTGGCCAAAAATTTAGAAGGAACCTAACCCACCTGCTTCCACCTCCTCTCCCCCACTCTTTCACCAGCTAAATGGGGTGACAGGATGGCTTGATGGGAGTGCCATCTATGGCTCATCCCATTCCTGGAGTGATTCTCTGAGAAGTTTCTCACGAGGGAAGCTGCTCTCCGGAGAAGATGGTTTCCCAAGGCAGACAAAGGCAAACAGCTTAATGTGGAAGGCTCTGGATCCGTCCACAGGACAAAGTGGACCACAGGGACTCTATGGTAAGGAAGGTTGGTGGTGCCTGGTGCCCCTTTGGGACTGGTAGGGTGGAAGGCCAGGAGGACAACAGTAGGGGGCGCCAGAGGCAATGAGAACAGATGGAGGTTGGTGGTCCAGAGCCCCGTTTGCTCTAATGAGTAATTTTGGATACAGTCTGAAGTTGAGAGCCTGTGAGAAAACAGAAATAGGGAGGGGAGAGGGTTCATCTCTTCAGGCCCTCTTTTTCTAGAACAATAGCACTTATTATATTATTATTTGTACCCTGCCCATCTGACTGGTTTGCCCCAGCCACTCTGGGCGGCTTCCAGCAATATATAAAAACACAATAAAACATTAAACATAAAAATAAAAACCTCCCTATAAGGGTTCCAGAATGTCAATAGCAAAGAGCACAGACAGGTAGAAAATGTTGCACAGCTCTTAGGGTCCTGTATCTTTTAAATGGGCATTGGCGAATCACTAGTTTGAAAGTGCCAGCATGGCAAATTCTGAAGGTCAAAACGGCACATCATCTGCAAAGGCAAATGTATTTACCGTAAGTGATGTCTGATAGCACATTTGCTTGTTTTTTTAGGAACCAGTTTGAGAAGGGTCAATTAATAGCATACTAGTGGCAAGAGAGGGGCTTGTTCTTTCTTCCTCCAAGTCCTCCCCTTCCCCCATTTGAAATATACGTCTGTGACAACAAATGATATATGATATATGATATAAACCATTTGAAAGAAGGCTGGGTCATAAAATGTCCGTGTCTGATGTTTGTTTGACATCATTCCTATATTTACTATGAGATGGTATGCTCCTCTCATGAGATCATACCAGCAAATCTGTACCTGTTCTCAGGATCTGGAAGTTTAGAATTGGCTCTTTTCTCTCTCTACCTCCCACCCAATCCCTTCTTCTAGACTTTGGAAATGCCAAAGGTAATGCAGACCTGTTCCTGCAAGCAATGGGCATCGTCTGGTTCCGCTACCACAACGTCCTGGCAGCAAAGCTTGCCCAACAGCACCCTGATTGGTCTGATGAAGATGTGTTTCAGCACGTGCGCAAGCGGGTTATTGCCACTTACCAGGTGAGCGAGGCATGGAAGAAAGACTGTGTGTGGCCGGGCAGCAGGGGGAGGCATCCAGCAAACCTCTCTGGGCACATAAACCCCTAGACTGTGTTTTGTTTCCTCGTTGTCTCTAAGCAAGGGACCATAGCTCAGTGGCAGAGCATGTGTTTAATAATAATAATAATAATAATAATAATAATAATAATAATAATAATAATAATTTATTTATACCCTGCCCTTCCCGGTTCAAAAACCGGGCTCAGGGTGGCTAGCAACAAATTTAAAACACTTAATTGTAAAAGCAGCATAAAATACGGTATAAAAACATGAATAGCAATAAAATTCTAAGTTCAGAAACCAATTTAGGGGAAATCCATCTAATAAGCATTAGATAGTCACCAGGGCTAGCTGGCTGAATTAGTCCTACTTGGGCCAGTTAGGAGGCCAGGGGAGAATTAGCTGTGGGGTCTCAGAGTGGGTAATCTTCATAAAAAGTGGAGGGGGAGGGAAGAGAAGGGAAATAAAAGATGAGCTTTTTCAATCTTGCCCTAGAGAGAGAAGCCAATTACGGTAGACAAAACTGGGCTCAGCAGAGAACTAGAAAAACTTGGTGTATGGCAGCTTCCTAAGTAGAGAGATGTGGGAAATGGTATAATATAATAGTTTATCATGGCAGCCTCCCAACACCTAAAGAAAATACAAAAATGCAGGCAGTTATGCTGGCCCATTTTATGATATATGGTCCACCAGCTGCTAGTCATAGAATTGGAAGCTGGTCTCAGTCTCTGACATAATTCATGCTCATACGTCACAAGCAATAGCAAAACTTGGAAACCTTGTTATCACCTCATTCATTTGGCCAGAGCAAAGAGGGCCTCTCCATTACTTTGATGCTCTGGCAGATGAAAAAAATGACTCCAGGTTTGGGGGGCGGGGGGAGAAACAAAACTCTTAGAGCTGAGTTCCCATACATTTTCCTCACTCAACACCTCTGCCTATTAAGCTTTATGGAAGAGTCCACACCTCAGTGGTAGCTCTTATGATTTTCATGCGGAAGGTCTTTCTAGTCCATGACATCTCCAAGTTCCTATTTTTTCTAAAGAAAGAATGATGCCAGACCATTGGTACAGCCAGCACAGTTTTGTTCACACTGACTGGTAGCGGTTCTCCAGGTTTCAGACAGGAAGTCTCCCTGAACCCTACCTAGAGGTGCCTGGAATTGAACTCAAGACCTTCTGCATGGAAAGCCATGACCCTTCCCGAAGATCTAGGACCCATATACCAGGAAAGATCTCTGCCTCCTATTGGAAGCCTATTTTAGCAGCAAGTGATCTAATAAATAAGGCTTGAACAGACCAGGGCTGGGTAGATACCGTATTTTTCTGTGTACAAGACAACCCCCTATTTTTTTTAACCCAAAATTAGGAAATTAAGTTGTTTAGCTTTTTTGGAGGGTGGAGGAGGTCACTTCCGCCAATCACTCACCCAACTGCCCTCCACTGCCAATCGCTTGCCACTGCCAATCACACACCACGCCGCAGCCGCCAATTGTCTGCCCGCTCACCGCCACCAACAGCCCACCCGCCCACTTGCCGTAGCTGCCAATCACCTGCCTGCCTCACCACAGCCGCCAATTGCCTGCCCCATTGCCACAACCACAGCCAATCACCAGCAGGCCTTGCCGCAGCCACCAATCACCCGCCCAATTGCCACTGCCCATCTCCTGCTTGCTGCTGCCATTAATGTCCCCTCTGCATCCACTATCCATGTATAAGACGACACCCAATTTTTGCCTATTTTTTAAAAGCAAAAAGCATCATCTTATACACGGGAAAATAAAGTAACCAGTCAGTGGATTGTGGTCCATTAGGGCAAATGGGGTACTGTCCCATCGATCTCACCCAATCCCCATCTGAGTGCCCTTCTATTTACAACCAATCAGGGGGTGGCTCTTCCTGCCATTGGCTCTGGCTCCACCTGCTGTTGGTCTTCCTGTCTTCTGCCCTACCTCTCCCAATGGGCACCCAGCAGGTAGTCTGACTGGGTGTGGAGCAACTTCCTGTGTGTCACAGCTGCCTCTTCCTCCTTGTTTCCCTAGAACATTGTGCTCTACGAATGGCTGCCAGCCTTCGTTGGGAATGGCCCTGCTGAACCTTACACAGGTGAGGAGAAGGAATCATGGCGTGTGCAAGTGGGTATCGTTCAATGGGGGCCAGTAGACTGAGCTGATTTTGTTCTGCTGTTAGTGTGCGGGGTTTGGGGCATGCATATGCGTTTAAATAAATATAAATGCACTAGAGGTTTACCTGAGCCTCTCCCGTTATTTAAAACCACAATTCCTTTCATTTTTCACCTTTACTCAAACTTTGGCTGTTGTTTTGAACCACCAGTTTCCCCTTGGAGACCTTGGTAGCAAAGAGCTGACAGGTCAAACCAAATCCAATCCAATCCAATCCATCCATCCATCAATCAATCAATCAATCAATCAATCAATCAGTAAGCAAGCATGTTAATAAACACCTTCTCTTTATTTTTCATGTTACACATTTCCATTTTAAAATTAATAATACACCCCCTTTTGTGTGGGGTGCAGTTTAGAATAATAGGGTATGTACATTAATGAATAAATATCGTGGAAAGGGATTGTAATATCAGGAATAATAAAAGGTATAAGAAGAGCTTGCTTGCATGTACAAAATAGGTAAAAAGGTAAAGGACCCCTTAATGCTTAAGTCCAGTCAAAGGCTACTATAGGGTTGCGGCGCTCATCTTGCTTTCAGGCTGAGGGATGCGCCATTTGTCCACAGACAGCTTTCCAGTCATGTGGCCAGCATGACTAAACTGCTTCTGGTGCAATGAAACACTGTGACGGAAACCAGAGCACATGGAAATGCCACTTATCTTCCCGCTACAGTGGTACCTATTTATCTACTTGCACTGGTGTGCTTTCGAACTGCTAGGTTGGCAGGAGCTGGGACAGAGCAACAGGAGCTCACCCTGTCACAGGGATTTGAACCGCTGATCGGCAAGCCCAAGAGGCTCAGTGGTTTAGGCCACAATAATCCAGTGACAAATAATATCTTGGTAATTAGCGAGAGAATCTGAAGCTACAATCCTATGCATTCTAACCTAGACTGAGAATGGTTAGAAGACCACCTCACAGAGCTACAGTTCTTAGAGGGGAAGTCATGAGTATTTAAAGTGGTAGAACAGTGTCTTAAATCTATAGTGCAGGCGGGGCCTGAATTGTATTTGGGGATTCTGCATACCTTTGCACTATAAACTATAGATTTCATTAACCAAACATGCACACTCTGTCCAAAAAGTGTGTCTGCACTTGACTGATCATCCATGCAGCAATGGGGCCTCATCCTGCTGTAGTTGCCATCCCTGCCCTTCATTGAGTCTTGTTATTCAGAGCAGTCATCTCTGTTTCAGGTTACAAGCAACATGTGGATGCTAGGATCTCACCTGAATTTGTTGTGACTACAGCGCTCTTTCTGGGCACCATGGTCCCTCCTGGCGTGTACATGAGGTAGGAATCTGCCTTACTTCTAGCCTTCTTATGGATTGGCTGATACATCAGTTGGATGAGCAAACCTCTGAGGCTTGGACCACGCATGTCAATTGGAGAATGGTAGCCTTGCCAGAAGACACATCTCACATGTGCAAGGTCCTAAGTTCAGTTCCTGACCACCTCCATCTCAAAGGATCTAGCAGCAGGTGGTGGGAGAGATTCTATAGGGTCACCACCAATTTGAGTAGACTCTGGAGAACCACTGCCAATCATAATAGACAGCTCTGATCCAGATAGACTCTGTATAAGGCAGCTTTATATCTGCAAGGCCCTCTCATGTCCCAACCACCTGCCTTATCTCTGACAGTGGAGGGACATTGTAAGTCCTCTGATATTGATGTCAGTGCATGTATAGGTTTGCATGAGAGGATGAGGTCCTTGAGATATTCTGCTGCCAGGTCATGTGGGGCCTTCAAAGGTAGGTAAGTAAGTAAGTAAGTAAGTAAGTAAGTAAGTAAGTAAATAAGTAAATAAATAAATAAATAAATAAATAAATAAATAAAATAGTACTGTACCTTTTAATACCAAAAATGAGCTACCAGAGCTCATATATTTATAAAAATGTCATGGGTGCCAGCAAAAGTATTGGCATGGGCAAGGGTAAAATAGGAGACAACTGTCACTGAAAAAAGCCCCGAATTCTATATACAAATAGGTAGTCAATGCAGATGGAATGATGCCGGAGTTACGTGCTCCAAGTAGTACCGTATTTTTCACTCTATAGGGCGCACCTGACCATAGGGCGCACCTAGTTTTCAGAGGGGGAAATCAAGGAAAAAAATATGACCCCACCCCCCAGCTCTGGGAGCAGCGGACAGGCTGCACGCAGCCTGTGCGCTTCTCCCAGACCTTCTCCCTGCTATTGCGGGAGGTGGGGGACATAGGCGCCGACTCCATGGGGCCTGAGGGGGCCCGAGCCCCCTCAAAAATTCGTTTTGGGGGCTCTGCCCCCCCAATAATTTAAGAAAATTATTAGGCACCTTGCCAAAAACCGCGCAGGGGACTCCGGCGCGCGCCTCCCAAAGTGACCGGGAGCTCCTGAGAAGGGGCGGGCAGGTCGGTCAGTCAGAGGAAGACCCCCAGCGGCGGGACTTTAGAAAGGAATGGAGCCGCGGGGCCGAGGAACGGCGTATTCGTCGCCGGCGAGGGACCGGGGTGAGGGGAGAATGCAGGGGACGGGAGTTCCCGCCGCCGGAGCGGGGCTTTTTTTCTGGGTTTGGCTAAGGTGACGTTGGTAGGAGGGGGTGGCCGCCTCCCGGCGCGAAGCCTGGGGAGGGCAGGCCGGTTCTTGCATGCAAAAGCACCACTGCCATCCTGCCGCCAGTATGGACCCCGGTATGGGCCCCCCCAATATTTTTTATAAGTCGGCGCCCCTGGTGGGGGAATTCCCCCATCTCCCGCAAAAGCCCACAGGAGGGAGAAGGGACTGACTTGGCCAGTCAGTCCCTTCTCCCTCCTTGGGGAAAAGCCCCAAAGAGTGGTGCGCTCTTTAAAGGCTGTGCGGCTCCTGTGGGCTTTTCTAGGAGGTGGGGGAATTCCCCCACCTTGTAGAAAAGCCCACAAAAGCCGTGCAGCCTTTGAAGAGTGCACCGCTCTTGGGGGCTTTTCAACCGAGCCTGTGGGTCTGGCGGTGGGGGGAAGAGCTGCTTTCCCCCACCGCCAGCCTCAAAGACCAGCCTCTCCTGGCTTCAGCAAAAGCAACGTGAAGCCTCCGGAGTGCAGGCTTCAGAGGCTTCGCGTTGCTATCGCTGAAGCCAAGGAGCCTGCATTCGCTCCATTGGACGCACACACATTTCCCCTTCATTTTTGGAGGGGAAAAAGTGTGTCCTATAGAGCGAAAAATATGGTATTTATTGGACGGCAATCTGCCTTGCTACGTTCTGAAGAAACTGCAGTTGCTGAACGCTCTTTGAAAGGACCCTGGACAGCCCTGGTTCAAACCTCTCACTACTGTTGTCTCTTGACCTACTCACACCATGGTTAATAAGGAGAGGATTTGCTGTCCTGCCTGACAGGGTTGTTATAAGCAATACTTACGCATGAAACCCTTTTAGCTCTTAAGAAACAATGCAATGCAATGAGCATGTGCTTATTAAAAAGTTCCCCCATCCATCTGCTTTTGTCGGTGCAGTAAGGTAATCTTAGACTCAACTTAATGGTCTTACAGAGGGCTCACTTTAGATGTTGACGTGTTAAGGCTGTTGTGTTCTCTTCCTCACTCTGTTCAATGGAGCCCTTATTGGTTTTCCCTCTTCCCCTTCTGGCTTCCCTAGGGCCCCTGCAAATATATTTTGTTGTGCATTCATAATGTTTTGAGCTCATCGTGCTATTGGGGGAGTTGCATGTGACGCCACTTTCAATATGGTTTGCACCAATGTGCTATAGCTGTGCCAATAACATGTTGTAGAATACTCCTGGAGGGGCTCTTATTTTCATGGGTTTGGATATCATTCCTTTCCTGCTTAGAGCATCGTTTCACTTCTTTTGCTTTTCTTTCAGGAACTCAAGTTGTCACTTCCGAGAAGTGATTAACAGAGATGGCACCCGCTCCCCGGTACTCCGGTTGTGCAACAGTTATTGGAGCAGAGAGGTAGGGGGCTTGCAACTAAGCATAAATTTCTAACCAAAGGCACATGTTACACCACTTAAACAGAAAATGAATAGAGTAAATTGGTTTCTGTTGTTGGTACAGATACGCCATTGGTCACTGGTAGAGCACATGCTCTGCATGCAGAAAGTTCCAGGTTTAATTCCTGGCACCTCCAAGTTGAGGTGAGACTCCTGTCTAAAACCTTGGAGTGTCACTGCCGACCGGTAATGACCAGGGATGGAGAACCTGTGGCCCTCCTGCGGTTAATAGACTACAACTCCCATCATTCCTGACAACTGTCCATGTTGGCTAGGGTTGATGGGAGTCCAACAGCATTTGCAGGACCACAATTCCCTCATCTCTGGTGCAGACAATACTCAACTAGGTGGACCAATTGTCTGCCTTGGTGCCTGGCAGCTTCCTATATCACGGGTTAAGCAGGTAACCTCGGCAAGGCATGTAGCAACTCTGGGCCCAAATAATATTTTCAGTAAGGTTGTGTTGGTCTCTATTAGCTGTGGGCCAGGCTACTGATCTAAACATCTGAACTGGCGGCTTCCCTGCCATGCTGCTAATCCTAGCTCAGAACTGGCAATGGGTGTAGCTTTGTGGTGTGCTGATGCTGAGTCTTTTTATCTATCCTGTTCAGAATCCCAATATCAAAACGGGTAAAGATGTGTCTGACCTGCTGCTGGGGATGGCTTCTCAAATTGCTGAGAAGGAAGACAACATAGTGGTTGAAGATCTCCAAGGTAGATTTTTCCTTCTTCCTTTATTCCTGCCAGTTTTTAATCCTTCTTCCTCTCCTCTCTCTCTCTCTCTCTCTCTCTCTCTCTCTCTCTCTCTCTGATTTAATTGCAAAAGAATTTGATCCCGTCTACAAACCAAGAAAGGCAATAAAAAATAAGGAATCTTTTGCCCAGAATCAGTCTAGGAAGAGTTACTTTGTGGGCTCAGCAAACGTGGGTTGTCTTCCTAGTGCTGTCCAGATGCTGCCAGGGCTCATTTATTCCAACTTTTTTTAAAAAAAGAAAATATAAAGAATGGAAGACCAGGACAATCCAAACTGGTGTAGATTACCATCCCTTTGCACTCCTGTCCATTCCTCCCTTACATTTACAGCCCAGGTTTTGCCTCTCTCTGCTTCCTTGTTGCACTGAAATGCAAGCAATGCATGTAATCAATTCTCTCTACATCCTTAGGCTGAAACTGGAGAGCGTGGGGACTTGGTATTGCGCTGAACTGCGAGGGATTTGCAAAACAGTGTGTTGCAAATCTCTCTGAGGCTCAATGAAAGTGAAGGGATTTTTCCACACGCAAACTTCTCTGAAAACATATGCAGCTTTGACTTCTCCCTCCTTACTTAGGCGCCAAGTGTGTGGGGCTGTGGGTGCTCCAGCCCCCACAACATTCCCCATGAAGGGGCAGGGCAACTACAATTTTTTTGGACCGGGAGCGTTTGGGCCCGATGTCACCGTGCCCAGTGGCAGAGCGTATGCCCTCGCCGAGTTCACCCCTGAGGAAGCCCAGCCAGGCATGCTGGCCAGCTGATGAGAGGGGCGGCCAACTCCAGGGGGCCCTGGAGTGGCTCCATGTGCCGCTCCTATGCCCATCTGTCAAATGCCTCTTTACCTTCTGGAGGCCCATTGTGGCCTCCAGAAGACCCAACCTCCCCCCAGCTGCGGGAAGGCCCATCATGGCTATGGGAAGGCCTGCCGGGGCCTGTGGAAGACCCGATAAGGCCCTTGTAGCCACGGGAAGGCCCAACAAGGCCTGTCAGACCTTCCCATCAGGCCTTCCAGAGGCCGCAACAGGCCCCGTTGAACCCTGTTAGGCCTTCTGTAGGCCGCAACAGGCCTCTAGCCGCATGATGTCACATGTGTGCCAGGCACGTGATGTCAGAGGCCCTCTCTAGGCACCCACAATGTGGGGCAGGACCCGGTGCCCGGGCCTCCTTAAATTGGGTTGGCTTGGAAAACCACAGGACTGAGCTCACTGCAAGTCACAGAAGGGAGGTGGGAATCCTTCTTCCTTGCAGTGAGCCTTAGATTGCTTTGCAAAATATTGAGACATTTCACCCTTTTTGCAAAGTTTTGGTACAACAGGGAAGTGGGGTGGAGGAACAGTTTAACTCTTTCTGCTGTTGTTCTCCTCAAATGTCCCCTCAGATCAGGTGTCCCTTACTATCAGATAGGGATGGGAGAGGAATTTGATTAAATTAAAATGTAAAGTTGAATTTACCTAATTTTCACATTGCAAAACAAAAAACCAACTGGAACCTGGCCAGGTCCATTAATTCACCATGAACTTAGGTCCATTAGTTTCAGTGGGCCTATTATGAGTAAGGATGGCAGAGAAACTTGATTCAGTTCACATTTAAAGGCAAGCGAACTTGATTTGCCCCCCCCCCCTTAGGGAAAAAAACTGAAATTTAGCCATTCTCTAAAATTTGCTCTGCTCTGAGTTTTGCAATGTCATTCTCCAGCCAAGTAATGTGCTTAAAAGTGCATATACTGGGGTAGCGAGCATAAAAAATGATAATCCCAGATAGTCCTCAGGGTCCCTTCTGACTCTTAAATTCTATGTTTCTATGATTCTGTGATCCATCAGGGCCCTACTTAGGTTCAAATGATACATACACCAGACCTGTATCCTCCTTCTGTACCATGTGGATCGGTATTTCTGGCTGAGAATGGAGAGGAAACTCAACATTAACCATGGAACCACTTTCACATTTCCACTTACAGCTTAAAGCTGAACAGGGATGCCTTAGCATTAACACTAAGGAGTCCTAATGTGGAAGCAGGCCAGGTCCTTCCGGGTTCCTTCTAGAACAGATGCCCGTCTGAGTGCTCAGAGGTGCCTTGCCAAGGCCGCCATTCTGCTCTCTGCAGGGATTCCTCTGTGTTGCAGTGCCCTGATGGTCCTGTGTTGTACTTGTTCTCCAGATTACTGGTATGGGACCCTGAAGTACTCCCGCATGGACTTCGTAGCCAACTGGATTCATCGTGGGCGGGACCTTGGATTAACTACCTATAACAGAGCCAGGGAGTTCTTCAACCACTCCATTGCTACTAAATGGCAGGACATCCACCCAAATGAAACGGTACTCTGTCAGAGGTCTTGCAGGGGGTGGGGGCATAGATAAGCCAGGCATTAAACAGGGTGCATTTTGTCTCATGTAAGCCGGACCATCCGTGGAGATGGAGCATTTTCCCAAGTGCCTATAAGAGCAACCCTACATTTCTGTGCTGCATCCCATAGAAAATCAGACATTACCTGAGAAAATCGAGACAGCTGAAACATTGCAGGAGAGGCAAAGCCTCACATTTTGCAGCCCTTCAACCTGGTAGAAGAGGAGCACCTGTTTTGCACACATCCGCTCCCGGGTTCAATCCTTGACATGATATATTTGAAGAAACATGTATCAGATGAGAGGAAAGTTGCCTCCTTGAGTCCCTGGGGATCTGTTGCTAGTCAGAGCAGACATTGCTAGATATAAATCATCTGACCTACTGTAAGTCAGCTTCCATGGTCCTTTTGTCACATCACTGCTCCACAGCTTTCAGACCTGCCCATTGCCCTCTTTAAAACAGCCTTCCCTAGTCTCCAGTCCCCAGGTGCTGTTGAACTACAATTCCTATCCGTGACCATTAGCCCTGCTGTAGTCCAGCATCTGAGGGCCCAAAGTTAAGAAAGGCAGCATTAAGGTCTTTGGGAGATGTGCAAGCTCAAAAAAGCCACAGAGCACTTTCTCTCCCGCTGCCGCTCTGGAGAAAAATGTTTTGAAGGCTTTTGTTCTTTTACTGTATGATCAGAGTGAAACGGCTTTGGTTGACAGATTCAAAGCAGCCTCTCTCTTTCTGTGTATATGCCATTTGTTGTTTAGTTGTTTAGTCGTGTCCGCCTCTTCGTGACCCCATGGACCAGAGCACACCAGGCATTCCTGTCTTCCACTGCCTCCCGCAGTTTGGTCAGACTCATGCTGGTAGCTTCAAGAACACTGTCCAACCATCTTGTCCTCTGTCGTCCCCTTCTCCTTCTGCCCTCCATCTTTCCCAACATCAGGGTATTTTCCAGGGAGTCTTCTCTTCTCATGAGGTGGCCAAAGTATTAGAGCCTCAGCTTCAGGATCTGTCCTTCCAGTGAGCACTCAGGGCTGATTTCCTTAAGAATGGATATGTTTTATCTTCTTGCAGTCCATGGGACTCTCAAGAGTCTCCTCCAGCACCATATGCCATATGCATATACACATATACATATGTGTATATGCCATATATATACACAATTGCTTCCACCAAAGGATCCTGGGGACTGTAATTTAGCCTTCATAAAGTCCCCAGGATTTTTTGAGGGAAGTCATGTGCTTTAAATGTGCGATGTCGATGCAGCCTACCCCTCTAACTAACCAAGCAGCCTGGAAAGCCTCCCACTCGTCTTGATGCAGCAACCTAACCTTTTGGCTTGTTCCCAGCTTTGCAGAGAACTTGCAGAGATGTACAGCAATGACACAGGCCGCCTGGAACTGCTGCTTGGGGGCCTGTTGGAAGCTGATAGAAAGCTCTTTCGCAGCATCATTCAGGACCAGTTTCTTCGCTTACGGGATGGAGACCGGTTCTGGTTTGAAAACACCAAGAATGGGTAACAGCTAACCAACTTTTTGAAAACATTCATAAGCATGAGGCGCATGAACAACGGGAAGGCCAGCTTGCAGAAAGAGGGAGGAAATTTCTTGCCGTTGCCACCAAGTACCAGAAACTCTAGACAGATTTGCACTACAATTTTACATCATATTCGTGACTCCTGGGAGCTGTAGTTTCCTCCTCACGGAGCCACAGTGTGCAGCACCTTTATAACAAACCACAGTTTCCCAGGGCTCTTCAGGGGAAGTCATGTGCATTTAATATGCTTTAACCATATCATGTGTATCCATACTCTGTGACAGAGGTTGGAAAGATGTGGCCGCCACTCCCAGGTGCCATTGGACTTGAACTCTCACCATCCTCTGCCAGCAAGACCAAAAGTCTGGGATGATGGGAGTTGAAGTCCAGCAATCTGGAGGACCACAGTTTCTCTCCCCACCCTGCTCTATAATGTCTCAAATACAGCGCCCCCAGGAGTGCCACAGATTCCCCATCCCTGGCTTTCAGATTGAGTACAGCCACTTCTCTGTCCTCCTTTCCCTCCTATTCTTGCCTCATTCTGCAAATTCACTTGCCTTCTGTCTGGGCCAAACCTGCGCCCCCCACACAGGATGAGTGCAAACAAAATGTGTTGCGGTTACTGCTGTTCCTCCTCCTCCTTGCTCCTTCAGCAGCAGCAGGGCCAGGAGGCTCCAGGGATTGGCAGTGGGCCTCTTAGTAGGATATGAGCTTTTGGAAATGCTTGAAAATGCCAAGCCCCGAAGCTGTACCTGTCTAAGTCAGGGATGGGGAACTTTGTTCAGCCTGAGGGCCACATTGCCTCACGGGCAACCTTCTGGGGGCCATGTACCAGTGGTGGGCGGGGCCAGGTGCAAAAGTGGGTGGAGCTTTATACAGTAAGTTACATTCCTGCCATGCAGAGATCAGAGGTTTCTGTACCCACAGACACACTTTGACATATCCAGGCAAATGAGGCATTATCACAGTTCAAAGACACAGACCAGCCAGGCAAAAGCACTCCTGGAGGGTGTGGCTTTTGGAAGTGGGTGTGGTCTGTGGAGACAGACAGGGCTGTAGGACCAATATTGGTCCTCCGGCACTGAGGTTCCCAACCCTGGTCTAAAGGAATGGGCAGCCCTAGAAGTTGTTGTTAAACAATGATAAATCTTCTCAGTGCAGAGGGGGCAGTGGGGCAAGCTACTCTAAAAGGAAAGGGGAAAAAGACACTGGGGCTGTAGATATGAGAGTGTTGGAAGTTCAGTGCTAATTGCTGTTTGGGAAGAATCACATTTTCACAGCAGCAGCAAATTGCAGGCTGAGTGATGGGAAAATGTATTTCTCTTGAAAGTGAGGCACTAGCTTGTGGAAAGATTGAACTCTCCTGACTACATAACTGCACCGTCCCTGTGCAATATCTTTTTTTAAAAAAGAAGCCAACATCGATAAGCTAATTTTCTTAAAAGTCATATATACCCAGGAGGTGCACATTGCATGATAAATTCTCCAGCTTCTGTGCTGGTACAAGGATTAGTTCAATGGGGCATGGCAAGATTGTGTGCATGTTGCAAATCTGTACAAGCTCAACATTTTGAATATTAGATGTAAAATGCAGACGTCTGAACATTTAACCCTCGAAAGTTGCCCAAGGTTCTAGACCTTATGGGTATAAAGGCACACTTGAAAATGCAGAGCAGTGCTGACTGAAATCTCCAAAGCCATAAGATTCCTTAATAGGATCTCCATTGGTTCAGACCAGGGCTTCCATGTCCTGCATAATATCGTGATGCCCCCTACATATTGCAGAGCTTCACAAAAATTCCATGCATGCACAAACATGTTTAATTTACACAGTGTACATACATTGCATAATTCATATCTGTTGGCACAGAAATTGGATCTGAAGCTTGGGGCCGTAGGGAAGGGGAAAATGGGTCACCAGTTAAAAGGGATCATGTATCAAGTGGGCTTCTGCCCAAGACCCCACAGACGGCAACAGGCTGGCGCTTCACTTAACCCTTTTGCTGACTCCCTTTCTCAGGTTATTCTCCTCTGACGAGATTAAAGAAGTTAAAAATACCACATTCCACGACATCCTGGAAGCTGTCACCGATGCAGAGTCAAAAGACATCCAGGCAGAAGTGTTTTTCTTGCATGATGGTGGGTTTTCTGTTCTGGGCTGTTGACCAGTCAGTAGAGCAACCCCATAGGATCTGTTCCATAACCCTTGTCCACTTCTCCAAATAGACCAGGACCAGAAACCATGGTTTGGTGTTGCTTGTTCAGTTAATTTGGAATTAAAACTAACTTCAGTTTGTCACGGTTTGGAAACAAAACAGCAAACTGTGTTGAAACGAAAAGTGAATGTTTCTATTCTGTTCCCTGCAGCTGTGTTAGAGAAGGGGAGATGGGAGCATATAAGCTCAAGGGTTTTTTATTTATTTTAAAAATTACATTAAGCTATGGTTGTTAGGGTTATGTCTGGATGCAGCTAGAGTTTTTAACCAGACTAAATATGATTGAACATGATCCAGATTGAAAACGATCCGCTCCCATTCAAAAGGCTTGAAGCAATTGAAATATATCAAAATTTCATTTGAAAAAAGGAATAATGTTCCAGGAGGAGATTTTGGATGGAAGCCATGGTAGGGTGGGGGTTTTGGGTTTTTTTGCACCTTGTGATATTTACAGTGGGAACATTTTTATGACATTCCTTCCATCTTGCTGCAAGAGCGGCTTTATTTATTTTGATGTTAGGTGCCACAATCTCTTCAGTCCATTGTTGCAGTATGGAGTAATTTCCAGAATTTCAACACACAACCCACTCAGTTTACCCACACCTGTAAACCCAGATCACCTGAGATGCTTTCTGTCTGCTAGAGAGATAGAGAAGCAGTGAAAATGCCATTGCCAAAGCAAGCTCCATCCCTTTTGGCCAGAGAACTTGGAGCAATTTGGCACTTGGCCTGGATGGGAGTTGACATCAGATCAAAGCGTTGCTGGAGTGGGGTGGGTCTGCGTACGAATTGCAACTATGGGGGAGGGAAATACTTGCTGCATTTATGCAATCTTCAGGAACTCTTGGGTGGCTGAGGGCACAAGTGATCAGTTTGGTCTAATGCCCCGGCCACTTTGTCTGTCTTCCCAGGTGCGCCATGTTCTCAGCCCCAGCAAGTGACTTCACAACAGCTGCCTGTCTGTGTCAAGCTAACCGTACTGGATTACTTCGCAGGGAGTGTACCTGGATTTGTGATCACCATCATTGCTCTCTGTTGCTTCCCTCTGGGTTTGTTTCAGACCAGGTTTTGCTGACTTTACATCCCAAGGAGGGGTTGGATTGGCGCCATGTCCTTAGGGGTGCCGCATTGCTATCAAAAGTTTCTGCAAAGTATGACCATGTTTATATGATGAGCCTTCCATGAGTCATTGGTACTGAGTCTAAGCAGTGGGCGACCCCAAACACTGCTGTTGGTTCTGCAGCTTCCAGATGATGCAGCTGTTAACCTGTACTATTTTGAGGAGAGACATGTGTTTTTGCGGAAACTGTTGCCACACCTTTTGTGTTGCTCCTTCCAAGCACAAGTCCCCACTTTAAAGCGCTCCCCCCCTTTTGCTCTGGAGCGTTCCCCATGAAAACCCACTCTTTGAAGCTGAATTGGAGCAAACAGCCATTGGGGTTTTCATTCAGTTCATTAGGCCTCAAAAGGCAAATTTACCAAATTCACAATTTCCAAAACAATATTTGAACTGAGGCATCCTCTGAAATTCACACTTCTCCAAATTTTGCTGTGTGGTTTTTCCAACCAAGTAACATGTGCAAACATGAACATGCTAGGATGAAAAGTGCATATAATAAATGCAGATATTGCTGAACATAACCTATAGAAGTTCCTTATATTGGGGAAAATTGCTTTGCAAAAATGTAGGATCTTAGGAAAAGCTTCCTCTCAAAATGTGTATATTTGGAGAAATTCACACTAAAATGCTGATGAATATTCACGAGAGCTTTTTCTTAAAAAATATAAATTAATTGCAAACTTGGAGAACCAATTTTAAGATTGGAAAACTGAGAGAAACTGAAATTGACATATTCACCTATCTCTAGGACCAGGCTTCCTCAAACTCAGCCCTCCAGATGTTTTTGGCCTACAACTCCCATGATCCCTAGCTAGCAGGACCAGTGGTCAGGGATGATGGGAATTGTAGTCCCAAAACATCTGGAGGGCTGAGTTTGAGGAAGCCTGTCTAGGAGCAACCACCACTTTAAAAAAACAACCCATGGTTTGTTTATTTATTATTTATTTCATAAAATGTATGGTTTGATCAGGAATGGGGAATATGTGTCTCCAGATGTTACTGGACCGCAACTCTCATCCTCCCTGCTGTCTGCGGCTGATGAGAGTTGCAGCCCAAAATTGGAGAAGGTTGCTTCAGGAGTTGTCAGTGGGTCCCCTGCAGGGTGTGGGCTGTGGCAGGTGCCCAACAAAGCCAACCCCCAGCACAGTCATTAGTGGCAAGCAACCCTAGCAGCTAGGGCTTAGCTTCGCATCAAGGCCTGTCCCATTGGTGTCTCTGCAGTGAGTCTGTTTGTCGCCTGGATCGTTGCTGCCTTTCGGAGGAGAGCGTTCAAGAAGCTGCAGAAGAAGAAGCAAAGCCCCTCGGTGCAGGCAGAAATATCTGCAGATTCAATTCACGGTGAGGCATTTCCCAAAGCATCTGGAACCAAATGCTCCTGCAGATGCAGGAATAGTGGGGAAAGTCTCCTTGAATATCTTTTGTTCAGCAAACAATATTATTACTTCCTCTCTACATCTGTGCTAGGGGTATATGGGGTGGTACTTCTGGTGAAGGACATGCCATGCTCCTTCTGGGGTAGTTTGTCCACCTGTGGTCCCCCACCTTTGGTCTCCTGCACTTAACCCTCACCTGTGGCTCCTGTCAGCATGTGGCAGAGGCTACACCCTGGGAATGACTTTGACTGGCCAGCTAAACCAGGTGAGGAGAGCTGATGGATCTCCACCAATGTGAGTTAGGGACTTTCTCTGCATACGAAGACAGGCTCTGGAGGATTGAGTGGATAAAACCAATAATTCAGGGGTCAGCAAACTTTTTCAGCAGGGGGCCAGTCCACTGTCCCTCAGACCTTGTGGGGGGCCAGACTATATTTTGGGGAAAAAAGGAACGAATTCCTGTGTCTCACAATAACCCAGAGATGCATTTTAAATAAAAGCACACATTCTACTCATGTAAAAACATGCTGATTGACTGTCCGCGGGTCGGATTTAGAAGGCGATTGGGCCAGATCCGGCCCCTGAGCCTTAGTTTGCCTGCCCATGCAATAGTTGGTCCAACGGTCAAGAAGGCAGTTTCTGCACCTGCTTCAGAGGGAAGTGAGGGGCAGATGGAGCTTGCCAACTTGGGAAGGTGGCCCATCTAGAAGAAGGAAATGCTAAAATTATTATTAAAATTATTGTGCATTTTTGGTTGTATCTGTTTTAATTTATCCCACTTGCCTCCTCGGGTCCTGCACCTAAGGCAAGATATCAATAAATCTTTTCATTTTTCCTAGCATTTGAATGGCAAGACCCCAAGACAGACAGCTCTCTAGTCTACCTTCAGCTGCAGGAAGACAAGGGGATCAGAGTTCTTGACAGCAAGTTGGCCGTGCTTCGGAGCATCTTTCTGAAAAGCCAGCAAAAGGTGGAGACCGTCCTTTCCAACAACAGGGGCAACAAAACCTTGCTGTTGAAGATCCCCAAAGAATATGACCTGGTATGCAACTTGTACGGTGTCTGTCTGCTTGTTTACTCATTCATTAACTATATTGAAAAGATTAGACTTGTTCACATGCTGCTATCTGTACCCATGGACAAGTGTTGTACAGCTCAAATGTTGTGTACACAGACTGTATGCTCCTTGGACATTGTATGTGAATAACTTTAAGAGTGCGCACAGGCCCAGATTAAGACATGCTGAAGCCCTGAGCCAGGTGTGGGGAACCTTTGGCCCTCCAGATAGTGCTTAATTGCCACTTCCATCAGGCCCAACAAGCATGCCAACGGCCCCAGGGATTATGGGAGTTGTAGTTCCGCAGCATCTGGAGGGTCAAAGGTTCCCAGCACCTGCTCTAAGCTGTGTCAGTTTTAAGAGGCCCTATTTAATTGCATTACCAAAAATATGCATCATTCTAACAGAAATGGAATAGAAATAATTAAAATTTATATTTGCCTTTGTATACTGATACATAGATGAGGATGTAGCTAAAAAACTAAAACATTTGTCTTCCAGTAAGCATATCTGCATCTGAAATGCTTTCAAACAGAAATGCCTTCTGATTTCTTACTTAGCATATATGAAAACGTTGACATACAGAAAGACAATTATGCTAAACTTTAAATATAGTTTAAAGATGTATTTACAGGTCCTTTGAAATATTTAAGCTTCAGCTTCAATCCAGCACTGAACGTGCAGCTCAGATATTTGTGTACAAACACCGAACACTCATTGAATGTAATGTCTGTTGAAATCCTGACTTCCTATCAGCCAAAATACCTTATTAAGCCTCAGTTTTAAACAAATCAATTAACAGCAGCTGAAGCAACATTGTCCATCCATTGTTTTTAGTTGCTATGTAGAAAGATTAAAAAAGGAGATATTCCTGAGAAAGGATTTCCACGATCAGAACTTCTCCATCTCATTTATTCATAGGTGTTGCAGTTTGATGGAGAGGCAGAGCGAAAGGAGTTTCTTAATCGTCTGAAGGTCTACCTTGAAAGAAACGGACTCTCTCTCCACATATCCGACATGAAGGAACAGCAGCTGCTGAAGAAGGCTGTTACCAAGGAGCAGAGAAAGAACATCCTAGATATTTTCTTCAGGCACATATTTGCCCAGGTACTCTCATAACACTAGAACTCAGGACAGACAAAAGAACACTGACTTCAGCTGGCGTACCAGGTTAATTGAATCTGGTGCCTTGGGTTGTATTCAACTAAATCCTATTCAGAGTAAACCCACTAAAAGGAATGAACCTAAGTTAGCCACGGCCATTAACTGCAATAGGTCTACTCAGAGTAGGACTAGCATTGAATACCACCCACAGTGTTCACAAACCTGGCAGCAAGGCCCTCTGAACACAATGGGACTTGTTTCAAAGAAAGCCATGCATCGAATAACCACATCCAAACTTTGTTTTTTGGCTCTTCTTCCCTACTAAGATATAAATAGCTGCAAATGTAAACATCTGTCTCTGAGAACATGTAGAGGGCAAACAAGATAAGCGGACAGCACATACATAGTGATGATGTTATTGTGTATAATCAAGGTAATTTGCCATGTGTACGTGAAAAAGAGCCTCAATGTTGCACTGCGTTGCTCAGGCAAATGTTTCCAACTCTTTCCTTAAATAGCCCTTCCCAGGGATCTGTGCATGTGCCTACCTATTTGACAAAAACCTTTCAGTACAGGACAACCACTTTCAGAGTCCCACAGGGGATGTGTTCCCATCATGACTTCCTCCTCGTCCTCCTTGAAAAATGCTCATCCCACCAAGAGGAGTGCATGTCAGTGACGCTGTTGGTGGTATTCAATGCTAGTCCTACTTAGAGTAGATTCACTGAAATTAATGAAGGACTCGTGTCCACTCACTTCAATGGGTCTATTCTGTGTAGGGCTAGCACTGGGTACAATCCTATGCAAATTTGGCGTGATTTTTTTTTTTAAGCCCCGCTCAAAAATGCAGAGCCTGATGAGCATGGCAAGAAAGAGCATGGTAGTTTCTTTCATTTCATTACATTCATATTTTTTTTAATCCCACAATTCCTCCAAGGAGTTCAGAATTATGTACATCCTCCATTTTTATCCTCACAGATATACCTTGGGTGCTCAGTGAGAGCTGGAGACAGTGGCAGGCCTCAGATCTCCCCAGTGAAATTCGAACCTGCTGTCCTTTGTCTATTCCCAGCATTTTAACCCCACCTCCAAATACTGCCCCTCAAATATTGCAGTCAGCAAAAGGGTGGGGGAAAGACGGCTAAGGCCCGCACTTCTTTTTCACATAGATAACTTTTATTAAATTTTCTGTTTTACAATTTTAAATACTCATTTTACATCCTTAAGATATCAGTGACTTCCCTTCTTCCCTTTCCATGGTTCATTTTACACATCTTATATCTCTATGAGCCAGTGTGGTGTAGTGGTTAAGAGCTGTAGACTCGTAATCTGGGGAACCGGGTTCGAGTCTCCGCTCCTCCACCTGCAGCTGCTGGGTGACTTTGGGCTAGTCATACTTCTCTGAAGTCTCTCAGCCCCACTCACCTCACAGAGTGTTTGTTGTGGGGGAGGAAGGGAAAGGAGAATGTTAGCTGCTTTGAGACTCCTTCGGGTAGTGATAAAGCGGGATATCAAATCCAAACTCTTCTTCTTCTTCTTCTGCATACTTTACAAAAACTATACCATTCAGTATTCCATTATTGTGTCCATCAAAACTTATTTACACTGTTGAATTTATCTTAATGCTGCCAGCGTTTTCAGCTGCACACAATTATTTCCCATATATTCAATAAACGCTTTCCAATATTTTTTAAACGTAGGTTCTTCTTGTTCTTTTATTCTATAATGTTAAGTCTGCCAGTTGTGCATATTCTGTCAACTTAAGTTGCCATTCTTCTTTGGTTGGGACCTCACTCGTTTTCCCTTTCAGGGCTAACAAAACACAGGCCGCAGTAGTAGCATACATAAATAACCTTTTTTGACACCTGGGTATTTGAGTTTGAATTACCTCCAACAGGAAGGACTCTGGGTTTTTTGGAAAGTACTTTTAAACATTTTTTTCAATTCATTATGGATCATTTCCCAATACTCTTTTACCCTTTTACAAGTCCACCACATGTGAAAGAACGTTCCCTTTCACTTCTTGCCAGAAACCTTTGCCCAAGCATGGCATGAATAAGTCATTGCTCATTCTTCCTTACAGCAGCTTGTCCCCCAACGTGGAACTGTGTCCTTTTAATTGTTGGGGATTTCCTGCATTCTTTTTTGTTAAACATCAAATAGAGGCACTTACATAATGCTTAGATGAGCCGATCAATGTTCTGAACTATGGAGATAGAAATCAAAGCTTGGTTGATAAGTTATTTTAAACTAATATTTGCAGAGCAGAGAGAAAGGTGTCCCGGGTTTGTTGCAGTTCTGTTATTCCTGGGAAGCCTGAGAAGTGTTATTCCAGGAACCTCACCATGTGTCTTGTCCTTTCCAGGTTCTAGACATTGACAGATTAGACGCTGGGGAGCTCAGCTTGGAAACTTCCCAGAAAGCCAAGGAAGCGTTGAAGTGTGAGCTGAGCAGGGAGGAGTTTGCAGATGCGCTGGGGCTCAAGCCCCAGTCTGTGTTTGTGGACTCCATGTTCTCACTCGCTGACAAAGACGGCAATGGATATCTCTCCTTCCGGGAGTTCCTAGACATCTTCGTGGTCTTTATGAAAGGTGAAATTGGATATCAGCGAAAAAGTATGGGAGGGAATGGAGCCTAATCAGGGCATCCAGAATTCCACACGGGAAAACATTCCAGGTGTTCATCATGTGTACATCAAGGAACATCTCTAGTAGGAGAGACCAGCGGCCGGATGGTCAATGGGGAATCATGTTGGTTCAGCAGGAAGTGAGTCCTGCTCAGCCAACCTGAGAAGCTACTGATCAGGATAATTATGGGAAGGCCATTCCCAATAAAGGTGGGAGAGAAATTTGATTCAGTTCACATTTAATAACCAGTTCCAAACAGTATGCCAACCAAAACATAGCCATTTCTTCAAAATTCACACCTACCCAAAATTTGCAATTTTGTCCTACAACCAAAAAATGTGTGGAAAAACCAACAGGGTAAAAGTATGCCTAGAAATGCATATTTTAGTGAAAATAACATACAAAAATGCATTGTATCAGAGGAAATTGCTTTCTAGGAATGTATACATTAGGTGAAATTGCATTTCAAAATTGTATTCTGCACTAAAGTGCAGATAGATTTTTATGAGGATTTTAAATAAAATTGGCAACTGATGTTGGGATGTGAAGAACTGAATCTAAAGAGTGAAAACAAGGAAAACTGAGAGATCTGCGTCATCCTCATGTGTCAGGCTGCAACAATAGTCTCTCCCACATCCTCTCACCCACCAGTTTCCTGGAACACAAATCCCCTCCCTTCAGTTATCAGTTCCTCTGAAGTTATTGTGGGGCTGGAGAATTGGGGTCTCATAAAAAATCCTTATCAAATGGGCTTTATGATAAGCATTTTTATGGTAAGTATTTTTGATGTTACTTATCTTACTCTTCCTCCACCAGGATCTCCCCAAGAGAAGTCAAAACTGATGTTCACCATGTATGATATAGATGGAAATGGCTTTCTTTCAAAGGAAGAATTCTTCAGGATGTTGAGGTACTGGATAGTGCCGGGGAAGGAAGTCTTTTTCAGCTAGAGGGCCACATTTTATTCTCCCAAGGGCCGCATATCAGTGGTGAGCAGGGCAGACAGGTCAAGAAATGTAAACAGTAATGTAAACAGGCCAGTTTCTCTTTACCCTCCATCCAGCCAAGCAAAGTGTGTTATCCGAATGCAAGGACACATTCCTTCTAGGCAAAAGCCCTACAGGGTGAAGAACAAGGCCAGTGACAGAGAGTGGATTCTCCAGCCCCAGTTTTGAAATTGAAATTCACACGAGGCAACAGTTTCTCCCTAGTGGATTCTGATACAGTGGTGCCTCACAAGACGAAATTAATTCGTTCCGCGAGTTTTTTTGTCTAGCGAATTTTTCGTCTTGCGAAGCACGGTGTCGGAAAAGTTTTGGAAAAGCTTCAAAAATCGCCAAAAACCTCAAAAAAGGCTACCACACCGCATTCTATGAGTTGCTCCTCGAAGTCAAGTCGCAACTGTATTAACGGTGTTAAGAAAAAGGAAACAAACTTGCAAAAAACGCAAGATGTTTTCGTCTTGCGAAGCAAGCCCATAGGGAAATTCGTCTTGCGAAGCAGCTCAAAAACCGCAAAACCCTTTCGTCTAGCGAGTTTTTCGTCTTGTGAGGCATTCGTCTTGCGGGGCACCACTGTATTCTTTTTAAAAAAAAATAATAATCAATTCCCAGTACACATATGACATCTAATATAATAAACTCTTGCAATTGAGAACAGAATGCATAATGTAAGGAAAAATTAAGCAGGTAGAGGTTAGGGTGGACATCTGACTGCAAAGGTCTTAGTGAAGACTCAGATGTTCTGGACCCCTTTTCTGAACATAATTTGACTCAGTACATTTCGCATGTACCCATGCCACTTTGCCCACAGCCCTTTGATTCATGGCAGCTTTTGCAACAGGCTTCTTGTTTGCTGACTGCATTGTGTCTTCTGTTGCCTTTTAGGTCTTTCATTGAGATCTACAACAACTGCCTCTCGCGAGATCAGACTGAGAAGGTCATAGAGTCCTTGTTCAAGGAGTCAGGGTTCGAAGACAAAGAGGAGCTCACCTGGGAAGATTTTAACTACATGCTGCGGGACCACGACCAGGAGTTCCGCTTCACTCACCTCTGCGTTAAAGGTAATGAAAAAGAGAGAGCTCAGGCCTGAGCTGGGGGGTGGGGGGCATGGAAAGGCAAAATTAAGCAGCTGACTTGTTAGGTAAATTGGAATTTCCAACCCTCACAATACTGGGGGAGCGTGGTTGGACTTGCAATGGAGAATCGGCCTTCCTTCTACTCCACCGATGGGGAATCTTTTTGGCTCCACATCTCTTCCTGAAGCCAACTTTGACAGGTGGGCAGGACAAACCACCTTCCGATCCCATGGCATCAATCATAACGACCTTGTGTGGGATTTCCAAGCACCCAACAGCCAGGTAGGTGGCTGTCTGCAGGGCTGTAGCTAGGGAGTGGTGAGGTGGGCCCCCTCCAGGGGCGTAGGCGAGGGGGGCACAAAATCGGCTTTAAAATATGTCCATAAATATAAATATTGATTATTGCCTTATAATAAAGGTTTTAAATAGAGGGTGAATTGAATGGGGGAGGGGTTTGGAGGAGAGGTGGAAAGAAGAGCTAATTTGTCAGTGGCTGAGGGGGCACAATCTGGACAGTTCTGCCAGGGGTGTAAGATCACCAAGCCATGGCTCTGGCTGTCTGGCACTTGGGTTAAGCATCTCTTTCCATCACCAATTTCCTGCTAGAAATGCCTCTGTGTATGTGTTCATCCATCTATATTTACAATGCCATTGTCAGAAACAGACTATATGGACCTTTGATCTGAGACGCAACCCTAAGAAGCTAGTGAGCTCTTTCTCTTCCCCTTATTCTGCAAAATCCTTCGTATGAACAGACATGACTTTCCTTATTCTGTCTCTCAAAGGAATTCCTGACAGATTCAGACAAAATGTGAGCAATCGAGCCTCCGTCATCGACAGGGATAGAAGCAACAAGTAAGCTCTCTGCTCAGCCACTGATTCTCTGTGAGCTGGGCTCATCTCAAGCGCATCCGGCACTCACTCCACAGATACACAGCATACATTTAAAGCACATTTCCTCCTCTAAAGTATCCCAGGGACAATTACCACCATCCTCAACAAACTACAGTTACAAGGATTCTGTTTTGTGGTGTGTGTGTCAGGGATGTGCCCTAAATGTGTTTTAAAAGTATGATGTGTATTCCGTTTCTCTGCTAAGCTTTTCGCTGTGGTTATAGTTCCGTTAATCAGCCCATTCCTTACAGTTAAGTGAAAGAGTAAATTCACCTACTGGTTTTGAAAGAAATTCCCACACATTGCTGCTTGACAGTGAAACTTAGCGTTGTTTATAGGGTCACATATTTATTCTTGTTCATGAAACATAGCTCCGGAGGGTCTTTTAACCATTTCCTCACTCTCCATTTTCCAGCTGAAATCCTTGCCCTGCCAAAACAAAAAAACAAAAATACCCTGCCACTTCCCCTGGTTTTTAAATGGTTGCTATGTAAGGTGTTTAAATTGGTTTGGAGGAGGAATGAAAGGTTGTGAGATGGACTTGTTTCCGCATATTTAAGGTAGCGCAGAGAGATAGGAGGAAGAGCCAAGTTAAGGTTCTTTAGACGCCACTGAGTGAATTTCCAATGTGTGTTTGCTGGAGAGAGAGTGCTGAGGCCATTATGCCCTCTGGGCTACCACTGTGCCAAAGATACAGTGGTGCCTCGCAAGACGAAAAGAATCCGTTCTGTGATTCTCTTCGTCTAGCGGTTTTTTCGTCTTGCGAAGCAAGCCCATTGACGGATTAGCGGATTAGCGCTATTAGCGGCTTTTAGCGGCTTATCAGCTTATCGGATCAGCTGATAAGCAGCTTAGCGGCTTAGAAAAAAGGGGGGAAAGGAAAAAAAACCCGCAGGAACTCGCAAGACATTTTCGTCTTGCGAAGCAAGCCCATAGGAGATTCGTTTTGCGAAGCACCTCCAAAACGGAAAACTCTTTCATCTAGCGAGTTTTCCGTCTTGCGAGGCATTCGTCTTGCAGGGCACCACTGTATGTCTAACTGCAACCTGCTCATTCCTCTGAACAGTGTGCCCCACCCCCAGTATTATTGCATGGGCTATGCAGCAGTTAACCAGAGATCTTTGTTTCCAAAGAGTAAACGACGCTAGGCCTAAGGGCACTTCCAGACACAATGCCAATGAAAGTACCGGGTGCTGTAAAAGGGTGTCACCCAGCATGTGATGTTATTGTCACTCCTTTAAAAAGGGTGTCACCCAGCAAGCGATGTTATTGTGGTGCTAGCAGCAGCCAGCCCAGACTACCAGTCACGTAGAAAAACAACCTGATCCATAGGTCATGCATGCAAAATGACTTGGCTCCACTCGCTAGCATCTCCTTGCTGAAACCCTGGAGAGCTGCTGGCGGTCAGTGTCGAACCAACGTGGTCTGGCTTGGTATAAGGCAGCCGTCCTATGTCTCTATTTGTTTTATTATATTTACACATAAAATTGCATGCTGAGGAATCAAGGAAAAAAATATGCTCAAGAGTGGAAAAAATGGCATAAAACTCGCTCACATGACAGGGTAAATAAAATCATTTTAAGGCAGCATATAGAACAAAACACAGACCCCTGTCTAATAATTGATTCCCCAGTGTAGGTGCTGCTATGTTAAACACAACCTTATGGCTGCAAAACAGATGTCATAAGAAACATCCCTAGAAACACCCTCAGAGGAATGCCTGTTTTGTTTTCCATGCAACTAGATTTTCAGCATTTTCCGATTATCAAACCCACTTTCTCTAGAAGAGCTACAGCTGTTATTCAGAAAACAAAATGCTAACGAATATGAGTTGTTTCTTCTGCCAGAAATGTGGCAGAACAAATAAGCTGGGTGTGGGAAATATTTAGGGAGGCTGGTGTTATTCACTTGCAGTGGGCAAACTTTTTCCTTCTAAGCAACCATAAAATCAAAGGGCCTGGGTCAGCTTTCTTGGTTCCAAGTCGTGTAATAGATAAGACTGACCTCTGAAAGGCTATTATCTGCTTCCTTAAGCATCATCCTAAATCGGGAACAGCCCCTGATTCTGGAAGGAGATGCAACCTCTGGGGGAATGCCAGGGCAAAACCTGAGGAGGAGGCCAGGAAAAAAGTAAGTGTCTGATTGTATTTCTTAATAGCCTTCCAATGTGACATCTATTTAGATTAGAATTTATCATGGTGATCCCAAAACAGGCATTTTCTGCTGCTGTAACTGCATTATGGAACTCCCGTCCCTCTGCCATATGTGAAGCAGAAACCATCAGTTACATCAGATCTCATGTAGAGTCATATTTTTGTCCAGGGCCCTATTTTTGTTTCTCTTCATTTTCTGAATTCCTGCTCTCCATATGCCTTTGAAGTGCTGTTTTATTCTGGATTTTTGTTTTAATAACATTGAGTTGTAGCCAAGTTGTACTCTGAGTAGGCCCAAGGGCACAAATTGACCTAAATTGGTCATATCCATCAATTTCAATGGGTCTAATCTGACTAGGAGTAGTATTGCATATAGCCCATTCATTTCAATAGATCTATTCCTTAGAAATTAAAAAGTAAAGGTAAAGGTAAAGGACCCCTGACAGTTAAGTCCAGTCGCGAATGACTCTGGGGTTGCGGTGCTCATCTCGCTCTATAGGCCGAGGGAGCCGACGTTTGTCCGCAGTTTTTTCGGGTCATGTGGCCAGCAAGACTAAGCCGCTTCTGGAGAAGCCAGAGCAGTGCATGGAAACGCCGTTTACCTTCCCACTGGAGCGGTACCTATTTATCTACTTGCACTTTGACGTGCTTTTGAGCTGCTAGGTTGCCAGGAGCAGGGACCGAGCAACGGGAGCTCACCCCGTCGTGGGTATTCGAACCGCCGACCTTCCGATCGGCAAGCCCTAGGCTCAGTGGTTTAGACCACAGTGCCACCCGCATCCTTAGAACTTAGTTGGGTTTATTTACTTATTTTATCAACATTTCTATACCACCTGCGTGTAAAAATAAAATAAAATCAAAGCAGTTTACAAAAAGAATAAAATTATCAGTGAAAACAGTTGAAAACAACAATTTAAAACATTTTTTTTTTAAAGTCCATGATTAAGCTAAAAACCAGATTAAAGCGCATGTGATCATTCTCCGTATCTGGATAGGCTTCCCTGAATAAAAATGTTTTTTACAGGCACTGAAAAGGGTACGCTGAAGGTGCATGCCTGATCAAATGGGAATCTCTTGGGTCAAATGGGCACCTATTGGGTCAGGTGATCTTACAGCTTCAGCCCATTGTTTATTTTTGTTGTTGCTGTACACCACTTACATATATTTTTAATCATTAAGCAGTTTATAAAGGCTTGTAGTTAATTAATTTAAAACAGTGCTACCCTGAGAGCCAGTATAAAGTAATGGTTACTGTTGGGCAGGAAGAGCCAGATTTACCGGTAAATCTCCACCAAGCATGTTTTATAACCTTGAGTGATGGCACTTCCAGACTGTTGCTGCTTTTGAATGGAATCAATTGCATACCGGCAAATTCAAGTCAGGCAGCGAGAAAAGCAGGTGGAAAATTCACTGGAAGAGGTGGAATAACACTTGTTTGGCGCAGCATCCCATCACCCCACCCCTTGCAATCAAATTGGAACGAAGGCTCAACAAATAGCCAGCATTGCCTAACCTTTCCCTCAACCCTTTTGCAGACAGTTTGGGGTGAATGCTTCACAAACAGCTGGTTGCTGTCCTTTCCTCATAACAAGTTGGGGTGAAATGGAATTGTTAAAGAGAGAGAGAACCATGTTTACTGCTCTCAGCTCCTTGGGGGGAATTGTTAAATTAGAAGGCAACGCAGAAGCACCATTCTTAAAGGGGGTGGACATCCTTCCATGCCAATTCTCTGCTTTGTCTGAGGTTTGGCAAGGGATGCTCCTAGAAGTGCCAAACGTCAAATAATGGCTGTTGCCATTGGCACGTATCCATTTTGCATGCTATCCCAGACGCCCCAAAGTTAAGATTAGGACTGCAGCCCTGTACACATTTACCTGGAAGTGAACCCCATTGTACTCCATTGGGCTTACTTCTGAGTAGACGTAGGCTTCTTCTATGGGACCTTATGACACACTTTTATGTTTTTATATGTGGGAGAGGAAACTTATAAAACATACATGCAGATGGCATCATTTCTTCTGAAGTTGCTACTTCATTCTGCTATAGTACATAAGGGAAATAAAACAGTCCCTGGGGCAGGGGTGGGGGGTGGCAGATGTAAACATTCAGATGGCATCACAGCTGATTTGCATTTTATGATTGTTCTCTGAAATGCCCAGCCTTTGTGTGCCTATAGCGTCATAATATTTCCATATTCCTGGAAAAGTCTTCCACCTTATCACCTCTCCTGTGATGCAGTGCTTTGATGAGAATTGTTGTCCATTTCTGACGGACTCTCCCTTAGGCAAACACACAATGCTCATTTTATACACTGTTGAGTTTTGTTGATATCAATGACTTGTTTGCCTTGTGGTCAGCTTTTAGGCCACAGAGCAAAATCAATCCCTGGAAGGTATCCAAATATATCATTGTCTCGTCTGTGACAAAGCCTTGGCACTAACCTCAGAGGAAAGTAGTTAATGGACTTTATATCGTTGTGGTCTGAGGGCCAATGTACGTGTTGCATCAGTGCTCAGGTTGGCTTTGTGTACTTAATTAAAGGACTGCAACTCCCCACATGAGCCAACCTGTACCTGGTGTTTGCCATCTGAGGTGGCAACATGAGAATGGGCCTTTTCGGTGGTGCTTTGACATTTTGCTGTGTTCCTAACACAACAACAAAGTCCTGTGACTCACCCTACTGTGACCAAAATTAGTTTATATATTTCAGCTGTGCTCAAGTACTATTTCTGCAATGTAATTGAGTTGGCAAATAAACATTTAATAATGGGGCATAATCAGTTTCTGGATTTGCTCCTTCTTGCAAACATCTTACACTGAGATTTCTGTACAGTATATTATTCTGGCACTACAGTCAAATGCACTGGCAAATAATTAGCGTAGATTTTATTGCTGAGGAATGCTGTGTGCATGACTAGCTGTTCTGGGATTCCTAGTTAGGTTAGGTTGTCCTGATATCTTAAATCAGTGCCTTCTAAACAACACATTAGTCAATATGTTTTCAGTTCCTCAGAAGGAGGTTTACATTTTCTTATGAGACATTCTGAAGGTGTATTAAAGTTAGGCAATTCATTTTTACTGAGGTCAGTGGTCCATGTATGTAAATAATGTCTGCTATACCTAAAACCATCATCTGCTCTGTAGATCTTCTTTCAGCTTTTGGTTATATACATAAACTTCATAATCTTTGACAAGCTCCAAGGTACTTTAAGAACAAACTTATTGCCCATGAATATATCAGCTTGCCTGGTTCTTTCTCTGAGGACCGACTTTGTGTCCTCCTGCCATCTCAGGTGTGATGGTGAGCCAAATGAGATGGGTTTTGTGGTGTTGGTGGTCAAAGGTGATGGGTGTTGTGCCCCAACATCTGGAGGGCACTGGCCCCAGGATGGATGGGGCTCTCCTAGTCAATTCATATCTTGGCAGCCTCGCCAACCCTCATATGGACTTTCACTCCCTTGTTGCAGGCTGTCCTTTCCCCAGCCATATCTCTACACGGAGGCACGGAGGGAGAAGTACCAGAGGAGCAAAATTCACCAGAAAGTCCAGCAGTTCAAGCGCTTCATTGAGAATTACCGTCGCCACATCATCTGCGTGGTGATATTCTCAGCCATCACGGTTGGGGTCTTTGTGGAGAGGGCATACTGTGAGTTACCAGCCTATTTAGCTCCACCAAGCCAACTGCTGCACCCAGGACCTAGCGTGGCCAGCCAGGGCCGGAACTCCACATCCTCATTCATTGAGGAAGGAGAAATGTCTGTCTCCAGAGGAGGCAGTGAGTGGCAGCCCCAGCTAAGGATGCCACCACGTACGTATCTGCTTGCAGCACAAACTAACGCCAGACTCAAAAAAAGCGAAACCTAAGACTGCTGCAAGTAGAGCTCATTAATTGCTAACAAGAGAAGTTTGTTGCTAAACTTCCCAGTCCTGCTTTTTAGTGGCTGCTTTAGAGATCCAGACCTATAGGGTCACAACTTTAGTTGCAGTGCTGTTGCTGTAAAATGAAGCTGAATAGCTCCACTATAACCCAGACCCCACCCCACTAAGCACGCAGTAAGAAGCAGGAGGGAAGTTCTTTCAGGGTGTGAGCATATATAGTAACAAAACATATTATTTAGAATGGCTTTGCATTGCCTTGCTTTTCCCCAGGAAGTAGTAAAGGGCTTGTAAAGCATGCCAGCATGTTTATAACCCCAGCCTGCTGAGAGGGGAGAATGGGAGCATGTGAGGTCCTTGTTCCTGCAGCAAACCATTTCTCCTCTGTCTCTAGATTATGGATTTGCATCGCCACCCACAGGAATTGCAGATACCACCTTTGTGGGCATCCTCATCTCTCGGGGTGCAGGAGCCAGCATCTCCTTCATGTACTCATTTATCCTGCTCACCATGTGTCGAAACCTCATCACTTTTCTGCGGGAGACCTTTTTCAATTGCTACATCCCTTTTGATTCTGCCGTGGACTTCCACCGTTGGATTGCAACCGGAGCCCTGATCTTTTCAGGTAGATTCTGAGAGGTCCTGCACATGTCTTCAAATGCCTATGCACGTCTTGCTTGGGTCGGCAAGGCACCTTGTAAAATAAAATTCCCAGGAAAAATAAATTATAACGATTAAATAATGATATGAGGAAAGTGCGTATCTATGGGACCGCCTCTCCCAGTATGCCCTGCGGAGGACCCTAAGGTCCATAAATAGCAACACCCTAGAGGTCCCGGGCCCTAAGGAAGTTAGATTAGCCTCAACCAGGGCCAGGGCCTTTTCAACACTGGCTCCGGCCTGGTGGAATGCTCTGTCTCATGAGACCAGGGCCCTGCAGGATCTGATTTCTTTCCGCAGGGCCTGTAAGACAGAGCTGTTCCGCCTGGCCTTTGGCTTGGAATCAATTTGATTCCCTCCCC